>NC_141688.1:170976659-171576659 GCF_964263255.1 Lissotriton vulgaris
TGCAATACTACCAGGCCTAAGTTTCAATCGTGCCAAAATGCTCTCTGCAACTAGACCCAAACCCCCTTTTCCACCATGGATTTTCTTCAAACCACTTGCAATCAAAATTAGACCTTCCCACCAGTGCTCCCAGACCCATCAACCCACCCCAAAGATCTAGAACCCCCCTAGCAGCCACCCAAAGACATGCAATACTGCTAGGCCTAAAATTCGATCTTGCCAAAATGTTCTCTGCAACTAGGCCCAAACCCCCCTTTTCTACCATGGATTTTCTTCAAACCACTTGCAATCAAAATTATTCCTTCCCACCAGTGCTCCCAGACCCCTCAACCCACCCCCAAAGATCTAGAACCCCCCTAGCAGCCACCCAAAGACATGCAATACTGCTAGGCCTAAAATTCAATCTTGCCAAAATGTTCTCTGCAACTAGGCCCAAACCCCCCTTTTCTACCATGGATTTTCTTCAAACCACTTACATTCAAAATTAGACCATCCCAGCAGTGCTCCCAGACCCCTCAACCCACCCCAAAAAATCTAGAACATCCCCAAACAGCCCCCCCAAAACATAAAATACTGCTAAAAACAAAATCGTTTCCACCAGTGATTTTCTTCAAACCACTTGCAATCAAAATTAGACCTTCCGAGCAGTGCTCCCAGACCCCTCAACCCACCCCCAAAAATCTAGAACACCCCCAAGCAGCCCGCCAAAAACATGCAATACTACCAGGCATGAGTTTCAATCGTGCCAAAACGCTCTCTGCAACTAGGCCCAAACCCCCCTTTTCCACCATGGATTTTCTTCAAACCACTTGCAATCAAAATTAGACCTTCCCAGCAGTGCTCCCAGACCCCTCAACCCACCCTAAAAATCTAGAACACCCCCAAACAGCCCCCTAAAAACATGCAATACTGCTTAAAAAAAGCGTTTACACCAGTGATTTTCATCAAACCACTTGCAATCAAAATTAGACCTTTCCAGCAGTGCTCACAGACCCCTCAACCCACCCCAAAGATCTAGAACACCCCCAAGCAGCCCCCTAAAAACATGCAATACTGCTTAAAAAAAACGTTTACACCAGTGATTTTCATCAAACCACTTGCAATCAAAATTAGACCTTCCCAGCAGTGCTCACAGACCCCTCAACCCACCCCCAAAGATCTAGAACACCCCCAAGCAGCCCCCTAAAAACATGCAATAATGCTTAAAAAAACGTTTACACCAGTGATTTTCATCCAACCACTTGCAATCAAAATTAGACCTTCCCAGCAGTGCTCACAGACCCCTCAACCCACCCCCAAAGATCTAGAACACCCCCAAGCAGCCCCCCAAAAACATGCAATACTACCAGGCCTAAGTTTCAATCGTGCCAAAATTATCTCTGCAACTAGGCCCAAACCCCCCTTTTCCACCATGGATTTTCTTCAATCCACTTGCAATCAAAATTAGACCTTCCCACCAGTGCTCCCAGACCCATCAACCCATCCCCAAAGATCTAGAACCCCCCTAGCAGCCACCCAAAGACATGCAATACTGCTAGGCCTAAAATTCGATCTTGCCAAAATGTTCTCTGCAACTAGGCCCAAACCCCCCTTTTCTACCATGGATTTTCTTCAAACCACTTGCAATCAAAATAAGACCTTCCCACCAGTGCTCCCAGACCCCTCAACCCACCCCCAAAGATCTAGAACCCCCCTAGCAGCCACCCAAAGACATGCAATACTGCTAGGCCTAAAATTCAATCTTGCCAAAATGTTCTCTGCAACTAGGCCCAAACCCCCTTTTCTACCATGGATTTTCTTCAAACTAATTACATTCAAAATTAGACCATCCCAGCAGTGCTCCCAGACCCCTCAACCCACCCCAAAAAATCTAGAACATCCCCAAACAGCCCCCCAAAAACATAAAATACTGCTAAAAACAAAATCGTTTCCACCAGGGATTTTCTTCAAACCACTTGCAATCAAAATTAGACCTTCCGAGCAGTGCTCCCAGACCCCTCAACCCACCCCCAAAAATCTAGAACACCCCCAAGCAGCCCGCCAAAAACATGCAATACTACCAGGCATAAGTTTCAATCGTGCCAAAACGCTCTCTGCAACTAGGCCCAAACCCCCCTTTTCCACCATGGATTTTCTTCAAACCACTTGCAATCAAAATTAGACCTTCCCAGCAGTGCTCCCAGACCCCTCAACCCACCCTAAAAATCTAGAACACCCCCAAACAGCCCCCTAAAAACAT
Source organism: Lissotriton vulgaris (assembly GCF_964263255.1). NCBI lineage: Eukaryota > Metazoa > Chordata > Amphibia > Caudata > Salamandridae > Lissotriton > Lissotriton vulgaris. The sequence continues at coordinate 170,978,899 of NC_141688.1, forward strand.
GCAATACTGCTTAAAAAAAATGTTTACACCAGTGATTTTCATCAAACCACTTGCAATCAAAATTAGACCTTCCCAGCAGTGCTCACAGACCCCTCAACCCACCCACAAAGATCTAGAACACCCCCAAGCAGCCCCCTAAAAACATGCAATAATGCTTAAAAAACGTTTACACCAGTGATTTTCATCAATCCACTTGCAATCAAAATTAGACCTTCCCAGCAGTGCTCACAGGCCCCTCAACCCACCCCCAAAGATCTAGAACACCCCCAAGCAGCCCCCAAAAAACATGCAATACTACCAGGCCTAAGTTTCAATCGTGCCAAAATTATCTCTGCAACTAGGCCCAAACCCCCCTTTTCCACCATGGATTTTCTTCAAACCACTTGCAATCAAAATTAGACCTTCCCACCAGTGCTCCCAGACCCCTCAAACCACCCCCAAAGATCTAGAACCCCCTCAAGCAGCCAACCAAAGACATGCAATACTGCTAGGCCTAAGATTCAATCTTGCCAAAACGTTCTCTGCAACTAGGCCCAAACCCCCCTTTTCTACCATGGATTTTCTTCAAACCATTTGCATTCAGAATTAGACCATCCCAGCAGTGCTCCCAGACCCCTCAACCCACCCCGAAAAATCGAGAACACCCCCAAACATCCCCCCAAAAACATGCAATACTGCTAAAAACAAAAACTTTTCCACCAGGGATTTTCTTCAAACCACTTGCAATCAAAATTAGACCTTCCGAACAGTGCTCCCAGACCCCTCAACCCACCCCCAAGGATCTAGAACACCCCCAAGCTGCCCGCCAAAAACATGCAATACTAGCAGGCCTAAATTTCAATCGTGCCAAAACGCTCTCTGCAACTAGACCCAAACCCCCTTTTTCCACCATGGATTTTCTTCAAACCACTTGCAATCAAAATTAGACCTTCCCAGCAGTGCTCCCAGACCCCTCAACCCACCCCCAAAAATCTAGAACACCCCCAAACAGACCCCCAAAAACATGCAATACTGCTTAAATAAAACCTTTCCGCCAGGGATTTTCTTCAAACCACTTGCAATCAAAATTAGACCTTCCCAGCAGTGCTCACACACCCCTCAACCCACTCCGAAAAATCTAGAACACCCCCAAACAGCCCCCCAAAAACATGCAATACTGCTAAAAACAAAAACGTTTCCGCCAGGGATTTTCTTCAAACCACTTGCAATCAAAATTAGACCTTCCGAGCAGTGCTCCCAGACCCCTCAACCCACACCCAAAGATCTAGAACACCCCCAAACAGCCCCCCAAAAACATGCAATACTGCTGGGCCTAAGTTTCAATCTTGCCAAAACGCTCTCTGCAACTAGGCCCAAGCCCCCTTTTTCTACCATGGATTTTCTTCAAACCACTTGCATTCAAAATTAGACCTTCCCAGCAGTGCTCCCAGACCACTCAACCCACCCCCAAAAATCTAGAACACCCCCAAACAGCCCCCAAAAACATGCAATACTGCTAAAAACAAAAACTTTTCCACCAGGGATTTTCTTCAAACCACTTGCAATCAAAATTAGACCTTCCGAGCAGTGCTCCCAGACCCCTCAACCCACACCCAAAGATCTAGAACACCGCCAAGCAGCCCACCAAAAACATAAAATACTACCAGGCCTGTTTCAATCGTGCCAAAACGCTCTCTGCAACTAGGCCCAAACCCCCCTTTTCCACCATGGATTTTCTTCAAACACTTGCAATCAAAATTAGACCTTCCCAGCAGTGCTCCCAGACCCCTCAACCCAACCTCAAAAATCTAGATTCCCCCCAAACAGCCCTCCAAAAACATTCAGTACTGCTTAAAAAAAACGTTTCCACCATGGATTTTCTTCAAACCACTTGCAATCAAAATTAGACCTTCCCACCAGTGCTCCCAGACCACTCAACCCACCCCCAAAGATCTAGAACCCCCCCAAGCAGCCACCCAAAAACATGCAATACTGCTAGGCCTAAGATTCTATCTTGCCAAAACGTTCTCTGCAACTAGGCCCAAACCCCCCTTTTCTGCCATGGATTTTCTTCAAACCACTTGCATTCAAAATTAGACCATCCCAGCAGTGCTCCCAGACCCCTCAACCCACCCCGAAAAATCTAGAACATCCCCAAACAGCCACCCAAAAACATGCAATACTGCTAAAAACAAAATCTTTTCCACCAGGGATTTTCTTCAAACCACTTGCAATCAAAATTAGACCTTCCGAGCAGGGCTCCCAGACCCCTCAACCCACCGCCAAAGATCTAGAACACCCCCAAGCAGCCCGCCAAAAACATGCAATACTACTAGGCCTAAGTTTCAATCGTGCCAAAACGCTCTCTGCAATTAGGCCCAAATCCCCCGTTTCCACCATGGATTTTCTTCAAACCACTTGCAATCAAAATTATACCTTCCCAGCAGTGCTCCCAGACCCCTCAACCCAACCTCAAAAATCTAGATTCCCCCCAAACAGCCCCCCAAAAACATGCAATACTGCTTAAAAAAAACGTTTCCACCAGGGATTTTCTTCAAACCACTTGCAATTAAAATTAGAACTTCCAAGCAGTGCTCACAGACCCCTCAACCCACCACCAAAGATCTAGAACACCCCCAAGCAGCCCCCTAAAAACATGCAATACTACCAGGCCTAAGTTTCAATCGTGCCAAAATGCTCTCTGCAACTAGGCCCAAACCCCCTTTTCCACCATGGATTTTCTTCAAACCACTTGCAATCAAAATTAGACCTTCCCACCAGTGCTCCCAGACCCATCAACCCACCCCCAAAGATCTAGAACCCCCCTAGCAGCCACCCAAAGACATACAATACTGCTAGGCCTAAAATTCGATCTTGCCAAAATGTTCTCTGCAACTAGGCCCAAACCCCCCTTTTCTACCATGGATTTTCTTCAAACCACTTGCAATCAAAATTATTCCTTCCCACCAGTGCTCCCAGACCCCTCAACCCACCCCCAAAGATCTAGAACCCCCCTAGCAGCCACCCAAAGACATGCAATACTGCTAGGCCTAAAATTCAATCTTGCCAAAATGTTCTCTGCAACTAGGCCCAAACCCCCCTTTTCTACCATGGATTTTCTTCAAACCACTTACATTCAAAATTAGACCATCCCAGCAGTGCTCCCAGACCCCTCAACCCACCCCAAAAAATCTAGAACATCCCCAAACAGCCCCCCAAAAACATAAAATACTGCTAAAAACAAAATCGTTTCCACCAGTGATTTTCTTCAAACCACTTGCAATCAAAATTAGACCTTCCGAGCAGTGCTCCCAGACCCCTCAACCCACCCCCAAAAATCTAGAACACCCCCAAGCAGCCCGCCAAAAACATGCAATACTACCAGGCATAAGTTTCAATCGTGCCAAAACGCTCTCTGCAACTAGGCCCAAACCCCCCTTTTCCACCATGGATTTTCTTCAAACCACTTGCAATCAAAATTAGACCTTCCCAGCAGTGCTCCCAGACCCCTCAAACCACCCTAAAAATCTAGAACACCCCCAAACAGCCCCCTAAAAACATGCAATACTGCTTAAAAAAAACGTTTACACCAGTGATTTTCATCAAACCACTTGCAATCAAAATTAGACCTTCCCAGCAGTGCTCACAGACCCCTCAACCCACCCCCAAAGATCTAGAACACCCCCAAGCAGCCCCCTAAAAACATGCAATACTGCTTAGAAAAAACGTTTACACCAGTGATTTTCATCAAACCACTTGCAATCAAAATTAGACCTTCCCAGCAGTGCTCACAGACCCCTCAACCCACCCCCAAAGATCTAGAACACCCCCAAGCAGCCCCCTAAAAACATGCAATAATGCTTAAAAAAAAACGTTTACACCAGTGATTTTCATCAAACCACTTGCAATCAAAATTAGACCTTCCCAGCAGTGCTCACAGACCCCTCAACCCACCCCCAAAGATCTAGAACACCCCCAAGCAGCCCCCCAAAAACATGCAATACTACCAGGCCTAAGTTTCAATCGTGCCAAAATTATCTCTGCAACTAGGCCCAAACCCCCCTTTTCCACCATGGATTTTCTTCAAACCACTTGCAATCAAAATTAGACCTTCCCACCAGTGCTCCCAGACCCCTCAAACCACCCCCAAAGATCTAGAACCCCCTCAAGCAGCCAACCAAAGACATGCAATACTGCTAGGCCTAAGATTCAATCTTGCCAAAACGTTCTCTGCAACTAGGCCCAAACCCCCCTTTTCTACCATGGATTTCCTTCAAACCATTTGCATTCAGAATTAGACCATCCCAGCAGTGCTCCCAGACCCCTCAACCCACCCCGAAAAATCGAGAACACCCCCAAACATCCCCCCAAAAACATGCAATACTGCTAAAAACAAAAACTTTTCCACCAGGGATTTTCTTCAAACCACTTGCAATCAAAATTAGACCTTCCGAACAGTGCTCCCAGACCCCTCAACCCACCCCCAAGGATCTAGAACACCCCCAAGCTGCCCGCCAAAAACATGCAATACTAGCAGGCCTAAATTTCAATCGTGCCAAAACGCTCTCTGCAACTAGACCCAAACCCCCTTTTTCCACCATGGATTTTCTTCAAACCACTTGCAATCAAAATTAGACCTTCCCAGCAGTGCTCCCAGACCCCTCAACCCACCCCCAAAAATCTAGAACACCCCCAAACAGACCCCCAAAAACATGCAATACTGCTTAAATAAAACCTTTCCGCCAGGGATTTTCTTCAAACCACTTGCAATCAAAATTAGACCTTCCCAGCAGTGCTCACACACCCCTCAACCCACTCCGAAAAATCTATAACACCCCCAAACAGCCCCCCAAAAACATGCAATACTGCTAAAAACAAAAACGTTTCCGCCAGGGATTTTCTTCAAACCACTTGCAATCAAAATTAGACCTTCCGAGCAGTGCTCCCAGACCCCTCAACCCACACCCAAAGATCTAGAACACCCCCAAACAGCCCCCCAAAAACATGCAATACTGCTGGGCCTAAGTTTCAATCTTGCCAAAACGCTCTCTGCAACTAGGCCCAAGCCCCCTTTTTCTACCATGGATTTTCTTCAAACCACTTGCATTCAAAATTAGACCTTCCCAGCAGTGCTCGCAGACCACTCAACCCACCCCCAAAAATCTAGAACACCCCCAAACAGCCCCCAAAAACATGCAATACTGCTAAAAACAAAAACTTTTCCACCAGGGATTTTCTTCAAACCACTTGCAATCAAAATTAGACCTTCCGAGCAGTGCTCCCAGACCCCTCAACCCACACCCAAAGATCTAGAACACCGCCAAGCAGCCCACCAAAAACATAAAATACTACCAGGCCTGTTTCAATCGTGCCAAAACGCTCTCTGCAACTAGGCCCAAACCCCCCTTTTCCACCATGGATTTTCTTCAAACCACTTGCAATCAAAATTAGACCTTCCCAGCAGTGCTCCCAGACCCCTCAACCCAACCTCAAAAATCTAGATTCCCCCCAAACAGCCCTCCAAAAACATGCAGTACTGCTTAAAAAAAACGTTTCCACCATGGATTTTCTTCAAACCACTTGCAATCAAAATTAGACCTTCCCACCAGTGCTCCCAGACCACTCAACCCACCCCCAAAGATCTAGAACCCCCCCAAGCAGCCACCCAAAAACATGCAATACTGCTAGGCCTAAGATTCTATCTTGCCAAAACGTTCTCTGCAACTAGGCCCAAACCCCCCTTTTCTGCCATGGATTTTCTTTAAACCACTTGCATTCAAAATTAGACCATCCCAGCAGTGCTCCCAGACCCCTCAACCCACCCCGAAAAATCTAGAACATCCCCAAACAGCCCCCCAAAAACATGCAATACTGCTAAAAACAAAATCTTTTCCACCAGGGATTTTCTTCAAACCACTTGCAATCAAAATTAGACCTTCCGAGCAGGGCTCCCAGACCCCTCAACCCACCGCCAAAGATCTAGAACACCCCCAAGCAGCCCGCCAAAAACATGCAATACTACTAGGCCTAAGTTTCAATCGTGCCAAAACGCTCTCTGCAATTAGGCCCAAATCCCCCGTTTCCACCATGGATTTTCTTCAAACCACTTGCAATCAAAATTATACCTTCCCAGCAGTGCTCCCAGACCCCTCAACCCAACCTCAAAAATCTAGATTCCCCCCAAACAGCCCCCCAAAAACATGCAATACTGCTTAAAAAAAACGTTTCCACCAGGGATTTTCTTCAAACCACTTGCAATTAAAATTAGAACTTGCAAGCAGTGCTCACAGACCCCTCAACCCACCACCAAAGATCTAGAACACCCCCAAGCAGCCCCCTAAAAACATGCAATACTACCAGGCCTAAGTTTCAATCGTGCCAAAATGCTCTCTGCAACTAGGCCCAAACCCCCTTTTCCACCATGGATTTTCTTCAAACCACTTGCAATCAAAATTAGACCTTCCCACCAGTGCTCCCAGACCCATCAACCCACCCCCAAAGATCTAGAACCCCCCTAGCAGCCACCCAAAGACATGCAATACTGCTAGGCCTAAAATTCGATCTTGCCAAAATGTTCTCTGCAACTAGGCCCAAACCCCCCTTTTCTACCATGGATTTTCTTCAAACCACTTGCAATCAAAATTATTCCTTCCCACCAGTGCTCCCAGACCCCTCAACCCACCCCCAAAGATCTAGAACCCCCCTAGCAGCCACCCAAAGACATGCAATACTGCTAGGGCTAAAATTCAATCTTGCCAAAATGTTCTCTGCAACTAGGCCCAAACCCCCCTTTTCTACCATGGATTTTCTTCAAACCACTTACATTCAAAATTAGACCATCCCAGCAGTGCTCCCAGACCCCTCAACCCACCCCAAAAAATCTAGAACATCCCCAAACAGCCCCCCAAAAACATAAAATACTGCTAAAAACAAAATCGTTTCCACCAGTGATTTTCTTCAAACCACTTGCAATCAAAATTAGACCTTCTGAGCAGTGCTCCCAGACCCCTCAACCCACCCCCAAAAATCTAGAACACCCCCAAGCAGCCCGCCAAAAACATGCAATACTACCAGGCATAAGTTTCAATCGTGCCAAAACGCTCTCTGCAACTAGGCCCAAACCCCCCTTTTCCACCATGGATTTTCTTCAAACCACTTGCAATCAAAATTAGACCTTCCCAGCAGTGCTCCCAGACCCCTCAACCCACCCTAAAAATCTAGAACACCCCCAAACAGCCCCCTAAAAACATGCAATACTGCTTAAAAAAAGCGTTTACACCAGTGATTTTCATCAAACCACTTGCAATCAAAATTAGACCTTCCGAACAGTGCTCCCAGACCCCTCAACCCACCCCCAAGGATCTAGAACACCCCCAAGCCGCCCGCCAAAAACATGCAATACTAGCAGGCCTAAATTTCTTTTTTTTTTTTTAAATTTTTAAAACCTTTATTGTAAAAAGCACACCGCTATTCAGCCTAACATCCCGGAGGCAAGGCAGCATAGTATAGAACGGTCATAGTGCCAAGCGATTCATTTCAGGACAATGCAGGTTGTTTTTTATTTTTAAAACAAAAACTGAAACAAAGCGCCCAAGGGCGCGAAGAAGGCAATGGAAATGAAGAAGACCACTAGTCGGTAGGAGGCGGAAGGAGCTGGAGAAATTATAGAAAGAACTGAGACAGAATGTAGCAGAAGCGGGGGGGGGGAAGGAAGAACAGGAGAATCAATACAAGAGTAACACAGCTGTCGTCAACGTCTATGGTGACAAGCGTTCATCTCGTGGCAACGGTGCAGGTGGTAAACACAAGTCCCCTCTATGGGCATTCCAGGCACCCCATACCTTGTTCCACGTCTGAGGCCGCCCCCTGGCAGTATACACAGTCTTTTCGCGCAACATACACCAGTCCATGTTGGCCTTCCATTGTACCACCAGGGGGGCCACATTAGAACCCCACCTCTGCGCTATGTCCCGTTTAGCGACCATATTGCCCAGTGTGGCCCATCGGGTCTGCGCCGTATCATAGTCATTAGGCTCCCAAACATTCAGGAGGCACCTACGCGCCTCCGCCGCCAACTCCACTCCAGTCACCTCCCGCATCACTCTATGAACCCTCTCCCAATAAGGGGCAATAACGGGGCACTCCCACAGTATATGAAGAAAGGTGGCAAGGGCTCCGCAGCCACGGCGGCAGAGGCCATCCGGCGAGAAGCCCATGTGCACCAGCCTAGGGCCGGTGACATACACTCGGTGAAGGATTTTAAACTGGACCAATCTCAGACGCGAGGAAATGGCTACCTCCTTAGGGGAGGACACAGCACTCTGCCAGTCCTCATCGTCCAGTTCAAGCCCATCGGCCACCCACTGTTCCCGCAAGCGCTGGAGGAGGTCCACCTGGACGTTGATCAGTTTCTTGTAGGACAGAGAGATGGCGCTATCAGGCATATGCCCGTCCAACACCCTGTCCTCCAAAGGGGAACTTTCGGGGATGTCACCCTCCTCCGGCCTGGCGGCAGTTATTGCGTGTTGTAGCTGGGCATAGCGGAAAAACTCCGTAGCACTCAATTTATACTCCGCCTGCAGCTGTGGGAAGGTCTTGACCACCCCCCTGGAGAGCATGTCCTCAACTCTCGAGATGCCTATGAGATCCCACTTCTCGAAGCCTTTGGTGTGCCAAAGCTTACCCAGAATATCGGAATCAAAGAGTGGGGTAAATCTCGTCAGCCTGCCCTGCCAGCCATGTATCTTAGTGATCGTCCGCCACGTGTGGACCGCCGCCTTGGTCGGGCCAGTGAGGTTACGATCAAAGGATCTAGAGTATAGGGCGCGATAGTAATTGCCTCCGTGCAAAAGCCAGCGGTCCATGGCATAACCAGGGTTGTCCACGGGACCGTAAAAACCATGATTGATGGCGGTAAGTTGAGAGGCCCAGTAGTATCTCCGCACGTCCGGTAGCGCAATGCCCCCATCATACCATGGTATGGTGAGCTTCCGAACAGCGACAAGGGGTCGTCCGTCCCAAAGAAGGGCACGCTGCAGACTCTCGACCTCCCTGAAGTAGCGGGCCGGGACAAGGTCCTGAGTATTTTGCAAGGCATACAGGAATCTGGGCAGGGACATCATTTTAAATAACGCCGCCCGGCCCAGCAACGAGAGAGGGAGCTTACGCCAACTCTCCACGTCCCGCCGCAAACGGTGGAGCGGGGGGAGCAAGTTGTGGTCATACCTCGCCTTAGGGTTATGTGAAATATAAATTCCCAAGTACTTAAAGCCTTGTCCCGCCAGTTGGATATTACAGCCTCTGGGAAGGCGCGGCGTGTCGCCCTTTAGGATATAAAGGGAGGATTTGGCCCAGTTAATAATCAGGCCGGAGTAACGCCCAAACAGCCGGAGCACATCGCACGCCACAATAAGCGACTTGCAAGGGGAGGTGAGATACAGCAGGATGTCGTCCGCGTACAGGGAGACCCTGTCCTCAAAGCCCGGGGACCAGGAGATTCCATGCAAGTCAGGGTGCGAGCGCAGCATCGTCGCGAGGGGCTCCAGAGCCAGCGCAAACAGGAGCGGAGACAAGGGACAGCCTTGTCTGGTGCCTCGCTGAAGTGCGAAGGGAGCAGACATACGACCGTTCACCGTAACAGCAGCCAGGGGGCTAGAATAAAGAAGTTGCACCCAGCCCAGGAAGCCCGGCCCAAAACCAAGTTTCTTCAAGACTGCCCACAGATAATTCCATTCCAAGGAATCAAAAGCCATTGTGGCGTCAAGGGGGGCCAACACCGCCGGTTCAGTGAGGGCGTGAACTCTGGCCATAACGCCATGTAAGCGTCTCAGGTTGAGGGCAGTATTGCGGCGGGGTATAAAACCGGACTGATCCGGGTGCACCAGGTCGCTAATAACCCCGACCAATCGGTTAGCCAACAGTTTGGCCAGGATCTTGGGTTCGGCGTTGAGGAGAGAAATAGGGCGGTAGGACCTACAAACATCCCGCGGCTTTCCATCTTTGTGAATAACCACAATAGTGGCCAGTCGCTGGTCCAGGGGGAAGACGCCATCCTCACGGGCACGGAGGAACATGTCTTTCAAGTGAGGAGAGATCACGTCCGGCCGGATCTTATATAGTTCAACCGGTATGCCATTGGGTCCGGTAGCTTTACCCGTACGCAAAGCGCGGATCGCCAAGGCGATCTCGTCCGCCGTGATGTCCCGGTCAATGTCCACCCTGTCCTCCTCAGAGAGGCAGGGGAGGTCTATCGCCGAGAGGAGTTCAGCCGAGTCGGCCTCGGAACGATCTGACCCGGAGGTGTAGACCCCCCGGAAATAGTCAGCAAAGGACTCGGCGATGGCGCTCGGATCAGTGACCACCACTCCGTCCTCGCACAGGATCTCCGGAACCACTCGGCTCGCCATCTCCCGCCTGTCCAGCCAGGCCAGCAATTTACCAGCCTTGTCTCCGACGTCATAGATGCGGCCCTGCTGCTCCTTCGCTAAGAGCAGAGCCGCATCCGTGGCAAGATCGTGATACTCCGATTGCTTCAGGGCGAGTTCATGCAGGAGGGCGGGTTCGGGCTCGGGCCCCAGACGGGACTCGAGGTCCAAGACCTCCTCCTCAACCTGCAGGAGATCAGCATCACGAGTTCTTTTGGCCGCCGCGATGAGAGCCAAGGCCTCACCCCGCAACACCGTTTTAAAGGCCTCCCAAAGGGGACCGCAGAGCCCACTGAGCCAACATTTTCCGAGAAGTATAAGGCTATGGCCTTGGCCAGCAGCTCTCGCATGTTGTGGTTGCGGAAGTACCAGGGATTTACGGCTGCCGGGCGGTTGGACAAAAGGACACCAAAGTCAAAGGAGATCCACAACGGCGAGTGGTCGGAAATTCCTCTTGCCAAAAAACGCGCTTCAGAAATGGCAGGCGATTGCGCCGCAAGGGTGAGGACATAGTCCAAGCGGGACAGACTTCCATGAGCACCGGAGAGGAACGAAAACTGGCGAAGCGCCGGATGTAAAAGTCACCAACAGTCCACCAGACCCATAGAGTCAAGGAAGGTCGGCAGCCACGTTTGGGAACCCGGGAGGTCTCTCGGTGGCTGACGATCCAGGGTACCAGAGCAGACTGAGTTAAAGTCCCCCCCTAGAATCAGCAGGCCCGAGGGCAAAGACAAAATGGCGCCACCAAGGTCACGGAAGGTGCTAGACTGGAGACCAGGGGGAACATAAACCGACATCAGGGCCAGGGAACGCCCCTCCCACCTCCCTGCCACAGCAGCGTAACGCCCCCTATCATCTAGCAGGGTGAAGTCTATCTCAAGCGGAAGGGACGCACGTACAAAGACGCCCGCCCCCCGGGAGCCCGAAGAGAACCCAGAGTGGGCGACCATTTTGTATCCCTTGCGATTCAGGGCCCTACAAGAGTTGCCCACTAAATGCGTTTCCTGCAGTAAAACCACATCAGGCATGTTCCTTTTTATCAGCTGGAGCACCACCCCTCTCTTGACCCTATCACCTAATCCATTGACATTCCAGCTAAGCACTTTTAGTTTCCTACCCCCCATCCCCAAGCAACCCGCCCCACCCGACTCCGTTCGACCCGATCATACATTGTTCAACAAAACACACAGTCCATTGCCTTAAAGAAGAAAAAGAAACGAAACAAACACAGAACAAACCCCACGAAATTGCACCCCCCACCCTGCACCCCTGCATGTGACTAAAAAGCCCCCCCAACCAGCAGTGTGCCTGTCGCCCCATAACTACTCTACAAAAAGACACCCAGGGGAGTAAGGACTCTCCGCGAACTCCTCCCGCCACCCTCCATGTACTGACAGAAAAGATAATACGGCAACTTAGAGCGACATTGGATAGCCCCAGAGGCAAGCAAGAAAGTCATTTAGTCACCCATTACAGAACCAAGTCTCATGGGTCCGGGCCGCCAGCCGCGCCACCCTCGTGGTCCTCCTGTGCTTCTCGGCGCGGTGGTAGAGTGTCCAGCCAGTCACTGCCGTTTTCGGCGAAGTCGAAGAACAGGGCATGGCCCTCGTATTCGATCCGGAGCTTAGCAGGGAACATCATGGAATACTTTAGGCCCAGATCCCGTAGCCGGCGCTTCACCCCAGAATAGCTTTGGCGCTGTCGCTGCACTGTCCTGGTGAAATCCGGGTAGAAATGAACATCAGCGTTCTGAAATTTGAGAGGGCCATGGCGCCTGGAGGCCTGCAGGATGGCATCCCTGTCGCGAAAGTTAAGCAGCCGGGCCACGATGGGTCTAGGCGCCACGCCAGTCTTCGGCGGGCCACCCGGCACCCGGTGGGCACGCTCCACCGAGAAAAAGTTGCTAAGGCCAGGCGGGGCAAGATGTGTTCTGATCAAATCTTCAACGAGGAGGTCCGTCGCCGCCTCCTCCGAACCCTCCGGTACGCCGACGATGCGGACGTTCTGCCGCCTGGCCCGGCTTTCGAAATCATCCAGCCGCTTCGCGAAGTGCTCCGCCGTCCTCTGTAGGTTCCGGACCTCCGTTTGCATATCCGAAACGTCTTCTGTGAGACTGGCCGTCTTAATGTCCAAATTCTTAACCCTGTCGTTAGTCTTGCCCAGGTCGGCTCTGATGAGGGACAAATCAACGGCCATGCCATCCACCTTGTGTGTGAGGACTTCATGCTGTTGCTGCATGTCTTCCCGGAAACTAGTGATGGCTCCCAAAATGTCGGTCAAAGTGGGCTCAGAGCCGTCCGGCGAGCCCGAGTGCGGGATGCCCTTGGCAGAGGGACCTGTAGCAGGCGGTGTTTTCAGCTGAGTGTAGCGCTCAATCCGATTCTGCTGTTGTTGTTGCGGTTTAGTGCGCCCTCCTCTATTAGACGGCTTGTCGAGGTCCCCCTTGCCCGCCATGTTAGGTCTCAAGGAACAAAGGGCTATGCCAGGCGAGTCCAAGCCCAGACACCCGGAATGGTGTCCGGGACGTCAGCGGAAGACAGTTCCAGGTGCGCTTCGCCGTCCAACTAGTACCGCTGTCCAACACACTTCTCCAGTGACGAAAGCAGGCTGGCACTCCGCAGTTCAGCAAGACGTAATAGCGGAGTCCGCAGAGACAATGGCACCGGACTGGCACGGAGTCCCACTCGACGTAGCTCCGCGTAGGAGACACCGATTTGAGTTCTGAAAACGGTGCTCGCCTCAGGTAGCCACCAGCAACGAGTATCCACCCTCATGGATCAGGATTACGGGCAGGATAGTTGCGGAGGATCGGAAGGTCCGCGGAGCTCCGAGCTTACGCGGCCATCTTGGTTGCCCGCGAAGCTCCTCCCCAGCAGGCCTAAATTTCAATCGTGCCAAAACGCTCTCTGCAACTAGACCCAAACCCCCTTTTTCCACCATGGATTTTCTTCAAACCACTTGCAATCAAAATTAGACCTTCCCAGCAGTGCTCCCAGACCCCTCAACCCACCCCCAAAAATCTAGAACACCCCCAAACAGACCCCCAAAAACATGCAATACTGCTTAAATAAAACCTTTCCGCCAGGGATTTTCTTCAAACCACTTGCAATCAAAATTAGACCTTCCGAGCAGTGCTCCCAGACCCCTCAACCCACACCCAAAGATCTAGAACACCGCCAAGCAGCCCACCAAAAACATAAAATACTACCAGGCCTGTTTCAATCGTGCCAAAACGCTCTCTGCAACTAGGCCCAAACCCCCCTTTTCCACCATGGATTTTCTTCAAACCACTTGCAATCAAAATTAGACCTTCCCAGCAGTGCTCCCAGACCCCTCAACCCAACCTCAAAAATCTAGATTCCCCCCAAACAGCCCTCCAAAAACATGCAGTACTGCTTAAAAAAAACGTTTCCACCATGGATTTTCTTCAAACCACTTGCAATCAAAATTAGACCTTCCCACCAGTGCTCCCAGACCACTCAACCCACCCCCAAAGATCTAGAACCCCCCCAAGCAGCCACCCAAAACCATGCAATACTGCTAGGCCTAAGATTCTATCTTGCCAAAACGTTCTCTGCAACTAGGCCCAAACCCCCCTTTTCTGCCATGGATTTTCTTCAAACCACTTGCATTCAAAATTAGACCATCCCAGCAGTGCTCCCAGACCCCTCAACCCACCCCGAAAAATCTAGAACATCCCCAAACAGCCCCCCAAAAACATGCAATACTGCTAAAAACAAAATCTTTTCCACCAGGGATTTTCTTCAAACCACTTGCAATCAAAATTAGACCTTCCGAGCAGGGCTCCCAGACCCCTCAACCCACCGCCAAAGATCTAGAACACCCCCAAGCAGCCCGCCAAAAACATGCAATACTACTAGGCCTAAGTTTCAATCGTGCCAAAACGCTCTCTGCAATTAGGCCCAAATCCCCCGTTTCCACCATGGATTTTCTTCAAACCACTTGCAATCAAAATTATACCTTCCCAGCAGTGCTCCCAGACCCCTCAACCCAACCTCAAAAATCTAGATTCCCCCCAAACAGCCCCCCAAAAACATGCAATACTGCTTAAAAAAAACGTTTCCACCAGGGATTTTCTTCAAACCACTTGCAATTAAAATTAGAACTTCCAAGCAGTGCTCACAGACCCCTCAACCCACCACCAAAGATCTAGAACACCCCCAAGCAGCCCCCTAAAAACATGCAATACTACCAGGCCTAAGTTTCAATCGTGCCAAAATGCTCTCTGCAACTAGGCCCAAACCCCCTTTTCCACCATGGATTTTCTTCAAACCACTTGCAATCAAAATTAGACCTTCCCACCAGTGCTCCCAGACCCATCAACCCACCCCCAAAGATCTAGAACCCCCCTAGTAGCCACCCAAAGACATGCAATACTGCTAGGCCTAAAATTCGATCTTGCCAAAATGTTCTCTGCAACTAGGCCCAAACCCCCCTTTTCTACCATGGATTTTCTTCAAACCACTTGCAATCAAAATTATTCCTTCCCACCAGTGCTCCCAGACCCCTCAACCCACCCCCAAAGATCTAGAACCCCCCTAGCAGCCACCCAAAGACATGCAATACTGCTAGGCCTAAAATTCAATCTTGCCAAAATGTTCTCTGCAACTAGGCCCAAACCCCCCTTTTCTACCATGGATTTTCTTCAAACCACTTACATTCAAAATTAGACCATCCCAGCAGTGCTCCCAGACCCCTCAACCCACCCCAAAAAATCTAGAACATCCCCAAACAGCCCCCCAAAAACATAAAATACTGCTAAAAACAAAATCGTTTCCACCAGTGATTTTCTTCAAACCACTTGCAATAAAAATTAGACCTTCCGAGCAGTGCTCCCAGACCCCTCAACCCACCCCCAAAAATCTAGAACACCCCCAAGCAGCCCGCCAAAAACATGCAATACTACCAGGCATAAGTTTCAATCGTGCCAAAACGCTCTCTGCAACTAGGCCCAAACCCCCCTTTTCCACCATGGATTTTCTTCAAACCACTTGCAATCAAAATTAGACCTTCCCAGCAGTGCTCCCAGACCCCTCAACCCACCCTAAAAATCTAGAACACCCCCAAACAGCCCCCTAAAAACATGCAATACTGCTTAAAAAAAGCGTTTACACCAGTGATTTTCATCAAACCACTTGCAATCAAAATTAGACCTTTCCAGCAGTGCTCACAGACCCCTCAACCCACCCCCAAAGATCTAGAACACCCCCAAGCAGCCCCCTAAAAACATGCAATACTGCTTAAAAAAACGTTTACACCAGTGATTTTCATCAAACCACTTGCAATCAAAATTAGACCTTCCCAGCAGTGCTCACAGACCCCTCAACCCACCCCTAAAGATCTAGAACACCCCCAAGCAGCCCCCTAAAAACATGCAATAATGCTTAAAAAAAACGTTTACACCAGTGATTTTTATCCAACCACTTGCAATCAAAATTAGACCTTCCCAGCAGTGCTCACAGACCCCTCAACCCACCCCCAAAGATCTAGAACACCCCCAAGCAGCCCCCCAAAAACATGCACAACTACCAGGCCTAAGTTTCAATCGTGCCAAAATTATCTCTGCAACTAGGCCCAAACCCCCCTTTTCCACCATGGATTTTCTTCAAACCACTTGCAATCAAAATTAGACCTTCCCACTAGTGCTCCCAGACCCATCAACCCATCCCCAAAGATCTAGAACCCCCCTAGCAGCCACCCAAAGACATGCAATACTGCTAGGCCTAAAATTCGATCTTGCCAAAATGTTCTCTGCAACTAGGCCCAAACCCCCCTTTTCTACCATGGATTTTCTTCAAACCACTTGCAATCAAAATTAGACCTTCCCACCAGTGCTCCCAGACCCCTCAACACACCCCCAAAGATCTAGAACCCCCCTAGCAGCCACCCAAAGACATGCAATACTGCTAGGCCTAAAATTCAATCTTGCCAAAATGTTCTCCGCAACTAGGCCCAAACCCCCTTTTCTACCATGGATTTTCTTCAAACTAATTACATTCAAAATTAGACCATCCCAGCAGTGCTCCCAGACCCCTCAACCCACCCCAAAAAATCTAGAACATCCCCAAACAGCCCCCCAAAAACATAAAATACTGCTAAAAACAAAATCGTTTCCACCAGGGATTTTCTTCAAACCACTTGCAATCAAAATTAGACCTTCCGAGCAGTGCTCCCAGACCCCTCAACCCACCCCCAAAAATCTAGAACACCCCCAAGCAGCCCGCCAAAAACATGCAATACTACCAGGCATAAGTTTCAATCGTGCCAAAACGCTCTCTGCAACTAGGCCCAAACCCCCCTTTTCCACTATGGATTTTCTTCAAACCACTTGCAATCAAAATTAGACCTTCCCAGCAGTGCTCCCAGACCCCTCAACCAACCCTAAAAATCTAGAACACCCCAAACAGCCCCCTAAAAACATGCAATACTGCTTAAAAAAAACGTTTACACCAGTGATTTTCATCAAACCACTTGCAATCAAAATTAGACCTTCCCAGCAGTGCTCACAGACCCCTCAACCCACCCCCAAAGATCTAGAACACCCCCAAGCAGCCCCCTAAAAACATGCAATACTGCTTAGAAAAAACGTTTACACCAGTGATTTTCATCAAACCACTTGCAATCAAAATTAGACCTTCCCAGCAGTGCTCACAGTCCCCTCAACCCACCCCCAAAGATCTAGAACACCCCCAAGCAGCCCCCTAAAAACATGCAATACTGCTTAGAAAAAACGTTTACACCAGTGATTTTCATCAAACCACTTGCAATCAAAATTAGACCTTCCCAGCAGTGCTCACAGACCCCTCAACCCACCCCCAAAGATCTAGAACACCCCCAAGCAGCCCCCCAAAAACATGCAATACTACCAGGCCTAAAATTCGATCTTGCCAAAATGTTCTCTGCAACTAGGCCCAAACCCCCCTTTTCTACCATGGATTTTCTTCAAACCACTTGCATTCAAAATTAGACCATCCCAGCAGTGCTCCCAGACCCCTCAACCCACCCCAAAAAATCTAGAACATCCCCAAACAGCCCCCCAAAAACATGCAATACTTCTAAAAACAAAATCTTTTCCACCAGGGATTTTCTTCAAACCACTTGCAATCAAAATTAGACCTTCCGAGCAGTGCTCCCATACCCCTCAACCCACACCCAAAGATCTAGAACACCCCCAAGCAGCCCGCCAAAAACATAAAATACTACCAGGCCAAAATTTCAATCGTGCCAAAACGCTCTCTGCAACTAGACCCAAACATCCTTTTTCCACCATGGATTTTCTTCAAACCACTTGCAATCAAAATTAGACCTTCCCAGCAGTGCTCCCAGACCCCCTCAACCCACCCCCAAAAATCTAGAACACCCCCAAACAGACCCCCAAAAACATGCCATACTGCTTAAATAAAACGTTTCCGCCAGGGATTTTCTTCAAACCACTTGCAATCAAAATTAGACCTTTCCAGCAGTGCTCACACACCCCTCAACCCACCCCGAAAAATCTAGAACACCCCCAAACAGCCCCCCAAAAACATGCAATACTGCTAAAAACAAAAACGTTTCCGCCATGGATTTTCTTCAAACCACTTGCAATCAAAATTAGACCTTCTGAGCAGTGCTCCCAGACCCCTCAACCCACACCCAAAGATCTAGAACACCCCCAAACAGCCCCCCCAAAAAATGCAATACTGCTGGGCCTAAGTTCCAATCTTGCCAAAACGCTCTCTGCAACTAGGCCCAAGCCCCCTTTTTCTACCATGGATTTTCTTCAAACCACTTGCATTCAAAATTAGACCTTCCCAGCAGTGCTCCCAGACCACTCAACCCACCCCCAAAAATCTAGAACACCCCCAAACAGCCCCCAAAAACATGCAATACTGCTAAAAACAAAAACTTTTCCACCAGGGATTTTCTTCAAACCACTTGCAATCAAAATTAGACCTTCCGAGCAGTGCTCCCAGACCCCTCAACCCACACCCAAAGATCTAGAACACCGCCAAGCAGCCCGCCAAAAACATAAAATACTACCAGGCCTGTTTCAATCGTGCCAAAACGCTCTCTGCAACTAGGCCCAAACCCCCCTTTTCCACCATGGATTTTCTTCAAACAACTTGCAATCAAAATTAGACCTTCCCAGCAGTGCTCCCAGACCCCTCAACCCAACCTCAAAAATCTAGATTCCCCCCAAACAGCCCCCCAAAAACATGCAAAACTTCTAAAAACAAAATCTTTTCCACCAGGGATTTTCTTCAAACCACTTGCAATCAAAATTAGACCTTCCGAGCAGTGCTCCCAGACCCCTCAACCCACACCCAAAGATCTAGAACACCCCCAAGCAGCCCGCCAAAAACATAAAATACTACCAGGCCAAAATTTCAATCGTGCCAAAACGCTCTCTGCAACTAGACCCAAACATCCTTTTTCCACCATGGATTTTCTTCAAACCACTTGCAATCAAAATTAGACCTTCCCAGCAGTGCTCCCAGACCCCCTCAACCCACCCCCAAAAATCTAGAACACCCCCAAACAGACCCCCAAAAACATGCCATACTGCTTAAATAAAACGTTTCCGCCAGGGATTTTCTTCAAACCACTTGCAATCAAAATTAGACGTTCCCACCAGTGCTCCCAGACCCCTCAACCCACCCCCAAAGATCTAGAACCCACCTAGCAGCCACCCAAAGACATGCAATACTGCTAGGCCTAAAATTCAATCTTGCCAAAACGCTCTCTGCAACTAGGCCCAAGCCCCCTTTTTCTACCATGGATTTTCTTCAAACCACTTGCATTCAAAATTAGACCTTCCCAGCAGTGCTCCCAGACCACTCAACCCACCCCCAAAAATCTAGAACACCCCCAAACAGCCCCCAAAAACATGCAATACTGCTAAAAACAAAAACTTTTCCACCAGGGATTTTCTTCAAACCACTTGCAATCAAAATTAGACCTTCCGAGCAGTGCTCCCAGACCCCTCAACCCACACCCAAAGATCTAGAACACCGCCAAGCAGCCCGCCAAAAACATAAAATACTACCAGGCCTGTTTCAATCGTGCCAAAACGCTCTCTGCAACTAGGCCCAAACCCCCCTTTTCCACAATGGATTTTCTTAAAACCATTTGCAATCAAAATTAGACCTTCCCAGCAGTGCTCCCAGACCCCTCAACCCAACCTCAAAACTCTAGATTTCCCCCGAACAGCCCCCCAAAAACATGCAATACTGCTTAAAAAAAACGTTTCCACCATGGATTTTCTTCAAACCACTTGCAATCAAAATTAGAATTTCCCACCAGTGCTCCCAGACCACTCAACCCAACCCCAAAGATCTAGAACCCCCCCAAAGCAGCCACCCAAAAACATGCAATACTGCTAGGCCTAAGATTCTATCTTGCCAAAACGTTCTCTGCAACTCGGCCCAAAGCCCCCTTTTCTGCCATGGAATTTCTTCAAACCACTTGCATTCAAAATTAGACCATCCCAGCAGTGCTCCCAGACCCCTCAACCCACCCCCAAAAATCTAGAACATCCCCAAACAGCCCCCCAAAAACATGCAATACTGCTAAAAACAAAATCTTTTCCACCAGTGATTTTCTCCAAACCACTTGCAATCAAAATTAGACCTTCCGAGCAGTGCTCCCAGACCCCTCAACCCACCACCGAAGATCTAGAACACCCCCAAGCAGCCCGCCAAAAACATGCAATACTACTAGGCCTAAGTTTCAATCGTGCCAAAACGCTCTCTGCAATTAGACCCAAACCCCCCTTTTCCACCATGGATTTTCTTCAAACCACTTGCAATCAAAATTATACCTTCCCAGCAGTGCTCCCAGACCCCTCAACCCAACCTCAAAAATCTAGATTCCCCCCAAACAGCCCCCCAAAAACATGCAATACTGCTTAAAAAAAACGTTTCCACCAGGGATTTTCTTCAAACCACTTGCAATTAAAATTAGAACTTCCAAGCAGTGCTCACAGACCCCTCAACACACCACCAAAGATCTAGAACACCCCCAAACAGCCCCCTAAAAACATTCAATACTACCAGGCCTAAGTTTCAATCGTGCCAAAATGCTCTCTGCAACTAGGCCCAAACCCCCCTTTTCCAACATGGATTTTCTTCAAACCACTTGCAATCAAAATTAGACCTTCCCACCAGTGCTCCCAGACCCATCAACCCACCCCAAAGATCTAGAACCCCCTTATCAGCCACCCAAAGACATGCAATACTGCTAGGCCAAAAATTCGATCTTGCCAAAATGTTCTCTGCAACTAGGCCCAGACCCCCCTTTTCTACCATGGATTTTCTTCAAACCACTTGCAATGAAAATTAGACCTTCCCACCAGTGCTCCCAGACCCCTCAACCCACCACAAAGATCTAGAACCCCCCTAGCAGCCACCCAAAGACATGCAATACTGCTAGGCCTAAAATTCAATCTTGCCAAAATGTTCTCTGCAACTAGGCCCAAACCCCCCTTTTCTACCATGGATTTTCTTCAAACCACTTACATTCAAAATTAGACCATCCCAGCAGTGCTCCCAGACCCCTCATCCCACCCCAAAAAATCTAGAACATCCCCAAACAGCCCCCCAAAAACATAAAATACTGCTAAAAACAAAATCGTTTCCAACAGTGATTTTCTTCAAACCACTTGCAATCAAAATTAGACATTCCGAGCAGTGCTCCCAGACCCCTCAACCCACCCCCAAAAATCTAGAACACCCCCAAGCAGCCCGCCAAAAACATGCAATACTACCAGGCATAAGTTTCAATCGTGCCAAAACGCTCTCTGCAACCAGGCCCAAACCCCCCTTTTCCACCATGGATTTTCTTCAAACCACTTGCAATCAAAATTAGACCTTCCCAGCAGTGCTCCCAGACCCCTCAACCCACCCTAAAAATCTAGAACACCCCTAAACAGCCCCCTAAAAACATGCAATACTGCTTAAAAAAAACGTTTACACCAATGATTTTCATCAAACCACTTGCAATCAAAATTAGACCTTCCCAGCAGTGCTCACAGACCCCTCAACCCACCCCCAAAGATCTAGAACACCCCCAAGCAGCCCCCTAAAAACATGCAATAATGCTTAAAAAAAACGTTTACACCAGTGATTTTCATCAAACCACTTGCAATCAAAATTAGACCTTCCCAGCAGTGCTCACAGACCCCTCAACCCACCCCCAAAGATCTAGAACACCCCCAAGCAGCCCCCCAAAAACATGCAATACTACCAGGCCTAAGTTTCAATCGTGCCAAAATTATCTCTGCAACTAGGCCCAAACCCCCCTGTTCTACCATGGATGTTCTTCAAACCACTTGCAATCAAAATTAGACGTTCCCACCAGTGCTCCCAGACCCCTCAACCCACCCCCAAAGATCTAGAACCCACCTAGCAGCCACCCAAAGACATGCAATACTGCTAGGCCTAAAATTCAATCTTGCCAAAACGCTCTCTGCAACTAGGCCCAAGCCCCCTTTTTCTACCATGGATTTTCTTCAAACCACTTGCATTCAAAATTAGACCTTCCCAGCAGTGCTCCCAGACCACTCAACCCACCCCCAAAAATCTAGAACACCCCCAAACAGCCCCCAAAAACATGCAATACTGCTAAAAACAAAAACTTTTCCACCAGGGATTTTCTTCAAACCACTTGCAATCAAAATTAGACCTTCCGAGCAGTGCTCCCAGACCCCTCAACCCACACCCAAAGATCTAGAACACCGCCAAGCAGCCCACCAAAAACATAAAATACTACCAGGCCTGTTTCAATCGTGCCAAAACGCTCTCTGCAACTAGGCCCAAACCCCCCTTTTCCACCATGGATTTTCTTCAAACCACTTGCAATCAAAATTAGACCTTCCCAGCAGTGCTCCCAGACCCCTCAACCCAACCTCAAAAATCTAGATTCCCCCCAAACAGCCCTCCAAAAACATGCAGTACTGCTTAAAAAAAACGTTTCCACCATGGATTTTCTTCAAACCACTTGCAATCAAAATTAGACCTTCCCACCAGTGCTCCCAGACCACTCAACCCACCCCCAAAGATCTAGAACCCCCCCAAGCAGCCACCCAAAAACATGCAATACTGCTAGGCCTAAGATTCTATCTTGCCAAAACGTTCTCTGCAACTAGGCCCAAACCCCCCTTTTCTGCCATGGATTTTCTTCAAACCACTTGCATTCAAAATTAGACCATCCCAGCAGTGCTCCCAGACCCCTCAACCCACCCCGAAAAATCTAGAACACCCCCAAACAGCCCCCAAAAACATGCAATACTGCTAAAAACAAAAACTTTTCCACCAGGGATTTTCTTCAAACCACTTGCAATCAAAATTAGACCTTCCGAGCAGTGCTCCCAGACCCCTCAACCCACACCCAAAGATCTAGAACACCGCCAAGCAGCCCACCAAAAACATAAAATACTACCAGGCCTGTTTCAATCGTGCCAAAACGCTCTCTGCAACTAGGCCCAAACCCCCCTTTTCCACCATGGATTTTCTTCAAACCACTTGCAATCAAAATTAGACCTTCCCAGCAGTGCTCCCAGACCCCTCAACCCAACCTCAAAAATCTAGATTCCCCCCAAACAGCCCTCCAAAAACATGCAGTACTGCTTAAAAAAAACGTTTCCACCATGGATTTTCTTCAAACCACTTGCAATCAAAATTAGACCTTCCCACCAGTGCTCCCAGACCACTCAACCCACCCCCAAAGATCTAGAACCCCCCCAAGCAGCCACCCAAAAACATGCAATACTGCTAGGCCTAAGATTCTATCTTTCCAAAACGTTCTCTGCAACTAGGCCCAAACCCCCCTTTTCTGCCATGGATTTTCTTCAAACCACTTGCATTCAAAATTAGACCATCCCAGCAGTGCTCCCAGACCCCTCAACCCACCCCGAAAAATCTAGAACATCCCCAAACAGCCCCCCAAAAACATGCAATACTGCTAAAAACAAAATCTTTTCCACCAGGGATTTTCTTCAAACCACTTGCAATCAAAATTAGACCTTCCGAGCAGTGCTCCCAGACCCCTCAACCCACCCCCAAAGATCTAGAACACCCCCAAGCAGCCCGCCAAAAACATGCAATACTACTAGGCCTAAGTTTCAATCGTGCCAAAACGCTCTCTGCAATTAGGCCCAAACCCCCCGTTTCCACCATGGATTTTCTTCAAACCACTTGCAATCAAAATTATACCTTCCCAGCAGTGCTCCCAGACCCCTCAACCCAACCTCAAAAATCTAGATTCCCCCCAAACAGCCCCCCAAAAACATGCAATACTGCTTAAAAAAAACGTTTCCACCAGGGATTTTCTTCAAAACACTTGCAATTAAAATTAGAACTTCCAAGCAGTGCTCACAGACCCCTCAACCCACCACCAAAGATCTAGAACACCCCCAAGCAGCCCCCTAAAAACATGCAATACTACCAGGCCTAAGTTTCAATCGTGCCAAAATGCTCTCTGCAACTAGGCCCAAACCCCCTATTCCACCATGGATTTTCTTCAAACCACTTGCAATCAAAATTAGACCTTCCCACCAGTGCTCCCAGACCCATCAACCCACCCCAAAGATCTAGAACCCCCCTAGCAGCCACCCAAAGACATGCAATACTGCTAGGCCTAAAATTCGATCTTGCCAAAATGTTCTCTGCAACTAGGCCCAAACCCCCCTTTTCTACCATGGATTTTCTTCAAACCACTTGCAATCAAAATTATTCCTTCCCACCAGTGCTCCCAGACCCCTCAACCCACCCCCAAAGATCTAGAACCCCCCTAGCAGCCACCCAAAGACATGCAATACTGCTAGGCCTAAAATTCAATCTTGCCAAAATGTTCTCTGCAACTAGGCCCATACCCCCCTTTTCTACCATGGATTTTCTTCAAACCACTTACATTCAAAATTAGACCATCCCAGCAGTGCTCCCAGACCCCTCAACCCACCCCAAAAAATCTAGACCATCCCCAAACAGCCCCCCAAAAACATAAAATACTGCTAAAAACAAAATCGTTTCCACCAGTGATTTTCTTCAAACCACTTGCAATCAAAATTAGACCTTCCGAGCAGTGCTCCCAGACCCCTCAACCCACCCCCAAAAATCTAGAACACCCCCAAGCAGCCCGCCAAAAACATGCAATACTACCAGGCATAAGTTTCAATCGTGCCAAAACGCTCTCTGCAACTAGGCCCAAACCCCCCTTTTCCACCATGGATTTTCTTCAAACCACTTGCAATCAAAATTAGACCTTCCCAGCAGTGCTCCCAGACCCCTCAACCCACCCTAAAAATCTAGAACACCCCCAAACAGCCCCCTAAAAACATGCAATACTGCTTAAAAAAAGCGTTTACACCAGTGATTTTCATCAAACCACTTGCAATCAAAATTAGACCTTTCCAGCAGTGCTCACAGACCCCTCAATCCACCCCAAAGATCTAGAACACCCCCAAGCAGCCCCCTAAAAACATGCAATACTGCTTAAAAAAACGTTTACACCAGTGATTTTCATCAAACCACTTGCAATCAAAATTAGACCTTCCCAGCAGTGCTCACAGACCCCTCAACCCACCCCCAAAGATCTAGAACACCCCCAAGCAGCCCCCTAAAAACATGCAATAATGCTTAAAAAAAAACGTTTACACCAGTGATTTTCATCCAACCACTTGCAATCAAAATTAGACCTTCCCAGCAGTGCTCCCAGACCCCTCAACCCACCCCAAAAAATCTAGAACATCCCCAAACAGCCCCCCAAAAACATAAAATACTGCTAAAAACAAAATCGTTTCCACCAGGGATTTTCTTCAAACCACTTGCAATCAAAATTAGACCTTCCGAGCAGTGCTCCCAGACCCCTCAACCCACCCCCAAAAATCTAGAACACCCCCAAGCAGCCCGCCAAAAACATGCAATACTACCAGGCATAAGTTTCAATCGTGCCAAAACGCTCTCTGCAACTAGGCCCAAACCCCCCTTTTCCACCATGGATTTTCTTCAAACCACTTGCAATCAAAATTAGACCTTCCCAGCAGTGCTCCCAGACCCCTCAACCAACCCTAAAAATCTAGAACACCCCAAACAGCCCCCTAAAAACATGCAATACTGCTTAAAAAAAACGTTTACACCAGTGATTTTCATCAAACCACTTGCAATCAAAATTAGACCTTCCCAGCAGTGCTCACAGACCCCTCAACCCACCCCCAAAGATCTAGAACACCCCCAAGCAGCCCCCTAAAAACATGCAATACTGCTTAGAAAAAACGTTTACACCAGTGATTTTCATCAAACCACTTGCAATCAAAATTAGACCTTCCCAGCAGTGCTCACAGTCCCCTCAACCCACCCCCAAAGATCTAGAACACCCCCAAGCAGCCCCCTAAAAACATGCAATAATGCTTAAAAAAAACGTTTACACCAGTGATTTTCATCAAACCACTTGCAATCAAAATTAGACCTTCCCAGCAGTGCTCACAGACCCCTCAACCCACCCCCAAAGACCTAGAACACCCCCAAGCAGCCCCCCAAAAACATGCAATACTACCAGGCCTAAGTTTCAATCGTGCCAAAATTATCTCTGCAACTAGGCCCAAACCCCCCTTTTCCACCATGGATTTTCTTCAAACCACTTGCAATCAAAATTAGACCTTCCCACCAGTGCTCCCAGACCCCTCAAACCACCCCCAAAAATCTAGAACCCCCTCAAGCAGCCAACCAAAGACATGCAATACTGCTAGGCCTAAGATTCAATCTTGCCAAAACGTTCTCTGCAACTAGGCCCAAACCCCCCTTTTCTACCATGGATTTTCTTCAAACCATTTGCATTCAGAATTAGACCATCCCAGCAGTGCTCCCAGACCCCTCAACCCACCCCGAAAAATCGAGAACACCCCCAAACATCCCCTCAAAAACATGCAATACTGCTAAAAACAAAAACTTTTCCACCAGGGATTTTCTTCAAACCACTTGCAATCAAAATTAGACCTTCCGAACAGTGCTCCCAGACCCCTCAACCCACCCCCAAGGATCTAGAACACCCCCAAGCCGCCCGCCAAAAACATGCAATACTAGCAGGCCTAAATTTCAATCGTGCCAAAACGCTCTCTGCAACTAGACCCAAACCCCCTTTTTCCACCATGGATTTTCTTCAAACCACTTGCAATCAAAATTAGACCTTCCCAGCAGTGCTCCCAGACCCCTCAACCCACCCCCAAAAATCTAGAACACCCCCAAACAGACCCCCAAAAACATGCAATACTGCTTAAATAAAACCTTTCCGCCAGGGATTTTCTTCAAACCACTTGCAATCAAAATTAGACCTTCCCAGCAGTGCTCACACACCCCTCAACCCACCCCGAAAAATCAAGAACACCCCAAACAGCCCCCCAAAAACATGCAATACTGCTAAAAACAAAAATGTTTCCGCCAGGGATTTTCTTCAAACCACTTGCAATCAAAATTAGACCTTCCGAGCAGTGCTCCCAGACCCCTCGACCCACACCCAAAGATCTAGAACACCCCCAAACAGCCCCCCAAAAACATGCAATACTGCTGGGCCTAAGTTTCAATCTTGCCAAAACGCTCTCTGCAACTAGGCCCAAGCCCCCTTTTTCTACCATGGATTTTCTTCAAACCACTTGCATTCAAAATTAGACCTTCCCAGCAGTGCTCCCAGACCCCTCAACCAACCCTAAAAATCTAGAACACCCCAAACAGCCCCCTAAAAACATGCAATACTGCTTAAAAAAAACGTTTACACCAGTGATTTTCATCAAACCACTTGCAATCAAAATTAGACCTTCCCAGCAGTGCTCACAGACCCCTCAACCCACCCCCAAAGATCTAGAACACCCCCAAGCAGCCCCCTAAAAACATGCAATACTGCTTAGAAAAAACGTTTACACCAGTGATTTTCATCAAACCACTTGCAATCAAAATTAGACCTTCCCAGCAGTGCTCACAGTCCCCTCAACCCACCCCCAAAGATCTAGAACACCCCCAAGCAGCCCCCTAAAAACATGCAATAATGCTTAAAAAAAACGTTTACACCAATGATTTTCATCAAACCACTTGCAATCAAAATTAGACCTTCCCAGCAGTGCTCACAGACCCCTCAACCCACCCCCAAAGATCTAGAACACCCCCAAGCAGCCCCCCAAAAACATGCAATACTACCAGGCCTAAGTTTCAATCGTGCCAAAATTATCTCTGCAACTAGGCCCAAACCCCCCTTTTCCACCATGGATTTTCTTCAAACCACTTGCAATCAAAATTAGACCTTCCCACCAGTGCTCCCAGACCCCTCAAACCACCCCCAAAAATCTAGAACCCCCTCAAGCAGCCAACCAAAGACATGCAATACTGCTAGGCCTAAGATTCAATCTTGCCAAAACGTTCTCTGCAACTAGGCCCAAACCCCCCTTTTCTACCATGGATTTTCTTCAAACCATTTGCATTCAGAATTAGACCATCCCAGCAGTGCTCCCAGACCCCTCAACCCACCCCGAAAAATCGAGAACACCCCCAAACATCCCCTCAAAAACATGCAATACTGCTAAAAACAAAAACTTTTCCACCAGGGATTTTCTTCAAACCACTTGCAATCAAAATTAGACCTTCCGAACAGTGCTCCCAGACCCCTCAACCCACCCCCAAGGATCTAGAACACCCCCAAGCCGCCCGCCAAAAACATGCAATACTAGCAGGCCTAAATTTCAATCGTGCCAAAACGCTCTCTGCAACTAGACCCAAACCCCCTTTTTCCACCATGGATTTTCTTCAAACCACTTGCAATCAAAATTAGACCTTCCCAGCAGTGCTCCCAGACCCCTCAACCCACCCCCAAAAATCTAGAACACCCCCAAACAGACCCCCAAAAACATGCAATACTGCTTAAATAAAACCTTTCCGCCAGGGATTTTCTTCAAACCACTTGCAATCAAAATTAGACCTTCCCAGCAGTGCTCACACACCCCTCAACCCACCCCGAAAAATCAAGAACACCCCAAACAGCCCCCCAAAAACATGCAATACTGCTAAAAACAAAAATGTTTCCGCCAGGGATTTTCTTCAAACCACTTGCAATCAAAATTAGACCTTCTGAGCAGTGCTCCCAGACCCCTCGACCCACACCCAAAGATCTAGAACACCCCCAAACAGCCCCCCAAAAACATGCAATACTGCTGGGCCTAAGTTTCAATCTTGCCAAAACGCTCTCTGCAACTAGGCCCAAGCCCCCTTTTTCTACCATGGATTTTCTTCAAACCACTTGCATTCAAAATTAGACCTTCCCAGCAGTGCTCCCAGACCACTCAACCCACCCCCAAAAATCTAGAACACCCCCAAACAGCCCCCAAAAACATGCAATACTGCTAAAAACAAAAACTTTTCCACCAGGGATTTTCTTCAAACCACTTGCAATCAAAATTAGACCTTCCGAGCAGTGCTCCCAGACCCCTCAACCCACACCCAAAGATCTAGAACACCGCCAAGCAGCCCGCCAAAAACATAAAATACTACCAGTCCTGTTTCAATCGTGCCAAAACGCTCTCTGCAACTAGGCCCAAACCCCCCTTTTCCACCATGGATTTTCTTCAAACAACTTGCAATCAAAATTAGACCTTCCCAGCAGTGCTCCCAGACCCCTCAACCCAACCTCAAAAATGTAGATTCCCCCCAAACAGCCCCCCAAAAACATGCAATACTGCTTAAAAAAACGTTTCCACCATGGATTTTCTTCAAACCACTTGCAAATTAAATTAGAACTTCCAAGCAGTGCTCACAGACCCCTCAACCCACCACCAAAGATCTAGAACACCCCCCAGCAGCCCCCTAAAAACATGCAATACTACCAGGCCTAAGTTTCAATCGTGCCAAAATGCTCTCTGCAACTAGGCCCAAACCCCCCTTTTCCACCATGGATTTTCTTCAAACCACTTGCAATCAAAATTATACCTTCCCACCAGTGCTCCCAGACCCATCAACCCACCCCCAAAGATCTAGAACCCCCCTAGCAGCCACCCAAAGACATGCAATACTTTTAGGCCTAAAATTCGATCTTGCCAAAATGTTCTCTGCAACTAGGCCCAAACCCCCCTTTTCTACCATGGATTTTCTTCAAACCACTTGCATTCAAAATTAGACCATCCCAGCAGTGCTCCCAGACCCCTCAACCCACCCCAAAAAATCTAGAACATCCCCAAACAGCCCCCCAAAAACATGCAATACTTCTAAAAACAAAATCTTTTCCACCAGGGATTTTCTTCAAACCACTTGCAATCAAAATTAGACCTTCCGAGCAGTGCTCCCAGACCCCTCAACCCACACCCAAAGATCTAGAACACCCCCAAGCAGCCCGCCAAAAACATAAAATACTACCAGGCCAAAATTTCAATCGTGCCAAAACGCTCTCTGCAACTAGACCCAAACATCCTTTTTCCACCATGGATTTTCTTCAAACCACTTGCAATCAAAATTAGACCTTCCCAGCAGTGCTCCCAGACCCCCTCAACCCACCCCCAAAAATCTAGAACACCCCCAAACAGACCCCCAAAAACATGCCATACTGCTTAAATAAAACGTTTCCGCCAGGGATTTTCTTCAAACCACTTGCAATCAAAATTAGACCTTTCCAGCAGTGCTCACACACCCCTCAACCCACCCCGAAAAATCTAGAACACCCCCAAACAGCCCCCCAAAAACATGCAATACTGCTAAAAACAAAAACGTTTCCGCCATGGATTTTCTTCAAACCACTTGCAATCAAAATTAGACCTTCTGAGCAGTGCTCCCAGACCCCTCAACCCACACCCAAAGATCTAGAACACCCCCAAACAGCCCCCCCAAAAAATGCAATACTGCTGGGCCTAAGTTCCAATCTTGCCAAAACGCTCTCTGCAACTAGGCCCAAGCCCCCTTTTTCTACCATGGATTTTCTTCAAACCACTTGCATTCAAAATTAGACCTTCCCAGCAGTGCTCCCAGACCACTCAACCCACCCCCAAAAATCTAGAACACCCCCAAACAGCCCCCAAAAACATGCAATACTGCTAAAAACAAAAACTTTTCCACCAGGGATTTTCTTCAAACCACTTGCAATCAAAATTAGACCTTCCGAGCAGTGCTCCCAGACCCCTCAACCCACACCCAAAGATCTAGAACACCGCCAAGCAGCCCGCCAAAAACATAAAATACTACCAGGCCTGTTTCAATCGTGCCAAAACGCTCTCTGCAACTAGGCCCAAACCCCCCTTTTCCACAATGTATTTTCTTAAAACCATTTGCAATCAAAATTAGACCTTCCCAGCAGTGCTCCCAGACCCCTCAACCCAACCTCAAAAATCTAGATTTCCCCCGAACAGCCCCCCAAAAACATGCAATACTGCTTAAAAAAAACGTTTCCACCATGGATTTTCTTCAAACCACTTGCAATCAAAATTAGAATTTCCCACCAGTGCTCCCAGACCACTCAACCCAACCCCAAAGATCTAGAACCCCCCCAAAGCAGCCACCCAAAAACATGCAATACTGCTAGGCCTAAGATTCTATCTTGCCAAAACGTTCTCTGCAACTCGGCCCAAAGCCCCCTTTTCTGCCATGGAATTTCTTCAAACCACTTGCATTCAAAATTAGACCATCCCAGCAGTGCTCCCAGACCCCTCAACCCACCCCCAAAAATCTAGAACATCCCCAAACAGCCCCCCAAAAACATGCAATACTGCTAAAAACAAAATCTTTTCCACCAGTGATTTTCTCCAAACCACTTGCAATCAAAATTAGACCTTCCGAGCAGTGCTCCCAGACCCCTCAACCCACCACCGAAGATCTAGAACACCCCCAAGCAGCCCGCCAAAAACATGCAATACTACTAGGCCTAAGTTTCAATCGTGCCAAAACGCTCTCTGCAATTAGGCCCAAACCCCCCTTTTCCACCATGGATTTTCTTCAAACCACTTGCAATCAAAATTAGACCTTCCCACCAGTGCTCCCAGACCCCTCAACCCAACCGCAAAAATCTAGATTCCCCCCAAACAGCCCCCCAAAAACATGCAATACTGCTTAAAAAAAACGTTTCCACCAGGGATTTTCTTCAAACCACTTGCAATTAAAATTAGAACTTCCAAGCAGTGCTCACAGACCCCTCAACACACCACCAAAGATCTAGAACACCCCCAAACAGCCCCCTAAAAACATTCAATACTACCAGGCCTAAGTTTCAATCGTGCCAAAATGCTCTCTGCAACTAGGCCCAAACCCCCCTTTTCCAACATGGATTTTCTTCAAACCACTTGCAATCAAAATTAGACCTTCCCACCAGTGCTCCCAGACCCATCAACCCACCCCAAAGATCTAGAACCCCCTTATCAGCCACCCAAAGACATGCAATACTGCTAGGCCAAAAATTCGATCTTGCCAAAATGTTCTCTGCAACTAGGCCCAGACCCCCCTTTTCTACCATGGATTTTCTTCAAACCACTTGCAATGAAAATTAGACCTTCCCACCAGTGCTCCCAGACCCCTCAACCCACCACAAAGATCTAGAACCCCCCTAGCAGCCACCCAAAGACATGCAATACTGCTAGGCCTAAAATTCAATCTTGCCAAAATGTTCTCTGCAACTAGGCCCAAACCCCCCTTTTCTACCATGGATTTTCTTCAAACCACTTACATTCAAAATTAGACCATCCCAGCAGTGCTCCCAGACCCCTCAACCCACCCCAAAAAATCTAGAACATCCCCAAACAGCCCCCCAAAAACAAAAAATACTGCTAAAAACAAAATCGTTTCCAACAGTGATTTTCTTCAAACCACTTGCAATCAAAATTAGACATTCCGAGCAGTGCTCCCAGACCCCTCAACCCACCCCCAAAAATCTAGAACACCCCCAAGCAGCCCGCCAAAAACATGCAATACTACCAGGCATAAGTTTCAATCGTGCCAAAACGCTCTCTGCAACCAGGCCCAAACCCCCCTTTTCCACCATGGATTTTCTTCAAACCACTTGCAATCAAAATTAGACCTTCCCAGCAGTGCTCCCAGACCCCTCAACCCACCCTAAAAATCTAGAACACCCCTAAACAGCCCCCTAAAAACATGCAATACTGCTTAAAAAAAACGTTTACACCAGTGATTTTCATCAAACCACTTGCAATCAAAATTAGACCTTCCCAGCAGTGCTCACAGACCCCTCAACCCACCCCCAAAGATCTAGAACACCCCCAAGCAGCCCCCTAAAAACATGCAATAATGCTTAAAAAAAACGTTTACACCAGTGATTTTCATCAAACCACTTGCAATCAAAATTAGACCTTCCCAACAGTGCTCACAGACCCCTCAACCCACCCCCAAAGATCTAGAACACCCCCAAGCAGCCCCCCAAAAACATGCAATACTACCAGGAATAAGTTTCAATCGTGCCAAAATTATCTCTGCAACTAGGCCCAAACCCCCCTGTTCTACCATGGATGTTCTTCAAACCACTTGCAATCAAAATTAGACGTTCCCACCAGTGCTCCCAGACCCCTCAACCCACCCCCAAAGATCTAGAACCCACCTAGCAGCCACCCAAAGACATGCAATACTGCTAGGCCTAAAATTCAATCTTGCCAAAACGCTCTCTGCAACTAGGCCCAAGCCCCCTTTTTCTACCATGGATTTTCTTCAAACCACTTGCATTCAAAATTAGACCTTCCCAGCAGTGCTCCCAGACCACTCAACCCACCCCCAAAAATCTAGAACACCCCCAAACAGCCCCCAAAAACATGCAATACTGCTAAAAACAAAAACTTTTCCACCAGGGATTTTCTTCAAACCACTTGCAATCAAAATTAGACCTTCCGAGCAGTGCTCCCAGACCCCTCAACCCACACCCAAAGATCTAGAACACCGCCAAGCAGCCCACCAAAAACATAAAATACTACCAGGCCTGTTTCAATCGTGCCAAAACGCTCTCTGCAACTAGGCCCAAACCCCCCTTTTCCACCATGGATTTTCTTCAAACCACTTGCAATCAAAATTAGACCTTCCCAGCAGTGCTCCCAGACCCCTCAACCCAACCTCAAAAATCTAGATTCCCCCCAAACAGCCCTCCAAAAACATGCAGTACTGCTTAAAAAAAACGTTTCCACCATGGATTTTCTTCAAACCACTTGCAATCAAAATTAGACCTTCCCACCAGTGCTCCCAGACCACTCAACCCACCCCCAAAGATCTAGAACCCCCCCAAGCAGCCACCCAAAAACATGCAATACTGCTAGGCCTAAGATTCTATCTTGCCAAAACGTTCTCTGCAACTAGGCCCAAACCCCCCTTTTCTGCCATGGATTTTCTTCAAACCACTTGCATTCAAAATTAGACCATCCCAGCAGTGCTCCCAGACCCCTCAACCCACCCCGAAAAATCTAGAACACCCCCAAACAGCCCCCAAAAACATGCAATACTGCTAAAAACAAAAACTTTTCCACCAGGGATTTTCTTCAAACCACTTGCAATCAAAATTAGACCTTCCGAGCAGTGCTCCCAGACCCCTCAACCCACACCCAAAGATCTAGAACACCGCCAAGCAGCCCACCAAAAACATAAAATACTACCAGGCCTGTTTCAATCGTGCCAAAACGCTCTCTGCAACTAGGCCCAAACCCCCCTTTTCCACCATGGATTTTCTTCAAACCACTTGCAATCAAAATTAGACCTTCCCAGCAGTGCTCCCAGACCCCTCAACCCAACCTCAAAAATCTAGATTCGCCCCAAACAGCCCTCCAAAAACATGCAGTACTGCTTAAAAAAAACGTTTCCACCATGGATTTTCTTCAAACCACTTGCAATCAAAATTAGACCTTCCCACCAGTGCTCCCAGACCACTCAACCCACCCCCAAAGATCTAGAACCCCCCCAAGCAGCCACCCAAAAACATGCAATACTGCTAGGCCTAAGATTCTATCTTGCCAAAAGGTTCTCTGCAACTAGGCCCAAACCCCCCTTTTCTGCCATGGATTTTCTTCAAACCACTTGCATTCAAAATTAGACCATCCCAGCAGTGCTCCCAGACCCCTCAACCCACCCCGAAAAATCTAGAACATCCCCAAACAGCCCCCCAAAAACATGCAATACTGCTAAAAACAAAATCTTTTCCACCAGGGATTTTCTTCAAACCACTTGCAATCAAAATTAGACCTTCCGAGCAGTGCTCCCAGACCCCTCAACCCACCCCCAAAGATCTAGAACACCCCCAAGCAGCCCGCCAAAAACATGCAATACTACTAGGCCTAAGTTTCAATCGTGCCAAAACGCTCTCTGCAATTAGGCCCAAACCCCCCGTTTCCACCATGGATTTTCTTCAAACCACTTGCAATCAAAATTATACCTTCCCAGCAGTGCTCCCAGACCCCTCAACCCAACCTCAAAAATCTAGATTCCCCCCAAACAGCCCCCCAAAAACATGCAATACTGCTTAAAAAAAACGTTTCCACCAGGGATTTTCTTCAAAACACTTGCAATTAAAATTAGAACTTCCAAGCAGTGCTCACAGACCCCTCAACCCACCACCAAAGATCTAGAACACCCCCAAGCAGCCCCCTAAAAACATGCAATACTACCAGGCCTAAGTTTCAATCGTGCCAAAATGCTCTCTGCAACTAGGCCCAAACCCCCTTTTCCACCATGGATTTTCTTCAAACCACTTGCAATCAAAATTAGACCTTCCCACCAGTGCTCCCAGACCCATCAACCCACCCCAAAGATCTAGAACCCCCCTAGCAGCCACCCAAAGACATGCAATACTGCTAGGCCTAAAATTCGATCTTGCCAAAATGTTCTCTGCAACTAGGCCCAAACCCCCCTTTTCTACCATGGATTTTCTTCAAACCACTTGCAATCAAAATTATTCCTTCCCACCAGTGCTCCCAGACCCCTCAACCCACCCCCAAAGATCTAGAACCCCCCTAGCAGCCACCCAAAGACATGCAATACTGCTAGGCCTAAAATTCAATCTTGCCAAAATGTTCTCTGCAACTAGGCCCAAACCCCCCTTTTCTACCATGGATTTTCTTCAAACCACTTACATTCAAAATTAGACCATCCCAGCAGTGCTCCCAGACCCCTCAACCCACCCCAAAAAATCTAGAACATCCCCAAACAGCCCCCCAAAAACATAAAATACTGCTAAAAACAAAATCGTTTCCACCAGTGATTTTCTTCAAACCACTTGCAATCAAAATTAGACCTTCCGAGCAGTGCTCCCAGACCCCTCAACCCACCCCCAAAAATCTAGAACACCCCCAAGCAGCCCGCCAAAAACATGCAATACTACCAGGCATAAGTTTCAATCGTGCCAAAACGCTCTCTGCAACTAGGCCCAAACCCCCCTTTTCCACCATGGATTTTCTTCAAACCACTTGCAATCAAAATTAGACCTTCCCAGCAGTGCTCCCAGACCCCTCAACCCACCCTAAAAATCTAGAACACCCCCAAACAGCCCCCTAAAAACATGCAATACTGCTTAAAAAAAGCGTTTACACCAGTGATTTTCATCAAACCACTTGCAATCAAAATTAGACCTTTCCAGCAGTGCTCACAGACCCCTCAATCCACCCCAAAGATCTAGAACACCCCCAAGCAGCCCCCTAAAAACATGCAATACTGCTTAAAAAAAACGTTTACACCAGTGATTTTCATCAAACCACTTGCAATCAAAATTAGACCTTCCCAGCAGTGCTCACAGACCCCTCAACCCACCCCCAAAGATCTAGAACACCCCCAAGCAGCCCCCTAAAAACATGCAATAATGCTTAAAAAAAAACGTTTACACCAGTGATTTTCATCCAACCACTTGCAATCAAAATTAGACCTTCCCAGCAGTGCTCACAGACCCCTCAACCCACCCCCAAAGATCTAGAACACCCCCAAGCAGCCCCCCAAAAACATGCAATACTACCAGGCCTAAGTTTCAATCGTGCCAAAATTATCTCTGCAACTAGGCCCAAACCCCCCTTTTCCACCATGGATTTTCTTCAATCCACTTGCAATCAAAATTAGACCTTCCCACCAGTGCTCCCAGACCCATCAACCCATCCCCAAAGATCTAGAACCCCCCTAGCAGCCACCCAAAGACATGCAATACTGCTAGGCCTAAAATTTGATCTTGCCAAAATGTTCTCTGCAACTAGGCCCAAACCCCCCTTTTCTACCATGGATTTTCTTCAAACCACTTGCAATCAAAATAAGACCTTCCCACCAGTGCTCCCAGACCCCTCAACCCACCCCCAAAGATCTAGAACCCCCCTAGCAGCCACCCAAAGACATGCAATACTGCTAGGCCTAAAATTCAATCTTGCCAAAATGTTCTCTGCAACTAGGCCCAAACCCCCTTTTCTACCATGGATTTTCTTCAAACTAATTACATTCAAAATTAGACCATCCCAGCAGTGCTCCCAGACCCCTCAACCCACCCCAAAAAATCTAGAACATCCCCAAACAGCCCCCCAAAAACATAAAATACTGCTAAAAACAAAATCGTTTCCACCAGGGATTTTCTTCAAACCACTTGCAATCAAAATTAGACCTTCCGAGCAGTGCTCCCAGACCCCTCAACCCACCCCCAAAAATCTAGAACACCCCCAAGCAGCCCGCCAAAAACATGCAATACTACCAGGCATAAGTTTCAATCGTGCCAAAACGCTCTCTGCAACTAGGCCCAAACCCCCCTTTTCCACCATGGATTTTCTTCAAACCACTTGCAATCAAAATTAGACCTTCCCAGCAGTGCTCCCAGACCCCTCAACCCACCCTAAAAATCTAGAACACCCTCAAACAGCCCCCTAAAAACATGCAATACTGCTTAAAAAAAACGTTTACACCAGTGATTTTCATCAAACCACTTGCAATCAAAATTAGACCTTCCCAGCAGTGCTCACAGACCCCTCAACCCACCCCCAAAGATCTAGAACACCCCCAAGCAGCCCCCTAAAAACATGCAATACTGCTTAGAAAAAACGTTTACACCAGTGATTTTCATCAAACCACTTGCAATCAAAATTAGACCTTCCCAGCAGTGCTCACAGACCCCTCAACCCACCCCCAAAGATCTAGAACACCCCCAAGCAGCCCCCTAAAAACATGCAATAATGCTTAAAAAAAACGTTTACACCAGTGATTTTCATCAAACCACTTGCAATCAAAATTAGACCTTCCCAGCAGTGCTCACAGGCCCCTCAACCCACCCCCAAAGATCTAGAACACCCCCAAGCAGCCCCCAAAAAACATGCAATACTACCAGGCCTAAGTTTCAATCGTGCCAAAATTATCTCTGCAACTAGGCCCAAACCCCCCTTTTCCACCATGGATTTTCTTCAAACCACTTGCAATCAAAATTAGACCTTCCCACCAGTGCTCCCAGACCCCTCAAACCACCCCCAAAGATCTAGAACCCCCTCAAGCAGCCAACCAAAGACATGCAATACTGCTAGGCCTAAGATTCAATCTTGCCAAAACGTTCTCTGCAACTAGGCCCAAACCCCCCTTTTCTACCATGGATTTTCTTCAAACCATTTGCATTCAGAATTAGACCATCCCAGCAGTGCTCCCAGACCCCTCAACCCACCCCGAAAAATCGAGAACACCCCCAAACATCCCCCCAAAAACATGCAATACTGCTAAAAACAAAAACTTTTCCACCAGGGATTTTCTTCAAACCACTTGCAATCAAAATTAGACCTTCCGAACAGTGCTCCCAGACCCCTCAACCCACCCCCAAGGATCTAGAACACCCCCAAGCTGCCCGCCAAAAACATGCAATACTAGCAGGCCTAAATTTCAATCGTGCCAAAACGCTCTCTGCAACTAGACCCAAACCCCCTTTTTCCACCATGGATTTTCTTCAAACCACTTGCAATCAAAATTAGACCTTCCCAGCAGTGCTCCCAGACCCCTCAACCCACCCCCAAAAATCTAGAACACCGCCAAACAGACCCCCAAAAACATGCAATACTGCTTAAATAAAACCTTTCCGCCAGGGATTTTCTTCAAACCACTTGCAATCAAAATTAGACCTTCCCAGCAGTGCTCACACACCCCTCAACCCACTCCGAAAAATCTAGAACACCCCCAAACAGCCCCCCAAAAACATGCAATACTGCTAAAAACAAAAACGTTTCCGCCAGGGATTTTCTTCAAACCACTTGCAATCAAAATTAGACCTTCCCACCAGTGCTCCCAGACCACTCAACCCACCCCCAAAGATCTAGAACCCCCCCAAGCAGCCACCCAAAAACATGCAATACTGCTAGGCCTAAGATTCTATCTTGCCAAAACGTTCTCTGCAACTAGGCCCAAACCCCCCTTTTCTGCCATGGATTTTCTTCAAACCACTTGCATTCAAAATTAGACCATCCCAGCAGTGCTCCCAGACCCCTCAACCCACCCCGAAAAATCTAGAACATCCCCAAACAGCCCCCCAAAAACATGCAATACTGCTAAAAACAAAATCTTTTCCACCAGGGATTTTCTTCAAACCACTTGCAATCAAAATTAGACCTTCCGAGCAGGGCTCCCAGACCCCTCAACCCACCGCCAAAGATCTAGAACACCCCCAAGCAGCCCGCCAAAAACATGCAATACTACTAGGCCTAAGTTTCAATCGTGCCAAAACGCTCTCTGCAATTAGGCCCAAATCCCCCGTTTCCACCATGGATTTTCTTCAAACCACTTGCAATCAAAATTATACCTTCCCAGCAGTGCTCCCAGACCCCTCAACCCAACCTCAAAAATCTAGATTCCCCCCAAACAGCCCCCCAAAAACATGCAATACTGCTTAAAAAAACGTTTCCACCAGGGATTTTCTTCAAACCACTTGCAATTAAAATTAGAACTTCCAAGCAGTGCTCACAGACCCCTCAACCCACCACCAAAGATCTAGAACACCCCCAAGCAGCCCCCTAAAAACATGCAATACTACCAGGCCTAGGTTTCAATCGTGCCAAAATGCTCTCTGCAACTAGGCCCAAACCCCCTTTTCCACCATGGATTTTCTTCAAACCACTTGCAATCAAAATTAGACCTTCCCACCAGTGCTCCCAGACCCATCAACCCACACCCAAAGATCTAGAACCCCCCTAGCAGCCACCCAAAGACATGCAATACTGCTAGGCCTAAAATTCGATCTTGCCAAAATGTTCTCTGCAACTAGGCCCAAACCCCCCTTTTCTACCATGGATTTTCTTCAAACCACTTGCAATCAAAATTATTCCTTCCCACCAGTGCTCCCAGACCCCTCAACCCACCCCCAAAGATCTAGAACCCCCCTAGCAGCCACCCAAAGACATGCAATACTGCTAGGCCTAAAATTCAATCTTGCCAAAATGTTCTCTGCAACTAGGCCCAAACCCCCCTTTTCTACCATGGATTTTCTTCAAACCACTTACATTCAAAATTAGACCATCCCAGCAGTGCTCCCAGACCCCTCAACCCACCCCAAAAAATCTGGAACATCCCCAAACAGCCCCCCAAAAACATAAAATACTGCTAAAAACAAAATCGTTTCCACCAGTGATTTTCTTCAAACCACTTGCAATCAAAATTAGACCTTCCGAGCAGTGCTCCCAGACCCCTCAACCCACCCCCAAAAATCTAGAACACCCCCAAGCAGCCCGCCAAAAACATGCAATACTACCAGGCATAAGTTTCAATCGTGCCAAAACGCTCTCTGCAACTAGGCCCAAACCCCCCTTTTCCACCATGGATTTTCTTCAAACCACTTGCAATCAAAATTAGACCTTCCCAGCAGACTCCCAGACCCCTCAACCCACCCTAAAAATCTAGAACACCCCCAAACAGCCCCCTAAAAACATGCAATACTGCTTAAAAAAAACGTTTACACCAGTGATTTTCATCAAACCACTTGCAATCAAAATTAGACCTTCCCAGCAGTGCTCACAGACCCCTCAACCCACCCCCAAAGATCTAGAACACCCCCAAGCAGCCCCCTAAAAACATGCAATACTGCTTAGAAAAAACGTTTACACCAGTGATTTTCATCAAACCACTTGCAATCAAAATTAGACCTTCCCAGCAGTGCTCACAGACCCCTCAACCCACCCCCAAAGATCTAGAACACCCCCAAGCAGCCCCCTAAAAACATGCAATAATGCTTAAAAAAAACGTTTACACCAGTGATTTTCATCAAACCACTTGCAATCAAAATTAGACCTTCCCAGCAGTGCTCACAGACCCCTCAACCCACCCCCAAAGATCTAGAACACCCCCAAGCAGCCCCCCAAAAACATGCAATACTACCAGGCCTAAGTTTCAATCGTGCCAAAATTATCTCTGCAACTAGGCCCAAACCCCCCTTTTCCACCATGGATTTTCTTCAAACCACTTGCAATCAAAATTAGACCTTCCCACCAGTGCTCCCAGACCCCTCAAACCACCCCCAAAGATCTAGAACCCCGTCAAGCAGCCAACCAAAGACATGCAATACTGCTAGGCCTAAGATTCAATCTTGCCAAAACGTTCTCTGCAACTAGGCCCAAACCCCCCTTTTCTACCATGGATTTTCTTCAAACCATTTGCATTCAGAATTAGACCATCCCAGCAGTGCTCCCAGACCCCTCAACCCACCCCGAAAAATCGAGAACACCCCCAAACATCCCCCCAAAAACATGCAATACTGCTAAAAACAAAAACTTTTCCACCAGGGATTTTCTTCAAACCACTTGCAATCAAAATTAGACCTTCCGAACAGTGCTCCCAGACCCCTCAACCCACCCCCAAGGATCTAGAACACCCCCAAGCTGCCCGCCAAAAACATGCAATACTAGCAGGCCTAAATTTCAATCGTGCCAAAACGCTCTCTGCAACTAGACCCAAACCCCCTTTTTCCACCATGGATTTTCTTCAAACCACTTGCAATCAAAATTAGACCTTCCCAGCAGTGCTCCCAGACCCCTCAACCCACCCCCAAAAATCTAGAACACCCCCAAACAGACCCCCAAAAACATGCAATACTGCTTAAATAAAACCTTTCCGCCAGGGATTTTCTTCAAACCACTTGCAATCAAAATTAGACCTTCCCAGCAGTGCGCACACACCCCTCAACCCACTCCGAAAAATCTAGAACACCCCCAAACAGCCCCCCAAAAACATGCAATACTGCTAAAAACAAAAACGTTTCCGCCAGGGATTTTCTTCAAACCACTTGCAATCAAAATTAGACCTTCCGAGCAGTGCTCCCAGACCCCTCAACCCACACCCAAAGATCTAGAACACCCCCAAACAGCCCCCCAAAAACATGCAATACTGCTGGGCCTAAGTTTCAATCTTGCCAAAACGCTCTCTGCAACTAGGCCCAAGCCCCCTTTTTCTACCATGGATTTTCTTCAAACCACTTGCATTCAAAATTAGACCTTCCCAGCAGTGCTCCCAGACCACTCAACCCACCCCCAAAAATCTAGAACACCCCCAAACAGCCCCCAAAAACATGCAATACTGCTAAAAACAAAAACTTTTCCACCAGGGATTTTCTTCAAACCACTTGCAATCAAAATTAGACCTTCCGAGCAGTGCTCCCAGACCCCTCAACCCACACCCAAAGATCTAGAACACCGCCAAGCAGCCCACCAAAAACATAAAATACTACCAGGCCTGTTTCAATCGTGCCAAAACGCTCTCTGCAACTAGGCCCAAACCCCCCTTTTCCACCATGGATTTTCTTCAAACCACTTGCAATCAAAATTAGACCTTCCCAGCAGTGCTCCCAGACCCCTCAACCCAACCTCAAAAATCTAGATTCCCCCCAAACAGCCCTCCAAAAACATGCAGTACTGCTTAAAAAAAAAGTTTCCACCATGGATTTTCTTCAAACCACTTGCAATCAAAATTAGACCTTCCCACCAGTGCTCCCAGACCACTCAACCCACCCCCAAAGATCTAGAACCCCCCCAAGCAGCCACCCAAAAACATGCAATACTGCTAGGCCTAAGATTCTATCTTGCCAAAACGTTCTCTGCAACTAGGCCCAAACCCCCCTTTTCTGCCATGGATTTTCTTCAAACCACTTGCATTCAAAATTAGACCATCCCAGCAGTGCTCCCAGACCCCTCAACCCACCCCGAAAAATCTAGAACATCCCCAAACAGCCCCCCAAAAACATGCAATACTGCTAAAAACAAAATCTTTTCCACCAGGGATTTTCTTCAAACCACTTGCAATCAAAATTAGACCTTCCGAGCAGGGCTCCCAGACCCCTCAACCCACCGCCAAAGATCTAGAACACCCCCAAGCAGCCCGCCAAAAACATGCAATACTACTAGGCCTAAGTTTCAATCGTGCCAAAACGCTCTCTGCAATTAGGCCCAAATCCCCCGTTTCCACCATGGATTTTCTTCAAACCACTTGCAATCAAAATTATACCTTCCCAGCAGTGCTCCCAGACCCCTCAACCCAACCTCAAAAATCTAGATTCCCCCCAAACAGCCCCCCAAAAACATGCAATACTGCTTAAAAAAACGTTTCCACCAGGGATTTTCTTCAAACCACTTGCAATTAAAATTAGAACTTCCAAGCAGTGCTCACAGACCCCTCAACCCACCACCAAAGATCTAGAACACCCCCAAGCAGCCCCCTAAAAACATGCAATACTACCAGGCCTAAGTTTCAATCGTGCCAAAATGCTCTCTGCAACTAGGCCCAAACCCCCTTTTCCACCATGGATTTTCTTCAAACCACTTGCAATCAAAATTAGACCTTCCCACCAGTGCTCCCAGACCCATCAACCCACACCCAAAGATCTAGAACCCCCCTAGCAGCCACCCAAAGACATGCAATACTGCTAGGCCTAAAATTCGATCTTGCC
Source organism: Lissotriton vulgaris (assembly GCF_964263255.1). NCBI lineage: Eukaryota > Metazoa > Chordata > Amphibia > Caudata > Salamandridae > Lissotriton > Lissotriton vulgaris. The sequence goes on from NC_141688.1 coordinate 171,022,155, forward strand.
AAAATGTTCTCTGCAACTAGGCCCAAACCCCCCTTTTCTACCATGGATTTTCTTCAAACCACTTGCAATCAAAATTATTCCTTCCCACCAGTGCTCCCAGACCCCTCAACCCACCCCCAAAGATCTAGAACCCCCCTAGCAGCCACCCAAAGACATGCAATACTGCTAGGCCTAAAATTCAATCTTGCCAAAATGTTCTCTGCAACTAGGCCCAAACCCCCCTTTTCTACCATGGATTTTCTTCAAACCACTTACATTCAAAATTAGACCATCCCAGCAGTGCTCCCAGACCCCTCAACCCACCCCAAAAAATCTAGAACATCCCCAAACAGCCCCCCAAAAACATAAAATACTGCTAAAAACAAAATCGTTTCCACCAGTGATTTTCTTCAAACCACTTGCAATCAAAATTAGACCTTCCGAGCAGTGCTCCCAGACCCCTCAACCCACCCCCAAAAATCTAGAACACCCCCAAGCAGCCCGCCAAAAACATGCAATACTACCAGGCATAAGTTTCAATCGTGCCAAAACGCTCTCTGCAACTAGGCCCAAACCCCCCTTTTCCACCATGGATTTTCTTCAAACCACTTGCAATCAAAATTAGACCTTCCCAGCAGACTCCCAGACCCCTCAACCCACCCTAAAAATCTAGAACACCCCCAAACAGCCCCCTAAAAACATGCAATACTGCTTAAAAAAAACGTTTACACCAGTGATTTTCATCAAACCACTTGCAATCAAAATTAGACCTTCCCAGCAGTGCTCACAGACCCCTCAACCCACCCCCAAAGATCTAGAACACCCCAAAGCAGCCCCCTAAAAACATGCAATACTGCTTAGAAAAAACGTTTACACCAGTGATTTTCATCAAACCACTTGCAATCAAAATTAGACCTTCCCAGCAGTGCTCACAGACCCCTCAACCCACCCCCAAAGATCTAGAACACCCCCAAGCAGCCCCCTAAAAACATGCAATAATGCTTAAAAAAAACGTTTACACCAGTGATTTTCATCAAACCACTTGCAATCAAAATTAGACCTTCCCAGCAGTGCTCACAGACCCCTCAACCCACCCCCAAAGATCTAGAACACCCCCAAGCAGCCCCCCAAAAACATGCAATACTACCAGGCCTAAGTTTCAATCGTGCCAAAATTATCTCTGCAACTAGGCCCAAACCCCCCTTTTCCACCATGGATTTTCTTCAAACCACTTGCAATCAAAATTAGACCTTCCCACCAGTGCTCCCAGACCCCTCAAACCACCCCCAAAGATCTAGAACCCCCTCAAGCAGCCAACCAAAGACATGCAATACTGCTAGGCCTAAGATTCAATCTTGCCAAAACGTTCTCTGCAACTAGGCCCAAACCCCCCTTTTCTACCATGGATTTTCTTCAAACCATTTGCATTCAGAATTAGACCATCCCAGCAGTGCTCCCAGACCCCTCAACCCACCCCGAAAAATCGAGAACACCCCCAAACATCCCCCCAAAAACATGCAATACTGCTAAAAACAAAAACTTTTCCACCAGGGATTTTCTTCAAACCACTTGCAATCAAAATTAGACCTTCCGAACAGTGCTCCCAGACCCCTCAACCCACCCCCAAGGATCTAGAACACCCCCAAGCTGCCCGCCAAAAACATGCAATACTAGCAGGCCTAAATTTCAATCGTGCCAAAACGCTCTCTGCAACTAGACCCAAACCCCCTTTTTCCACCATGGATTTTCTTCAAACCACTTGCAATCAAAATTAGACCTTCCCAGCAGTGCTCCCAGACCCCTCAACCCACCCCCAAAAATCTAGAACACCCCCAAACAGACCCCCAAAAACATGCAATACTGCTTAAATAAAACCTTTCCGCCAGGGATTTTCTTCAAACCACATGCAATCAAAATTAGACCTTCCCAGCAGTGCGCACACACCCCTCAACCCACTCCGAAAAATCTAGAACACCCCCAAACAGCCCCCCAAAAACATGCAATACTGCTAAAAACAAAAACGTTTCCGCCAGGGATTTTCTTCAAACCACTTGCAATCAAAATTAGACCTTCCGAGCAGTGCTCCCAGACCCCTCAACCCACACCCAAAGATCTAGAACACCCCCAAACAGCCCCCCAAAAACATGCAATACTGCTGGGCCTAAGTTTCAATCTTGCCAAAACGCTCTCTGCAACTAGGCCCAAGCCCCCTTTTTCTACCATGGATTTTCTTCAAACCACTTGCATTCAAAATTAGACCTTCCCAGCAGTGCTCCCAGACCACTCAACCCACCCCCAAAAATCTAGAACACCCCCAAACAGCCCCCAAAAACATGCAATACTGCTAAAAACAAAAACTTTTCCACCAGGGATTTTCTTCAAACCACTTGCAATCAAAATTAGACCTTCCGAGCAGTGCTCCCAGACCCCTCAACCCACACCCAAAGATCTAGAACACCGCCAAGCAGCCCACCAAAAACATAAAATACTACCAGGCCTGTTTCAATCGTGCCAAAACGCTCTCTGCAACTAGGCCCAAACCCCCCTTTTCCACCATGGATTTTCTTCAAACCACTTGCAATCAAAATTAGACCTTCCCAGCAGTGCTCCCAGACCCCTCAACCCAACCTCAAAAATCTAGATTCCCCCCAAACAGCCCTCCAAAAACATGCAGTACTGCTTAAAAAAAAAGTTTCCACCATGGATTTTCTTCAAACCACTTGCAATCAAAATTAGACCTTCCCACCAGTGCTCCCAGACCACTCAACCCACCCCCAAAGATCTAGAACCCCCCCAAGCAGCCACCCAAAAACATGCAATACTGCTAGGCCTAAGATTCTATCTTGCCAAAACGTTCTCTGCAACTAGGCCCAAACCCCCCTTTTCTGCCATGGATTTTCTTCAAACCACTTGCATTCAAAATTAGACCATCCCAGCAGTGCTCCCAGACCCCTCAACCCACCCCGAAAAATCTAGAACATCCCCAAACAGCCCCCCAAAAACATGCAATACTGCTAAAAACAAAATCTTTTCCACCAGGGATTTTCTTCAAACCACTTGCAATCAAAATTAGACCTTCCGAGCAGGGCTCCCAGACCCCTCAACCCACCGCCAAAGATCTAGAACACCCCCAAGCAGCCCGCCAAAAACATGCAATACTACTAGGCCTAAGTTTCAATCGTGCCAAAACGCTCTCTGCAATTAGGCCCAAATCCCCCGTTTCCACCATGGATTTTCTTCAAACCACTTGCAATCAAAATTATACCTTCCCAGCAGTGCTCCCAGACCCCTCAACCCAACCTCAAAAATCTAGATTCCCCCCAAACAGCCCCCCAAAAACATGCAATACTGCTTAAAAAAAACGTTTCCACCAGGGATTTTCTTCAAACCACTTGCAATTAAAATTAGAACTTCCAAGCAGTGCTCACAGACCCCTCAACCCACCACCAAAGATCTAGAACACCCCCAAGCAGCCCCCTAAAAACATGCAATACTACCAGGCCTAAGTTTCAATCGTGCCAAAATGCTCTCTGCAACTAGGCCCAAACCCCCTTTTCCACCATGGATTTTCTTCAAACCACTTGCAATCAAAATTAGACCTTCCCACCAGTGCTCCCAGACCTATCAACCCACCCCCAAAGATCTAGAACCCCCCTAGCAGCCACCCAAAGACATGCAATACTGCTAGGCCTAAAATTCGATCTTGCCAAAATGTTCTCTGCAACTAGGCCCAAACCCCCCTTTTCTACCATGGATTTTCTTCAAACCACTTGCAATCAAAATTATTCCTTCCCACCAGTGCTCCCAGACCCCTCAACCCACCCCCAAAGATCTAGAACCCCCCTAGCAGCCACCCAAAGACATGCAATACTGCTAGGCCTAAAATTCAATCTTGCCAAAATGTTCTCTGCAACTAGGCCCAAACCCCCCTTTTCTACCATGGATTTTCTTCAAACCACTTACATTCAAAATTAGACCATCCCAGCAGTGCTCCCAGAACCCTCAACCCACCCAAAAAATCTAGAACATCCCCAAACAGCCCCCCAAAAACATAAAATACTGCTAAAAACAAAATCGTTTCCACCAGTGATTTTCTTCAAACCACTTGCAATCAAAATTAGACCTTCCGAGCAGTGCTCCCAGACCCCTCAACCCACCCCCAAAAATCTAGAACACCCCCAAGCAGCCCGCCAAAAACATGCAATACTACCAGGCATAAGTTTCAATCGTGCCAAAACGCTCTCTGCAACTAGGCCCAAACCCCCCTTTTCCACCATGGATTTTCTTCAAACCACTTGCAATCAAAATTAGACCTTCCCAGCAGTGCTCCCAGACCCCTCAACCCACCCTAAAAATCTAGAACACCCCCAAACAGCCCCCTAAAAACATGCAATACTGCTTAAAAAAAGCGTTTACACCAGTGATTTTCATCAAACCACTTGCAATCAAAATTAGACCTTTCCAGCAGTGCTCACAGACCCCTCAACCCACCCCCAAAGATCTAGAACACCCCCAAGCAGCCCCCTAAAAACATGCAATACTGCTTAAAAAAACGTTTACACCAGTGATTTTCATCAAACCACTTGCAATCAAAATTAGACCTTCCCAGCAGTGCTCACAGACCCCTCAACCCACCCCTAAAGATCTAGAACACCCCCAAGCAGCCCCCTAAAAACATGCAATAATGCTTAAAAAAAACGTTTACACCAGTGATTTTTATCCAACCACTTGCAATCAAAATTAGACCTTCCCAGCAGTGCTCCCAGACCCATCAACCCATCCCCAAAGATCTAGAACCCCCCTAGCAGCCACCCAAAGACATGCAATACTGCTAGGCCTAAAATTCGATCTTGCCAAAATGTTCTCTGCAACTAGGCCCAAACCCCCCTTTTCTACCATGGATTTTCTTCAAACCACTTGCAATCAAAATTAGACCTTCCCACCAGTGCTCCCAGACCCCTCAACACACCCCCAAAGATCTAGAACCCCCCTAGCAGCCACCCAAAGACATGCAATACTGCTAGGCCTAAAATTCAATCTTGCCAAAATGTTCCCTGCAACTAGGCCCAAACCCCCTTTTCTACCATGGATTTTCTTCAAACTAATTACATTCAAAATTAGACCATCCCAGCAGTGCTCCCAGACCCCTCAACCCACCCCAAAAAATCTAGAACATCCCCAAACAGCCCCCCAAAAACATAAAATACTGCTAAAAACAAAATCGTTTCCACCAGGGATTTTCTTCAAACCACTTGCAATCAAAATTAGACCTTCCGAGCAGTGCTCCCAGACCCCTCAACCCACCCCCAAAAATCTAGAACACCCCCAAGCAGCCCGCCAAAAACATGCAATACTACCAGGCATAAGTTTCAATCGTGCCAAAACGCTCTCTGCAACTAGGCCCAAACCCCCCTTTTCCACCATGGATTTTCTTCAAACCACTTGCAATCAAAATTAGACCTTCCCAGCAGTGCTCCCAGACCCCTCAACCAACCCTAAAAATCTAGAACACCCCAAACAGCCCCCTAAAAACATGCAATACTGCTTAAAAAAAACGTTTACACCAGTGATTTTCATCAAACCACTTGCAATCAAAATTAGACCTTCCCAGCAGTGCTCACAGACCCCTCAACCCACCCCCAAAGATCTAGAACACCCCCAAGCAGCCCCCTAAAAACATGCAATACTGCTTAGAAAAAACGTTTACACCAGTGATTTTCATCAAACCACTTGCAATCAAAATTAGACCTTCCCAGCAGTGCTCACAGTCCCCTCAACCCACCCCCAAAGATCTAGAACACCCCCAAGCAGCCCCCTAAAAACATGCAATAATGCTTAAAAAAAACGTTTACACCAGTGATTTTCATCAAACCACTTGCAATCAAAATTAGACCTTCCCAGCAGTGCTCACAGACCCCTCAACCCACCCCCAAAGATCTAGAACACCCCCAAGCAGCCCCCCAAAAACATGCAATACTACCAGGCCTAAGTTTCAATCGTGCCAAAATTATCTCTGCAACTAGGCCCAAACCCCCCTTTTCCACCATGGATTTTCTTCAAACCACTTGCAATCAAAATTAGACCTTCCCACCAGTGCTCCCAGACCCCTCAAACCACCCCCAAAGATCTAGAACCCCCTCAAGCAGCCAACCAAAGACATGCAATACTGCTAGGCCTAAGATTCAATCTTGCCAAAACGTTCTCTGCAACTAGGCCTAAACCCCCCTTTTCTACCATGAATTTTCTTCAAACCATTTGCATTCAGAATTAGACCATCCCAGCAGTGCTCCCAGACCCCTCAACCCACCCCGAAAAATCGAGAACACCCCCAAACATCCCCCCAAAAACATGCAATACTGCTAAAAACAAAAACTTTTCCACCAGGGATTTTCTTCAAACCACTTGCAATCAAAATTAGACCTTCCGAACAGTGCTCCCAGACCCCTCAACCCACCCCCAAGGATCTAGAACACCCCCAAGCCGCCCGCCAAAAACATGCAATACTAGCAGGCCTAAATTTCAATCGTGCCAAAACGCTCTCTGCAACTAGACCCAAACCCCCTTTTTCCACCACAGATTTTCTTCAAACCACTTGCAATCAAAATTAGACCTTCCCAGCAGTGCTCCCAGACCCCTCAACCCACCCCCAAAAATCTAGAACACCCCCAAACAGACCCCCAAAAACATGCAATACTGCTTAAATAAAACCTTTCCGCCAGGGATTTTCTTCAAACCACTTGCAATCAAAATTAGACCTTCCCAGCAGTGCTCACACACCCCTCAACCCACCCCGAAAAATCAAGAACACCCCAAACAGCCCCCCAAAAACATGCAATACTGCTAAAAACAAAAATGTTTCCGCCAGGGATTTTCTTCAAACCACTTGCAATCAAAATTAGACCTTCCGAGCAGTGCTCCCAGACCCCTCGACCCACACCCAAAGATCTAGAACACCCCCAAACAGCCCCCCAAAAACATGCAATACTGCTGGGCCTAAGTTTCAATCTTGCCAAAACGCTCTCTGCAACTAGGCCCAAGCCCCCTTTTTCTACCATGGATTTTCTTCAAACCACTTGCATTCAAAATTAGACCTTCCCAGCAGTGCTCCCAGACCACTCAACCCACCCCCAAAAATCTAGAACACCCCCAAACAGCCCCCAAAAACATGCAATACTGCTAAAAACAAAAACTTTTCCACCAGGGATTTTCTTCAAACCACTTGCAATCAAAATTAGACCTTCCGAGCAGTGCTCCCAGACCCCTCAACCCACACCCAAAGATCTAGAACACCGCCAAGCAGCCCACCAAAAACATAAAATACTACCAGTCCTGTTTCAATCGTGCCAAAACGCTCTCTGCAACTAGGCCCAAACCCCCCTTTTCCACCATGGATTTTCTTCAAACAACTTGCAATCAAAATTAGACCTTCCCAGCAGTGCTCCCAGACCCCTCAACCCAACCTCAAAAATCTAGATTCCCCCCAAACAGCCCCCCAAAAACATGCAATACTGCTTAAAAAAACGTTTCCACCATGGATTTTCTTCAAACCACTTGCAAATTAAATTAGAACTTCCAAGCAGTGCTCACAGACCCCTCAACCCACCACCAAAGATCTAGAACACCCCCCAGCAGCCCCCTAAAAACATGCAATACTACCAGGCCTAAGTTTCAATCGTGCCAAAATGCTCTCTGCAACTAGGCCCAAACCCCCCTTTTCCACCATGGATTTTCTTCAAACCACTTGCAATCAAAATTATACCTTCCCACCAGTGCTCCCAGACCCATCAACCCACCCCCAAAGATCTAGAACCCCCCTAGCAGCCACCCAAAGACATGCAATACTTTTAGGCCTAAAATTCGATCTTGCCAAAATGTTCTCTGCAACTAGGCCCAAACCCCCCTTTTCTACCATGGATTTTCTTCAAACCACTTGCATTCAAAATTAGACCATCCCAGCAGTGCTCCCAGACCCCTCAACCCACCCCAAAAAATCTAGAACATCCCCAAACAGCCCCCCAAAAACATGCAATACTTCTAAAAACAAAATCTTTTCCACCAGGGATTTTCTTCAAACCACTTGCAATCAAAATTAGACCTTCCGAGCAGTGCTCCCAGACCCCTCAACCCACACCCAAAGATCTAGAACACCCCCAAGCAGCCCGCCAAAAACATAAAATACTACCAGGCCAAAATTTCAATCGTGCCAAAACGCTCTCTGCAACTAGACCCAAACATCCTTTTTCCACCATGGATTTTCTTCAAACCACTTGCAATCAAAATTAGACCTTCCCAGCAGTGCTCCCAGACCCCTCAACCCACCCCCAAAAATCTAGAACACCCCCAAACAGACCCCCAAAAACATGCCATACTGCTTAAATAAAACGTTTCCGCCAGGGATTTTCTTCAAACCACTTGCAATCAAAATTAGACCTTTCCAGCAGTGCTCACACACCCCTCAACCCACCCCGAAAAATCTAGAACACCCCCAAACAGCCCCCCAAAAACATGCAATACTGCTAAAAACAAAAACGTTTCCGCCATGGATTTTCTTCAAACCACTTGCAATCAAAATTAGACCTTCTGAGCAGTGCTCCCAGACCCCTCAACCCACACCCAAAGATCTAGAACACCCCCAAACAGCCCCCCCAAAAAATGCAATACTGCTGGGCCTAAGTTCCAATCTTGCCAAAACGCTCTCTGCAACTAGGCCCAAGCCCCCTTTTTCTACCATGGATTTTCTTCAAACCACTTGCATTCAAAATTAGACCTTCCCAGCAGTGCTCCCAGACCACTCAACCCACCCCCAAAAATCTAGAACACCCCCAAACAGCCCCCAAAAACATGCAATACTGCTAAAAACAAAAACTTTTCCACCAGGGATTTTCTTCAAACCACTTGCAATCAAAATTAGACCTTCCGAGCAGTGCTCCCAGACCCCTCAACCCACACCCCAAGATCTAGAACACCGCCAAGCAGCCCGCCAAAAACATAAAATACTACCAGGCCTGTTTCAATCGTGCCAAAACGCTCTCTGCAACTAGGCCCAAACCCCCCTTTTCCACAATGGATTTTCTTAAAACCATTTGCAATCAAAATTAGACCTTCCCAGCAGTGCTCCCAGACCCCTCAACCCAACCTCAAAAATCTAGATTTCCCCCGAACAGCCCCCCAAAAACATGCAATACTGCTTAAAAAAAACGTTTCCACCATGGATTTTCTTCAAACCACTTGCAATCAAAATTAGAATTTCCCACCAGTGCTCCCAGACCACTCAACCCAACCCCAAAGATCTAGAACCCCCCCAAAGCAGCCACCCAAAAACATGCAATACTGCTAGGCCTAAGATTCTATCTTGCCAAAACGTTCTCTGCAACTCGGCCCAAAGCCCCTTTTCTGCCATGGAATTTCTTCAAACCACTTGCATTCAAAATTAGACCATCCCAGCAGTGCTCCCAGACCCCTCAACCCACCCCGAAAAATCTAGAACATCCCCAAACAGCCCCCCAAAAACATGCAATACTGCTAAAAACAAAATCTTTTCCACCAGTGATTTTCTTCAAACCACTTGCAATCAAAATTAGACCTTCCGAGCAGTGCTCCCAGACCCCTCAACCCACCACCGAAGATCTAGAACACCCCCAAGCAGCCCGCCAAAAACATGCAATACTACTAGGCCTAAGTTTCAATCGTGCCAAAACGCTCTCTGCAATTAGGCCCAAACCCCCCTTTTCCACCATGGATTTTCTTCAAACCACTAGCAATCAAAATTAGACCTTCCCACCAGTGCTCCCAGACCCCTCAACCCAACCGCAAAAATCTAGATTCCCCCCAAACAGCCCCCCAAAAACATGCAATACTGCTTAAAAAAAACGTTTCCACCAGGGATTTTCTTCAAACCACTTGCAATTAAAATTAGAACTTCCAAGCAGTGCTCACAGACCCCTCAACACACCACCAAAGATCTAGAACACCCCCAAACAGCCCCCTAAAAACATTCAATACTACCAGGCCTAAGTTTCAATCGTGCCAAAATGCTCTCTGCAACTAGGCCCAAACCCCCCTTTTCCAACATGGATTTTCTTCAAACCACTTGCAATCAAAATTAGACCTTCCCACCAGTGCTCCCAGACCCATCAACCCACCCCCAAAGATCTAGAACCCCCTTAGCAGCCACCCAAAGACATGCAATACTGCTAGGCCAAAAATTCGATCTTGCCAAAATGTTCTCTGCAACTAGGCCCAGACCCCCCTTTTCTACCATGGATTTTCTTCAAACCACTTGCAATCAAAATTAGACCCTCCCAACCCACCACAAAGATCTAGAACCCCCCTAGCAGCCACCCAAAGACATGCAATACTGCTAGGCCTAAAATTCAATCTTGCCAAAATGTTCTCTGCAACTAGGCCCAAACCCCCCTTTTCTACCATGGATTTTCTTCAAACCACTTACATTCAAAATTAGACCTTCCCACCAGTGCTCCCAGACCCATCAACCCACCCCCAAAGATCTAGAACCCCCCTAGCAGCCACCCAAAGACATGCAATACTTTTAGGCCTAAAATTCGATCTTGCCAAAATGTTCTCTGCAACTAGGCCCAAACCCCCCTTTTCTACCATGGATTTTCTTCAAACCACTTGCATTCAAAATTAGACCATCCCAGCAGTGCTCCCAGACCCCTCAACCCACCCCAAAAAATCTAGAACATCCCCAAACAGCCCCCCAAAAACATGCAATACTTCTAAAAACAAAATCTTTTCCACCAGGGATTTTCTTCAAACCACTTGCAATCAAAATTAGACCTTCCCAGCAGTGCTCCCAGGCCCCTCAACCCAACCTCAAAAATCTAGATTCCCCCCAAACAGCCCTCCAAAAACATGCAGTACTGCTTAAAAAAAAAGTTTCCACCATGGATTTTCTTCAAACCACTTGCAATCAAAATTAGACCTTCCCACCAGTGCTCCCAGACCACTCAACCCACCCCCAAAGATCTAGAACCCCCCCAAGCAGCCACCCAAAAACATGCAATACTGCTAGGCCTAAGATTCTATCTTGCCAAAACGTTCTCTGCAACTAGGCCCAAACCCCCCTTTTCTGCCATGGATTTTCTTCAAACCACTTGCATTCAAAATTAGACCATCCCAGCAGTGCTCCCAGACCCCTCAACCCACCCCGAAAAATCTAGAACATCCCCAAACAGCCCCCCAAAAACATGCAATACTGCTAAAAACAAAATCTTTTCCACCAGGGATTTTCTTCAAACCACTTGCAATCAAAATTAGACCTTCCGAGCAGGGCTCCCAGACCCCTCAACCCACCGCCAAAGATCTAGAACACCCCCAAGCAGCCCGCCAAAAACATGCAATACTACTAGGCCTAAGTTTCAATCGTGCCAAAACGCTCTCTGCAATTAGGCCCAAATCCCCCGTTTCCACCATGGATTTTCTTCAAACCACTTGCAATCAAAATTATACCTTCCCAGCAGTGCTCCCAGACCCCTCAACCCAACCTCAAAAATCTAGATTCCCCCCAAACAGCCCCCCAAAAACATGCAATACTGCTTAAAAAAAACGTTTCCACCAGGGATTTTCTTCAAACCACTTGCAATTAAAATTAGAACTTCCAAGCAGTGCTCACAGACCCCTCAACCCACCACCAAAGATCTAGAACACCCCCAAGCAGCCCCCTAAAAACATGCAATACTACCAGGCCTAAGTTTCAATCGTGCCAAAATGCTCTCTGCAACTAGGCCCAAACCCCCTTTTCCACCATGGATTTTCTTCAAACCACTTGCAATCAAAATTAGACCTTCCCACCAGTGCTCCCAGACCCATCAACCCACCCCCAAAGATCTAGAACCCCCCTAGCAGCCACCCAAAGACATGCAATACTGCTAGGCCTAAAATTCGATCTTGCCAAAATGTTCTCTGCAACTAGGCCCAAACCCCCCTTTTCTACCATGGATTTTCTTCAAACCACTTGCAATCAAAATTATTCCTTCCCACCAGTGCTCCCAGACCCCTCAACCCACCCCCAAAGATCTAGAACCCCCCTAGCAGCCACCCAAAGACATGCAATACTGCTAGGCCTAAAATTCAATCTTGCCAAAATGTTCTCTGCAACTAGGCCCAAACCCCCCTTTTCTACCATGGATTTTCTTCAAACCACTTACATTCAAAATTAGACCATCCCAGCAGTGCTCCCAGACCCCTCAACCCACCCCAAAAAATCTAGAACATCCCCAAACAGCCCCCCAAAAACATAAAATACTGCTAAAAACAAAATCGTTTCCACCAGTGATTTTCTGCAAACCACTTGCAATCAAAATTAGACCTTCCGAGCAGTGCTCCCAGACCCCTCAACCCACCCCCAAAAATCTAGAACACCCCCAAGCAGCCCGCCAAAAACATGCAATACTACCAGGCATAAGTTTCAATCGTGCCAAAACGCTCTCTGCAACTAGGCCCAAACCCCCCTTTTCCACCATGGATTTTCTTCAAACCACTTGCAATCAAAATTAGACCTTCCCAGCAGTGCTCCCAGACCCCTCAACCCACCCTAAAAATCTAGAACACCCCCAAACAGCCCCCTAAAAACATGCAATACTGCTTAAAAAAAGCGTTTACACCAGTGATTTTCATCAAACCACTTGCAATCAAAATTAGACCTTTCCAGCAGTGCTCACAGACCCCTCAACCCACCCCCAAAGATCTAGAACACCCCCAAGCAGCCCCCTAAAAACATGCAATACTGCTTAAAAAAACGTTTACACCAGTGATTTTCATCAAACCACTTGCAATCAAAATTAGACCTTCCCAGCAGTGCTCACAGACCCCTCAACCCACCCCTAAAGATCTAGAACACCCCCAAGCAGCCCCCTAAAAACATGCAATAATGCTTAAAAAAAACGTTTACACCAGTGATTTTTATCCAACCACTTGCAATCAAAATTAGACCTTCCCAGCAGTGCTCCCAGACCCATCAACCCATCCCCAAAGATCTAGAACCCCCCTAGCAGCCACCCAAAGACATGCAATACTGCTAGGCCTAAAATTCGATCTTGCCAAAATGTTCTCTGCAACTAGGCCCAAACCCCCCTTTTCTACCATGGATTTTCTTCAAACCACTTGCAATCAAAATTAGACCTTCCCACCAGTGCTCCCAGACCCCTCAACACACCCCCAAAGATCTAGAACCCCCCTAGCAGCCACCCAAAGACATGCAATACTGCTAGGCCTAAAATTCAATCTTGCCAAAATGTTCTCTGCAACTAGGCCCAAACCCCCTTTTCTACCATGGATTTTCTTCAAACTAATTACATTCAAAATTAGACCCTCCCAGCAGTGCTCCCAGACCCCTCAACCCACCCCAAAAAATCTAGAACATCCCCAAACAGCCCCCCAAAAACATAAAATACTGCTAAAAACAAAATCGTTTCCACCAGGGATTTTCTTCAAACCACTTGCAATCAAAATTAGACCTTCCGAGCAGTGCTCCCAGACCCCTCAACCCACCCCCAAAAATCTAGAACACCCCCAAGCAGCCCGCCAAAAACATGCAATACTACCAGGCATAAGTTTCAATCGTGCCAAAACGCTCTCTGCAACTAGGCCCAAACCCCCCTTTTCCACCATGGATTTTCTTCAAACCACTTGCAATCAAAATTAGACCTTCCCAGCAGTGCTCCCAGACCCCTCAACCAACCCTAAAAATCTAGAACACCCCAAACAGCCCCCTAAAAACATGCAATACTGCTTAAAAAAAACGTTTACACCAGTGATTTTCATCAAACCACTTGCAATCAAAATTAGACCTTCCCAGCAGTGCTCACAGACCCCTCAACCCACCCCCAAAGATCTAGAACACCCCCAAGCAGCCCCCTAAAAACATGCAATACTGCTTAGAAAAAACGTTTACACCAGTGATTTTCATCAAACCACTTGCAATCAAAATTAGACCTTCCCAGCAGTGCTCACAGTCCCCTCAACCCACCCCCAAAGATCTAGAACACCCCCAAGCAGCCCCCTAAAAACATGCAATAATGCTTAAAAAAAACGTTTACACCAGTGATTTTCATCAAACCACTTGCAATCAAAATTAGACCTTCCCAGCAGTGCTCACAGACCCCTCAACCCACCCCCAAAGATCTAGAACACCCCCAAGCAGCCCCCCAAAAACATGCAATACTACCAGGCCTAAGTTTCAATCGTGCCAAAATTATCTCTGCAACTAGGCCCAAACCCCCCTTTTCCACCATGGATTTTCTTCAAACCACTTGCAATCAAAATTAGACCTTCCCACCAGTGCTCCCAGACCCCTCAAACCACCCCCAAAGATCTAGAACCCCCTCAAGCAGCCAACCAAAGACATGCAATACTGCTAGGCCTAAGATTCAATCTTGCCAAAACGTTCTCTGCAACTAGGCCCAAACCCCCCTTTTCTACCATGAATTTTCTTCAAACCATTTGCATTCAGAATTAGACCATCCCAGCAGTGCTCCCAGACCCCTCAACCCACCCCGAAAAATCGAGAACACCCCCAAACATCCCCCCAAAAACATGCAATACTGCTAAAAACAAAAACTTTTCCACCAGGGATTTTCTTCAAACCACTTGCAATCAAAATTAGACCTTCCGAACAGTGCTCCCAGACCCCTCAACCCACCCCCAAGGATCTAGAACACCCCCAAGCCGCCCGCCAAAAACATGCAATACTAGCAGGCCTAAATTTCAATCGTGCCAAAACGCTCTCTGCAACTAGACCCAAACCCCCTTTTTCCACCACAGATTTTCTTCAAACCACTTGCAATCAAAATTAGACCTTCCCAGCAGTGCTCCCAGACCCCTCAACCCACCCCCAAAAATCTAGAACACCCCCAAACAGACCCCCAAAAACATGCAATACTGCTTAAATAAAACCTTTCCGCCAGGGATTTTCTTCAAACCACTTGCAATCAAAATTAGACCTTCCCAGCAGTGCTCACACACCCCTCAACCCACCCCGAAAAATCAAGAACACCCCAAACAGCCCCCCAAAAACATGCAATACTGCTAAAAACAAAAATGTTTCCGCCAGGGATTTTCTTCAAACCACTTGCAATCAAAATTAGACCTTCCGAGCAGTGCTCCCAGACCCCTCGACCCACACCCAAAGATCTAGAACACCCCCAAACAGCCCCCCAAAAACATGCAATACTGCTGGGCCTAAGTTTCAATCTTGCCAAAACGCTCTCTGCAACTAGGCCCAAGCCCCCTTTTTCTACCATGGATTTTCTTCAAACCACTTGCATTCAAAATTAGACCTTCCCAGCAGTGCTCCCAGACCACTCAACCCACCCCCAAAAATCTAGAACACCCCCAAACAGCCCCCAAAAACATGCAATACTGCTAAAAACAAAAACTTTTCCACCAGGGATTTTCTTCAAACCACTTGCAATCAAAATTAGACCTTCCGAGCAGTGCTCCCAGACCCCTCAACCCACACCCAAAGATCTAGAACACCGCCAAGCAGCCCGCCAAAAACATAAAATACTACCAGTCCTGTTTCAATCGTGCCAAAACGCTCTCTGCAACTAGGCCCAAACCCCCCTTTTCCACCATGGATTTTCTTCAAACAACTTGCAATCAAAATTAGACCTTCCCAGCAGTGCTCCCAGACCCCTCAACCCAACCTCAAAAATCTAGATTCCCCCCAAACAGCCCCCCAAAAACATGCAATACTGCTTAAAAAAACGTTTCCACCATGGATTTTCTTCAAACCACTTGCAAATTAAATTAGAACTTCCAAGCAGTGCTCACAGACCCCTCAACCCACCACCAAAGATCTAGAACACCCCCCAGCAGCCCCCTAAAAAAATGCAATACTACCAGGCCTAAGTTTCAATCGTGCCAAAATGCTCTCTGCAACTAGGCCCAAACCCCCCTTTTCCACCATGGATTTTCTTCAAACCACTTGCAATCAAAATTATACCTTCCCACCAGTGCTCCCAGACCCATCAACCCACCCCCAAAGATCTAGAACCCCCCTAGCAGCCACCCAAAGACATGCAATACTTTTAGGCCTAAAATTCGATCTTGCCAAAATGTTCTCTGCAACTAGGCCCAAACCCCCCTTTTCTACCATGGATTTTCTTCAAACCACTTGCATTCAAAATTAGACCATCCCAGCAGTGCTCCCAGACCCCTCAACCCACCCCAAAAAATCTAGAACATCCCCAAACAGCCCCCCAAAAACATGCAATACTTCTAAAAACAAAATCTTTTCCACCAGGGATTTTCTTCAAACCACTTGCAATCAAAATTAGACCTTCCGAGCAGTGCTCCCAGACCCCTCAACCCACACCCAAAGATCTAGAACACCCCCAAGCAGCCCGCCAAAAACATAAAATACTACCAGGCCAAAATTTCAATCGTGCCAAAACGCTCTCTGCAACTAGACCCAAACATCCTTTTTCCACCATGGATTTTCTTCAAACCACTTGCAATCAAAATTAGACCTTCCCAGCAGTGCTCCCAGACCCCTCAACCCACCCCCAAAAATCTAGAACACCCCCAAACAGACCCCCAAAAACATGCCATACTGCTTAAATAAAACGTTTCCGCCAGGGATTTTCTTCAAACCACTTGCAATCAAAATTAGACCTTTCCAGCAGTGCTCACACACCCCTCAACCCACCCCGAAAAATCTAGAACACCCCCAAACAGCCCCCCAAAAACATGCAATACTGCTAAAAACAAAAACGTTTCCGCCATGGATTTTCTTCAAACCACTTGCAATCAAAATTAGACCTTCTGAGCAGTGCTCCCAGACCCCTCAACCCACACCCAAAGATCTAGAACACCCCCAAACAGCCCCCCCAAAAAATGCAATACTGCTGGGCCTAAGTTCCAATCTTGCCAAAACGCTCTCTGCAACTAGGCCCAAGCCCCCTTTTTCTACCATGGATTTTCTTCAAACCACTTGCATTCAAAATTAGACCTTCCCAGCAGTGCTCCCAGACCACTCAACCCACCCCCAAAAATCTAGAACACCCCCAAACAGCCCCCAAAAACATGCAATACTGCTAAAAACAAAAACTTTTCCACCAGGGATTTTCTTCAAACCACTTGCAATCAAAATTAGACCTTCCGAGCAGTGCTCCCAGACCCCTCAACCCACACCCAAAGATCTAGAACACCGCCAAGCAGCCCGCCAAAAACATAAAATACTACCAGGCCTGTTTCAATCGTGCCAAAACGCTCTCTGCAACTAGGCCCAAACCCCCCTTTTCCACAATGGATTTTCTTAAAACCATTTGCAATCAAAATTAGACCTTCCCAGCAGTGCTCCCAGACCCCTCAACCCAACCTCAAAAATCTAGATTTCCCCCGAACAGCCCCCCAAAAACATGCAATACTGCTTAAAAAAAACGTTTCCACCATGGATTTTCTTCAAACCACTTGCAATCAAAATTAGAATTTCCCACCAGTGCTCCCAGACCACTCAACCCAACCCCAAAGATCTAGAACCCCCCCAAAGCAGCCACCCAAAAACATGCAATACTGCTAGGCCTAAGATTCTATCTTGCCAAAACGTTCTCTGCAACTCGGCCCAAAGCCCCTTTTCTGCCATGGAATTTCTTCAAACCACTTGCATTCAAAATTAGACCATCCCAGCAGTGCTCCCAGACCCCTCAACCCACCCCGAAAAATCTAGAACATCCCCAAACAGCCCCCCAAAAACATGCAATACTGCTAAAAACAAAATCTTTTCCACCAGTGATTTTCTTCAAACCACTTGCAATCAAAATTAGACCTTCCGAGCAGTGCTCCCAGACCCCTCAACCCACCACCGAAGATCTAGAACACCCCCAAGCAGCCCGCCAAAAACATGCAATACTACTAGGCCTAAGTTTCAATCGTGCCAAAACGCTCTCTGCAATTAGGCCCAAACCCCCCTTTTCCACCATGGATTTTCTTCAAACCACTAGCAATCAAAATTAGACCTTCCCACCAGTGCTCCCAGACCCCTCAACCCAACCGCAAAAATCTAGATTCCCCCCAAACAGCCCCCCAAAAACATGCAATACTGCTTAAAAAAAACGTTTCCACCAGGGATTTTCTTCAAACCACTTGCAATTAAAATTAGAACTTCCAAGCAGTGCTCACAGACCCCTCAACACACCACCAAAGATCTAGAACACCCCCAAACAGCCCCCTAAAAGCATTCAATACTACCAGGCCTAAGTTTCAATCGTGCCAAAATGCTCTCTGCAACTAGGCCCAAACCCCCCTTTTCCAACATGGATTTTCTTCAAACCACTTGCAATCAAAATTAGACCTTCCCACCAGTGCTCCCAGACCCATCAACCCACCCCCAAAGATCTAGAACCCCCTTAGCAGCCACCCAAAGACATGCAATACTGCTAGGCCAAAAATTCGATCTTGCCAAAATGTTCTCTGCAACTAGGCCCAGACCCCCCTTTTCTACCATGGATTTTCTTCAAACCACTTGCAATCAAAATTAGACCTTCCCACCAGTGCTCCCAGACCCCTCAACCCACCACAAAGATCTAGAACCCCCCTAGCAGCCACCCAAAGACATGCAATACTGCTAGGCCTAAAATTCAATCTTGCCAAAATGTTCTCTGCAACTAGGCCCAAACCCCCCTTTTCTACCATGGATTTTCTTCAAACCACTTACATTCAAAATTAGACCATCCCAGCAGTGCTCCCAAACCCCTCAACCCACCCCAAAAAATCTAGAACATCCCCAAACAGCCCCCCAAAAACATGCAATAGTGCTGGGCCTAAGTTTCAATCTTGCCAAAACGCTCTCTGCAACTAGGCCCAAGCCCCCTTTTTCTACCATGGATTTTCTTCAAACCACTTGCATTCAAAATTAGACCTTCCCAGCAGTGCTCCCAGACCACTCAACCCACCCCCAAAAATCTAGAACACCCCCAAACAGCCCCCAAAAACATGCAATACTGCTAAAAACAAAAACTTTTCCACCAGGGATTTTCTTCAAACCACTTGCAATCAAAATTAGACCTTCCGAGCAGTGCTCCCAGACCCCTCAACCCACACCCAAAGATCTAGAACACCGCCAAGCAGCCCGCCAAAAACATAAAATACTACAGTCCTGTTTCAATCGTGCCAAAACGCTCTCTGCAACTAGGCCCAAACCCCCCTTTTCCACCATGGATTTTCTTCAAACAACTTGCAATCAAAATTAGACCTTCCCAGCAGTGCTCCCAGACCCCTCAACCCAACCTCAAAAATCTAGATTCCCCCCAAACAGCCCCCCAAAAACATGCAATACTGCTTAAAAAAACGTTTCCACCATGGATTTTCTTCAAACCACTTGCAAATTAAATTAGAACTTCCAAGCAGTGCTCACAGACCCCTCAACCCACCACCAAAGATCTAGAACACCCCCCAGCAGCCCCCTAAAAACATGCAATACTACCAGGCCTAAGTTTCAATCGTGCCCAAATGCTCTCTGCAACTAGGCCCAAACCCCCCTTTTCCACCATGGATTTTCTTCAAACCACTTGCAATCAAAATTATACCTTCCCACCAGTGCTCCCAGACCCATCAACCCACCCCCAAAGATCTAGAACCCCCCTAGCAGCCACCCAAAGACATGCAATACTTTTAGGCCTAAAATTCGATCTTGCCAAAATGTTCTCTGCAACTAGGCCCAAACCCCCCTTTTCTACCATGGATTTTCTTCAAACCACTTGCATTCAAAATTAGACCATCCCAGCAGTGCTCCCAGACCCCTCAACCCACCCCAAAAAATCTAGAACATCCCCAAACAGCCCCCCAAAAACATGCAATACTTCTAAAAACAAAATCTTTTCCACCAGGGATTTTCTTCAAACCACTTGCAATCAAAATTAGACCTTCCGAGCAGTGCTCCCAGACCCCTCAACCCACACCCAAAGATCTAGAACACCCCCAAGCAGCCCGCCAAAAACATAAAATACTACCAGGCCAAAATTTCAATCGTGCCAAAACGCTCTCTGCAACTAGACCCAAACATCCTTTTTCCACCATGGATTTTCTTCAAACCACTTGCAATCAAAATTAGACCTTCCCAGCAGTGCTCCCAGACCCCTCAACCCACCCCCAAAAATCTAGAACACCCCCAAACAGACCCCCAAAAACATGCCATACTGCTTAAATAAAACGTTTCCGCCAGGGATTTTCTTCAAACCACTTGCAATCAAAATTAGACCTTTCCAGCAGTGCTCACACACCCCGAAAAATCTAGAACACCCCCAAACAGCCCCCCAAAAACATGCAATACTGCTAAAAACAAAAACGTTTCCGCCATGGATTTTCTTCAAACCACTTGCAATCAAAATTAGACTTCTGAGCAGTGCTCCCAGACCCCTCAACCCACACCCAAAGATCTAGAACACCCCCAAACAGCCCCCCCAAAAAATGCAATACTGCTGGGCCTAAGTTCCAATCTTGCCAAAACGCTCTCTGCAACTAGGCCCAAGCCCCCTTTTTCTACCATGGATTTTCTTCAAACCACTTGCATTCAAAATTAGACCTTCCCAGCAGTGCTCCCAGACCACTCAACCCACCCCCAAAAATCTAGAACACCCCCAAACAGCCCCCAAAAACATGCAATACTGCTAAAAACAAAAACTTTTCCACCAGGGATTTTCTTCAAACCACTTGCAATCAAAATTAGACCTTCCGAGCAGTGCTCCCAGACCCCTCAACCCACACCCAAAGATCTAGAACACCGCCAAGCAGCCCGCCAAAAACATAAAATACTACCAGGCCTGTTTCAATCGTGCCAAAACGCTCTCTGCAACTAGGCCCAAACCCCCCTTTTCCACAATGGATTTTCTTAAAACCATTTGCAATCAAAATTAGACCTTCCCAGCAGTGCTCCCAGACCCCTCAACCCAACCTCAAAAATCTAGATTTCCCCCGAACAGCCCCCAAAAACATGCAATACTGCTTAAAAAAAACGTTTCCACCATGGATTTTCTTCAAACCACTTGCAATCAAAATTAGAATTTCCCACCAGTGCTCCCAGACCACTCAACCCAACCCCAAAGATCTAGAACCCCCCCAAAGCAGCCACCCAAAAACATGCAATACTGCTAGGCCTAAGATTCTATCTTGCCAAAACGTTCTCTGCAACTCGGCCCAAAGCCCCCTTTTCTGCCATGGAATTTCTTCAAACCACTTGCATTCAAAATTAGACCATCCCAGCAGTGCTCCCAGACCCCTCAACCCACCCCGAAAAATCTAGAACATCCCCAAACAGCCCCCCAAAAACATGCAATACTGCTAAAAACAAAATCTTTTCCACCAGTGATTTTCTTCAAACCACTTGCAATCAAAATTAGACCTTCCGAGCAGTGCTCCCAGACCCCTCAACCCACCACCGAAGATCTAGAACACCCCCAAGCAGCCCGCCAAAAACATGCAATACTACTAGGCCTAAGTTTCAATCGTGCCAAAACGCTCTCTGCAATTAGGCCCAAACCCCCCTTTTCCACCATGGATTTTCTTCAAACCACTAGCAATCAAAATTAGACCTTCCCACCAGTGCTCCCAGACCCCTCAACCCAACCGCAAAAATCTAGATTCCCCCCAAACAGCCCCCCAAAAACATGCAATACTGCTTAAAAAAAACGTTTCCACCAGGGATTTTCTTCAAACCACTTGCAATTAAAATTAGAACTTCCAAGCAGTGCTCACAGACCCCTCAACACACCACCAAAGATCTAGAACACCCCCAAACAGCCCCCTAAAAACATTCAATACTACCAGGCCTAAGTTTCAATCGTGCCAAAATGCTCTCTGCAACTAGGCCCAAACCCCCCTTTTCCAACATGGATTTTCTTCAAACCACTTGCAATCAAAATTAGACCTTCCCACCAGTGCTCCCAGACCCATCAACCCACCCCCAAAGATCTAGAACCCCCTTAGCAGCCACCCAAAGACATGCAATACTGCTAGGCCAAAAATTCGATCTTGCCAAAATGTTCTCTGCAACTAGGCCCAGACCCCCCTTTTCTACCATGGATTTTCTTCAAACCACTTGCAATCAAAATTAGACCTTCCCACCAGTGCTCCCAGACCCCTCAACCCACCACAAAGATCTAGAACCCCCCTAGCAGCCACCCAAAGACATGCAATACTGCTAGGCCTAAAATTCAATCTTGCCAAAATGTTCTCTGCAACTAGGCCCAAACCCCCCTTTTCTACCATGGATTTTCTTCAAACCACTTACATTCAAAATTAGACCATCCCAGCAGTGCTCCCAGACCCCTCAACCCACCCCAAAAAATCTAGAACATCCCCAAACAGCCCCCCAAAAACATAAAATACTGCTAAAAACAAAATTGTTTCCACCAGTGATTTTCTTCAAACCACTTGCAATCAAAATTAGACATTCCGAGCAGTGCTCCCAGACCCCTCAACCCACCCCCAAAAATCTAGAACACCCCCAAGCAGCCCGCCAAAAACATGCAATACTACCAGGCATAAGTTTCAATCGTGCCAAAACGCTCTCTGCAACCAGGCCCAAACCCCCCTTTTCCACCATGGATTTTCTTCAAACCACTTGCAATCAAAATTAGACCTTCCCAGCAGTGCTCCCAGACCCCTCAACCCACCCTAAAAATCTAGAACACCCCTAAACAGCCCCCTAAAAACATGCAATACTGCTTAAAAAAAACGTTTACACCAGTGATTTTCATCAAACCACTTGCAATCAAAATTAGACCTTCCCAGCAGTGCTCACAGACCCCTCAACCCACCCCCAAAGATCTAGAACACCCCCAAGCAGCCCCCTAAAAACATGCAATAATGCTTAAAAAAAACGTTTACACCAGTGATTTTCATCAAACCACTTGCAATCAAAATTAGACCTTCCCAGCAGTGCTCACAGACCCCTCAACCCACCCCCAAAGATCTAGAACACCCCCAAGCAGCCCCCCAAAAACATGCAATACTACCAGGCCTAAGTTTCAATCGTGCCAAAATTATCTCTGCAACTAGGCCCAAACCCCCCTGTTCTACCATGGATGTTCTTCAAACCACTTGCAATCAAAATTAGACGTTCCCACCAGTGCTCCCAGACCCCTCAACCCACCCCCAAAGATCTAGAACCCACCTAGCAGCCACCCAAAGACATGCAATACTGCTAGGCCTAAAATTCAATCTTGCCAAAACGCTCTCTGCAACTAGGCCCAAGCCCCCTTTTTCTACCATGGATTTTCTTCAAACCACTTGCATTCAAAATTAGACCTTCCCAGCAGTGCTCCCAGACCACTCAACCCACCCCCAAAAATCTAGAACACCCCCAAACAGCCCCCAAAAACATGCAATACTGCTAAAAACAAAAACTTTTCCACCAGGGATTTTCTTCAAACCACTTGCAATCAAAATTAGACCTTCCGAGCAGTGCTCCCAGACCCCTCAACCCACACCCAAAGATCTAGAACACCGCCAAGCAGCCTACCAAAAACATAAAATACTACCAGGCCTGTTTCAATCGTGCCAAAACGCTCTCTGCAACTAGGCCCAAACCCCCCTTTTCCACCATGGATTATCTTCAAACCACTTGCAATCAAAATTAGACCTTCCCAGCAGTGCTCCCAGACCCCTCAACCCAACCCCAAAAATCTAGATTCCCCCCAAACAGCCCTCCAAAAACATGCAGTACTGCTTAAAAAAAACGTTTCCACCATGGATTTTCTTCAAACCACTTGCAATCAAAATTAGACCTTCCCACCAGTGCTCCCAGACCACTCAACCCACCCCCAAAGATCTAGAACCCCCCCAAGCAGCCACCCAAAAACATGCAATACTGCTAGGCCTAAGATTCTATCTTGCCAAAACGTTCTCTGCAACTAGGCCCAAACCCCCCTTTTCTGCCATGGATTTTCTTCAAACCACTTGCAATCAAAATTAGACCTTCCCACCAGTGCTCCCAGACCCATCAACCCACCCCCAAAGATCTAGAACCCCCTTAGCAGCCACCCAAAGACATGCAATACTGCTAGGCCAAAAATTCGATCTTGCCAAAATGTTCTCTGCAACTAGGCCCAGACCCCCCTTTTCTACCATGGATTTTCTTCAAACCACTTGCAATCAAAATTAGACCTTCCCACCAGTGCTCCCAGACCCCTCAACCCACCACAAAGATCTAGAACCCCCCTAGCAGCCACCCAAAGACATGCAATACTGCTAGGCCTAAAATTCAATCTTGCCAAAATGTTCTCTGCAACTAGGCCCAAACCCCCCTTTTCTACCATGGATTTTCTTCAAACCACTTACATTCAAAATTAGACCATCCCAGCAGTGCTCCCAGACCCCTCAACCCACCCCAAAAAATCTAGAACATCCCCAAACAGCCCCCCAAAAACATAAAATACTGCTAAAAACAAAATCGTTTCCACCAGTGATTTTCTTCAAACCACTTGCAATCAAAATTAGACATTCCGAGCAGTGCTCCCAGACCCCTCAACCCACCCCCAAAAATCTAGAACACCCCCAAGCAGCCCGCCAAAAACATGCAATACTACCAGGCATAAGTTTCAATCGTGCCAAAACGCTCTCTGCAACCAGGCCCAAACCCCCCTTTTCCACCATGGATTTTCTTCAAACCACTTGCAATCAAAATTAGACCTTCCCAGCAGTGCTCCCAGACCCCTCAACCCACCCTAAAAATCTAGAACACCCCTAAACAGCCCCCTAAAAACATGCAATACTGCTTAAAAAAAACGTTTACACCAGTGATTTTCATCAAACCACTTGCAATCAAAATTAGACCTTCCCAGCAGTGCTCACAGACCCCTCAACCCACCCCCAAAGATCTAGAACACCCCCAAGCAGCCCCCTAAAAACATGCAATAATGCTTAAAAAAAACGTTTACACCAGTGATTTTCATCAAACCACTTGCAATCAAAATTAGACCTTCCCAGCAGTGCTCACAGACCCCTCAACCCACCCCCAAAGATCTAGAACACCCCCAAGCAGCCCCCCAAAAACATGCAATACTACCAGGCCTAAGTTTCAATCGTGCCAAAATTATCTCTGCAACTAGGCCCAAACCCCCCTGTTCTACCATGGATGTTCTTCAAACCACTTGCAATCAAAATTAGACGTTCCCACCAGTGCTCCCAGACCCCTCAACCCACCCCCAAAGATCTAGAACCCACCTAGCAGCCACCCAAAGACATGCAATACTGCTAGGCCTAAAATTCAATCTTGCCAAAACGCTCTCTGCAACTAGGCCCAAGCCCCCTTTTTCTACCATGGATTTTCTTCAAACCACTTGCATTCAAAATTAGACCTTCCCAGCAGTGCTCCCAGACCACTCAACCCACCCCCAAAAATCTAGAACACCCCCAAACAGCCCCCAAAAACATGCAATACTGCTAAAAACAAAAACTTTTCCACCAGGGATTTTCTTCAAACCACTTGCAATCAAAATTAGACCTTCCGAGCAGTGCTCCCAGACCCCTCAACCCACACCCAAAGATCTAGAACACCGCCAAGCAGCCTACCAAAAACATAAAATACTACCAGGCCTGTTTCAATCGTGCCAAAACGCTCTCTGCAACTAGGCCCAAACCCCCCTTTTCCACCATGGATTTTCTTCAAACCACTTGCAATCAAAATTAGACCTTCCCAGCAGTGCTCCCAGACCCCTCAACCCAACCCCAAAAATCTAGATTCCCCCCAAACAGCCCTCCAAAAACATGCAGTACTGCTTAAAAAAAACGTTTCCACCATGGATTTTCTTCAAACCACTTGCAATCAAAATTAGACCATCCCAGCAGTGCTCCCAGACCCCTCAACCCACCCCGAAAAATCTAGAACATCCCCAAACAGCCCCCCAAAAACATGCAATACTGCTAAAAACAAAATCTTTTCCACCAGGGATTTTCTTCAAACCACTTGCAATCAAAATTAGACCTTCCGAGCAGGGCTCCCAGACCCCTCAACCCACCGCCAAAGATCTAGAACACCCCCAAGCAGCCCGCCAAAAACATGCAATACTACTAGGCCTAAGTTTCAATCGTGCCAAAACGCTCTCTGCAATTAGGCCCAAATCCCCCGTTTCCACCATGGATTTTCTTCAAACCACTTGCAATCAAAATTATACCTTCCCAGCAGTGCTCCCAGACCCCTCAACCCAACCTCAAAAATCTAGATTCCCCCCAAACAGCCCCCCAAAAACATGCAATACTGCTTAAAAAAAACGTTTCCACCAGGGATTTTCTTCAAACCACTTGCAATTAAAATTAGAACTTCCAAGCAGTGCTCACAGACCCCTCAACCCACCACCAAAGATCTAGAACACCCCCAAGCAGCCCCCTAAAAACATGCAATACTACCAGGCCTAAGTTTCAATCGTGCCAAAATGCTCTCTGCAACTAGGCCCAAACCCCCTTTTCCACCATGGATTTTCTTCAAACCACTTGCAATCAAAATTAGACCTTCCCACCAGTGCTCCCAGACCCATCAACCCACCCCCAAAGATCTAGAACCCCCCTAGCAGCCACCCAAAGACATGCAATACTGCTAGGCCTAAAATTCGATCTTGCCAAAATGTTCTCTGCAACTAGGCCCAAACCCCCCTTTTCTACCATGGATTTTCTTCAAACCACTTGCAATCAAAATTATTCCTTCCCACCAGTGCTCCCAGACCCCTCAACCCACCCCCAAAGATCTAGAACCCCCCTAGCAGCCACCCAAAGACATGCAATACTGCTAGGCCTAAAATTCAATCTTGCCAAAATGTTCTCTGCAACTAGGCCCAAACCCCCCTTTTCTACCATGGATTTTCTTCAAACCACTTGCAATCAAAATTAGACCTTCCCAGCAGTGCTCCCAGACCCCTCAACCCACCCTAAAAATCTAGAACACCCCCAAACAGCCCCCTAAAAACATGCAATACTGCTTAAAAAAAGCATTTACACCAGTGATTTTCATCAAACCACTTGCAATCAAAATTAGACCTTTCCAGCAGTGCTCACAGACCCCTCAACCCACCCCCAAAGATCTAGAACACCCCCAAGCAGCCCCCTAAAAACATGCAATACTGCTTAAAAAAAACGTTTACACCAGTGATTTTCATCAAACCACTTGCAATCAAAATTAGACCTTCCCAGCAGTGCTCACAGACCCCTCAACCCACCCCCAAAGATCTAGAATACCCCCAAGCAGCCCCCTAAAAACATGCAATAATGCTTAAAAAAAACGTTTACACCAGTGATTTTTATCCAACCACTTGCAATCAAAATTAGACCTTCCCAGCAGTGCTCACAGACCCCTCAACCCACCCCCAAAGATCTAGAACACCCCCAAGCAGCCCCCCAAAAACATGCAAAACTACCAGGCCTAAGTTTCAATCGTGCCAAAATTATCTCTGCAACTAGGCCCAAACCCCCCTTTTCCACCATGGATTTTCTTCAAACCACTTGCAATCAAAATTAGACCTTCCCACCAGTGCTCCCAGACCCATCAACCCATCCCCAAAGATCTAGAACCCCCCTAGCAGCCACCCAAAGACATGCAATACTGCTAGGCCTAAAATTCGATCTTGCCAAAATGTTCCCTGCAACTAGGCCCAAACCCCCCTTTTCTACCATGGATTTTCTTCAAACCACTTGCAATCAAAATTAGACCTTCCCACCAGTGCTCCCAGACCCCTCAACCCACCCCCAAAGATCTAGAACCCCCCTAGCAGCCACCCAAAGACATGCAATACTGCTAGGCCTAAAATTCAATCTTGCCAAAATGTTCTCTGCAACTAGGCCCAAACCCCCTTTTCTACCATGGATTTTCTTCAAACTAATTACATTCAAAATTAGACCATCCCAGCAGTGCTCCCAGACCCCTCAACCCACCCCAAAAAATCTAGAACATCCCCAAACAGCCCCCCAAAAACATAAAATACTGCTAAAAACAAAATCGTTTCCACCAGGGATTTTCTTCAAACCACTTGCAATCAAAATTAGACCTTCCGAGCAGTGCTCCCAGACCCCTCAACCCACCCCCAAAAATCTAGAACACCCCCAAGCAGCCCGCCAAAAACATGCAATACTACCAGGCATAAGTTTCAATCGTGCCAAAACGCTCTCTGCAACTAGGCCCAAACCCCCCTTTTCCACCATGGATTTTCTTCAAACCACTTGCAATCAAAATTAGACCTTCCCAGCAGTGCTCCCAGACCCCTCAACCCACCCCAAAAATCTAGAACACCCCCAAACAGCCCCCTAAAAACATGCAATACTGCTTAAAAAAAACGTTTACACCAGTGGTTTTCATCAAACCACTTGCAATCAAAATTAGACCTTCCCAGCAGTGCTCACAGTCCCCTCAACCCACCCCCAAAGATCTAGAACACCCCCAAGCAGCCCCCTAAAAACATGCAATAATGCTTAAAAAAAACGTTTACACCAGTGATTTTCATCAAACCACTTGCAATCAAAATTAGACCTTCCCAGCAGTGCTCACAGACCCCTCAACCCACCCCCAAAGATCTAGAACACCCCCAAGCAGCCCCCCAAAAACATGCAATACTACCAGGCCTAAGTTTCAATCGTGCCAAAATTATCTCTGCAACTAGGCCCAAACCCCCCTTTTCCACCATGGATTTTCTTCAAACCACTTGCAATCAAAATTAGACCTTCCAACCAGTGCTCCCAGACCCCTCAAACCACCCCCAAAGATCTAGAACCCCCTCAAGCAGCCAACCAAAGACATGCAATACTGCTAGGCCTAAGATTCAATCTTGCCAAAACGTTCTCTGCAACTAGGCCCAAACCACCCTTTTCTACCATGGATTTTCTTCAAACCATTTGCATTCAGAATTAGACCATCCCAGCAGTGCTCCCAGACCCCTCAACCCACCCCGAAAAATCGAGAACACCCCCAAACATCCCCCCAAAAACATGCAATACTGCTAAAAACAAAAACTTTTCCACCAGGGATTTTCTTCAAACCACTTGCAATCAAAATTAGACCTTCCGAACAGTGCTCCCAGACCCCTCAACCCACCCCCAAGGATCTAGAACACCCCCAAGCCGCCCGCCAAAAACATGCAATACTAGCAGGCCTAAATTTCAATCGTGCCAAAACGCTCTCTGCAACTAGACCCAAACCCCCTTTTTCCACCATGGATTTTCTTCAAACCACTTGCAATCAAAATTAGACCTTCCCAGCAGTGCTCCCAGACCCCTCAACCCACCCCCAAAAATCTAGAACACCCCCAAACAGACCCCCAAAAACATGCAATACTGCTTAAATAAAACCTTTCCGCCAGGGATTTTCTTCAAACCACTTGCAATCAAAATTAGACCTTCCCAGCAGTGCTCACACACCCCTCAACCCACCCCGAAAAATCAAGAACACCCCAAACAGCCCCCCAAAAACATGCAATACTGCTAAAAACAAAAATGTTTCCGCCAGGGATTTTCTTCAAACCACTTGCAATCAAAATTAGACCTTCCGAGCAGTGCTCCCAGACCCCTCGACCCACACCCAAAGATCTAGAACACCCCCAAACAGCCCCCCAAAAACATGCAATACTGCTGGGCCTAAGTTTCAATCTTGCCAAAACGCTCTCTGCAACTAGGCCCAAGCCCCCTTTTTCTACCATGGATTTTCTTCAAACCACTTGCATTCAAAATTAGACCTTCCCAGCAGTGCTCACAGACCCCTCAACCCACCCCCAAAGATCTAGAACACCCCCAAGCAGCCCCCCAAAAACATGCAATACTACCAGGCCTAAGTTTCAATCGTGCCAAAATTATCTCTGCAACTAGGACCAAAGCCCCCTTTTCCACCATGGATTTTCTTCAAACCACTTGCAATCAAAATTAGACCTTCCCACCAGTGCTCCCAGACCCCTCAAACCACCCCCAAAGATCTAGAACCCCCTCAAGCAGCCAACCAAAGACATGCAATACTGCTAAGCCTAAGATTCAATCTTGCCAAAACGTTCTCTGCAACTAGGCCCAAACCCCCCTTTTCTACCATGGATTTTCTTCAAACCATTTGCATTCAGAATTAGACCATCCCAGCAGTGCTCCCAGACCCCTCAACCCACCCCGAAAAATCGAGAACACCCCCAAACATCCCCCCAAAAACATGCAATACTGCTAAAAACAAAAACTTTTCCACCAGGGATTTTCTTCAAACCACTTGCAATCAAAATTAGACCTTCCGAACAGTGCTCCCAGACCCCTCAACCCACCCCCAAGGATCTAGAACACCCCCAAGCCGCCCGCCAAAAACATGCAATACTAGCAGGCCTAAATTTCAATCGTGCCAAAACGCTCTCTGCAACTAGACCCAAACCCCCTTTTTCCACCATGGATTTTCTTCAAACCACTTGCAATCAAAATTAGACCTTCCCAGCAGTGCTCCCAGACCCCTCAACCCACCCCCAAAAATCTAGAACACCCCCAAACAGACCCCCAAAAACATGCAATACTGCTTAAATAAAACCTTTCCGCCAGGGATTTTCTTCAAACCACTTGTAATCAAAATTAGACCTTCCCAGCAGGGTTCACACACCCCTCAACCCACCCCGAAAAATCAAGAACACCCCAAACAGCCCCCCAAAAACATGCAATACTGCTAAAAACAAAAATGTTTCCGCCAGGGATTTTCTTCAAACCACTTGCAATCAAAATTAGACCTTCCGAGCAGTGCTCCCAGACCCCTCGACCCACACCCAAAGATCTAGAACACCCCCAAACAGCCCCCCAAAAACATGCAATACTGCTGGGCCTAAGTTTCAATCTTGCCAAAACGCTCTCTGCAACTAGGCCCAAGCCCCCTTTTTCTACCATGGATTTTCTTCAAACCACTTGCATTCAAAATTAGACCTTCCCAGCAGTGCTCCCAGACCACTCAACCCACCCCCAAAAATCTAGAACACCCCCAAACAGCCCCCAAAAACATGCAATACTGCTAAAAACAAAAACTTTTCCACCAGGGATTTTCTTCAAACCACTTGCAATCAAAATTAGACCTTCCGAGCAGTGCTCTCAGACCCCTCAACCCACACCCAAAGATCTAGAACACCGCCAAGCAGCCCGCCAAAAACATAAAATACTACCAGTCCTGTTTCAATCGTGCCAAAACGCTCTCTGCAACTAGGCCCAAACCCCCCTTTTCCACCATGGATTTTCTTCAAACAACTTGCAATCAAAATTAGACCTTCCCAGCAGTGCTCCCAGACCCCTCAACCCAACCTCAAAAATCTAGATTCCCCCCAAACAGCCCCCCAAAAACATGCAATACTTCTTAAAAAAACGTTTCCACCATGGATTTTCTTCAAACCACTTGCAAATTAAATTAGAACTTCCAAGCAGTGCTCACAGACCCCTCAACCCACCACCAAAGATCTAGAACACCCCCCAGCAGCCCCCTAAAAACATGCAATACTACCAGGCCTAAGTTTCAATCGTGCCAAAATGCTCTCTGCAACTAGGCCCAAACCCCCCTTTTCCACCATGGATTTTCTTCAAACCACTTGCAATCAAAATTATACCTTCCCACCAGTGCTCCCAGACCCATCAACCCACCCCCAAAGATCTAGAACCCCCCTAGCAGCCACCCAAAGACATGCAATACTTTTAGGCCTAAAATTCGATCTTGCCAAAATGTTCTCTGCAACTAGGCCCAAACCCCCCTTTTCTACCATGGATTTTCTTCAAACCACTTGCATTCAAAATAAGACCATCCCAGCAGTGCTCCCAGACCCCTCAACCCACCCCAAAAAATCTAGAACATCCCCAAACAGCCCCCCAAAAACATGCAATACTTCTAGAAAAAAAATCTTTTCCACCAGGGATTTTCTTCAAACCACTTGCAATCAAAATTAGACCTTCCGAGCAGTGCTCCCAGACCCCTCAACCCTCACCCAAAGATCTAGAACACCCCCAAGCAGCCCGCCAAAAACATAAAATACTACCAGGCCAAAATTTCAATCGTGCCAAAACGCTCTCTGCAACTAGACCCAAACATCCTTTTTCCACCATGGATTTTCTTCAAACCACTTGCAATCAAAATTAGACCTTCCCAGCAGTGCTCCCAGACCCCTCAACCCACCCCCAAAAATCTAGAACACCCCCAAACAGACCCCCAAAAACATGCCATACTGCTTAAATAAAACGTTTCCGCCAGGGATTTTCTTCAAACCACTTGCAATCAAAATTAGACCTTTCCAGCAGTGCTCACACACCCCTCAACCCACCCCGAAAAATCTAGAACACCCCCAAACAGCCCCCCAAAAACATGCAATACTGCTAAAAACAAAAACGTTTCCGCCATGGATTTTCTTCAAACCACTTGCAATCAAAATTAGACCTTCTGAGCAGTGCTCCCAGACCCCTCAACCCACACCCAAAGATCTAGAACACCCCCAAACAGCCCCCCCAAAAAATGCAATACTGCTGGGCCTAAGTTCCAATCTTGCCAAAACGCTCTCTGCAACTAGGCCCAAGCCCCCTTTTTCTACCATGGATTTTCTTCAAACCACTTGCATTCAAAATTAGACCTTCCCAGCAGTGCTCCCAGACCACTCAACCCACCCCCAAAAATCTAGAACACCCCCAAACAGCCCCCAAAAACATGCAATACTGCTAAAAACAAAAACTTTTCCACCAGGGATTTTCTTCAAACCACTTGCAATCAAAATTAGACCTTCTGAGCAGTGCTCCCAGACCCCTCAACCCACACCCAAAGATCTAGAACACCGCCAAGCAGCCCGCCAAAAACATAAAATACTACCAGGCCTGTTTCAATCGTGCCAAAACGCTCTCTGCAACTAGGCCCAAACCCCCCTTTTCCACAATGGATTTTCTTAAAACCACTTGCAATCAAAATTAGACCTTCCCAGCAGTGCTCCCAGACCCCTCAACCCAACCTCAAAAATCTAGATTTCCCCCGAACAGCCCCCCAAAAACATGCAATACTGCTTAAAAAAAACGTTTCCACCATGGATTTTCTTCAAACCACTTGCAATCAAAATTAGAATTTCCCACCAGTGCTCCCAGACCACTCAACCCAACCCCAAAGATCTAGAACCCCCCCAAAGCAGCCACCCAAAAACATGCAATACTGCTAGGCCTAAGATTCTATCTTGCCAAAACGTTCTCTGCAACTCGGCCCAAAGCCCCCTTTTCTTCCATGGAATTTCTTCAAACCACTTGCATTCAAAATTAGACCATCCCAGCAGTGCTCCCAGACCCCTCAACCCACCACCGAAGATCTAGAACACCCCCAAGCAGCCCGCCAAAAACATGCAATACTACTAGGCCTAAGTTTCAATCGTGCCAAAACGCTCTCTGCAATTAGGCCCAAACCCCCCTTTTCCACCATGGATTTTCTTCAAACCACTTGCAATCAAAATTAGACCTTCCCAGCAGTGCTCCCAGACCCCTCAACCCAACCTCAAAAATCTAGATTCCCCCCAAACAGCCCCCCAAAAACATGCAATACTGCTTAAAAAAAACGTTTCCACCAGGGATTTTCTTCAAACCACTTGCAATTAAAATTAGAACTTCCAAGCAGTGCTCACAGACCCCTCAACACACCACCAAAGATCTAGAACACCCCCAAACAGCCCCCTAAAAACATTCAATACTACCAGGCCTAAGTTTCAATCGTGCCAAAATGCTCTCTGCAACTAGGCCCAAACCCCCCTTTTCCAACATGGATTTTCTTCAAACCACTTGCAATCAAAATTAGACCTTCCCACCAGTGCTCCCAGACCCCTCAAACCACCCCCAAAGATCTAGAACCCCCTCAAGCAGCCAACCAAAGACATGCAATACTGCTAGGCCTAAGATTCAATCTTGCCAAAACGTTCTCTGCAACTAGGCCCAAACCCCCCTTTTCTACCATGGATTTTCTTCAAACCATTTGCATTCAGAATTAGACCATCCCAGCAGTGCTCCCAGACCCCTCAACCCACCCCGAAAAATCGAGAACACCCCCAAACATCCCCCCAAAAACATGCAATACTGCTAAAAACAAAAACTTTTCCACCAGGGATTTTCTTCAAACCACTTGCAATCAAAATTAGACCTTCCGAACAGTGCTCCCAGACCCCTCAACCCACCCCCAAGGATCTAGAACACCCCCAAGCCGCCCGCCAAAAACATGCAATACTAGCAGGCCTAAATTTCAATCGTGCCAAAACGCTCTCTGCAACTAGACCCAAACCCCCTTTTTCCACCATGGATTTTCTTCAAACCACTTGCAATCAAAATTAGACCTTCCCAGCAGTGCTCCCAGACCCCTCAACCCACCCCCAAAAATCTAGAACACCCCCAAACAGACCCCCAAAAACATGCAATACTGCTTAAATAAAACCTTTCCGCCAGGGATTTTCTTCAAACCACTTGCAATCAAAATTAGACCTTCCCAGCAGTGCTCACACACCCCTCAACCCACCCCGAAAAATCAAGAACACCCCAAACAGCCCCCCAAAAACATGCAATACTGCTAAAAACAAAAATGTTTCCGCCAGGGATTTTCTTCAAACAACTTGCAATCAAAATTAGACCTTCCGAGCAGTGCTCCCAGACCCCTCGACCCACACCCAAAGATCTAGAACACCCCCAAACAGCCCCCCAAAAACATGCAATACTGCTGGGCCTAAGTTTCAATCTTGCCAAAACGCTCTCTGCAACTAGGCCCAAGCCCCCTTTTTCTACCATGGATTTTCTTCAAACCACTTGCATTCAAAATTAGACCTTCCCAGCAGTGCTCACAGACCCCTCAACCCACCCCCAAAGATCTAGAACACCCCCAAGCAGCCCCCCAAAAACATGCAATACTACCAGGCCTAAGTTTCAATCGTGCCAAAATTATCTCTGCAACTAGGCCCAAACCCCCCTTTTCCACCATGGATTTTCTTCAAACCACTTGCAATCAAAATTAGACCTTCCCACCAGTGCTCCCAGACCCCTCAAACCACCCCCAAAGATCTAGAACCCCCTCAAGCAGCCAACCAAAGACATGCAATACTGCTAGGCCTAAGATTCAATCTTGCCAAAATGTTCTCTGCAACTAGGCCCAAACCCCCCTTTTCTACCATGGATTTTCTTCAAACCATTTGCATTCAGAATTAGACCATCCCAGCAGTGCTCCCAGACCCCTCAACCCACCCCGAAAAATCGAGAACACCCCCAAACATCCCCCCCAAAAACATGCAATACTGCTAAAAACAAAAACTTTTCCACCAGGGATTTTCTTCAAACCACTTGCAATCAAAATTAGACCTTCCGAACAGTGCTCCCAGACCCCTCAACCCACCCCCAAGGATCTAGAACACCCCCAAGCCGCCCGCCAAAAACATGCAATACTAGCAGGCCTAAATTTCAATCGTGCCAAAACGCTCTCTGCAACTAGACCCAAACCCCCTTTTTCCACCATGGATTTTCTTCAAACCACTTGCAATCAAAATTAGACCTTCCCAGCAGTGCTCCCAGACCCCTCAACCCACCCCCAAAAATCTAGAACACCCCCAAACAGACCCCCAAAAACATGCAATACTGCTTAAATAAAACCTTTCCGCCAGGGATTTTCTTCAAACCACTTGCAATCAAAATTAGACCTTCCCAGCAGTGCTCACACACCCCTCAACCCACCCCGAAAAATCAAGAACACCCCAAACAGCCCCCCAAAAACATGCAATACTGCTAAAAACAAAAATGTTTCCGCCAGGGATTTTCTTCAAACCACTTGCAATCAAAATTAGACCTTCCGAGCAGTGCTCCCAGACCCCTCGACCCACACCCAAAGATCTAGAACACCCCCAAACAGCCCCCCAAAAACATGCAATACTGCTGGGCCTAAGTTTCAATCTTGCCAAAACGCTCTCTGCAACTAGGCCCAAGCCCCCTTTTTCTACCATGGATTTTCTTCAAACCACTTGCATTCAAAATTAGACCTCCCCAGCAGTGCTCCCAGACCACTCAACCCACCCCCAAAAATCTAGAACACCCCCAAACAGCCCCCAAAAACATGCAATACTGCTAAAAACAAAAACTTTTCCACCAGGGATTTTCTTCAAACCACTTGCAATCAAAATTAGACCTTCCGAGCAGTGCTCTCAGACCCCTCAACCCACACCCAAAGATCTAGAACACCGCCAAGCAGCCCGCCAAAAACATAAAATACTACCAGTCCTGTTTCAATCGTGCCAAAACGCTCTCTGCAACTAGGCCCAAACCCCCCTTTTCCACCATGGATTTTCTTCAAACAACTTGCAATCAAAATTAGACCTTCCCAGCAGTGCTCCCAGACGCCTCAACCCAACCTCAAAAATCTAGATTCCCCCCAAACAGCCCCCCAAAAACATGCAATACTTCTTAAAAAAACGTTTCCACCATGGATTTTCTTCAAACCACTTGCAAATTAAATTAGAACTTCCAAGCAGTGCTCACAGACCCCTCAACCCACCACCAAAGATCTAGAACACCCCCCAGCAGCCCCCTAAAAACATGCAATACTACCAGGCCTAAGTTTCAATCGTGCCAAAATGCTCTCTGCAACTAGGCCCAAACCCCCCTTTTCCACCATGGATTTTCTTCAAACCACTTGCAATCAAAATTATACCTTCCCACCAGTGCTCCCAGACCCATCAACCCACCCCCAAAGATCTAGAACCCCCCTAGCAGCCACCCAAAGACATGCAATACTTTTAGGCCTAAAAGTCGATCTTGCCAAAATGTTCTCTGCAACTAGGCCCAAACCCCCCTTTTCTACCATGGATTTTCTTCAAACCACTTGCATTCAAAATTAGACCATCCCAGCAGTGCTCCCAGACCCCTCAACCCACCCCAAAAAATCTAGAACATCCCCAAACAGCCCCCCAAAAACATGCAATACTTCTAAAAACAAAATCTTTTCCACCAGGGATTTTCTTCAAACCACTTGCAATCAAAATTAGACCTTCCGAGCAGTGCTCCCAGACCCCTCAACCCACACCCAAAGATCTAGAACACCCCCAAGCAGCCCGCCAAAAACATAAAATACTACCAGGCCAAAATTTCAATCGTGCCAAAACGCTCTCTGCAACTAGACCCAAACATCCTTTTTCCACCATGGATTTTCTTCAAACCACTTGCAATCAAAATTAGACCTTCCCAGCAGTGCTCCCAGACCCCTCAACCCACTCCCAAAAATCTAGAACACCCCCAAACAGACCCCCAAAAACATGCCATACTGCTTAAATAAAACGTTTCCGCCAGGGATTTTCTTCAAACCACTTGCAATCAAAATTAGACCTTTCCAGCAGTGCTCAAACACCCCTCAACCCACCCCGAAAAATCTAGAACACCCCCAAACAGCCCCCCAAAAACATGCAATACTGCTAAAAACAAAAACGTTTCCGCCATGGATTTTCTTCAAACCACTTGCAATCAAAATTAGACCTTCTGAGCAGTGCTCCCAGACCCCTCAACCCACACCCAAAGATCTAGAACACCCCCAAACAGCCCCCCCAAAAAATGCAATACTGCTGGGCCTAAGTTCCAATCTTGCCAAAACGCTCTCTGCAACTAGGCCCAAGCCCCCTTTTTCTACCATGGATTTTCTTCAAACCACTTGCATTCAAAATTAGACCTTCCCAGCAGTGCTCCCAGACCACTCAACCCACCCCCAAAAATCTAGAACACCCCCAAACAGCCCCCAAAAACATGCAATACTGCTAAAAACAAAAACTTTTCCACCAGGGATTTTCTTCAAACCACTTGCAATCAAAATTAGACCTTCTGAGCAGTGCTCCCAGACCCCTCAACCCACACCCAAAGATCTAGAACACCGCCAAGCAGCCCGCCAAAAACATAAAATACTACCAGGCCTGTTTCAATCGTGCCAAAACGCTCTCTGCAACTAGGCCCAAACCCCCCTTTTCCACAATGGATTTTCTTAAAACCACTTGCAATCAAAATTAGACCTTCCCAGCAGTGCTCCCAGACCCCTCAACCCAACCTCAAAAATCTAGATTTCCCCCGAACAGCCCCCCAAAAACATGCAATACTGCTTAAAAAAAACGTTTCCACCATGGATTTTCTTCAAACCACTTGCAATCAAAATTAGAATTTCCCACCAGTGCTCCCAGACCACTCAACCCAACCCCAAAGATCTAGAACCCCCCCAAAGCAGCCACCCAAAAACATGCAATACTGCTAGGCCTAAGATTCTATCTTGCCAAAACGTTCTCTGCAACTCGGCCCAAAGCCCCCTTTTCTGTCATGGAATTTCTTCAAACCACTTGCATTCAAAATTAGACCATCCCAGCAGTGCTCCCAGACCCCTCAACCCACCACCGAAGATCTAGAACACCCCCAAGCAGCCCGCCAAAAACATGCAATACTACTAGGCCTAAGTTTCAATCGTGCCAAAACGCTCTCTGCAATTAGGCCCAAACCCCCCTTTTCCACCATGGATTTTCTTCAAACCACTTGCAATCAAAATTAGACCTTCCCAGCAGTGCTCCCAGACCCCTCAACCCAACCTCAAAAATCTAGATTCCCCCCAAACAGCCCCCCAAAAACATGCAATACTGCTTAAAAAAAACGTTTCCACCAGGGATTTTCTTCAAACCACTTGCAATTAAAATTAGAACTTCCAAGCAGTGCTCACAGACCCCTCAACACACCACCAAAGATCTAGAACACCCCCAAACAGCCCCCTAAAAACATTCAATACTACCAGGCCTAAGTTTCAATCGTGCCAAAATGCTCTCTGCAACTAGGCCCAAACCCCCCTTTTCCAACATGGATTTTCTTCAAACCACTTGCAATCAAAATTAGACCTTCCCACCAGTGCTCCCAGACCCCTCAACCCACCCCAAAAAATCTAGAACATCCCCAAACAGCCCCCCAAAAACATAAAATACTGCTAAAAACAAAATCGTTTCCACCAGTGATTTTCTTCAAACCACTTGCAATCAAAATTAGACATTCCGAGCAGTGCTCCCAGACCCCTCAACCCACCCCCAAAATTCTAGAACACCCCCAAGCAGCCCGCCAAAAACATGCAATACTACCAGGCATAAGTTTCAATCGTGCCAAAACGCTCTCTGCAACCAGGCCCAAACCCCCCTTTTCCACCATGGATTTTCTTCAAACCACTTGCAATCAAAATTAGACCTTCCCAGCAGTGCTCCCAGACCCCTCAACCCACCCTAAAAATCTAGAACACCCCTAAACAGCCCCCTAAAAACATGCAATACTGCTTAAAAAAACGTTTACACCAGTGATTTTCATCAAACCACTTGCAATCAAAATTAGACCTTCCCAGCAGTGCTCACAGACCCCTCAACCCACCCCCAAAGATCTAGAACACCCCCAAGCAGCCCCCTAAAAACATGCAATAATGCTTAAAAAAAATGTTTACACCAGTGATTTTCATCAAACCACTTGCAATCAAAATTAGACCTTCCCAGCAGTGCTCACAGACCCCTCAACCCACCCCCAAAGATCTAGAACACCCCCAAGCAGCCCCCCAAAAACATGCAATACTACCAGGCCTAAGTTTCAATCGTGCCAAAATTATCTCTGCAACTAGGCCCAAACCCCCCTGTTCTACCATGGATTTTCTTCAAACCACTTGCAATCAAAATTAGACGTTCCCACCAGTGCTCCCAGACCCCTCAACCCACCCCCAAAGATCTAGAACCCACCTAGCAGCCACCCAAAGACATGCAATACTGCTAGGCCTAAAATTCAATCTTGCCAAAATGTTCTCTGCAACTAGGCCCAAACCCCCCTTTTCTACCATGGATTTTCTTCAAACCACTTACATTCAAAATTAGACCATCCCAGCAGTGCTCCCAGACTCCTCAACCCACCCCAAAAAATCTAGAACATCCCCAAACAGCCCCCCAAAAACATAAAATAATGCTAAAAACAAAATCGTTTCCACCAGGGATTTTCTTCAAACCACTTGCAATCAAAATTAGACCTTCCGAGCAGTGCTCCCAGACCCCTCAACCCACCCCCAAAAATCTAGAACACCCCCAAGAAGCCCACCAAAAACATGCAATACTACCAGGCATAAGTTTCAATCGTGCCAAAACGCTCTCTGCAACTAGGCCCAAACCCCCCTTTTCCACCATGGATTTTCTTCAAACCACTTGCAATCAAAATTAGACCTTCCCAGCAGTGCTCCCAGACCCCTCAACCCACCCTAAAAATCTAGAACACCCCCAAACAGCCCCCTAAAAACATGCAATACTGCTTAAAAAAACGTTTACACCAGTGATTTTCATCAAACCACTTGCAATCAAAAATAGACCTTCCCAGCAGTGCTCACAGACCCCTCAACCCACCCCAAAGATCTAGAACACCCCCAAGCAGCCCCCTAAAAACATGCAATACTGCTTAAAAAAACGTTTACACCAGTGATTTTCATCAAACCACTTGCAATCAAAAATAGACCTTCCCAGCAGTGCTCAGAGACCCCTCAACCCACCCCCAAAGATCTAGAACACCCCCAAGCAGCCCCCTAAAAACATGCAATAATGCTTAAAAAAAACGTTTACACCAATGATTTTCATCAAACCTCTTGCAATCAAAATTAGACCTTCCCAGCAGTGCTCACAGACCCCTCAACCCACCCCCAAAGATCTAGAACACCCCCAAGCAGCCCCCCAAAAACATGCAATACTACCAGGCCTAAGTTTCAATCGTGCCAAAATTATCTCTGCAACTAGGCCCAAACCCCCCTTTTCTACCATGGATTTTCTTCAAACCATTTGCATTCAGAATTAGACCATCCCAGCAGTGCTCCCAGACCCCTCAACCCACCCCGAAAAATCGAGAACACCCCCAAACATCCCCCCAAAAATATGCAATACTGCTAAAAACAAAAACCTTTCCACCAGGGATTTTCTTCAAACCACTTGCAATCAAAATTAGACCTTCCGAGCAGTGCTCCCAGACCCCTCAACCCACCCCCAAGGATCTAGAACACCCCCAAGCCGCCCGCCAAAAACATGCAATACTAGCAGGCCTAAATTTCAATCGTGCCAAAACGCTCTCTGCAACTAGACCCAAACACCCTTTTTCCACCATGGATTTTCTTCAAACCATTCGCAATCAAAATTAGACCTTCCCAGCAGTGCTCCCAGACCCCTCAACCCACCCCCAAAAATCTAGAACACCCCCAAACAGACCCCCAAAAACATACAATACTGCTTAAATAAAACCTTTCCGCCAGGGATTTTCTTCAAACCACTTGCAATCAAAATTAGACCTTCCCAGCAGTGCTCACACACCCCTCAACCCACCCCGAAAAATCTAGAACACCCCCAAACAGCCCCCCAAAAACATGCAATACTGCTAAAAACAAAAACGTTTCCGCCAGGGATTTTCTTCAAACCACTTGCAATCAAAATTAGACCTTCCGAGCAGTGCTCCCAGACCCTTCAACCCACACCCAAAGATCTAGAACACCCCCAAACAGCCCCCCAAAAACATGCAATACTGCTGAGCCTAAGTTTCAATCTTGCCAAAACGCTCTCTGCAACTAGGCCCAAGCCCCCTTTTTCTACCATGGATTTTCTTCAAACCACTTGCATTCAAAATTAGACCTTCCCAGCAGTGCTCCCAGACCACTCAACCCACCCCCAAAAATCTAGAACACCCCCAAACAGCCCCCAAAAACATGCAATACTGCTAAAAACAAAACCTTTTCCACCAGGGATTTTCTTCAAACCACTTGCAATCAAAATTAGACCTTCCGAGCAGGGCTCCCAGACCCCTCAACCCACCGCCAAAGATCTAGAACACCCCCAAGCAGCCCGCCAAAAACATGCAATACTACTAGGCCTAAGTTTCAATCGTGCCAAAACGCTCTCTGCAATTAGGCCCAAATCCCCCGTTTCCACCATGGATTTTCTTCAAACCACTTGCAATCAAAATTATACCTTCCCAGCAGTGCTCCCAGACCCCTCAACCCAACCTCAAAAATCTAGATTCCCCCCAAACAGCCCCCCAAAAAACATGCAATACTGCTTAAAAAAAACGTTTCCACCATGGATTTTCTTCAAACCACTTGCAATCAAAATTAGACCTTCCCACCAGTGCTCCCAGACCACTCAACCCACCCCCAAAGATCTAGAACCCCCCCAAGCAGCCACCCAAAAACATGCAATACTGCTAGGCCTAAGATTCTATCTTGCCAAAACGTTCTCTGCAACTAGGCCCAAACCCCCCTTTTCTGCCATGGATTTTCTTCAAACCACTTGCATTCAAAATTAGACCATCCCAGCAGTGCTCCCAGACCCCTCAACCCACCCCGAAAAATCTAGAACATCCCCAAACAGCCCCCCAAAAACATGCAATACTGCTAAAAACAAAATCGTTTCCACCAGGGATTTTCTTCAAACCACTTGCAATCAAAATTAGACCTTCCGAGCAGTGCTCCCAGACCCCTCAACCCACCCCCAAAAATCTAGAACACCCCCAAGCAGCCCGCCAAAAACATGCAATACTACCAGGCATAAGTTTCAATCGTGCCAAAACGCTCTCTGCAACTAGGCCCAAACCCCCCTTTTCCACCATGGATTTTCTTCAAACCACTTGCAATCAAAATTAGACCTTCCCAGCAGTGCTCCCAGACCCCTCAACCCACCCTAAAAACCTAGAACACCCCCAAAGAGCCCCCTAAAAACATGCAATACTGCTTAAAAAAAACTTTTACACCAGTGATTTTCATCAAACCACTTGCAATCAAAATTAGACCTTCCCAGCAGTGCTCACAGACCCCTCAAGCCACCCCCAAAGATCTAGAACACCCCCAAGCAGCCCCCTAAAAACATGCAATACTGCTTAAAAAAACGTTTACACCAGTGATTTTCATCAAACCACTTGCAATCAAAATTAGACCTTCCCAGCAGTGCTCACAGACCCCTCAACCCACCCCCAAAGATCTAGAACACCCCCAAGCAGCCCCCTAAAAACATGCAATAATGCTTAAAAAAACGTTTACACCAGTGATTTTCATCAAACCACTTGCAATCAAAATTAGACCTTCCCAGCAGTGCTCACAGACCCCTCAACCCACCCCCAAAGATCTAGAACACCCCCAAGCAGCCCCCCAAAAACATGCAATACTACCAGGCCTAAGTTTCAATTGTGCCAAAATTATCTCTGCAACTAGGCCCAAACCCCCCTTTTCCACCATGGATTTTCTTCAAACCACTTGCAATCAAAATTAGACCTTCCCACCAGTGCTCCCAGACCCCTCAAACCACCCCCAAAGATCTAGAACCCCCTCAAGCAGCCAACCAAAGACATGCAATACTGCTAGGCCTAAGTTTCAATCTTGCCAAAACGTTCTCTGCAACTAGGCCCAAACCCGCCTTTTCTACCATGGATTTTCTTCAAACCATTTGCATTCAGAATTAGACCATCCCAGCAGTGCTCCAAGACCCCTCAACCCACCCCGAAAAATCGAGAACACCCCCAAACATCCCCCCAAAAACATGCAATACTGCTAAAAACAAAAACGTTTCCACCAGGGATTTTCTTCAAACCACTTGCAATCAAAATTAGACCTTCCGAATAGTGCTCCCAGACCCCTCAACCCACCCCCAAGGATCTAGAACACCCCCAAGCCGCCCGCCAAAAACATGCAATACTAGCAGGCCTAAATTTCAATCGTGCCAAAACGCTCTCTGCAACTAGACCCAAACCTCCTTTTTCCACCATGGATTTTTCTTCAAACCACTTGCAATCAAAATTAGACCTTCCCAGCAGTGCTCCCAGACCCCTCAACCCACCCCCAAAAATCTAGAACACCCCCAAACAGACCCCCAAAAACATGCAATACTGCTTAAATAAAACCTTTCCGCCAGGGATTTTCTTCAAACCACTTGCAATCAAAATTAGACCTTCCCAGCAGTGCTCACACACCCCTCAACCCACCCCGAAAAATCTAGAACACCCCAAACAGCCCCCCAAAAACATGCAATACTGCTAAAAACAAAAACGTTTCCGCCAGGGATTTTCTTCAAACCACTTGCAATCAAAATTAGACCTTCCGAGCAGTGCTCCCAGACCCCTCAACCCACACCCAAAGATCTAGAACACCCCCAAACAGCCCCCCAAAAACATGCAATACTGCTGGGCCTAAGTTTCAAACTTGCAAAAACGCTCTCTGCAACTAGGCCCAAGCCGCCTTTTTCTACCATGGATTTTCTTCAAACCACTTGCATTCAAAATTAGACCTTCCCAGCAGTGCTCCCAGACCACTCAACCCAACCCCAAAAATCTAGAACACCCCCAAACAGCCCCCAAAAACATGCAATACTGCTAAAAACAAAAACTTTTCCACCAGGGATTTTCTTCAAACCACTTGCAATCAAAATTAGACCTTCCGAGCAGTGCTCCCAGACCCCTCAACCCACACCCAAAGATCTAGAACACCGCCAAGCAGCCCGCCAAAAACATAAAATACTACCAGGCCTGGTTCAATCGTGCCAAAACGCTCTCTGCAACTAGGCCCAAACCCCCCTTTTCCACCATGGATTTTCTTCAAACCACTTGCAATCAAAATTAGACCTTCCCAGCAGTGCTCCCAGACCCCTCAACCCAACCTTAAAAATCTAGATTCCCCCCAAACAGCCCCCCAAAAACATGCAATACTGCTTAAAAAAAACGTTTCCACCATGGATTTTCTTCAAACCACTTGCAAATTAAATTAGAACTTCCAAGCAGTGCTCACAGACCCCTCAACCCACCACCAAAGATCTAGAACACCCCCAAGCAGCCCCCTAAAAACATGCAATACTACCAGGCCTAAGTTTCAATCGTGCCAAAATGCTCTCTGCAACTAGGCCCAAACCCCACTTTTTCACCATGGATTTTCTTCAAACCACTTG
Source organism: Lissotriton vulgaris (assembly GCF_964263255.1). Taxonomy (NCBI): domain Eukaryota; kingdom Metazoa; phylum Chordata; class Amphibia; order Caudata; family Salamandridae; genus Lissotriton; species Lissotriton vulgaris. The sequence goes on from NC_141688.1 coordinate 171,067,028, forward strand.
CAATCAAAATTATACCTTCCCACCAGTGCTCCCAGACCCATCAACCCTCCCCCAAAGATCTAGAACCCCCCTAGCAGCCACCCAAAGACATGCAATACTGCTAGGCCTAAAATTCGATCTTGCCAAAATGTTCTCTGCAACTAGGCCCAAACCCCCCTTTTCTACCATGGATTTTCTTCAAACCACTTGCATTCAAAATTAGACCATCCCAGCAGTGCTCCCAGACCCCTCAACCCACCCCGAAAAATCTAGAACATCCCCAAACAGCCCCCCAAAAACATGCAATACTGCTAAAAACAAAATCTTTTCCACCAGGGATTTTCTTCAAACCACTTGCAATCAAAATTAGACCTTCCGAGCAGTGCTCCCAGACCCCTCAACCCACACCCAAAGATCTAGAACACCCCCAAGCAGCCCGCCAAAAACATAAAATACTACCAGGCCAAAATTTCAATCGTGCCAAGACGCTCTCTGCAACTAGACCCAAACATCCTTTTTCCACCATGGATTTTCTTCAAACCACTTGCAATCAAAATTAGACCTTCCCAGCAGTGCTCCCAGACCCCTCAACCCACCCCCAAAAATCTAGAACACCCCCAAACAGACCCCCAAAAACATGCAATACTGCTTAAATAAAACGTTTCCGCCGGGGATTTTCTTCAAACCACTTGCAATCAAAATTAGACCTTCCCAGCAGTGCTCACACACCCCTCAACCCACCCCGAAAAATCTAGAACACCCCCAAACAGCCCCCCAAAAACATGCAATACTGCTAAAAACAAAAACGTTTCCGCCATGGATTTTCTTCAAACCACTTGCAATCAAAATTAGACCTTCCGAGCAGTGCTCCCAGACCCCTCAACCCACACCCAAAGATCTAGAACACCCCCAAACAGCCCCCCAAAAACATGCAATACTGCTGGGCCTAAGTTCCAATCTTGCCAAAACGCTCTCTGCAACTAGGCCCAAGCCCCCTTTTTCTACCATGGATTTTCTTCAAACCACTTGCATTCAAAATTAGACCTTCCCAGCAGTGCTCCCAGACCACTCAACCCACCCCCAAAAATCTAGAACACCCCCAAACAGCCCCCCAAAAACATGCAATACTGCTAAAAACAAAAACTGTTCCACCAGGGATTTTCTTCAAACCACTTGCAATCAAAATTAGACCTTCCGAGCAGTGCTCCCAGACCCCTCAACCCACACCCAAAGATCTAGAACACCGCCAAGCAGCCCGCCAAAAACATAAAATAATACCAGGCCTGTTTCAATCGTGCCAAAACGCTCTCTGCAACTAGGCCCAAACCCCCCTTTTCCACAATGGATTTTCTTAAAACCACTTGCAATCAAAATTAGACCTTCCCAGCAGTGCTCCCAGACCCCTCAACCCAACCTCAAAAATCTAGATTTCCCCCGAACAGCCCCCCAAAAACATGTAATACTGCTTAAAAAAAACGTTTCCACAATGGATTTTCTTCAAACCACTTGCAATCAAAATTAGAATTTCCCACCAGTGCTCCCAGACCACTCAACCCAACCCCAAAGATCTAGAACCCCCCCAAGCAGCCACCCAAAAACATGCAATACTGCTAGGCCTACGATTCTATCTTGCCAAAACGTTCTCTGCAACTCGGCCCAAAGCCCCCTTTTCTGCCATGGAATTTCTTCAAACCACTTGCATTCAAAATTAGACCATCCCAGCAGTGCTCCCAGACCCCTCAACCCACCCCGAAAAATCTAGAACATCTCCAAACAGCCCCCCAAAAACATGCAATACTGCTAAAAACAAAATCTTTTCCACCAGGGATTTTCTTCAAACCACTTGCAATCAAAATTAGACCTTTCGAGCAGTGCTCCCAGACCCCTCAATCCACCACCGAAGATCTAGAACACCCCCAAGCAGCCCGCCAAAAACATGCAATACTACTAGGCCTAAGTTTCAATCGTGCCAAAACGCTCTCTGCAATTAGGCCCAAACCCCCCTTTTCGACCATGGATTTTCTTCAAACCACTTGCAATCAAAATTAGACCTTCCCAGCAGTGCTCCCAGACCCCTCAACCCAACCTCAAAAATCTAGATTCCCCCCAAACAGCCCTCCAAAAACATGCAGTACTGCTTAAAAAAAACGTTTCCACCATGGATTTTCTTCAAACCACTTGCAATCAAAATTAGACCTTCCCACCAGTGCTCCCAGACCACTCAACCCACCCCCAAAGATCTAGAACCCCCCCAAGCAGCCACCCAAAAACATGCAATACTGCTAGGCCTAGGATTCTATCTTGCCAAAACGTTCTCTGCAACTAGGCCCAAACCCCCCTTTTCTGCCATGGATTTTCTTCAAACCACTTGCATTCAAAATTAGACCATCCCAGAGTGCTCCCAGACCCCTCAACCCACCCCGAAAAATCGAGAACATCCCCAAACAGCCCCCCAAAAACATGCAATACTGCTAAAAACAAAATCTTTTCCACCAGGGATTTTCTTCAAACCACTTGCAATCAAAATTAGACCTTCCGAGCAGTGCTCCCAGACCCCTCAACCCACCCCCAAAGATCTAGAACACCCCCAAGCAGCCCGCCAAAAACATGCAATACTACTAGGCCTAAGTTTCAATTGTGCCAAAACGCTCTCTGCAATTAGGCCCAAACCCCCCGTTTCCACCATGGATTTTCTTCAAACCACTTGCAATCAAAATTATACCTTCCCAGCAGTGCTCCCAGACCCCTCAACCCAACCTCAAAAATCTAGATTCCCCCCAAACAGCCCCCCAAAAACATGCAATACTGCTTAAAAAAAACGTTTCCACCAGGGATTTTCTTCAAACCACTTGCAATTAAAATTAGAACTTCCAAGCAGTGCTCACAGACCCCTCAACCCACCACCAAAGATCTAGAACACCCCCAAGCAGCCCCCTAAAAACATGCAATACTACCAGGCCTAAGTTTCAATCGTGCCAAAATGCTCTCTGCAACTAGGCCCAAACCCCCTTTTCCACCATGGATTTTCTTCAAACCACTTGCAATCAAAATTAGACCTTCCCACCAGTGCTCCCAGACCCATCAACCCACCCCCAAAGATCTAGAACCCCCCTAGCAGCCACCCAAAGACATGCAATACTGCTAGGCCTAAAATTCGATCTTGCCAAAATGTTCTCTGCAATTAGGCCCAAACCCCCCTTTTCTACCATGGATTTTCTTCAAACCACTTGCAATCAAAATTATTCCTTCCCACCAGTGCTCCCAGACGCCTCAACCCACCCCCAAAGATCTAGAACCCCCCTAGCAGCCACCCAAAGACATGCAATACTGCTAGGCCTAAAATTCAATCTTGCCAAAATGTTCTCTGCAACTAGGCCCAAACCCCCCTTTTCTACCATGGATTTTCTTCAAACCACTTGCAATCAAAATTAGACCTTCCCACCAGTGCTCCCAGACCCCTCAACCCACCACAAAGATCTAGAACCCCCCTAGCAGCCACCCAAAGACATGCAATACTGCTAGGCCTAAAATTCAATCTTGCCAAAATGTTCTCTGCAACTAGGCCCAAACCCCCCTTTTCTACCATGGATTTTCTTCAAACCACTTACATTCAAAATTAGACCATCCCAGCAGTGCTCCCAGACCCCTCAACCCACCCCAAAAAATCTAGAACATCCCCAAACAGCCCCCCAAAAACATAAAATACTGCTAAAAACAAAATCGTTTCCACCAGTGATTTTCTTCAAACCACTTGCAATCAAAATTAGACATTCCGAGCAGTGCTCCCAGACCCCTCAACCCACCCCCAAAAATCTAGAACACCCCCAAGCAGCCCGCCAAAAACATGCAATACTACCAGGCATAAGTTTCAATCGTGCCAAAACGCTCTCTGCAACCAGGCCCAAACCCCCCTTTTCCACCATGGATTTTCTTCAAACCACTTGCAATCAAAATTAGACCTTCCCAGCAGTGCTCCCAGACCCCTCAACCCACCCTAAAAATCTAGAACACCCCTAAACAGCCCCCTAAAAACATGCAATACTGTTAAAAAAAAACGTTTACACCAGTGATTTTCATCAAACCACTTGCAATCAAAATTAGACCTTCCCAGCAGTGCTCACAGACCCCTCAACCCACCCCCAAAGATCTAGAACACCCCCAAGCAGCCCCCTAAAAACATGCAATAATGCTTAAAAAAAACGTTTACACCAGTGATTTTCATCAAACCACTTGCAATCAAAATTAGACCTTCCCAGCAGTGCTCACAGACCCCTCAACCCACCCCCAAAGATCTAGAACACCCCCAAGCAGCCCCCCAAAAACATGCAATACTACCAGGCCTAAGTTTCAATCGTGCCAAAATTATCTCTGCAACTAGGCCCAAACCCCCCTTTTCCACCATGGATTTTTTTCAAACCACTTGCAATCAAAATTAGACCTTCCCACCAGTGCTCCCAGACCCCTCAAACCACCCCCAAAGATCTAGAACCCCCTCAAGCAGCCAACCAAAGACATGCAATACTGCTAGGCCTAAGATTCAATCTTGCCAAAACGTTCTCTGCAACTAGGCCCAAACCCCCCTTTTCTACCATGGATTTTCTTCAAACCATTTGCATTCAGAATTAGACCATCCCAGCAGTGCTCCCAGACCCCTCAACCCACCCCGAAAAATCGAGAACACCCCCAAACATCCCCCCAAAAACATGCAATACTGCTAAAAACAAAAACTTTTCCACCAGGGATTTTCTTCAAACCACTTGCAATCAAAATTAGACCTTCCGAACAGTGCTCCCAGACCCCTCAACCCACCCCCAAGGATCTAGAACACCCCCAAGCCGCCCGCCAAAAACATGCAATACTAGCAGGCCTAAATTTCAATCGTGCCAAAACGCTCTCTGCAACTAGACCCAAACCCCCTTTTTCCACCATGGATTTTCTTCAAACCACTTGCAATCAAAATTAGACCTTCCCAGCAGTGCTCCCAGACCCCTCAACCCACCCCCAAAAATCTAGAACACCCCCAAACAGACCCCCAAAAACATGCAATACTGCTTAAATAAAACCTTTCCGCCAGGGATTTTCTTCAAACCACTTGCAATCAAAATTAGACCTTCCCAGCAGTGCTCACACACCCCTCAACCCACCCCGAAAAATCAAGAACACCCCAAACAGCCCCCCAAAAACATGCAATACTGCTAAAAACAAAAATGTTTCCGCCAGGGATTTTCTTCAAACCACTTGCAATCAAAATTAGACCTTCCGAGCAGTGCTCCCAGACCCCTCGACCCACACCCAAAGATCTAGAACACCCCCAAACAGCCCCCCAAAAACATGCAATACTGCTGGGCCTAAGTTTCAATCTTGCCAAAACGCTCTCTGCAACTAGGCCCAAGCCCCCTTTTTCTACCATGGATTTTCTTCAAACCACTTGCATTCAAAATTAGACCTTCCCAGCAGTGCTCACAGACCCCTCAACCCACCCCCAAAGATCTAGAACACCCCCAAGCAGCCCCCCAAAAACATGCAATACTACCAGGCCTAAGTTTCAATCGTGCCAAAATTATCTCTGCAACTAGGCCCAAACCCCCCTTTTCCACCATGGATTTTCTTCAAACCACTTGCAATCAAAATTAGACCTTCCCACCAGTGCTCCCAGACCCCTCAAACCACCCCCAAAGATCTAGAACCCCCTCAAGCAGCCAACCAAAGACATGCAATACTGCTAGGCCTAAGATTCAATCTTGCCAAAACGTTCTCTGCAACTAGGCCCAAACCCCCCTTTTCTACCATGGATTTTCTTCAAACCATTTGCATTCAGAATTAGACCATCCCAGCAGTGCTCCCAGACCCCTCAACCCACCCCGAAAAATCGAGAACACCCCCAAACATCCCCCCAAAAACATGCAATACTGCTAAAAACAAAAACTTTTCCACCAGGGATTTTCTTCAAACCACTTGCAATCAAAATTAGACCTTCCCAGCAGTGCTCCCAGACCCCTCAACCCACCCCCAAAAATCTAGAACACCCCCAAACAGACCCCCAAAAACATGCAATACTGCTTAAATAAAACCTTTCCGCCAGGGATTTTCTTCAAACCACTTGCAATCAAAATTAGACCTTCCCAGCAGTGCTCACACACCCCTCAACCCACCCCGAAAAATCAAGAACACCCCAAACAGCCCCCCAAAAACATGCAATACTGCTAAAAACAAAAATGTTTCCGCCAGGGATTTTCTTCAAACCACTTGCAATCAAAATTAGACCTTCCGAGCAGTGCTCCCAGACCCCTCGACCCACACCCAAAGATCTAGAACACCCCCAAACAGCCCCCCAAAAACATGCAATACTGCTGGGCCTAAGTTTCAATCTTGCCAAAACGCTCTCTGCAACTAGGCCCAAGCCCCCTTTTTCTACCATGGATTTTCTTCAAACCACTTGCATTCAAAATTAGACCTTCCCAGCAGTGCTCCCAGACCACTCAACCCACCCCCAAAAATCTAGAACACCCCCAAACAGCCCCCAAAAACATGCAATACTGCTAAAAACAAAAACTTTTCCACCAGGGATTTTCTTCAAACCACTTGCAATCAAAATTAGACCTTCCGAACAGTGCTCCCAGACCCCTCAACCCACCCCCAAGGATCTAGAACACCCCCAAGCCGCCCGCCAAAAACATGCAATACTAGCAGGCCTAAATTTCAATCGTGCCAAAACGCTCTCTGCAACTAGACCCAAACCCCCTTTTTCCACCATGGATTTTCTTCAAACCACTTGCAATCAAAATTAGACCTTCCCAGCAGTGCTCCCAGACCCCTCAACCCACCCCCAAAAATCTAGAACACCCCCAAACAGACCCCCAAAAACATGCAATACTGCTTAAATAAAACCTTTCCGCCAGGGATTTTCTTCAAACCACTTGCAATCAAAATTAGACCTTCCCAGCAGTGCTCACACACCCCTCAACCCACCCCGAAAAATCAAGAACACCCCAAACAGCCCCCCAAAAACATGCAATACTGCTAAAAACAAAAATGTTTCCGCCAGGGATTTTCTTCAAACCACTTGCAATCAAAATTAGACCTTCCGAGCAGTGCTCCCAGACCCCTCGACCCACACCCAAAGATCTAGAACACCCCCAAACAGCCCCCCAAAAACATGCAATACTGCTGGGCCTAAGTTTCAATCTTGCCAAAACGCTCTCTGCAACTAGGCCCAAGCCCCCTTTTTCTACCATGGATTTTCTTCAAACCACTTGCATTCAAAATTAGACCTTCCCAGCAGTGCTCCCAGACCACTCAACACACCCCCAAAAATCTAGAATACCCCCAAACAGCCCCCAAAAACATGCAATACTGCTAAAAACAAAAACTTTTCCACCAGGGATTTTCTTCAAACCACTTGCAATCAAAATTAGACCTTCCGAGCAGTGCTCTCAGACCCCTCAACCCACACCCAAAGATCTAGAACACCGCCAAGCAGCCCGCCAAAAACATAAAATACTACCAGTCCTGTTTCAATCGTGCCAAAACGCTCTCTGCAACTAGGCCCAAACCCCCCTTTTCCACCATGGATTTTCTTCAAACAACTTGCAATCAAAATTAGACCTTCCCAGCAGTGCTCCCAGACCCCTCAACCCAACCTCAAAAATCTAGATTCCCCCCAAACAGCCCCCCAAAAACATGCAATACTTCTTAAAAAAACGTTTCCACCATGGATTTTCTTCAAACCACTTGCAAATTAAATTAGAACTTCCAAGCAGTGCTCACAGACCCCTCAACCCACCACCAAAGATCTAGAACACCCCCCAGCAGCCCCCTAAAAACATGCAATACTACCAGGCCTAAGTTTCAATCGTGCCAAAATGCTCTCTGCAACTAGGCCCAAACCCCCCTTTTCCAACATGGATTTTCTTCAAACCACTTGCAATCAAAATTATACCTTCCCACCAGTGCTCCCAGACCCATCAACCCACCCCCAAAGATCTAGAACCCCCCTAGCAGCCACCCAAAGACATGCAATACTTTTAGGCCTAAAATTCGATCTTGCCAAAATGTTCTCTGCAACTAGGCCCAAACCCCCCTTTTCTACCATGGATTTTCTTCAAACCACTTGCATTCAAAATTAGACCATCCCAGCAGTGCTCCCAGACCCCTCAACCCACCCCAAAAAATCTAGAACATCCCCAAACAGCCCCCCAAAAACATGCAATACTTCTAAAAACAAAATCTTTTCCACCAGGGATTTTCTTCAAACCACTTGCAATCAAAATTAGACCTTCCGAGCAGTGCTCCCAGACCCCTCAACCCACACCCAAAGATCTAGAACACCCCCAAGCAGCCCGCCAAAAACATAAAATACTACCAGGCCAAAATTTCAATCGTGCCAAAACGCTCTCTGCAACTAGACCCAAACATCCTTTTTCCACCATGGATTTTCCTCAAACCACTTGCAATCAAAATTAGACCTTCCCAGCAGTGCTCCCAGACCCCTCAACCCACCCCCAAAAATCTAGAACACCCCCAAACAGACCCCCAAAAACATGCCATACTGCTTAAATAAAACGTTTCCGCCAGGGATTTTCTTCAAACCACTTGCAATCAAAATTAGACCTTTCCAGCAGTGCTCACACACCCCTCAACCCACCCCGAAAAATCTAGAACACCCCCAAACAGCCCCCCAAAAACATGCAATACTGCTAAAAACAAAAACGTTTCCGCCATGGATTTTCTTCAAACCACTTGCAATCAAAATTAGACCTTCTGAGCAGTGCTCCCAGACCCCTCAACCCACACCCAAAGATCTAGAACACCCCCAAACAGCCCCCCCAAAAAATGCAATACTGCTGGGCCTAAGTTCCAATCTTGCCAAAACGCTCTCTGCAACTAGGCCCAAGCCCCCTTTTTCTACCATGGATTTTCTTCAAACCACTTGCATTCAAAATTAGACCTTCCCAGCAGTGCTCCCAGACCACTCAACCCACCCCCAAAAATCTAGAACACCCCCAAACAGCCCCCAAAAACATGCAATACTGCTAAAAACAAAAACTTTTCCACCAGGGATTTTCTTCAAACCACTTGCAATCAAAATTAGACCTTCTGAGCAGTGCTCCCAGACCCCTCAACCCACACCCAAAGATCTAGAACACCACCAAGCAGCCCGCCAAAAACATAAAATACTACCAGGCCTGTTTCAATCGTGCCAAAACGCTCTCTGCAACTAGGCCCAAACCCCCCTTTTCCACAATGGATTTTCTTAAAACCACTTGCAATCAAAATTAGACCTTCCCAGCAGTGCTCCCAGACCCCTCAACCCAACCTCAAAAATCTAGATTTCCCACGAACAGCACCCCAAAAACATGCAATACTGCTTAAAAAAAACGTTTCCACCATGGATTTTCTTCAAACCACTTGCAATCAAAATTAGAATTTCCCACCAGTGCTCCCAGACCACTCAACCCAACCCCAAAGATCTAGAACCCCCCCAAAGCAGCCACCCAAAAACATGCAATACTGCTAGGCCTAAGATTCTATCTTGCCAAAACGTTCTCTGCAACTCGGCCCAAAGCCCCCTTTTCTGCCATGGAATTTCTTCAAACCACTTGCATTCAAAATTAGACCATCCCAGCAGTGCTCCCAGACCCCTCAACCCACCACCGAAGATCTAGAACACCCCCAAGCAGCCCGCCAAAAACATGCAATACTACTAGGCCTAAGTTTCAATCGTGCCAAAACGCTCTCTGCAATTAGGCCCAAACCCCCCTTTTCCACCATGGATTTTCTTCAAACCACTTGCAATCAAAATTAGACCTTCCCAGCAGTGCTCCCAGACCCCTCAACCCAACCTCAAAAATCTAGATTCCCCCCAAACAGCCCCCCAAAAACATGCAATACTGCTTAAAAAAAACGTTTCCACCAGGGATTTTCTTCAAACCACTTGCAATTAAAATTAGAACTTCCAAGCAGTGCTCACAGACCCCTCAACACACCACCAAAGATCTAGAACACCCCCAAACAGCCCCCTAAAAACATTCAATACTACCAGGCCTAAGTTTCAATCGTGCCAAAATGCTCTCTGCAACTAGGCCCAAACCCCCCTTTTCCAACATGGATTTTCTTCAAACCACTTGCAATCAAAATTAGACCTTCCCACCAGTGCTCCCAGACCCATCAACCCACCCCCAAAGATCTAGAACCCCCTTAGCAGCCACCCAAAGACATGCAATACTGCTAGGCCAAAAATTAGATCTTGCCAAAATGTTCTCTGCAACTAGGCCCAGACCCCCCTTTTCTACCATGGATTTTCTTCAAACCACTTGCAATCAAAATTAGACCTTCCCACCAGTGCTCCCAGACCCCTCAACCCACCACAAAGATCTAGAACCCCCCTAGCAGCCACCCAAAGACATGCAATACTGCTAGGCCTAAAATTCAATCTTGCCAAAATGTTCTCTGCAACTAGGCCCGCACCCCCCTTTTCTACCATGGATTTTCTTCAAACCACTTACATTCAAAATTAGACCATCCCAGCAGTGCTCCCAGACCCCTCAACCCACCCCAAAAAATCTAGAACATCCCCAAACAGCCCCCCAAAAACATAAAATACTGCTAAAAACAAAATCGTTTCCACCAGTGATTTTCTTCAAACCACTTGCAATCAAAATTAGACATTCCGAGCAGTGCTCCCAGACCCCTCAACCCACCCCCAAAAATCTAGAACACCCCCAAGCAGCCCGCCAAAAACATGCAATACTACCAGGCATAAGTTTCAATCGTGCCAAAACGCTCTCTGCAACCAGGCCCAAACCCCCCTTTTCCACCATGGATTTTCTTCAAACCACTTGCAATCAAAATTAGACCTTCCCAGCAGTGCTCCCAGACCCCTCAACCCACCCTAAAAATCTAGAACACCCCTAAACAGCCCCCTAAAAACATGCAATACTGCTTAAAAAAAACGTTTACACCAGTGATTTTCATCAAACCACTTGCAATCAAAATTAGACCTTCCCAGCAGTGCTCACAGACCCCTCAACCCACCCCCAAAGATCTAGAACACCCCCAAGCAGCCCCCTAAAAACATGCAATAATGCTTAAAAAAAACGTTTACACCAGTGATTTTCATCAAACCACTTGCAATCAAAATTAGACCTTCCCAGCAGTGCTCACAGACCCCTCAACCCACCCCCAAAGATCTAGAACACCCCCAAGCAGCCCCCCAAAAACATGCAATACTACCAGGCCTAAGTTTCAATCGTGCCAAAATTATCTCTGCAACTAGGCCCAAACCCCCCTGTTCTACCATGGATTTTCTTCAAACCACTTGCAATCAAAATTAGACGTTCCCACCAGTGCTCCCAGACCCCTCAACCCACCCCCAAAGATCTAGAACCCACCTAGCAGCCACCCAAAGACATGCAATACTGCTAGGCCTAAAATTCAATCTTGCCAAAATGTTCTCTGCAACTAGGCCCAAACCCCCCTTTTCTACCATGGATTTTCTTCAAACCACTTACATTCAAAATTAGACCATCCCAGCAGTGCTCCCAGACTCCTCAACCCACCCCAAAAAATCTAGAACATCCCCAAACAGCCCCCCAAAAACATAAAATACTGCTAAAAACAAAATCGTTTCCACCAGGGATTTTCTTCAAACCACTTGCAATCAAAATTAGACCTTCCGAGCAGTGCTCCCAGACCCCTCAACCCACCCCCAAAAATCTAGAACACCCCCAAGAAGCCCACCAAAAACATGCAATACTACCAGGCATAAGTTTCAATCGTGCCAAAACGCTCTCTGCAACTAGGCCCAAACCCCCCTTTTCCACCATGGATTTTCTTCAAACCACTTGCAATCAAAATTAGACCTTCCCAGCAGTGCTCCCAGACCCCTCAACCCACCCTAAAAATCTAGAACACCCCCAAACAGCCCCCTAAAAACATGCAATACTGCTTAAAAAAAACGTTTACACCAGTGATTTTCATCAAACCACTTGCAATCAAAATTAGACCTTCCCAGCAGTGCTCACAGACCCCTCAACCCACCCCAAAGATCTAGAACACCCCCAAGCAGCCCCCTAAAAACATGCAATACTGCTTAAAAAAACGTTTACACCAGTGATTTTCATCAAACCACTTGCAATCAAAAATAGACCTTCCCAGCAGTGCTCACAGACCCCTCAACCCACCCCCAAAGATCTAGAACACCCCCAAGCAGCCCCCTAAAAACATGCAATAATGCTTAAAAAAAACGTTTACACCAATGATTTTCATCAAACCTCTTGCAATCAAAATTAGACCTTCCCAGCAGTGCTCACAGACCCCTCAACCCACCCCCAAAGATCTAGAACACCCCCAAGCAGCCCCCCAAAAACATGCAATACTACCAGGCCTAAGTTTCAATCGTGCCAAAATTATCTCTGCAACTAGGCCCAAACCCCCCTTTTCTACCATGGATTTTCTTCAAACCATTTGCATTCAGAATTAGACCATCCCAGCAGTGCTCCCAGACCCCTCAACCCACCCCGAAAAATCGAGAACACCCCCAAACATCCCCCCAAAAATATGCAATACTGCTAAAAACAAAAACCTTTCCACCAGGGATTTTCTTCAAACCACTTGCAATCAAAATTAGACCTTCCGAGCAGTGCTCCCAGACCCCTCAACCCACCCCCAAGGATCTAGAACACCCCCAAGCCGCCCGCCAAAAACATGCAATACTAGCAGGCCTAAATTTCAATCGTGCCAAAACTCTCTCTGCAACTAGACCCAAACACCCTTTTTCCACCATGGATTTTCTTCAAACCATTCGCAATCAAAATTAGACCTTCCCAGCAGTGCTCCCAGACCCCTCAACCCACCCCCAAAAATCTAGAACACCCCCAAACAGACCCCCAAAAACATACAATACTGCTTAAATAAAACCTTTCCGCCAGGGATTTTCTTCAAACCACTTGCAATCAAAATTAGACCTTCCCAGCAGTGCTCACACACCCCTCAACCCACCCCGAAAAATCTAGAACACCCCCAAACAGCCCCCCAAAAACATGCAATACTGCTAAAAACAAAAACGTTTCCGCCAGGGATTTTCTTCAAACCACTTGCAATCAAAATTAGACCTTCCGAGCAGTGCTCCCAGACCCTTCAACCCACACCCAAAGATTTAGAACACCCCCAAACAGCCCCCCAAAAACATGCAATACTGCTGAGCCTAAGTTTCAATCTTGCCAAAACGCTCTCTGCAACTAGGCCCAAGCCCCCTTTTTCTACCATGGATTTTCTTCAAACCACTTGCATTCAAAATTAGACCTTCCCAGCAGTGCTCCCAGACCACTCAACCCACCCCCAAAAATCTAGAACACCCCCAAACAGCCCCCAAAAACATGCAATACTGCTAAAAACAAAAACTTTTCCACCAGGGATTTTCTTCAAACCACTTGCAATCAAAATTAGACCTTCCGAGCAGTGCTCCCAGACCCCTCAACCCACACCCAAAGATCTAGAACACCGCCAAGCAGGCCGCCAAAAACATAAAATACTACCAGGCCTGTTTCAATCGTGCCAAAACGCTCTCTGCAACTAGGCCAAAACCCCCTTTTCCACCATGGATTTTCTTCAAACCACTTGCAATCAAAATTAGACCTTCCCAGCAGTGCTCCCAGACCCCTCAACCCAACCTCAAAAATCTAGATTCCCCCCAAACAGCCCCCCAAAAAACATGCAATACTGCTTAAAAAAAACGTTTCCACCATGGATTTTCTTCAAACCACTTGCAATCAAAATTAGACCTTCCCACCAGTGCTCCCAGACCACTCAACCCACCCCCAAAGATCTAGAACCCCCCCAAGCAGCCACCCAAAAACATGCAATACTGCTAGGCCTAAGATTCTATCTTGCCAAAACGTTCTCTGCAACTAGGCCCAAACCCCCCTTTTCTGCCATGGATTTTCTTCAAACCACTTGCATTCAAAATTAGACCATCCCAGCAGTGCTCCCAGACCCCTCAACCCACCCCGAAAAATCTAGAACATCCCCAAACAGCCCCCCAAAAACATGCAATACTGCTAAAAACAAAATCTTTTCCACCAGGGATTTTCTTCAAACCACTTGCAATCAACATTAGACCATCCCAGCAGTGCTCCCAGACCCCTCAACCCACCCCAAAAAATCTAGAACATCCCCAAACATCCCCCCAAAAACATGCAATACTGCTAAAAACAAAATCGTTTCCACCAGGGATTTTCTTCAAACCACTTGCAATCAAAATTAGACCTTCCGAGCAGTGCTCCCAGACCCCTCAACCCACCCCCAAAAATCTAGAACACCCCCAAGCAGCCCGCCAAAAACATGCAATACTACCAGGCATAAGTTTCAATCGTGCCAAAACGCTCTCTGCAACTAGGCCCAAACCCCCCTTTTCCACCATGGATTTTCTTCAAACCACTTGCAATCAAAATTAGACCTTCCCAGCAGTGCTCCCAGACCCCTCAACCCACCCTAAAAACCTAGAACACCCCCAAACAGCCCCCTAAAAACATGCAATACTGCTTAAAAAAAACTTTTACACCAGTGATTTTCATCAAACCACTTGCAATCAAAATTAGACCTTCCCAGCAGTGCTCACAGACCCCTCAAGCCACCCCCAAAGATCTAGAACACCCCCAAGCAGCCCCCTAAAAACATGCAATACTGCTTAAAAAAACGTTTACACCAGTGATTTTCATCAAACCACTTGCAATCAAAATTAGACCTTCCCAGCAGTGCTCACAGACCCCTCAACCCACCCCCAAAGATCTAGAACACCCCCAAGCAGCCCCCTAAAAACATGCAATAATGCTTAAAAAAACGTTTACACCAGTGATTTTCATCAAACCACTTGCAATCAAAATTAGACCTTCCCAGCAGTGCTCACAGACCCCTCAACCCACCCCCAAAGATCTAGAACACCCCCAAGCAGCCCCCCAAAAACATGCAATACTACCAGGCCTAAGTTTCAATCGTGCCAAAATTATCTCTGCAACTAGGCCCAAACCCCCCTTTTCCACCATGGATTTTCTTCAAACCACTTGCAATCAAAATTAGACCTTCCCACCAGTGCTCCCAGACCCCTCAAACCACCCCCAAAGATCTAGAACCCCCTCAAGCAGCCAACCAAAGACATGCAATACTGCTAGGCCTAAGTTTCAATCTTGCCAAAACGTTCTCTGCAACTAGGCCCAAACCCGCCTTTTCTACCATGGATTTTCTTCAAACCATTTGCATTCAGAATTAGACCATCCCAGCAGTGCTCCAAGACCCCTCAACCCACCCCGAAAAATCGAGAACACCCCCAAACATCCCCCCAAAAACATGCAATACTGCTAAAAACAAAAACGTTTCCACCAGGGATTTTCTTCAAACCACTTGCAATCAAAATTAGACCTTCCGAATAGTGCTCCCAGACCCCTCAACCCACCCCCAAGGATCTAGAACACCCCCAAGCCGCCCGCCAAAAACATGCAATACTAGCAGGCCTAAATTTCAATCGTGCCAAAACGCTCTCTGCAACTAGACCCAAACCTCCTTTTTCCACCATGGATTTTTCTTCAAACCACTTGCAATCAAAATTAGACCTTCCCAGCAGTGCTCCCAGACCCCTCAACCCACCCCCAAAAATCTAGAACACCCCCAAACAGACCCCCAAAAACATGCAATACTGCTTAAATAAAACCTTTCCGCCAGGGATTTTCTTCAAACCACTTGCAATCAAAATTAGACCTTCCCAGCAGTGCTCACACACCCCTCAACCCACCCCGAAAAATCTAGAACACCCCAAACAGCCCCCCAAAAACATGCAATACTGCTAAAAACAAAAACGTTTCCGCCAGGGATTTTCTTCAAACCACTTGCAATCAAAATTAGACCTTCCGAGCAGTGCTCCCAGACCCCTCAACCCACACCCAAAGATCTAGAACACCCCCAAACAGCCCCCCAAAAACATGCAATACTGCTGGGCCTAAGTTTCAATCTTGCCAAAACGCTCTCTGCAACTAGGCCCAAGCCCCCTTTTTCTACCATGGATTTTCTTCAAACCACTTGCATTCAAAATTAGACCTTCCCAGCAGTGCTCCCAGACCACTCAACCCAACCCCAAAAATCTAGAACACCCCCAAACAGCCCCCAAAAACATGCAATACTGCTAAAAACAAAAACTTTTCCACCAGGGATTTTCTTCAAACCACTTGCAATCAAAATTAGACCTTCCGAGCAGTGCTCCCAGACCCCTCAACCCACACCCAAAGATCTAGAACACCGCCAAGCAGCCCGCCAAAAACATAAAATACTACCAGGCCTGGTTCAATCGTGCCAAAACGCTCTCTGCAACTAGGCCCAAACCCCCCTTTTCCACCATGGATTTTCTTCAAACCACTTGCAATCAAAATTAGACTTTCCCAGCAGTGCTCCCAGACCCCTCAACCCAACCTTAAAAATCTAGATTCCCCCCAAACAGCCCCCCAAAAACATGCAATACTGCTTAAAAAAAACGTTTCCACCATGGATTTTCTTCAAACCACTTGCAAATTAAATTAGAACTTCCAAGCAGTGCTCACAGACCCCTCAACCCACCACCAAAGATCTAGAACACCCCCAAGCAGCCCCCTAAAAACATGCAATACTACCAGGCCTAAGTTTCAATCGTGCCAAAATGCTCTCTGCAACTAGGCCCAAACCCCACTTTTTCACCATGGATTTTCTTCAAACCACTTGCAATCAAAATTATACCTTCCCACCAGTGCTCCCAGACCCATCAACCCACCCCCAAAGATCTAGAACCCCCCTAGCAGCCACCCAAAGACATGCAATACTGCTAGGCCTAAAATTCGATCTTGCCAAAATGTTCTCTGCAACTAGGCCCAAACCCCCCTTTTCTACCATGGATTTTCTTCAAACCACTTGCATTCAAAATTAGACCATCCCAGCAGTGCTCCCAGACCCCTCAACCCACCCCGAAAAATCTAGAACATCCCCAAACAGCCCCCCAAAAACATGCAATACTGCTAAAAACAAAATCTTTTCCACCAGGGATTTTCTTCAAACCACTTGCAATCAAAATTAGACCTTCCGAGCAGTGCTCCCAGACCCCTCAACCCACACCCAAAGATCTAGAACACCCCCAAGCAGCCCGCCAAAAACATAAAATACTACCAGGCCAAAATTTCAATCGTGCCAAGACGCTCTCTGCAACTAGACCCAAACATCCTTTTTCCACCATGGATTTTCTTCAAACCACTTGCAATCAAAATTAGACCTTCCCAGCAGTGCTCCCAGACCCCTCAACCCACCCCCAAAAATCTAGAACACCCCCAAACAGACCCCCAAAAACATGCAATACTGCTTAAATAAAACGTTTCCGCCGGGGATTTTCTTCAAACCACTTGCAATCAAAATTAGACCTTCCCAGCAGTGCTCACACACCCCTCAACCCACCCCGAAAAATCTAGAACACCCCCAAACAGCCCCCCAAAAACATGCAATACTGCTAAAAACAAAAACGTTTCCGCCATGGATTTTCTTCAAACCACTTGCAATCAAAATTAGACCTTCCGAGCAGTGCTCCCAGACCCCTCAACCCACACCCAAAGATCTAGAACACCCCCAAACAGCCCCCCAAAAACATGCAATACTGCTGGGCCTAAGTTCCAATCTTGCCAAAACGCTCTCTGCAACTAGGCCCAAGCCCCCTTTTTCTACCATGGATTTTCTTCAAACCACTTGCATTCAAAATTAGACCTTCCCAGCAGTGCTCCCAGACCACTCAACCCACCCCCAAAAATCTAGAACACCCCCAAACAGCCCCCCAAAAACATGCAATACTGCTAAAAACAAAAACTGTTCCACCAGGGATTTTCTTCAAACCACTTGCAATCAAAATTAGACCTTCCGAGCAGTGCTCCCAGACCCCTCAACCCACACCCAAAGATCTAGAACACCGCCAAGCAGCCCGCCAAAAACATAAAATAATACCAGGCCTGTTTCAATCGTGCCAAAACGCTCTCTGCAACTAGGCCCAAACCCCCCTTTTCCACAATGGATTTTCTTAAAACCACTTGCAATCAAAATTAGACCTTCCCAGCAGTGCTCCCAGACCCCTCAACCCAACCTCAAAAATCTAGATTTCCCCCGAACAGCCCCCCAAAAACATGTAATACTGCTTAAAAAAAACGTTTCCACCATGGATTTTCTTCAAACCACTTGCAATCAAAATTAGAATTTCCCACCAGTGCTCCCAGACCACTCAACCCAACCCCAAAGATCTAGAACCCCCCCAAGCAGCCACCCAAAAACATGCAATACTGCTAGGCCTACGATTCTATCTTGCCAAAACGTTCTCTGCAACTCGGCCCAAAGCCCCCTTTTCTGCCATGGAATTTCTTCAAACCACTTGCATTCAAAATTAGACCATCCCAGCAGTGCTCCCAGACCCCTCAACCCACCCCGAAAAATCTAGAACATCTCCAAACAGCCCCCCAAAAACATGCAATACTGCTAAAAACAAAATCTTTTCCACCAGGGATTTTCTTCAAACCACTTGCAATCAAAATTAGACCTTTCGAGCAGTGCTCCCAGACCCCTCAATCCACCACCGAAGATCTAGAACACCCCCAAGCAGCCCGCCAAAAACATGCAATACTACTAGGCCTAAGTTTCAATCGTGCCAAAACGCTCTCTGCAATTAGGCCCAAACCCCCCTTTTCCACCATGGATTTTCTTCAAACCACTTGCAATCAAAATTAGACCTTCCCAGCAGTGCTCCCAGACCCCTCAACCCAACCTCAAAAATCTAGATTCCCCCCAAACAGCCCTCCAAAAACATGCAGTACTGCTTAAAAAAAACGTTTCCACCATGGATTTTCTTCAAACCACTTGCAATCAAAATTAGACCTTCCCACCAGTGCTCCCAGACCACTCAACCCACCCCCAAAGATCTAGAACCCCCCCAAGCAGCCACCCAAAAACATGCAATACTGCTAGGCCTAAGATTCTATCTTGCCAAAACGTTCTCTGCAACTAGGCCCAAACCCCCCTTTTCTGCCATGGATTTTCTTCAAACCACTTGCATTCAAAATTAGACCATCCCAGAGTGCTCCCAGACCCCTCAACCCACCCCGAAAAATCTAGAACATCCCCAAACAGCCCCCCAAAAACATGCAATACTGCTAAAAACAAAATCTTTTCCACCAGGGATTTTCTTCAAACCACTTGCAATCAAAATTAGACCTTCCGAGCAGTGCTCCCAGACCCCTCAACCCACCCCCAAAGATCTAGAACACCCCCAAGCAGCCCGCCAAAAACATGCAATACTACTAGGCCTAAGTTTCAATTGTGCCAAAACGCTCTCTGCAATTAGGCCCAAACCCCCCGTTTCCACCATGGATTTTCTTCAAACCACTTGCAATCAAAATTATACCTTCCCAGCAGTGCTCCCAGACCCCTCAACCCAACCTCAAAAATCTAGATTCCCCCCAAACAGCCCCCCAAAAACATGCAATACTGCTTAAAAAAAACGTTTCCACCAGGGATTTTCTTCAAACCACTTGCAATTAAAATTAGAACTTCCAAGCAGTGCTCACAGACCCCTCAACCCACCACCAAAGATCTAGAACACCCCCAAGCAGCCCCCTAAAAACATGCAATACTACCAGGCCTAAGTTTCAATCGTGCCAAAATGCTCTCTGCAACTAGGCCCAAACCCCCTTTTCCACCATGGATTTTCTTCAAACCACTTGCAATCAAAATTAGACCTTCCCACCAGTGCTCCCAGACCCATCAACCCACCCCCAAAGATCTAGAACCCCCCTAGCAGCCACCCAAAGACATGCAATACTGCTAGGCCTAAAATTCGATCTTGCCAAAATGTTCTCTGCAATTAGGCCCAAACCCCCCTTTTCTACCATGGATTTTCTTCAAACCACTTGCAATCAAAATTATTCCTTCCCACCAGTGCTCCCAGACCCCTCAACCCACCCCCAAAGATCTAGAACCCCCCTAGCAGCCACCCAAAGACATGCAATACTGCTAGGCCTAAAATTCAATCTTGCCAAAATGTTCTCTGCAACTAGGCCCAAACCCCCCTTTTCTACCATGGATTTTCTTCAAACCACTTACATTCAAAATTAGACCATCCCAGCAGTGCTCCCAGACCCCTCAACCCACCCCAAAAAATCTAGAACATCCCCAAACAGCCCCCCAAAAACATAAAATACTGCTAAAAACAAAATCGTTTCCACCAGTGATTTTCTTCAAACCACTTGCAATCAAAATTAGACCTTCCGAGCAGTGCTCCCAGACCCCTCAACCCACCCCCAAAAATCTAGAACACCCCCAAGCAGCCCGCCAAAAACATGCAATACTACCAGGCATAAGTTTCAATCGTGCCAAAACGCTCTCTGCAACTAGGCCCAAACCCCCCTTTTCCACCATGGATTTTCTTCAAACCACTTGCAATCAAAATTAGACCTTCCCAGCAGTGCTCCCAGACCCCTCAACCCACCCTAAAAATCTAGAACACCCCCAAACAGCCCCCTAAAAACATGCAATACTGCTTAAAAAAAGCGTTTACACCAGTGATTTTCATCAAACCACTTGCAATCAAAATTAGACCTTTCCAGCAGTGCTAACAGACCCCTCAACCCACCCCCAAAGATCTAGAACACCCCCAAGCAGCCCCCTAAAAACATGCAATACTGCTTAAAAAAAACGTTTACACCAGTGATTTTCATCAAACCACTTCCAATCAAAATTAGACCTTCCCAGCAGTGCTCACAGACCCCTCAACCCACCCCCAAAGATCTAGAACACCCCCAAGCAACCCCCTAAAAACATGCAATAATGCTTAAAAAAACATTTACACCAGTGATTTTCATCAAACCACTTGCAATCAAAATTAGACCTTCCCAGCAGTGCTCACAGACCCCTCAACCCACCCCCAAAGATCTAGAACACCCCCAAGCAGCCCCCCAAAAACATGCAATACTACCAGGCCTAAGTTTCAATCGTGCCAAAATTATCTCTGCAACTAGGCCCAAACCCCCCTTTTCCACCATGGATTTTCTTCAAACCACTTGCAATCAAAATTAGACCTTCCCACCAGTGCTCCCAGACCCATCAACCCATCCCCAAAGATCTAGAACCCCCCTAGCAGCCACCCAAAGACATGCAATACTGCTAGGCCTAAAATTCGATCTTGCCAAAATGTTCTCTGCAACTAGGCCCAAACCCCCCTTTTCTACCATGGATTTTCTTCAAACCACTTGCAATCAAAATGAGACCTTCCCACCAGTGCTCCCAGACCCCTCAACCCACCCCCAAAGATCTAGAACCCCCTAGCAGCCACCCAAAGACATGCAATACTGCTAGGCCTAAAATTCAATCTTGCCAAAATGTTCTCTGCAACTAGGCCCAAACCCCCTTTTCTACCATGGATTTTCTTCAAACCAATTACATTCAAAATTAGACCATCCCAGCAGTGCTCCCAGACCCCTCAACCCACCCCAAAAAATCTAGAACATCCCCAAACAGCCCCCCAAAAGCATAAAATACTGCTAAAAACAAAATCTTTTCCACCAGGGATTTTCTTCAAACCACTTGCAATCAAAATTAGACCTTCCGAGCAGTGCTCCCAGACCCCTCAACCCACCCCCAAAAATCTAGAACACCCCCAAGCAGCCCGCCAAAAACATGCAATACTACCAGGCATAAGTTTCAATCGTGCCAAAACGCTCTCTGCAATTAGGCCCAAACCCCCCTTTTCCACCATGGATTTTCTTCAAACCACTTGCAATCAAAATTAGACCTTCCCAGCAGTGCTCCCAGACCCCTCAACCCACCCTAAGAATCTAGAACACCCCCAAACAGCCCCCTAAAAACATGCAATACTGCTTAAAAAAAACGTTTACACCAGTGATTTTCATCAAACCACTTGCAATCAAAATTAGACCTTCCCAGCAGTGCTCACAGACCCCTCAACCCACCCCCAAAGATCTAGAACACCCCCATGCAGCCCCCTAAAAACATGCAATACAGCTTAGAAAAAACGTTTACACCAGTGATTTTCATCAAACCACTTGCAATCAAAATTAGACCTTCCCAGCAGTGCTCACAGACCCCTCAACCCACCCCCAAAGATCTAGAACACCCCCAAGCAGCCCCCTAAAAACATGCAATAATGCTTAAAAAAACGTTTACACCAGTGATTTTCATCAAACCACTTGCAATCAAAATTAGACCTTCCCAGCAGTGCTCACAGACCCCTCAACCCACCCCCAAAGATCTAGAACACCCCCAAGCAGCCCCCCAAAAACATGCAATACTACCAGGCCTAAGTTTCAATCGTGCCAAAATTATCTCTGCAACTAGGCCCAAACCCCCCTTTTCCACCATGGATTTTCTTCAAACCACTTGCAATCAAAATTAGACCTTCCCACCAATGCTCCCAGACCCCTCAAACCACCCCCAAAGATCTAGAACCCCCTCAAGCAGCCAACCAAAGACATGCAATACTGCTAGGCCTAAGATTCAATCTTGCCAAAACGTTCTCTGCAACTAGGCCCAAACCCCCCTTTTCTATCATGGATTTTCTTCAAACCATTTGCATTCAGAATTAGACCATCCCAGCAGTGCTCCCAGACCCCTCAACCCACCCCGAAAAATCGAGAACACCCCCAAACATCCCCCCAAAAACATGCAATACTGCTAAAAACAAAAACTTTTCCACCAGGGATTTTCTTCAAACCACTTGCAATCAAAATTAGACCTTCCGAACAGTGCTCCCAGACCCCTCAACCCACCCCCAAGGATCTAGAACACCCCCAAGCCGCCCGCCAAAAACATGCAATACTAGCAGGCCTAAATTTCAATCGTGCCAAAACGCTCTCTGCAACTAGACCCAAACCCCCTTTTTCCACCATGGATTTTCTTCAAACCACTTGCAATCAAAATTAGACCTTCCCAGCAGTGCTCCCAGACCCCTCAACCCACCCCCAAAAATCTAGAACACCCCCAAACAGACCCCCAAAAACATGCAATACTGCTTAAATAAAACCTTTCCACCAGGGATTTTCTTCAAACCACTTGCAATCAAAATTAGACCTTCCCAGCAGTGCTCACACACCCCTCAACCCACCCCGAAAAATCAAGAACACCCCAAACAGCCCCCCAAAAACATGCAATACTGCTAAAAACAAAAATGTTTCCGCCAGGGATTTTCTTCATACCACTTGCAATCAAAATTAGACCTTCCGAGCAGTGCTCCCAGACCCCTCAACCCACACCCAAAGATCTAGAACACCCCCAAACAGCCCCCCAAAAACATGCAATACTGCTGGGCCTAAGTTTCAATCTTGCCAAAACGCTCTCTGCAACTAGGCCCAAGCCCCCTTTTTCTACCATGGATTTTCTTCAAACCACTTGCATTCAAAATTAGACCTTCCCAGCAGTGCTCCCAGACCACTCAACCCACCCCCAAAAATCTAGAACACCCCCAAACAGCCCCCAAAAACATGCAATACTGCTAAAAACAAAAACTTTTCCACCAGGGATTTTCTTCAAACCACTTGCAATCAAAATTAGACCTTCCGAGCAGTGCTCCCAGACCCCTCAACCCACACCCAAAGATCTAGAACACCGCCAAGCAGCCCGCCAAAAACATAAAATACTACCAGGCCTGTTTCAATCGTGCCAAAACGCTCTCTGCAACTAGGCCCAAACCCCCCTTTTCCACCATGGATTTTCTTCAAACCACTTGCAATCAAAATTAGACCTTCCCAGCAGTGCTCCCAGACCCCTCAACCCAACCTCAAAAATCTAGATTCCCCCCAAACAGCCCCCCAAAAACATGCAATACTGCTTAAAAAAACGTTTCCACCATGGATTTTCTTCAAACCACTTGCAAATTAAATTAGAACTTCCAAGCAGTGCTCACAGACCCCTCAACCCACCACCAAAGATCTAGAACACCCCCAAGCAGCCCCCTAAAAACATGCAATACTACCAGGCCTAAGTTTCAATCGTGCCAAAATGCTCTCTGCAACTAGGCCCAAACCCCCCTTTTCCACCATGGATTTTCTTCAAGCCACTTGCAATCAAAATTATACCTTCCCACCAGTGCTCCCAGACCCATCAACCCACCCCCAAAGATCTAGAACCCCCCTAGCAGCCACCCAAAGACATGCAATACTGCTAGGCCTAAAATTCGATCTTGCCAAAATGTTCTCTGCAACTAGGCCCAAACCCCCCTTTTCTACCATGGATTTTCTTCAAACCACTTGCATTCAAAATTAGACCATCCCAGCAGTGCTCCCAGACCCCTCAACCCACCCCAAAAAATCTAGAACATCCCCAAACAGCCCCCCAAAAACATGCAATACTTCTAAAAACAAAATCTTTTCCACCAGGGATTTTCTTCAAACCACTTGCAATCAAAATTAGACCTTCCGAGCAGTGCTCCCAGACCCCTCAACCCACACCCAAAGATCTAGAACACCCCCAAGCAGCCCGCCAAAAACATAAAATACTACCAGGCCAAAATTTCAATCGAGCCAAAACGCTCTCTGCAACTAGACCCAAACATCCTTTTTCCACCATGGATTTTCTTCAAACCACTTGCAATCAAAATTAGACCTTCCCAGCAGTGCTCCCAGACCCCTCAACCCACCCCCAAAAATCTAGAACACACCCAAACAGACCCCCAAAAACATGCAATACTGCTTAAATAAAACGTTTCCGCCAGGGATTTTCTTCAAACCACTTGCAATCAAAATTAGACATTTCCAGCAGTGCTCACACACCCCTCAACCCACCCCGAAAAATCTAGAACACCCCCAAACAGCCCCCCAAAAACATGCAATACTGCTAAAAACAAAAACGTTTCCGCCATGGATTTTCTTCAAACCACTTGCAATCAAAATTAGACCTTCTGAGCAGTGCTCCCAGACCCCTCAACCCACACCCAAAGATCTAGAACACCCCCAAACAGCCCCCCAAAAAAATGCAATACTGCTGGGCCTAAGTTCCAATCTTGCCAAAACGCTCTCTGCAACTAGGCCCAAGCCCCCTTTTTCTACCATGGATTTTCTTCAAACCACTTGCATTCAAAATTAGACCTTCCCAGCAGTGCTCCCAGACCACTCAACCCACCCCCAAAAATCTAGAACACCCCCAAACAGCCCCCAAAAACATGCAATACTGCTAAAAACAAAAACTTTTCCACCAGGGATTTTCTTCAAACCACTTGCAATCAAAATTAGACCTTCCGAGCAGTGCTCCCAGACCCTTCAACCCACACCCAAAGATCTAGAACACCGCCAAGCAGCCCGCCAAAAACATAAAATACTACCAGGCCTGTTTCAATCGTGCCAAAACGCTCTCTGCAACTAGGCCCAAACCCCCCTTTTCCACAATGGATTTTCTTAAAACCACTTGCAATCAAAATTAGACCTTCCCAGCAGTGCTCCCAGACCCCTCAACCCAACCTCAAAAATCTAGATTTCCCCCGAACAGCCCCCCAAAAACATGCAATACTGCTTAAAAAAAACGTTTCCACCATGGGTTTTCTTCAAACCACTTGCAATCAAAATTAGAATTTCCCACCAGTGCTCCCAGACCACTCAACCCAACCCCAAATATCTAGAACCCCCCCAAAGCAGCCACCCAAAAACATGCAATACTGCTAGGCCTAAGATTCTATCTTGCCAAAACGTTCTCTGCAACTCGGCCCAAAGCCCCCTTTTCTGCCATGGAATTTCTTCAAACCACTTGCATTCAAAATTAGACCATCCCAGCAGTGCTCCCAGACCCCTCAACCCACCCCGAAAAATCTAGAACATCCCCAAACAGCCCCCCAAAAACATGCAATACTGCTAAAAACAAAATCTTTTCCACCAGTGATTTTCTTCAAACCACTTGCAATCAAAATTAGACCTTCCGAGCAGTGCTCCCAGACCCCTCAACCCACCACCGAAGATCTAGAACACCCCCAAGCAGCCCGCCAAAAACATGCAATACTACTAGGCCTAAGTTTCAATCGTGCCAAAACGCTCTCTGCAATTAGGCCCAAACCCCCCTTTTCCACCATGGATTTTCTTCAAACCACTTGCAATCAAAATTAGACCTTCCCAGCAGTGCTCCCAGACCCCTCAACCCAACCTCAAAAATCTAGATTCCCCCCAAACAGCCCCCCAAAAACATGCAATACTGCTTAAAAAAAACGTTTCCACCAGGGATTTTCTTCAAACCACTTGCAATTAAAATTAGAACTTCCAAGCAGTGCTCACAGACCCCTCAACACACCACCAAAGATCTAGAACCCCCCTAGCAGCCACCCAAAGACATGCAATACTGCTAGGCCTAAAATTCAATCTTGCCAAAATGTTCTCTGCAACTAGGCCCAAACCCCCCTTTTCTACCATGGATTTTCTTCAAACCACTTGCAATCAAAATTAGACCTTCCCACCAGTGCTCCCAGACCCCTCAACCCACCACAAAGATCTAGAACCCCCCTAGCAGCCACCCAAAGACATGCAATACTGCTAGGCCTAAAATTCAATCTTGCCAAAATGTTCTCTGCAACTAGGCCCAAACCCCCCTTTTCTACCATGGATTTTCTTCAAACCACTTACATTCAAAATTAGACCATCCCAGCAGTGCTCCCAGACCCCTCAACCCACCCCAAAAAATCTAGAACATCCCCAAACAGCCCCCAAAAAACATAAAATACTGCTAAAAACAAAATCGTTTCCACCAGTGATTTTCTTCAAACCACTTGCAATCAAAATTAGACATTCTGAGCAGTGCTCCCAGACCCCTCAACCCACCCCCAAAAATCTAGAACACCCCCAAGCAGCCCGCCAAAAACATGCAATACTACCAGGCATAAGTTTCAATCGTGCCAAAACGCTCTCTGCAACCAGGCCCAAACCCCCCTTTTCCACCATGGATTTTCTTCAAACCACTTGCAATCAAAATTAGACCTTCCCAGCAGTGCTCCCAGACCCCTCAACCCACCCCCAAAAATCTAGAACACCCCCAAACAGACCCCCAAAAACATGCAATACTGCTTAAATAAAACCTTTCCGCCAGGGATTTTCTTCAAACCACTTGCAATCAAAATTAGACCTTCCCAGCAGTGCTCACACACCCCTCAACCCACCCCG
Organism: Lissotriton vulgaris; assembly: GCF_964263255.1. NCBI lineage: Eukaryota > Metazoa > Chordata > Amphibia > Caudata > Salamandridae > Lissotriton > Lissotriton vulgaris. Next base: position 171,094,189 of record NC_141688.1, read on the forward strand.
AAAAATCAAGAACACCCCAAACAGCCCCCCAAAAACATGCAATACTGCTAAAAACAAAAATGTTTCCGCCAGGGATTTTCTTCATACCACTTGCAATCAAAATTAGACCTTCCGAGCAGTGCTCCCAGACCCCTCAACCCACACCCAAAGATCTAGAACACCCCCAAACAGCCCCCCAAAAACATGCAATACTGCTGGGCCTAAGTTTCAATCTTGCCAAAACGCTCTCTGCAACTAGGCCCAAGCCCCCTTTTTCTACCATGGATTTTCTTCAAACCACTTGCATTCAAAATTAGACCTTCCCAGCAGTGCTCCCAGACCACTCAACCCACCCCCAAAAATCTAGAACACCCCCAAACAGCCCCCAAAAACATGCAATACTGCTAAAAACAAAAACTTTTCCACCAGGGATTTTCTTCAAACCACTTGCAATCAAAATTAGACCTTCCGAGCAGTGCTCCCAGACCCCTCAACCCACACCCAAAGATCTAGAACACCGCCAAGCAGCCCGCCAAAAACATAAAATACTACCAGGCCTGTTTCAATCGTGCCAAAACGCTCTCTGCAACTAGGCCCAAACCCCCCTTTTCCACCATGGATTTTCTTCAAACCACTTGCAATCAAAATTAGACCTTCCCAGCAGTGCTCCCAGACCCCTCAACCCAACCTCAAAAATCTAGATTCCCCCCAAACAGCCCCCCAAAAACATGCAATACTGCTTAAAAAAACGTTTCCACCATGGATTTTCTTCAAACCACTTGCAAATTAAATTAGAACTTCCAAGCAGTGCTCACAGACCCCTCAACCCACCACCAAAGATCTAGAACACCCCCAAGCAGCCCCCTAAAAACATGCAATACTACCAGGCCTAAGTTTCAATCGTGCCAAAATGCTCTCTGCAACTAGGCCCAAACCCCCCTTTTCCACCATGGATTTTCTTCAAACCACTTGCAATCAAAATTATACCTTCCCACCAGTGCTCCCAGACCCATCAACCCACCCCCAAAGATCTAGAACCCCCCTAGCAGCCACCCAAAGACATGCAATACTGCTAGGCCTAAAATTCGATCTTGCCAAAATGTTCTCTGCAACTAGGCCCAAACCCCCCTTTTCTACCATGGATTTTCTTCAAACCACTTGCATTCAAAATTAGACCATCCCAGCAGTGCTCCCTGACCCCTCAACCCACCCCAAAAAATCTAGAACATCCCCAAACAGCCCCCCAAAAACATGCAATACTTCTAAAAACAAAATCTTTTCCACCAGGGATTTTCTTCAAACCACTTGCAATCAAAATTAGACCTTCCGAGCAGTGCTCCCAGACCCCTCAACCCACACCCAAAGATCTAGAACACCCCCAAGCAGCCCGCCAAAAACATAAAATACTACCAGGCCAAAATTTCAATCGTGCCAAAACGCTCTCTGCAACTAGACCCAAACATCCTTTTTCCACCATGGATTTTCTTCAAACCACTTGCAATCAAAATTAGACCTTCCCAGCAGTGCTCCCAGACCCCTCAACCCACCCCCAAAAATCTAGAACACACCCAAACAGACCCCCAAAAACATGCAATACTGCTTAAATAAAACGTTTCCGCCAGGGATTTTCTTCAAACCACTTGCAATCAAAATTAGACATTTCCAGCAGTGCTCACACACCCCTCAACCCACCCCAAAAATTCTAGAACACCCCCAAACAGCCCCCCAAAAACATGCAATACTGCTAAAAACAAAAACGTTTCCGCCATGGATTTTCTTCAAACCACTTGCAATCAAAATTAGACCTTCTGAGCAGTGCTCCCAGACCCCTCAACCCACACCCAAAGATCTAGAACACCCCCAAACAGCCCCCCAAAAAAATGCAATACTGCTGGGCCTAAGTTCCAATCTTGCCAAAACGCTCTCTGCAACTAGGCCCAAGCCCCCTTTTTCTACCATGGATTTTCTTCAAACCACTTGCATTCAAAATTAGACCTTCCCAGCAGTGCTCCCAGACCACTCAACCCACCCCCAAAAATCTAGAACACCCCCAAACAGCCCCCAAAAACATGCAATACTGCTAAAAACAAAAACTTTTCCACCAGGGATTTTCTTCAAACCACTTGCAATCAAAATTAGACCTTCCGAGCAGTGCTCCCAGACCCTTCAACCCACACCCAAAGATCTAGAACACCGCCAAGCAGCCCGCCAAAAACATAAAATACTACCAGGCCTGTTTCAATCGTGCCAAAACGCTCTCTGCAACTAGGCCCAAACCCCCCTTTTCCACAATGGATTTTCTTAAAACCACTTGCAATCAAAATTAGACCTTCCCAGCAGTGCTCCCAGACCCCTCAACCCAACCTCAAAAATCTAGATTTCCCCCGAACAGCCCCCCAAAAACATGCAATACTGCTTAAAAAAAACGTTTCCACCATGGGTTTTCTTCAAACCACTTGCAATCAAAATTAGAATTTCCCACCAGTGCTCCCAGACCACTCAACCCAACCCCAAAGATCTAGAACCCCCCCAAAGCAGCCACCCAAAAACATGCAATACTGCTAGGCCTAAGATTCTATCTTGCCAAAACGTTCTCTGCAACTCGGCCCAAAGCCCCCTTTTCTGCCATGGAATTTCTTCAAACCACTTGCATTCAAAATAAGACCATCCCAGCAGTGCTCCCAGACCCCTCAACCCACCCCGAAAAATCTAGAACATCCCCAAACAGCCCCCCAAAAACATGCAATACTGCTAAAAACAAAATCTTTTCCACCAGTGATTTTCTTCAAACCACTTGCAATCAAAATTAGACCTTCCGAGCAGTGCTCCCAGACCCCTCAACCCACCACCGAAGATCTAGAACACCCCCAAGCAGCCCGCCAAAAACATGCAATACTACTAGGCCTAAGTTTCAATCGTGCCAAAACGCTCTCTGCAATTAGGCCCAAACCCCCCTTTTCCACCATGGATTTTCTTCAAACCACTTGCAATCAAAATTAGACCTTCCCAGCAGTGCTCCCAGACCCCTCAACCCAACCTCAAAAATCTAGATTCCCCCCAAACAGCCCCCCAAAAACATGCAATACTGCTTAAAAAAAACGTTTCCACCAGGGATTTTCTTCAAACCACTTGCAATTAAAATTAGAACTTCCAAGCAGTGCTCACAGACCCCTCAACACACCACCAAAGATCTAGAACCCCCCTAGCAGCCACCCAAAGACATGCAATACTGCTAGGCCTAAAATTCAATCTTGCCAAAATGTTCTCTGCAACTAGGCCCAAACCCCCCTTTTCTACCATGGATTTTCTTCAAACCACTTGCAATCAAAATTAGACCTTCCCACCAGTGCTCCCAGACCCCTCAACCCACCACAAAGATCTAGAACCCCCCTAGCAGCCACCCAAAGACATGCAATACTGCTAGGCCTAAAATTCAATCTTGCCAAAATGTTCTCTGCAACTAGGCCCAGACCCCCCTTTTCTACCATGGATTTTCTTCAAACCACTTACATTCAAAATTAGACCATCCCAGCAGTGCTCCCAGACCCCTCAACCCACCCCAAAAAATCTAGAACATCCCCAAACAGCCCCCCAAAAACATAAAATACTGCTAAAAACAAAATCGTTTCCACCAGTGATTTTCTTCAAACCACTTGCAATCAAAATTAGACATTCCGAGCAGTGCTCCCAGACCCCTCAACCCACCCCCAAAAATCTAGAACACCCCCAAGCAGCCCGCCAAAAACATGCAATACTACCAGGCATAAGTTTCAATCGTGCCAAAACGCTCTCTGCAACCAGGCCCAAACCCCCCTTTTCCACCATGGATTTTCTTCAAACCACTTGCAATCAAAATTAGACCTTCCCAGCAGTGCTCCCAGACCCCTCAACCCACCCCCAAAAATCTAGAACACCCCCAAACAGACCCCCAAAAACATGCAATACTGCTTAAATAAAACCTTTCCGCCAGGGATTTTCTTCAAACCACTTGCAATCAAAATTAGACCTTCCCAGCAGTGCTCACACACCCCTCAACCCACCCCGAAAAATCAAGAACACCCCAAACAGCCCCCCAAAAACATGCAATACTGCTAAAAACAAAAATGTTTCCGCCAGGGATTTTCTTCATACCACTTGCAATCAAAATTAGACCTTCCGAGCAGTGCTCCCAGACCCCTCAACCCACACCCAAAGATCTAGAACACCCCCAAACAGCCCCCCAAAAACATGCAATACTGCTGGGCCTAAGTTTCAATCTTGCCAAAACGCTCTCTGCAACTAGGCCCAAGCCCCCTTTTTCTACCATGGATTTTCTTTAAACCACTTGCATTCAAAATTAGACCTTCCCAGCAGTGCTCCCAGACCACTCAACCCACCCCCAAAAATCTAGAACACCCCCAAACAGCCCCCAAAAACATGCAATACTGCTAAAAACAAAAACTTTTCCACCAGGGATTTTCTTCAAACCACTTGCAATCAAAATTAGACCTTCCGAGCAGTGCTCCCAGACCCCTCAACCCACACCCAAAGATCTAGAACACCGCCAAGCAGCCCGCCAAAAACATAAAATACTACCAGGCCTGTTTCAATCGTGCCAAAACGCTCTCTGCAACTAGGCCCAAACCCCCCTTTTCCACCATGGATTTTCTTCAAACCACTTGCAATCAAAATTAGACCTTCCCAGCAGTGCTCCCAGACCCCTCAACCCAACCTCAAAAATCTAGATTCCCCCCAAACAGCCCCCCAAAAACATGCAATACTGCTTAAAAAAACGTTTCCACCATGGATTTTCTTCAAACCACTTGCAAATTAAATTAGAACTTCCAAGCAGTGCTCACAGACCCCTCAACCCACCACCAAAGATCTAGAACACCCCCAAGCAGCCCCCTAAAAACATGCAATACTACCAGGCCTAAGTTTCAATCGTGCCAAAATGCTCTCTGCAACTAGGCCCAAACCCCCCTTTTCCACCATGGATTTTCTTCAAACCACTTGCAATCAAAATTATACCTTCCCACCAGTGCTCCCAGACCCATCAACCCACCCCCAAAGATCTAGAACCCCCCTAGCAGCCACCCAAAGACATGCAATACTGCTAGGCCTAAAATTCGATCTTGCCAAAATGTTCTCTGCAACTAGGCCCAAACCCCCCTTTTCCACCATGGATTTTCTTCAAACCACTTGCAATCAAAATTAGACCTTCCCACCAGTGCTCCCAGACCCCTCAAACCCCCCCAAAGATCTAGAACCCCCTCAAGCAGCCAACCAAAGACATGCAATACTGCTAGGCCTAAGATTCAATCTTGCCAAAACGTTCTCTGCAACTAGGCCCAAACCCGCCTTTTCTACCATGGATTTTCTTCAAACCATTTGCATTCAGAATTAGACCATCCCAGCAGTGCTCCAAGACCCCTCAACCCACCCCGAAAAATCGAGAACACCCCAAAACATCCCCCCAAAAACATGCAATACTGCTAAAAACAAAAACGTTTCCACCAGGGATTTTCTTCAAACCACTTGCAATAAAATTAGACCTTCCGAACAGTGCTCCCAGACCCCTCAACCCACCCCCAAGGATCTAGAACACCCCCAAGCCGCCCGCCAAAAACATGCAATACTAGCAGGCCTAAATTTCAATCGTGCCAAAACGCTCTCTGCAACTAGACCCAAACCTCCTTTTTCCACCATGGATTTTCTTCAAACCACTTGCAATCAAAATTAGACCTTCCCAGCAGTGCTCCCAGACCCCTCAACCCACCCCCAAAAATCTAGAACACCCCCAAACAGACCCCCAAAAACATGCAATACTGCTTAAATAAAACCTTTCCGCCAGGGATTTTCTTCAAACCACTTGCAATCAAAATTAGACCTTCCCAGCAGTGCTCACACACCCCTCAACCCACCCCGAAAAATCTAGAACACCCCAAACAGCCCCCCAAAAACATGCAATACTGCTAAAAACAAAAACGTTTCCGCCAGGGATTTTCTTCAAACCACTTGCAATAAAATTAGACCTTCCGAACAGTGCTCCCAGACCCCTCAACCCACCCCCAAGGATCTAGAACACCCCCAAGCCGCCCGCCAAAAACATGCAATACTAGCAGGCCTAAATTTCAATCGTGCCAAAACGCTCTCTGCAACTAGACCCAAACCTCCTTTTTCCACCATGGATTTTCTTCAAACCACTTGCAATCAAAATTAGACCTTCCCAGCAGTGCTCCCAGACCCCTCAACCCACCCCCAAAAATCTAGAACATCCCCAAACAGACCCCCAAAAACATGCAATACTGCTTAAATAAAACCTTTCCGCCAGGGATTTTCTTCAAACCACTTGCAATCAAAATTAGACCTTCCCAGCAGTGCTCACACACCCCTCAACCCACCCCGAAAAATCTAGAACACCCCAAACAGCCCCCCAAAAACATGCAATACTGCTAAAAACAAAAACGTTTCCGCCAGGGATTTTCTTCAAACCACTTGCAATCAAAATTAGACCTTCCGAGCAGTGCTCCCAGACCCCTCAACCCACACCCAAAGATCTAGAACACCCCCAAACAGCCCCCCAAAAACATGCAATACTGCTGGGCCTAAGTTTCAATCTTGCCAAAACGCTCTCTGCAACTAGGCCCAAGCCCCCTTTTTCTACCATGGATTTTCTTCAAACCACTTGCATTCAAAATTAGACCTTCCCAGCAGTGCTCCCAGACCACTCAACCCAACCCCAAAAATCTAGAACACCCCCAAACAGCCCCCAAAAACATGCAATACTGCTAAAAACAAAAACTTTTCCACCAGGGATTTTCTTCAAACCACTTGCAATCAAAATTAGACCTTCCGAGCAGTGCTCCCAGACCCCTCAACCCACACCCAAAGATCTAGAACACCGCCAAGCAGCCCGCCAAAAACATAAAATACTACCAGGCCTGGTTCAATCGTGCCAAAACGCTCTCTGCAACTAGGCCCAAACCCCCCTTTTCCACCATGGATTTTCTTCAAACCACTTGCAATCAAAATTAGACTTTCCCAGCAGTGCTCCCAGACCCCTCAACCCAACCTTAAAAATCTAGATTCCCCCCAAACAGCCCCCCAAAAACATGCAATACTGCTTAAAAAAAACGTTTCCACCATGGATTTTCTTCAAACCACTTGCAAATTAAATTAGAACTTCCAAGCAGTGCTCACAGACCCCTCAACCCACCACCAAAGATCTAGAACACCCCCAAGCAGCCCCCTAAAAACATGCAATACTACCAGGCCTAAGTTTCAATCGTGCCAAAATGCTCTCTGCAACTAGGCCCAAACCCCACTTTTTCACCATGGATTTTCTTCAAACCACTTGCAATCAAAATTATACCTTCCCACCAGTGCTCCCAGACCCATCAACCCACCCCCAAAGATCTAGAACCCCCCTAGCAGCCACCCAAAGACATGCAATACTGCTAGGCCTAAAATTCGATCTTGCCAAAATGTTCTCTGCAACTAGGCCCAAACCCCCCTTTTCTACCATGGATTTTCTTCAAACCACTTGCATTCAAAATTAGACCATCCCAGCAGTGCTCCCAGACCCCTCAACCCACCCCGAAAAATCTAGAACATCCCCAAACAGCCCCCCAAAAACATGCAATACTGCTAAAAACAAAATCTTTTCCACCAGGGATTTTCTTCAAACCACTTGCAATCAAAATTAGACCTTCCGAGCAGTGCTCCCAGACCCCTCAACCCACACCCAAAGATCTAGAACACCCCCAAGCAGCCCGCCAAAAACATAAAATACTACCAGGCCAAAATTTCAATCGTGCCAAGACGCTCTCTGCAACTAGACCCAAACATCCTTTTTCCACCATGGATTTTCTTCAAACCACTTGCAATCAAAATTAGACCTTCCCAGCAGTGCTCCCAGACCCCTCAACCCACCCCCAAAAATCTAGAACACCCCCAAACAGACCCCCAAAAACATGCAATACTGCTTAAATAAAACGTTTCCGCCGGGGATTTTCTTCAAACCACTTGCAATCAAAATTAGACCTTCCCAGCAGTGCTCACACACCCCTCAACCCACCCCGAAAAATCTAGAACACCCCCAAACAGCCCCCCAAAAACATGCAATACTGCTAAAAACAAAAACGTTTCCGCCATGGATTTTCTTCAAACCACTTGCAATCAAAATTAGACCTTCCGAGCAGTGCTCCCAGACCCCTCAACCCACACCCAAAGATCTAGAACACCCCCAAACAGCCCCCCAAAAACATGCAATACTGCTGGGCCTAAGTTCCAATCTTGCCAAAACGCTCTCTGCAACTAGGCCCAAGCCCCCTTTTTCTACCATGGATTTTCTTCAAACCACTTGCATTCAAAATTAGACCTTCCCAGCAGTGCTCCCAGACCACTCAACCCACCCCCAAAAATCTAGAACACCCCCAAACAGCCCCCCAAAAACATGCAATACTGCTAAAAACAAAAACTGTTCCACCAGGGATTTTCTTCAAACCACTTGCAATCAAAATTAGACCTTCCGAGCAGTGCTCCCAGACCCCTCAACCCACACCCAAAGATCTAGAACACCGCCAAGCAGCCCGCCAAAAACATAAAATAATACCAGGCCTGTTTCAATCGTGCCAAAACGCTCTCTGCAACTAGGCCCAAACCCCCCTTTTCCACAATGGATTTTCTTAAAACCACTTGCAATCAAAATTAGACCTTCCCAGCAGTGCTCCCAGACCCCTCAACCCAACCTCAAAAATCTAGATTTCCCCCGAACAGCCCCCCAAAAACATGTAATACTGCTTAAAAAAAACGTTTCCACCATGGATTTTCTTCAAACCACTTGCAATCAAAATTAGAATTTCCCACCAGTGCTCCCAGACCACTCAACCCAACCCCAAAGATCTAGAACCCCCCCAAGCAGCCACCCAAAAACATGCAATACTGCTAGGCCTACGATTCTATCTTGCCAAAACGTTCTCTGCAACTCGGCCCAAAGCCCCCTTTTCTGCCATGGAATTTCTTCAAACCACTTGCATTCAAAATTAGACCATCCCAGCAGTGCTCCCAGACCCCTCAACCCACCCCGAAAAATCTAGAACATCTCCAAACAGCCCCCCAAAAACATGCAATACTGCTAAAAACAAAATCTTTTCCACCAGGGATTTTCTTCAAACCACTTGCAATCAAAATTAGACCTTTCGAGCAGTGCTCCCAGACCCCTCAATCCACCACCGAAGATCTAGAACACCCCCAAGCAGCCCGCCAAAAACATGCAATACTACTAGGCCTAAGTTTCAATCGTGCCAAAACGCTCTCTGCAATTAGGCCCAAACCCCCCTTTTCCACCATGGATTTTCTTCAAACCACTTGCAATCAAAATTAGACCTTCCCAGCAGTGCTCCCAGACCCCTCAACCCAACCTCAAAAATCTAGATTCCCCCCAAACAGCCCTCCAAAAACATGCAGTACTGCTTAAAAAAAACGTTTCCACCATGGATTTTCTTCAAACCACTTGCAATCAAAATTAGACCTTCCCACCAGTGCTCCCAGACCACTCAACCCACCCCCAAAGATCTAGAACCCCCCCAAGCAGCCACCCAAAAACATGCAATACTGCTAGGCCTAAGATTCTATCTTGCCAAAACGTTCTCTGCAACTAGGCCCAAACCCCCCTTTTCTGCCATGGATTTTCTTCAAACCACTTGCATTCAAAATTAGACCATCCCAGAGTGCTCCCAGACCCCTCAACCCACCCCGAAAAATCTAGAACATCCCCAAACAGCCCCCCAAAAACATGCAATACTGCTAAAAACAAAATCTTTTCCACCAGGGATTTTCTTCAAACCACTTGCAATCAAAATTAGACCTTCCGAGCAGTGCTCCCAGACCCCTCAACCCACCCCCAAAGATCTAGAACACCCCCAAGCAGCCCGCCAAAAACATGCAATACTACTAGGCCTAAGTTTCAATTGTGCCAAAACGCTCTCTGCAATTAGGCCCAAACCCCCCGTTTCCACCATGGATTTTCTTCAAACCACTTGCAATCAAAATTATACCTTCCCAGCAGTGCTCCCAGACCCCTCAACCCAACCTCAAAAATCTAGATTCCCCCCAAACAGCCCCCCAAAAACATGCAATACTGCTTAAAAAAAACGTTTCCACCAGGGATTTTCTTCAAACCACTTGCAATTAAAATTAGAACTTCCAAGCAGTGCTCACAGACCCCTCAACCCACCACCAAAGATCTAGAACACCCCCAAGCAGCCCCCTAAAAACATGCAATACTACCAGGCCTAAGTTTCAATCGTGCCAAAATGCTCTCTGCAACTAGGCCCAAACCCCCTTTTCCACCATGGATTTTCTTCAAACCACTTGCAATCAAAATTAGACCTTCCCACCAGTGCTCCCAGACCCATCAACCCACCCCCAAAGATCTAGAACCCCCCTAGCAGCCACCCAAAGACATGCAATACTGCTAGGCCTAAAATTCGATCTTGCCAAAATGTTCTCTGCAATTAGGCCCAAACCCCCCTTTTCTACCATGGATTTTCTTCAAACCACTTGCAATCAAAATGATTCCTTCCCACCAGTGCTCCCAGACCCCTCAACCCACCCCCAAAGATCTAGAACCCCCCTAGCAGCCACCCAAAGACATGCAATACTGCTAGGCCTAAAATTCAATCTTGCCAAAATGTTCTCTGCAACTAGGCCCAAACCCCCCTTTTCTACCATGGATTTTCTTCAAACCACTTACATTCAAAATTAGACCATCCCAGCAGTGCTCCCAGACCCCTCAACCCACCCCAAAAAATCTAGAACATCCCCAAACAGCCCCCCAAAAACATAAAATACTGCTAAAAACAAAATCGTTTCCACCAGTGATTTTCTTCAAACCACTTGCAATCAAAATTAGACCTTCCGAGCAGTGCTCCCAGACCCCTCAACCCACCCCCAAAAATCTAGAACACCCCCAAGCAGCCCGCCAAAAACATGCAATACTACCAGGCATAAGTTTCAATCGTGCCAAAACGCTCTCTGCAACTAGGCCCAAACCCCCCTTTTCCACCATGGATTTTCTTCAAACCACTTGCAATCAAAATTAGACCTTCCCAGCAGTGCTCCCAGACCCCTCAACCCACCCTAAAAATCTAGAACACCCCCAAACAGCCCCCTAAAAACATGCAATACTGCTTAAAAAAAGCGTTTACACCAGTGATTTTCATCAAACCACTTGCAATCAAAATTAGACCTTTCCAGCAGTGCTAACAGACCCCTCAACCCACCCCCAAAGATCTAGAACACCCCCAAGCAGCCCCCTAAAAACATGCAATACTGCTTAAAAAAAACGTTTACACCAGTGATTTTCATCAAACCACTTCCAATCAAAATTAGACCTTCCCAGCAGTGCTCACAGACCCCTCAACCCACCCCCAAAGATCTAGAACACCCCCAAGCAACCCCCTAAAAACATGCAATAATGCTTAAAAAAACATTTACACCAGTGATTTTCATCAAACCACTTGCAATCAAAATTAGACCTTCCCAGCAGTGCTCACAGACCCCTCAACCCACCCCCAAAGATCTAGAACACCCCCAAGCAGCCCCCCAAAAACATGCAATACTACCAGGCCTAAGTTTCAATCGTGCCAAAATTATCTCTGCAACTAGGCCCAAACCCCCCTTTTCCACCATGGATTTTCTTCAAACCACTTGCAATCAAAATTAGACCTTCCCACCAGTGCTCCCAGACCCATCAACCCATCCCCAAAGATCTAAAACCCCCCTAGCAGCCACCCAAAGACATGCAATACTGCTAGGCCTAAAATTCGATCTTGCCAAAATGTTCTCTGCAACTAGGCCCAAACCCCCCTTTTCTACCATGGATTTTCTTCAAACCACTTGCAATCAAAATGAGACCTTCCCACCAGTGCTCCCAGACCCCTCAACCCACCCCCAAAGATCTAGAACCCCCTAGCAGCCACCCAAAGACATGCAATACTGCTAGGCCTAAAATTCAATCTTGCCAAAATGTTCTCTGCAACTAGGCCCAAACCCCCTTTTCTACCATGGATTTTCTTCAAACCAATTACATTCAAAATTAGACCATCCCAGCAGTGCTCCCAGACCCCTCAACCCACCCCAAAAAATCTAGAACATCCCCAAACAGCCCCCCAAAAACATAAAATACTGCTAAAAACAAAATCGTTTCCACCAGGGATTTTCTTCAAACCACTTGCAATCAAAATTAGACCTTCCGAGCAGTGCTCCCAGACCCCTCAACCCACCCCCAAAAATCTAGAACACCCCCAAGCAGCCCGCCAAAAACATGCAATACTACCAGGCATAAGTTTCAATCGTGCCAAAACGCTCTCTGCAATTAGGCCCACACCCCCCTTTTCCACCATGGATTTTCTTCAAACCACTTGCAATCAAAATTAGACCTTCCCAGCAGTGCTCCCAGACCCCTCAACCCACCCTAAGAATCTAGAACACCCCCAAACAGCCCCCTAAAAACATGCAATACTGCTTAAAAAAAACGTTTACACCAGTGATTTTCATCAAACCACTTGCAATCAAAATTAGACCTTCCCAGCAGTGCTCACAGACCCCTCAACCCACCCCCAAAGATCTAGAACACCCCCATGCAGCCCCCTAAAAACATGCAATACAGCTTAGAAAAAACGTTTACACCAGTGATTTTCATCAAACCACTTGCAATCAAAATTAGACCTTCCCAGCAGTGCTCACAGACCCCTCAACCCACCCCCAAAGATCTAGAACACCCCCAAGCAGCCCCCTAAAAACATGCAATAATGCTTAAAAAAACGTTTACACCAGTGATTTTCATCAAACCACTTGCAATCAAAATTAGACCTTCCCAGCAGTGCTCACAGACCCCTCAACCCACCCCCAAAGATCTAGAACACCCCCAAGCAGCCCCCCAAAAACATGCAATACTACCAGGCCTAAGTTTCAATCGTGCCAAAATTATCTCTGCAACTAGGCCCAAACCCCCCTTTTCCACCATGGATTTTCTTCAAACCACTTGCAATCAAAATTAGACCTTCCCACCAGTGCTCCCAGACCCCTCAAACCACCCCCAAAGATCTAGAACCCCCTCAAGCAGCCAACCAAAGACATGCAATACTGCTAGGCCTAAGATTCAATCTTGCCAAAACGTTCTCTGCAACTAGGCCCAAACCCCCCTTTTCTATCATGGATTTTCTTCAAACCATTTGCATTCAGAATTAGACCATCCCAGCAGTGCTCCCAGACCCCTCAACCCACCCCGAAAAATCGAGAACACCCCCAAACATCCCCCCAAAAACATGCAATACTGCTAAAAACAAAAACTTTTCCACCAGGGATTTTCTTCAAACCACTTGCAATCAAAATTAGACCTTCCGAACAGTGCTCCCAGACCCCTCAACCCACCCCCAAGGATCTAGAACACCCCCAAGCCGCCCGCCAAAAACATGCAATACTAGCAGGCCTAAATTTCAATCGTGCCAAAACGCTCTCTGCAACTAGACCCAAACCCCCTTTTTCCACCATGGATTTTCTTCAAACCACTTGCAATCAAAATTAGACCTTCCCAGCAGTGCTCCCAGACCCCTCAACCCACCCCCAAAAATCTAGAACACCCCCAAACAGACCCCCAAAAACATGCAATACTGCTTAAATAAAACCTTTCCACCAGGGATTTTCTTCAAACCACTTGCAATCAAAATTAGACCTTCCCAGCAGTGCTCACACACCCCTCAACCCACCCCGAAAAATCAAGAACACCCCAAACAGCCCCCCAAAAACATGCAATACTGCTAAAAACAAAAATGTTTCCGCCAGGGATTTTCTTCATACCACTTGCAATCAAAATTAGACCTTCCGAGCAGTGCTCCCAGACCCCTCAACCCACACCCAAAGATCTAGAACACCCCCAAACAGCCCCCCAAAAACATGCAATACTGCTGGGCCTAAGTTTCAATCTTGCCAAAACGCTCTCTGCAACTAGGCCCAAGCCCCCTTTTTCTACCATGGATTTTCTTCAAACCACTTGCATTCAAAATTAGACCTTCCCAGCAGTGCTCCCAGACCACTCAACCCACCCCCAAAAATCTAGAACACCCCCAAACAGCCCCCAAAAACATGCAATACTGCTAAAAACAAAAACTTTTCCACCAGGGATTTTCTTCAAACCACTTGCAATCAAAATTAGACCTTCCGAGCAGTGCTCCCAGACCCCTCAACCCACACCCAAAGATCTAGAACACCGCCAAGCAGCCCGCCAAAAACATAAAATACTACCAGGCCTGTTTCAATCGTGCCAAAACGCTCTCTGCAACTAGGCCCAAACCCCCCTTTTCCACCATGGATTTTCTTCAAACCACTTGCAATCAAAATTAGACCTTCCCAGCAGTGCTCCCAGACCCCTCAACCCAACCTCAAAAATCTAGATTCCCCCCAAACAGCCCCCCAAAAACATGCAATACTGCTTAAAAAAACGTTTCCACCATGGATTTTCTTCAAACCACTTGCAAATTAAATTAGAACTTCCAAGCAGTGCTCACAGACCCCTCAACCCACCACCAAAGATCTAGAACACCCCCAAGCAGCCCCCTAAAAACATGCAATACTACCAGGCCTAAGTTTCAATCGTGCCAAAATGCTCTCTGCAACTAGGCCCAAACCCCCCTTTTCCACCATGGATTTTCTTCAAGCCACTTGCAATCAAAATTATACCTTCCCACCAGTGCTCCCAGACCCATCAACCCACCCCCAAAGATCTAGAACCCCCCTAGCAGCCACCCAAAGACATGCAATACTGCTAGGCCTAAAATTCGATCTTGCCAAAATGTTCTCTGCAACTAGGCCCAAACCCCCCTTTTCTACCATGGATTTTCTTCAAACCACTTGCATTCAAAATTAGACCATCCCAGCAGTGCTCCCAGACCCCTCAACCCACCCCAAAAAATCTAGAACATCCCCAAACAGCCCCCCAAAAACATGCAATACTTCTAAAAACAAAATCTTTTCCACCAGGGATTTTCTTCAAACCACTTGCAATCAAAATTAGACCTTCCGAGCAGTGCTCCCAGACCCCTCAACCCACACCCAAAGATCTAGAACACCCCCAAGCAGCCCGCCAAAAACATAAAATACTACCAGGCCAAAATTTCAATCGAGCCAAAACGCTCTCTGCAACTAGACCCAAACATCCTTTTTCCACCATGGATTTTCTTCAAACCACTTGCAATCAAAATTAGACCTTCCCAGCAGTGCTCCCAGACCCCTCAACCCACCCCCAAAAATCTAGAACACACCCAAACAGACCCCCAAAAACATGCAATACTGCTTAAATAAAACGTTTCCGCCAGGGATTTTCTTCAAACCACTTGCAATCAAAATTAGACATTTCCAGCAGTGCTCACACACCCCTCAACCCACCCCGAAAAATCTAGAACACCCCCAAACAGCCCCCCAAAAACATGCAATACTGCTAAAAACAAAAACGTTTCCGCCATGGATTTTCTTCAAACCACTTGCAATCAAAATTAGACCTTCTGAGCAGTGCTCCCAGACCCCTCAACCCACACCCAAAGATCTAGAACACCCCCAAACAGCCCCCCAAAAAAATGCAATACTGCTGGGCCTAAGTTCCAATCTTGCCAAAACGCTCTCTGCAACTAGGCCCAAGCCCCCTTTTTCTACCATGGATTTTCTTCAAACCACTTGCATTCAAAATTAGACCTTCCCAGCAGTGCTCCCAGACCACTCAACCCACCCCCAAAAATCTAGAACACCCCCAAACAGCCCCCAAAAACATGCAATACTGCTAAAAACAAAAACTTTTCCACCAGGGATTTTCTTCAAACCACTTGCAATCAAAATTAGACCTTCCGAGCAGTGCTCCCAGACCCTTCAACCCACACCCAAAGATCTAGAACACCGCCAAGCAGCCCGCCAAAAACATAAAATACTACCAGGCCTGTTTCAATCGTGCCAAAACGCTCTCTGCAACTAGGCCCAAACCCCCCTTTTCCACAATGGATTTTCTTAAAACCACTTGCAATCAAAATTAGACCTTCCCAGCAGTGCTCCCAGACCCCTCAACCCAACCTCAAAAATCTAGATTTCCCCCGAACAGCCCCCCAAAAACATGCAATACTGCTTAAAAAAAACGTTTCCACCATGGGTTTTCTTCAAACCACTTGCAATCAAAATTAGAATTTCCCACCAGTGCTCCCAGACCACTCAACCCAACCCCAAATATCTAGAACCCCCCCAAAGCAGCCACCCAAAAACATGCAATACTGCTAGGCCTAAGATTCTATCTTGCCAAAACGTTCTCTGCAACTCGGCCCAAAGCCCCCTTTTCTGCCATGGAATTTCTTCAAACCACTTGCATTCAAAATTAGACCATCCCAGCAGTGCTCCCAGACCCCTCAACCCACCCCGAAAAATCTAGAACATCCCCAAACAGCCCCCCAAAAACATGCAATACTGCTAAAAACAAAATCTTTTCCACCAGTGATTTTCTTCAAACCACTTGCAATCAAAATTAGACCTTCCGAGCAGTGCTCCCAGACCCCTCAACCCACCACCGAAGATCTAGAACACCCCCAAGCAGCCCGCCAAAAACATGCAATACTACTAGGCCTAAGTTTCAATCGTGCCAAAACGCTCTCTGCAATTAGGCCCAAACCCCCCTTTTCCACCATGGATTTTCTTCAAACCACTTGCAATCAAAATTAGACCTTCCCAGCAGTGCTCCCAGACCCCTCAACCCAACCTCAAAAATCTAGATTCCCCCCAAACAGCCCCCCAAAAACATGCAATACTGCTTAAAAAAAACGTTTCCACCAGGGATTTTCTTCAAACCACTTGCAATTAAAATTAGAACTTCCAAGCAGTGCTCACAGACCCCTCAACACACCACCAAAGATCTAGAACCCCCCTAGCAGCCACCCAAAGACATGCAATACTGCTAGGCCTAAAATTCAATCTTGCCAAAATGTTCTCTGCAACTAGGCCCAAACCCCCCTTTTCTACCATGGATTTTCTTCAAACCACTTGCAATCAAAATTAGACCTTCCCACCAGTGCTCCCAGACCCCTCAACCCACCACAAAGATCTAGAACCCCCCCTAGCAGCCACCCAAAGACATGCAATACTGCTAGGCCTAAAATTCAATCTTGCCAAAATGTTCTCTGCAACTAGGCCCAAACCCCCCTTTTCTACCATGGATTTTCTTCAAACCACTTACATTCAAAATTAGACCATCCCAGCAGTGCTCCCAGACCCCTCAACCCACCCCAAAAAATCTAGAACATCCCCAAACAGCCCCCCAAAAACATAAAATACTGCTAAAAACAAAATCGTTTCCACCAGTGATTTTCTTCAAACCACTTGCAATCAAAATTAGACATTCTGAGCAGTGCTCCCAGACCCCTCAACCCACCCCCAAAAATCTAGAACACCCCCAAGCAGCCCGCCAAAAACATGCAATACTACCAGGCATAAGTTTCAATCGTGCCAAAACGCTCTCTGCAACCAGGCCCAAACCCCCCTTTTCCACCATGGATTTTCTTCAAACCACTTGCAATCAAAATTAGACCTTCCCAGCAGTGCTCCCAGACCCCTCAACCCACCCCCAAAAATCTAGAACACCCCCAAACAGACCCCCAAAAACATGCAATACTGCTTAAATAAAACCTTTCCGCCAGGGATTTTCTTCAAACCACTTGCAATCAAAATTAGACCTTCCCAGCAGTGCTCACACACCCCTCAACCCACCCCGAAAAATCAAGAACACCCCAAACAGCCCCCCAAAAACATGCAATACTGCTAAAAACAAAAATGTTTCCGCCAGGGATTTTCTTCATACCACTTGCAATCAAAATTAGACCTTCCGAGCAGTGCTCCCAGACCCCTCAACCCACACCCAAAGATCTAGAACACCCCCAAACAGCCCCCCAAAAACATGCAATACTGCTGGGCCTAAGTTTCAATCTTGCCAAAACGCTCTCTGCAACTAGGCCCAAGCCCCCTTTTTCTACCATGGATTTTCTTCAAACCACTTGCATTCAAAATTAGACCTTCCCAGCAGTGCTCCCAGACCACTCAACCCACCCCCAAAAATCTAGAACACCCCCAAACAGCCCCCAAAAACATGCAATACTGCTAAAAACAAAAACTTTTCCACCAGGGATTTTCTTCAAACCACTTGCAATCAAAATTAGACCTTCCGAGCAGTGCTCCCAGACCCCTCAACCCACACCCAAAGATCTAGAACACCGCCAAGCAGCCCGCCAAAAACATAAAATACTACCAGGCCTGTTTCAATCGTGCCAAAACGCTCTCTGCAACTAGGCCCAAACCCCCCTTTTCCACCATGGATTTTCTTCAAACCACTTGCAATCAAAATTAGACCTTCCCAGCAGTGCTCCCAGACCCCTCAACCCAACCTCAAAAATCTAGATTCCCCCCAAACAGCCCCCCAAAAACATGCAATACTGCTTAAAAAAACGTTTCCACCATGGATTTTCTTCAAACCACTTGCAAATTAAATTAGAACTTCCAAGCAGTGCTCAC
Source organism: Lissotriton vulgaris (assembly GCF_964263255.1). NCBI lineage: Eukaryota > Metazoa > Chordata > Amphibia > Caudata > Salamandridae > Lissotriton > Lissotriton vulgaris. Next base: position 171,112,744 of record NC_141688.1, read on the forward strand.
AGACCCCTCAACCCACCACCAAAGATCTAGAACACCCCCAAGCAGCCCCCTAAAAACATGCAATACTACCAGGCCTAAGTTTCAATCGTGCCAAAATGCTCTCTGCAACTAGGCCCAAACCCCCCTTTTCCACCATGGATTTTCTTCAAACCACTTGCAATCAAAATTATACCTTCCCACCAGTGCTCCCAGACCCATCAACCCACCCCCAAAGATCTAGAACCCCCCTAGCAGCCACCCAAAGACATGCAATACTGCTAGGCCTAAAATTCGATCTTGCCAAAATGTTCTCTGCAACTAGGCCCAAACCCCCCTTTTCTACCATGGATTTTCTTCAAACCACTTGCATTCAAAATTAGACCATCCCAGCAGTGCTCCCTGACCCCTCAACCCACCCCAAAAAATCTAGAACATCCCCAAACAGCCCCCCAAAAACATGCAATACTTCTAAAAACAAAATCTTTTCCACCAGGGATTTTCTTCAAACCACTTGCAATCAAAATTAGACCTTCCGAGCAGTGCTCCCAGACCCCTCAACCCACACCCAAAGATCTAGAACACCCCCAAGCAGCCCGCCAAAAACATAAAATACTACCAGGCCAAAATTTCAATCGTGCCAAAACGCTCTCTGCAACTAGACCCAAACATCCTTTTTCCACCATGGATTTTCTTCAAACCACTTGCAATCAAAATTAGACCTTCCCAGCAGTGCTCCCAGACCCCTCAACCCACCCCCAAAAATCTAGAACACACCCAAACAGACCCCCAAAAACATGCAATACTGCTTAAATAAAACGTTTCCGCCAGGGATTTTCTTCAAACCACTTGCAATCAAAATTAGACATTTCCAGCAGTGCTCACACACCCCTCAACCCACCCCGAAAATTCTAGAACACCCCCAAACAGCCCCCCAAAAACATGCAATACTGCTAAAAACAAAAACGTTTCCGCCATGGATTTTCTTCAAACCACTTGCAATCAAAATTAGACCTTCTGAGCAGTGCTCCCAGACCCCTCAACCCACACCCAAAGATCTAGAACACCCCCAAACAGCCCCCCAAAAAAATGCAATACTGCTGGGCCTAAGTTCCAATCTTGCCAAAACGCTCTCTGCAACTAGGCCCAAGCCCCCTTTTTCTACCATGGATTTTCTTCAAACCACTTGCATTCAAAATTAGACCTTCCCAGCAGTGCTCCCAGACCACTCAACCCACCCCCAAAAATCTAGAACACCCCCAAACAGCCCCCAAAAACATGCAATACTGCTAAAAACAAAAACTTTTCCACCAGGGATTTTCTTCAAACCACTTGCAATCAAAATTAGACCTTCCGAGCAGTGCTCCCAGACCCTTCAACCCACACCCAAAGATCTAGAACACCGCCAAGCAGCCCGCCAAAAACATAAAATACTACCAGGCCTGTTTCAATCGTGCCAAAACGCTCTCTGCAACTAGGCCCAAACCCCCCTTTTCCACAATGGATTTTCTTAAAACCACTTGCAATCAAAATTAGACCTTCCCAGCAGTGCTCCCAGACCCCTCAACCCAACCTCAAAAATCTAGATTTCCCCCGAACAGCCCCCCAAAAACATGCAATACTGCTTAAAAAAAACGTTTCCACCATGGGTTTTCTTCAAACCACTTGCAATCAAAATTAGAATTTCCCACCAGTGCTCCCAGACCACTCAACCCAACCCCAAAGATCTAGAACCCCCCCAAAGCAGCCACCCAAAAACATGCAATACTGCTAGGCCTAAGATTCTATCTTGCCAAAACGTTCTCTGCAACTCGGCCCAAAGCCCCCTTTTCTGCCATGGAATTTCTTCAAACCACTTGCATTCAAAATAAGACCATCCCAGCAGTGCTCCCAGACCCCTCAACCCACCCCGAAAAATCTAGAACATCCCCAAACAGCCCCCCAAAAACATGCAATACTGCTAAAAACAAAATCTTTTCCACCAGTGATTTTCTTCAAACCACTTGCAATCAAAATTAGACCTTCCGAGCAGTGCTCCCAGACCCCTCAACCCACCACCGAAGATCTAGAACACCCCCAAGCAGCCCGCCAAAAACATGCAATACTACTAGGCCTAAGTTTCAATCGTGCCAAAACGCTCTCTGCAATTAGGCCCAAACCCCCCTTTTCCACCATGGATTTTCTTCAAACCACTTGCAATCAAAATTAGACCTTCCCAGCAGTGCTCCCAGACCCCTCAACCCAACCTCAAAAATCTAGATTCCCCCCAAACAGCCCCCCAAAAACATGCAATACTGCTTAAAAAAAACGTTTCCACCAGGGATTTTCTTCAAACCACTTGCAATTAAAATTAGAACTTCCAAGCAGTGCTCACAGACCCCTCAACACACCACCAAAGATCTAGAACCCCCCTAGCAGCCACCCAAAGACATGCAATACTGCTAGGCCTAAAATTCAATCTTGCCAAAATGTTCTCTGCAACTAGGCCCAAACCCCCCTTTTCTACCATGGATTTTCTTCAAACCACTTGCAATCAAAATTAGACCTTCCCACCAGTGCTCCCAGACCCCTCAACCCACCACAAAGATCTAGAACCCCCCTAGCAGCCACCCAAAGACATGCAATACTGCTAGGCCTAAAATTCAATCTTGCCAAAATGTTCTCTGCAACTAGGCCCAGACCCCCCTTTTCTACCATGGATTTTCTTCAAACCACTTACATTCAAAATTAGACCATCCCAGCAGTGCTCCCAGACCCCTCAACCCACCCCAAAAAATCTAGAACATCCCCAAAAAGCCCCCCAAAAACATAAAATACTGCTAAAAACAAAATCGTTTCCACCAGTGATTTTCTTCAAACCACTTGCAATCAAAATTAGACATTCCGAGCAGTGCTCCCAGACCCCTCAACCCACCCCCAAAAATCTAGAACACCCCAAGCAGCCCGCCAAAAACATGCAATACTACCAGGCATAAGTTTCAATCGTGCCAAAACGCTCTCTGCAACCAGGCCCAAACCCCCCTTTTCCACCATGGATTTTCTTCAAACCACTTGCAATCAAAATTAGACCTTCCCAGCAGTGCTCCCAGACCCCTCAACCCACCCCCAAAAATCTAGAACACCCCCAAACAGACCCCCAAAAACATGCAATACTGCTTAAATAAAACCTTTCCGCCAGGGATTTTCTTCAAACCACTTGCAATCAAAATTAGACCTTCCCAGCAGTGCTCACACACCCCTCAACCCACCCCGAAAAATCAAGAACACCCCAAACAGCCCCCCAAAAACATGCAATACTGCTAAAAACAAAAATGTTTCCGCCAGGGATTTTCTTCATACCACTTGCAATCAAAATTAGACCTTCCGAGCAGTGCTCCCAGACCCCTCAACCCACACCCAAAGATCTAGAACACCCCCAAACAGCCCCCCAAAAACATGCAATACTGCTGGGCCTAAGTTTCAATCTTGCCAAAACGCTCTCTGCAACTAGGCCCAAGCCCCCTTTTTCTACCATGGATTTTCTTTAAACCACTTGCATTCAAAATTAGACCTTCCCAGCAGTGCTCCCAGACCACTCAACCCACCCCCAAAAATCTAGAACACCCCCAAACAGCCCCCAAAAACATGCAATACTGCTAAAAACAAAAACTTTTCCACCAGGGATTTTCTTCAAACCACTTGCAATCAAAATTAGACCTTCCGAGCAGTGCTCCCAGACCCCTCAACCCACACCCAAAGATCTAGAACACCGCCAAGCAGCCCGCCAAAAACATAAAATACTACCAGGCCTGCTTCAATCGTGCCAAAACGCTCTCTGCAACTAGGCCCAAACCCCCCTTTTCCACCATGGATTTTCTTCAAACCACTTGCAATCAAAATTAGACCTTCCCAGCAGTGCTCCCAGACCCCTCAACCCAACCTCAAAAATCTAGATTCCCCCCAAACAGCCCCCCAAAAACATGCAATACTGCTTAAAAAAACGTTTCCACCATGGATTTTCTTCAAACCACTTGCAAATTAAATTAGAACTTCCAAGCAGTGCTCACAGACCCCTCAACCCACCACCAAAGATCTAGAACACCCCCAAGCAGCCCCCTAAAAACATGCAATACTACCAGGCCTAAGTTTCAATCGTGCCAAAATGCTCTCTGCAACTAGGCCCAAACCCCCCTTTTCCACCATGGATTTTCTTCAAACCACTTGCAATCAAAATTATACCTTCCCACCAGTGCTCCCAGACCCATCAACCCACCCCCAAAGATCTAGAACCCCCCTAGCAGCCACCCAAAGACATGCAATACTGCTAGGCCTAAAATTCGATCTTGCCAAAATGTTCTCTGCAACTAGGCCCAAACCCCCCTTTTCTACCATGGATTTTCTTCAAACCACTTGCATTCAAAATTAGACCATCCCAGCAGTGCTCCCTGACCCCTCAACCCACCCCAAAAAATCTAGAACATCCCCAAACAGCCCCCCAAAAACATGCAATACTTCTAAAAACAAAATCTTTTCCACCAGGGATTTTGTTCAAACCATTTGCAATCAAAATTAGACCTTCCGAGCAGTGCTCCCAGACCCCTCAACCCACACCCGAAGATCTAGAACACCCCCAAGCAGCCCGCCAAAAACATAAAATACTACCAGGCCAAAATTTCAATCGTGCCAAAACGCTCTCTGCAACTAGACCCAAACATCCTTTTTCCACCATGGATTTTCTTCAAACCACTTGCAATCAAAATTAGACCTTCCCAGCAGTGCTCCCAGACCCCTCAACCCACCCCCAAAAATCTAGAAAACACCCAAACAGACCCCCAAAAACATGCAATACTGCTTAAATAAAACGTTTCCGCCAGGGATTTTCTTCAAACCACTTGCAATCAAAATTAGACATTTCCAGCAGTGCTCACACACCCCTCAACCCACCCCGAAAATTCTAGAACACCCCCAAACAGCCCCCCAAAAACATGCAATACTGCTAAAAACAAAAACGTTTCCGCCATGGATTTTCTTCAAACCACTTGCAATCAAAATTAGACCTTCTGAGCAGTGCTCCCAGACCCCTCAACCCACACCCAAAGATCTAGAACACCCCCAAACAGCCCCCCAAAAAAATGCAATACTGCTGGGCCTAAGTTCCAATCTTGCCAAAACGCTCTCTGCAACTAGGCCCAAGCCCCCTTTTTCTACCATGGATTTTCTTCAAACCACTTGCATTCAAAATTAGACCTTCCCAGCAGTGCTCCCAGACCACTCAACCCACCCCCAAAAATCTAGAACACCCCCAAACAGCCCCCAAAAACATGCAATACTGCTAAAAACAAAAACTTTTCTACCAGGGATTCTCTTCAAACCACTTGCAATCAAAATTAGACCTTCCGAGCAGTGCTCCCAGACCCTTCAACCCACACCCAAAGATCTAGAACACCGCCAAGCAGCCCGCCAAAAACATAAAATACTACCAGGCCTGTTTCAATCGTGCCAAAACGCTCTCTGCAACTAGGCCCAAACCCCCCTTTTCCACAATGGATTTTCTTAAAACCACTTGCAATCAAAATTAGACCTTCCCAGCAGTGCTCCCAGACCCCTCAACCCAACCTCAAAAATCTAGATTTCCCCCGAACAGCCCCCCAAAAACATGCAATACTGTTTAAAAAAAACGTTTCCACCATGGGTTTTCTTCAAACCACTTGCAATCAAAATTAGAATTTCCCACCAGTGCTCCCAGACCACTCAACCCAACCCCAAAGATCTAGAACCCCCCCAAAGCAGCCACCCAAAAACATGCAATACTGCTAGGCCTAAGATTCTATCTTGCCAAAACGTTCTCTGCAACTCGGCCCAAAGCCCCCTTTTCTGCCATGGAATTTCTTCAAACCACTTGCATTCAAAATAAGACCATCCCAGCAGTGCTCCCAGACCCCTCAACCCACCCCGAAAAATCTAGAACATCCCCAAACAGCCCCCCAAAAACATGCAATACTGCTAAAAACAAAATCTTTTCCACCAGTGATTTTCTTCAAACCACTTGCAATCAAAATTAGACCTTCCGAGCAGTGCTCCCAGACCCCTCAACCCACCACCGAAGATCTAGAACACCCCCAAGCAGCCCGCCAAAAACATGCAATACTACTAGGCCTAAGTTTCAATCGTGCCAAAACGCTCTCTGCAATTAGGCCCAAACCCCCCTTTTCCACCATGGATTTTCTTCAAACCACTTGCAATCAAAATTAGACCTTCCCAGCAGTGCTCCCAGACCCCTCAACCCAACCTCAAAAATCTAGATTCCCCCCAAACAGCCCCCCAAAAACATGCAATACTGCTTAAAAAAACGTTTCCACCAGGGATTTTCTTCAAATCACTTGCAATTAAAATTAGAACTTCCAAGCAGTGCTCACAGACCCCTCAACACACCACCAAAGATCTAGAACCCCCCTAGCAGCCACCCAAAGACATGCAATACTGCTAGGCCTAAAATTCAATCTTGCCAAAATGTTCTCTGCAACTAGGCCCAAACCCCCCTTTTCTACCATGGATTTTCTTCAAACCACTTGCAATCAAAATTAGACCTTCCCACCAGTGCTCCCAGACCCCTCAACCCACCACAAAGATCTAGAACCCCCCTAGCAGCCACCCAAAGACATGCAATACTGCTAGGCCTAAAATTCAATCTTGCCAAAATGTTCTCTGCAACTAGGCCCAAACCCCCCTTTTCTACCATGGATTTTCTTCAAACCACTTACATTCAAAATTAGACCATCCCAGCAGTGCTCCCAGACCCCTCAACCCACCCCAAAAAATCTAGAACATCCCCAAACAGCCCCCCAAAAACATAAAATACTGCTAAAAACAAAATCGTTTCCACCAGTGATTTTCTTCAAACCACTTGCAATCAAAATTAGACATTCCGAGCAGTGCTCCCAGACCCCTCAACCCACCCCCAAAAATCTAGAACACCCCCAAGCAGCCCGCCAAAAACATGCAATACTACCAGGCATAAGTTTCAATCGTGCCAAAACGCTCTCTGCAACCAGGCCCAAACCCCCCTTTTCCACCATGGATTTTCTTCAAACCACTTGCAATCAAAATTAGACCTTCCCAGCAGTGCTCCCAGACCCCTCAACCCACCCTAAAAATCTAGAACACCCCTAAACAGCCCCCTAAAAACATGCAATACTGTTAAAAAAAAACGTTTACACCAGTGATTTTCATCAAACCACTTGCAATCAAAATTAGACCTTCCCAGCAGTGCTCACAGACCCCTCAACCCACCCCCAAAGATCTAGAACACCCCCAAGCAGCCCCCTAAAAACATGCAATAATGCTTAAAAAAAACGTTTACACCAGTGATTTTCATCAAACCACTTGCAATCAAAATTAGACCTTCCCAGCAGTGCTCACAGACCCCTCAACCCACCCCCAAAGATCTAGAACACCCCCAAGCAGCCCCCCAAAAACATGCAATACTACCAGGCCTAAGTTTCAATCGTGCCAAAATTATCTCTGCAACTAGGCCCAAACCCCCCTGTTCTACCATGGATTTTCTTCAAACCACTTGCAATCAAAATTAGACGTTCCCACCAGTGCTCCCAGACCCCTCAACCCACCCCCAAAGATCTAGAACCCACCTAGCAGCCACCCAAAGACATGCAATACTGCTAGGCCTAAAATTCAATCTTGCCAAAATGTTCTCTGCAACTAGGCCCAAACCCCCCTTTTCTACCATGGATTTTCTTCAAACCACTTACATTCAAAATTAGACCATCCCAGCAGTGCTCCCAGACTCCTCAACCCACCCCAAAAAATCTAGAACATCCCCAAACAGCCCCCCAAAAACATAAAATACTGCTAAAAACAAAATCGTTTCCACCAGGGATTTTCTTCAAACCACTTGCAATCAAAATTAGACCTTCCGAGCAGTGCTCCCAGACCCCTCAACCCACCCCCAAGGATCTAGAACACCCCCAAGCCGCCCGCCAAAAACATGCAATACTAGCAGGCCTAAATTTCAATCGTGCCAAAACGCTCTCTGCAACTAGACCCAAACACCCTTTTTCCACCATGGATTTTCTTCAAACCACATGCATTCAAAATTAGACCTTCCCAGCAGTGCTCCCAGACCACTCAACCCACCCCCAAAAATCTAGAACACCCCCAAACAGCCCCCAAAAACATGCAATACTGCTAAAAACAAAAACTTTTCCACCAGGGATTTTCTTCAAACCACTTGCAATCAAAATTAGACCTTCCGAGCAGTGCTCCCAGACCCCTCAACCCACACCCAAAGATCTAGAACACCGCCAAGCAGGCCGCCAAAAACATAAAATACTACCAGGCCTGTTTCAATCGTGACAAAACGCTCTCTGCAACTAGGCCAAAACCCCCTTTTCCACCATGGATTTTCTTCAAACCACTTGCAATCAAAATTAGACCTTCCCAGCAGTGCTCCCAGACCCCTCAACTCAACCTCAAAAATCTAGATTCCCCCCAAACAGCCCCCCAAAAAACATGCAATACTGCTTAAAAAAAACGTTTCCACCATGGATTTTCTTCAAACCACTTGCAATCAAAATTAGACCTTCCCACCAGTGCTCCCAGACCACTCAACCCACCCCCAAAGATCTAGAACCCCCCCAAGCAGCCACCCAAAAACATGCAATACTGCTAGGCCTTAGATTCTATCTTGCCAAAACGTTCTCTGCAACTAGGCCCAAACCCCCCTTTTCTGCCATTAATTTTCTTCAAACCACTTGCATTCAAAATTAGACCATCCCAGCAGTGCTCCCAGACCCCTCAACCCACCCCGAAAAATCTAGAACATCCCCAAACAGCCCCCCAAAAACATGCAATACTGCTAAAAACAAAATCTTTTCCACCAGGGATTTTCTTCAAACCACTTGCAATCAAAATTAGACCATCCCAGCAGTGCTCCCAGACCCCTCAACCCACCCCAAAAAATCTAGAACATCCCCAAACAGCCCCCCAAAAACATGCAATAATGCTAAAAACAAAATCGTTCCCACCAGGGATTTTCTTCAAACCACTTGCAATCAAAATTAGACCTTCCGAGCAGTGCTCCCAGACCCCTCAACCCACCCCAAAAAATCTAGAACACCCCCAAGCAGCCCGCCAAAAACATGCAATACTATCAGGCATAAATTTCAATCGTGCCAAAACGCTCTCTGCAACTAGGCCCAAACCCCCCTTTTCCACCATGGATTTTCTTCAAACCACTTGCAATCAAAATTAAACCTTCCCAGCAGTGCTCCCAGACCCCTCAACCCACCCTAAAAATCTAGAACAACCCCGAACAGCCCCCTAAAAACATGCAATACTGCTTAAAAAAACATTTACACCAGTGATTTTCATCAAACCACTTGCAATCAAAATTAGACCTTCCCAGCAGTGCTCACAGACCCCTCAACCCACCCCCAAAGATCTAGAACACCCCCAAGCAGCCCCCTAAAAACATGCAATACTGCTTAAAAAAACGTTTACACCAGTGATTTTCATCAAACCACTTGCAATCAAAATTAGACCTTCCCAAGAGTGCTCACAGACCCCTCAACCCACCCCCAAAGATCTAGAACACCCCCAAGCAGCCCCCTAAAAACATGCAATAATGCTTAAAAAAAACGTTTACACCAGTGATTTTCATCAAACCACTTGCAATCAAAATTAGACCTTCCCAGCAGTGCTCACAGACCCCTCAACCCACCCCCAAAGATCTAGAACACCCCCAAGCAGCCCCCCAAAAACATGCAATACTACCAGGCCTAAGTTTCAATCGTGCCAAAATTATCTCTGCAACTAGGCCCAAACCCCCCTTTTCCACCATGGATTTTCTTCAAACCACTTGCAATCAAAATTAGACCTTCCCACCAGTGCTCCCAGACCCCCTCAAACCCCCCCCCAAAGATCTAGAACCCCCTCAAGCAGCCAACCAAAGACATGCAATACTGCTAGGCCTAAGATTCAATCTTGCCAAAACGTTCTCTGCAACTAGGCCCAAACCCGCCTTTTCCACCATGGATTTTCTTCAAACCATTTGCATTCAGAATTAGACCATCCCAGCAGTGCTCCAAGACCCCTCAACCCACCCCGAAAAATCGAGAACACCCCAAAACATCCCCCCAAAAACATGCAATACTGCTAAAAACAAAAACGTTTCCACCAGGGATTTTCTTCAAACCACTTGCAATAAAATTAGACCTTCCGAACAGTGCTCCCAGACCCCTCAACCCACCCCCAAGGATCTAGAACACCCCCAAGCCGCCCGCCAAAAACATGCAATACTAGCAGGCCTAAATTTCAATCGTGCCAAAACGCTCTCTGCAACTAGACCCAAACCTCCTTTTTCCACCATGGATTTTCTTCAAACCACTTGCAATCAAAATTAGACCTTCCCAGCAGTGCTCCCAGACCCCTCAACCCACCCCCAAAAATCTAGAACACCCCCAAACAGACCCCCAAAAACATGCAATACTGCTTAAATAAAACCTTTCCGCCAGGGATTTTCTTCAAACCACTTGCAATCAAAATTAGACCTTCCCAGCATTGCTCACACACCCCTCAACCCACCCCGAAAAATCCAGAACACCCCAAACAGCCCCCCAAAAACATGCAATACTGCTAAAAACAAAAACGTTTCCGCCAGGGATTTTCTTCAAACCACTTGCAATCAAAATTAGACCTTCCGAGCAGTGCTCCCAGACCCCTCAACCCACACCCAAAGATCTAGAACACCCCCAAACAGCCCCCCAAAAACATGCAATACTGCTGGGCCTAAGTTTCAATCTTGCCAAAACGCTCTCTGCAACTAGGCCCAAGCCCCCTTTTTCTACCATGGATTTTCTTCAAACCACTTGCATTCAAAATTAGACCTTCCCAGCAGTGCTCCAAGACCACTCAACCCATCCCCAAAAATCTAGAACACCCCCAAACAGCCCCCAAAAACATGCAATACTGCTAAAAACAAAAACTTTTCCACCAGGGATTTTCTTCAAACCACTTGCAATCAAAATTAGACCTTCCGAGCAGTGCTCCCAGACCCCTCAACCCACACCCAAAGATCTAGAACACCGCCAAGCAGCCCGCCAAAAACATAAAATACTACCAGGCTTGTTTCAATCGTGCCAAAACGCTCTCTGCAACTAGGCCCAAACCCCCCTTTTCCACCATGGATTTTCTTCAAACCACTTGCAATCAAAATTAGACCTTCCCAGCAGTGCTCCCAGACCCCTCAACCCAACCTTAAAAATCTAGATTCCCCCCAAACAGCCCCCCAAAAACATGCAATAGTGCTTAAAAAAAACGTTTCCACCATGGATTTTCTTCAAACCACTTGCAAATTAAATTAGAACTTCCAAGCAGTGCTCACAGACCCCTCAACCCACCACCAAAGATCTAGAACACCCCCAAGCAGCCCCCTAAAAACATGCAATACTGCTTAAAAAAACGTTTACACCAGTGATTTTCATCAAACCACTTGCAATCAAAATTAGACCTTCCCAAGAGTGCTCACAGACCCCTCAACCCACCCCCAAAGATCTAGAACACCCCCAAGCAGCCCCCTAAAAACATGCAATAATGCTTAAAAAAAACGTTTACACCAGTGATTTTCATCAAACCACTTGCAATCAAAATTAGACCTTCCCAGCAGTGCTCACAGACCCCTCAACCCACCCCCAAAGATCTAGAACACCCCCAAGCAGCCCCCCAAAAACATGCAATACTACCAGGCCTAAGTTTCAATCGTGCCAAAATTATCTCTGCAACTAGGCCCAAACCCCCCTTTTCCACCATGGATTTTCTTCAAACCACTTGCAATCAAAATTAGACCTTCCCACCAGTGCTCCCAGACCCCTCAAACCCCCCCCAAAGATCTAGAACCCCCTCAAGCAGCCAACCAAAGACATGCAATACTGCTAGGCCTAAGATTCAATCTTGCCAAAACGTTCTCTGCAACTAGGCCCAAACCCGCCTTTTCTACCATGGATTTTCTTCAAACCATTTGCATTCAGAATTAGACCATCCCAGCAGTGCTCCAAGACCCCTCAACCCACCCCGAAAAATCGAGAACACCCCCAAACATCCCCCCAAAAACATGCAATACTGCTAAAAACAAAAACGTTTCCACCAGGGATTTTCTTCAAACCACTTGCAATAAAATTAGACCTTCCGAACAGTGCTCCCAGACCCCTCAACCCACCCCCAAGGATCTAGAACACCCCCAAGCCGCCCGCCAAAAACATGCAATACTAGCAGGCCTAAATTTCAATCGTGCCAAAACGCTCTCTGCAACTAGACCCAAACCTCCTTTTTCCACCATGGATTTTCTTCAAACCACTTGCAATCAAAATTAGACCTTCCCAGCAGTGCTCCCAGACCCCTCAACCCACCCCCAAAAATCTAGAACACCCCCAAACAGACCCCCAAAAACATGCAATACTGCTTAAATAAAACCTTTCCGCCAGGGATTTTCTTCAAACCACTTGCAATCAAAATTAGACCTTCCCAGCATTGCTCACACACCCCTCAACCCACCCCGAAAAATCAAGAACACCCCAAACAGCCCCCCAAAAACATGCAATACTGCTAAAAACAAAAATGTTTCCGCCAGGGATTTTCTTCATACCACTTGCAATCAAAATTAGACCTTCCGAGCAGTGCTCCCAGACCCCTCAACCCACACCCAAAGATCTAGAACACCCCCAAACAGCCCCCCAAAAACATGCAATACTGCTGGGCCTAAGTTTCAATCTTGCCAAAACGCTCTCTGCAACTAGGCCCAAGCCCCCTTTTTCTACCATGGATTTTCTTCAAACCACTTGCATTCAAAATTAGACCTTCCCAGCAGTGCTCCAAGACCACTCAACCCAACCCCAAAAATCTAGAACACCCCCAAACAGCCCCCAAAAACATGCAATACTGCTAAAAACAAAAACTTTTCCACCAGGGATTTTCTTCAAACCACTTGCAATCAAAATTAGACCTTCCGAGCAGTGCTCCCAGACCCCTCAACCCACACCCAAAGATCTAGAACACCGCCAAGCAGCCCGCCAAAAACATAAAATACTACCAGGCTTGTTTCAATCGTGCCAAAACGCTCTCTGCAACTAGGCCCAAACCCCCCTTTTCCACCATGGATTTTCTTCAAACCACTTGCAATCAAAATTAGACCTTCCCAGCAGTGCTCCCAGACCCCTCAACCCAACCTTAAAAATCTAGATTCCCCCCAAACAGCCCCCCAAAAACATGCAATACTGCTTAAAAAAAACGTTTCCACCATGGATTTTCTTCAAACCACTTGCAAATTAAATTAGAACTTCCAAGCAGTGCTCACAGACCCCTCAACCCACCACCAAAGATCTAGAACACCCCCAAGCAGCCCCCTAAAAACATGCAATACTACCAGGCCTAAGTTTCAATCGTGCCAAAATGCTCTCTGCAACTAGGCCCAAACCCCACTTTTTCACCATGGATTTTCTTCAAACCACTTGCAATCAAAATTAGACCTTCCCACCAGTGCTCCCAGACCCATCAACCCACCCCCAAAGATCTAGAACCCCCCTAGCAGCCACCCAAAGACATGCAATACTGCTAGGCCTAAAATTCGATCTTGCCAAAATGTTCTCTGCAACTAGGCCCAAACCCCCCTTTTCTACCATGGATTTTCTTCAAACCACTTGCATTCAAAATTAGACCATCCCAGCAGTGCTCCCAGACCCCTCAACCCACCCCGAAAAATCTAGAACATCCCCAAACATCCCCCCAAAAACATGCAATACTGCTAAAAACAAAATCTTTTCCACCAGGGATTTTCTTCAAACCACTTGCAATCAAAATTAGACCTTCCGAGCAGTGCTCCCAGACCCCTCAACCCACACCCAAAGATCTAGAACACCCCCAAGCAGCCCGCCAAAAACATAAAATACTACCAGGCCAAAATTTCAATCGTGCCAAAACGCTCTCTGCAACTTGACCCAAACATCCGTTTTCCACCATGGATTTTCTTCAAACCACTTGCAATCAAAATTAGACCTTCCCAGCAGTGCTCCCAGACCCCTCAACCCACCCCCAAAAATCTAGAACACCCCCAAACAGACCCCCAAAAACATGCAATACTGCTTAAATAAAACGTTTCCGCCAGGGACTTTCTTCAAACCACTTGCAATCAAAATTAGACCTTCCCAGCAGTGCTCACACACCTCAACCCACCCCGAAAAATCTAGAACACCCCCAAACAGCCCCCCAAAAACATGCAATACTGCTAAAAACAAAAACGTTTCCGCCATGGATTTTCTTCAAACCACTTGCAATCAAAATTAGACCTTCCGAGCAGTGCTCCCAGACCCCTCAACCCACACCCAAAGATCTAGAACACCCCCAAACAGCCCCCCAAAAACATGCAATACTGCTGGGCCTAAGTTCCAATCTTGCCAAAACGCTCTCTGCAACTAGGCCCAAGCCCCCTTTTTCTACCATGGATTTTCTTCAAACCACTTGCATTCAAAATTAGACCTTCCCAGCAGTGCTCCCAGACCACTCAACCCACCCCCAAAAATCTAGAACACCCCCAAACAGCCCCCCAAAAACATGCAATACTGCTAAAAACAAAAACTGTTCCACCAGGGATTTTCTTCAAACCACTTGCAATCAAAATTAGACCTTCCGAGCAGTGCTCCCAGACCCCTCAACCCACACCCAAAGATCTAGAACACCGCCAAGCAGCCCGCCAAAAACATAAAATAATACCAGGCCTGTTTCAATAGTGCCAAAACGCTCTCTGCAACTAGGCCCAAACCCCCCTTTTCCACAATGGATTTTCTTAAAACCACATGCAATCAAAATTAGACCTTCCCAGCAGTGCTCCCAGACCCCTCAACCCAACCTCAAAAATCTAGATTTCCCCTGAACAGCCCCCCAAAAACATGCAATACTGCTTAAAAAAACGTTTCCACCATGGATTTTCTTCAAACCACTTGCAATCAAAATTAGAATTTCCCTCCAGTGCTCCCAGACCACTCAACCCAACCCCAAAGATCTAGAACCCCCCCAAGCAGCCACCCAAAAACATGCAATACTGCTAGGCCTACGATTCTATCTTGCCAAAACGTTCTCTGCAACTCGGCCCATAGCCCCCTTTTCTGCCATGGAATTTCTTCAAACCACTTGCATTCAAAATTAGACCATCCCAGCAGTGCTCCCAGACCCCTCAACCCACCCCGAAAAATCTAGAACATCTCCAAACAGCCCCCCAAAAACATGCAATACTGCTAAAAACAAAATCTTTTCCACCAGGGATTTTCTTCAAACCACTTGCAATCAAAATTAGACCTTCCGAGCAGTGCTCCCAGACCCCTCAATCCACCACCGAAGATCTAGAACACCCCCAAGCAGCCCGCCAAAAACATGCAATACTACTAGGCCTAAGTTTCAATCGTGCCAAAAACGCTCTCTGCAATTAGGCCCAAACCCCCCTTTTCCACCATGGATTTTCTTCAAACCACTTGCAATCAAAATTAGACCTTCCCAGCAGTGCTCCCAGACCCCTCAACCCAACCTCAAAAATCTAGATTCCCCCCAAACGGCCCCCCAAAAACATGCAATACTGCTTAAAACAAACGTTTCCACCAGGGATTTTCTTCAAACCACTTGCAATTAAAATTAGAACTTCCAAGCAGTGCTCACAGACCCGTCAACCCACCACCAAAGATCTAGAACACCCCCAAGCAGCCCCCTAAAAACATGCAATACTACCAGGCCTAAGTTTCAATCGTGCCAAAATGCTCTCTGCAACTAGGCCCAAACCCCCCTTTTCCAACATGGATTTTCTTCAAACCACTTGCAATCAAAATTAGACCTTCCCACCAGTGCTCCCAGACCCATCAACCCACCCCAAAGATCTAGAACCCCCCTAGCAGCCACCCAAAGACATGCAATACTGCTAGGCCTAAAATTCAATCTTGCCAAAATGTTCTCTGCAACTAGGCCCAAACCCCCCTTTTCTACCATGGATTTTCTTCAAACCACTTACATTCAAAATTAGACCATCCCAGCAGTGCTCCCAGACCCCTCAACCCACCCCCAAAAATCTAGAACATCCCCAAACAGCCCCCCAAAAACATAAAATACTGCTAAAAACAAAATCGTTTCCACCAGTGATTTTCTTCAAACCACTTGCAATCAAAATTAGACATTCCGAGCAGTGCTCCCAGACCCCTCAACCCACCCCCAAACATCTAGAACACCCCCAAGCAGCCCGCCAAAAACATGCAATACTACCAGGCATAAGTTTCAATCGTGCCAAAACGCTCTCTGCAACCAGGCCCAAACCCCCCTTTTCCACCATGGATTTTCTTCAAACCACTTGCAATCAAAATTAGACCTTCCCAGCAGTGCTCCCAGACCCCTCAACCCACCCCGAAAAATCTAGAACACCCCTAAACAGCCCCCTAAAAACATGCAATACTGCTTAAGAAAAACGTTTACACCAGTGATTTTCATCAAACCACTTGCAATAAAAATTGGACCTTCCCAGCAGTGCTCACAGACCCCTCAACCCACCCCCAAAGATCTAGAACACCCCCAAGCAGCCCCCTAAAAACATGCAATACTGCTTAAAAAAAACGTTTACACCAGTGATTTTCATCAAAACACTTGCAATCAAAATTAGACCTTCCCAGCAGTGCTCATAGACCCCTCAACCCACCCCCAAAGATCTAGAACACCCCCAAGCATCCCCCTAAAAACATGCAATAATGCTTGAAAAAAACGTTTACACCAGTGATTTTCATCAAACCACTTGCAATCAAAATTAGACCTTCCCAGCAGTGCTCACAGACCCCTCAACCCACCCCCAAAGATCTAGAACACCCCCAAGCAGCCCCCCAAAAACATGCAATACTACCAGGCCTAAGTTTCAATCGTGCCAAAATTATCTCTGCAACTAGGCCCAAACCCCCCTTTTCCACCATGGATTTTCTTCAAACCACTTGCAATCAAAATTAGACCTTCCCACCAGTGCTCCCAGACCCATCAAACCACCCCCAAAGATCTAGAACCCCCCTAGCAGCCACCCAAAGACATGCAATACTGCTAGGCCTAAAATTCGATCTTGCCAAAATGTTCTCTGAAACTAGGCCCAAACCCCCCTTTTCTACCATGGATTTTCTTCAAACCACTTGCAATCAAAATTAGACCTTCCCACAAGTGCTCCCAGACCCCTCAACCCACCCCCAAAAATCTAGAACACCCCCAAACAGACCCCCAAAAACATACAATACTGCTTAAATAAAACCTTTCCGCCAGGGATTTTCTTCAAACCACTTGCAATCAAAATTAGACCTTCCCAGCAGTGCTCACACACCCCTCAACCCACCCCGAAAAATCTAGAACACCCCCAAACAGCCCCCCAAAAACATGCAATACTGCTAAAAACAAAAACGTTTCCGCCAGGGATTTTCTTCAAACCACTTGCAATCAAAATTAGACCTTCCGAGCAGTGCTCCCAGACCCTTCAACCCACACCCAAAGATCTAGAACACCCCCAAACAGCCCCCCAAAAACATGCAATACTGCTGAGCCTAAGTTTCAATCTTGCCAAAACGCTCTCTGCAACTAGGCCCAAGCCCCCTTTTTCTACCATGGATTTCCTTCAAACCACTTGCATTCAAAATTAGACCTTCCCAGCAGTGCTCCCAGACCACTCAACCCACCCCCAAAAATCTAGAACACCCCCAAACAGCCCCCAAAAACATGCAATACTGCTAAAAACAAAAACTTTTCCACCAGGGATTTTCTTCAAACCACTTGCAATCAAAATTAGACCTTCCGAGCAGTGCTCCCAGACCCCTCAACCCACACCCAAAGATCTAGAACACCGCCAAGCAGGCCGCCAAAAACATAAAATACTACCAGGCCTGTTTCAATCGTGCCAAAACGCTCTCTGCAACTAGGCCAAAACCCCCTTTTCCACCATGGATTTTCTTCAAACCACTTGCAATCAAAATTAGACCTTCCCAGCAGTGCTCCCAGACCCCTCAACCCAACCTCAAAAATCTAGATTCCCCCCAAACAGCCCCCCAAAAAACATGCAATACTGCTTAAAAAAAACGTTTCCACCATGGATTTTCTTCAAACCACTTGCAATCAAAATTAGACCTTCCCACCAGTGCTCCCAGACCACTCAACCCACCCCCAAAGATCTAGAACCCCCCCAAGCAGCCACCCAAAAACATGCAATACTGCTAGGCCTAAGATTCTATCTTGCCAAAACGTTCTCTGCAACTAGGCCCAAACCCCCCTTTTCTGCCATGGATTTTCTTCAAACCACTTGCATTCAAAATTAGACCATCCCAGCAGTGCTCCAAGACCCCTCAACCCACCCCGAAAAATCTAGAACATCCCCAAACAGCCCCCCAAAAACATGCAATACTGCTAAAAACAAAATCTTTTCCACCAGGGATTTTCTTCAAACCACTTGCAATCAAAATTAGACCTTCCCAGCAGTGCTCACACACCTCAACCCACCCTGAAAAATCTAGAACACCCCCAAACAGCCCCCCAAAAACATGCAATACTGCTGGGCCTAACTTCCAATCTTGCCAAAACGCTCTCTGCAACTAGGCCCAAGCCCCCTTTTTCTACCATGGATTTTCTTCAAACCACTTGCATTCAAAATTAGAACTTCCCAGCAGTGCTCCCAGACCACTCAACCCACCCCCAAAAATCTAGAACACCCCCAAACAGCCCCCCAAAAACATGCAATACTGCTAAAAACAAAAACTGTTCCACCAGGGATTTTCTTCAAACCACTTGCAATCAAAATTAGACCTTCCGAGCAGTGCTCCCAGACCCCTCAACCCACACCCAAAGATCTAGAACACCGCCAAGCAGCCCGCCAAAAACATAAAATAATACCAGGCCTGTTTCAATCGTGCCAAAACGCTCTCTGCAACTAGGCCCAAACCCCCATTTTCCACAATGGATTTTCTTAAAACCACTTGCAATCAAAATTAGACCTTCCCAGCAGTGCTCCCAGACCCCTCAACC
Organism: Lissotriton vulgaris; assembly: GCF_964263255.1. Lineage (NCBI taxonomy): Eukaryota > Metazoa > Chordata > Amphibia > Caudata > Salamandridae > Lissotriton > Lissotriton vulgaris. The sequence continues at coordinate 171,131,773 of NC_141688.1, forward strand.
CAACCTCAAAAATCTAGATTTCCCCTGAACAGCCCCCCAAAAACATGCAATACTGCTTAAAAAAAACGTTTCCACCATGGATTTTCTTCAAACCACTTGCAATCAAAATTAGAATTTCCCACCAGTGCTCCCAGACCACTCAACCCAACCCCAAAGATCTAGAACCCCCCCAAGCAGCCACCCAAAAACATGCAATACTGCTAGGCCTACGATTCTATCTTGCCAAAACGTTCTCTGCAACTCGGCCCAAAGCCCCCTTTTCTGCCATGGAATTTCTTCAAACCACTTGCATTCAAAATTAGACCATCCCAGCAGTGCTCCCAGACCCCTCAACCCACCCCGAAAAATCTAGAACATCTCCAAAAAGCCCCCCAAAAACATGCAATACTGCTAAAAACAAAATCTTTTCCACCAGGGATTTTCTTCAAACCACTTGCAATCAAAATTAGACCTTCCGAGCAGTGCTCCCAGACCCCTCAATCCACCACCGAAGATCTAGAACACCCCCAAGCAGCCCGCCAAAAACATGCAATACTACTAGGCCTAAGTTTCAATCGTGCCAAAAACGCTCTGTGCAATTAGGCCCAAACCCCCCTTTTCCACCATGGATTTTCTTCAAACCACTTGCAATCAAAATTAGACCTTCCCAGCAGTGCTCCCAGACCCCTCAACCCAACCTCAAAAATCTAGATTCCCCCCAAACGGCCCCCCAAAAACATGCAATACTGCTTAAAACAAACGTTTCCACCAGGGATTTTCTTCAAACCACTTGCAATTAAAATTAGAACTTCCAAGCAGTGCTCACAGACCCGTCAACCCACCACCAAAGATCTAGAACACCCCCAAGCAGCCCCCTAAAAACATGCAATACTACCAGGCCTAAGTTTCAATCGTGCCAAAATGCTCTCTGCAACTAGGCCCAAACCCCCCTTTTCCAACATGGATTTTCTTCAAACCACTTGCAATCAAAATTAGACCTTCCCGCCAGTGCTCCCAGACCCATCAACCCACCCCAAAGATCTAGAACCCCCCTAGCAGCCACCCAAAGACATGCAATACTGCTAGGCCTAAAATTCAATCTTGCCAAAATGTTCTCTGCAACTAGGCCCAAACCCCCCTTTTCTACCATGGATTTTCTTCAAACCACTTACATTCAAAATTAGACCATCCCAGCAGTGCTCCCAGACCCCTCAACCCACCCCAAAAAACCTAGAACATCCCCAAACAGCCCCCCAAAAACATAAAATACTGCTAAAAACAAAATCGTTTCCACCAGTGATTTTCTTCAAACCACTTGCAATCAAAATTAGACATTCCGAGCAGTGCTCCCAGACCCCTCAACCCACCCCCAAACATCTAGAACACCCCCAAGCAGCCCGCCAAAAACATGCAATACTACCAGGCATAAGTTTCAATCGTGCCAAAACGCTCTCTGCAACCAGGCCCAAACCCCCCTTTTCCACCATGGATTTTCTTCAAACCACTTGCAATCAAAATTAGACCTTCCCAGCAGTGCTCCCAGACCCCTCAACCCACCCCGAAAAATCTAGAACACCCCTAAACAGCCCCCTAAAAACATGCAATACTGCTTAAGAAAAACGTTTACACCAGTGATTTTCATCAAACCACTTGCAATCAAAATTGGACCTTCCCAGCAGTGCTCACAGACCCCTCAACCCACCCCAAAGATCTAGAACACCCCCAAGCAGCCCCCTAAAAACATGCAATACTGCTTAAAAAAAACGTTTACACCAGTGATTTTCATCAAAACACTTGCAATCAAAATTAGACCTTCCCAGCAGTGCTCATAGACCCCTCAACCCACCCCCAAAGATCTAGAACACCCCCAAGCATCCCCCTAAAAAAGTGCAATAATGCTTAAAAAAAACGTTTACACCAGTGATTTTCATCAAACCACTTGCAATCAAAATTAGACCTTCCCAGCAGTGCTCACAGACCCCTCAACCCACCCCCAAAGATCTAGAACACCCCCAAGCAGCCCCCCAAAAACATGCAATACTACCAGGCCTAAGTTTCAATCGTGCCAAAATTATCTCTGCAACTAGGCCCAAACCCCCCTTTTCCACCATGGATTTTCTTCAAACCACTTGCAATCAAAATTAGACCTTCCCACCAGTGTTCCCAGACCCATCAAACCACCCCCAAAGATCTAGAACCCCCCTAGCAGTCACCCAAAGACATGCAATACTGCTAGGCCTAAAATTCGATCTTGCCAAAATGTTCTCTGCAACTAGGCCCAAACCCCCCTTTTCTACCATGGATTTTCTTCAAACCACTTGCAATCAAAATTAGACCTTCCCACAAGTGCTCCCAGACCCCTCAACCCACCCCCAAAAATCTAGAACACCCCCAAACAGACCCCCAAAAACATACAATACTGCTTAAATAAAACCTTTCCGCCAGGGATTTTCTTCAAACCACTTGCAATCAAAATTAGACCTTCCCAGCAGTGCTCACACACCCCTCAACCCACCCCGAAAAATCTAGAACACCCCCAAACAGCCCCCCAAAAACATGCAATACTGCTAAAAACAAAAACGTTTCCGCCAGGGATTTTCTTCAAACCACTTGCAATCAAAATTAGACCTTCCGAGCAGTGCTCCCAGACCCTTCAACCCACACCCAAAGATCTAGAACACCCCCAAACAGCCCCCCAAAAACATGCAATACTGCTGAGCCTAAGTTTCAATCTTGCCAAAACGCTCTCTGCAACTAGGCCCAAGCCCCCTTTTTCTACCATGGATTTCCTTCAAACCACTTGCATTCAAAATTAGACCTTCCCAGCAGTGCTCCCAGACCACTCAACCCACCCCCAAAAATCTAGAACACCCCCAAACAGCCCCCAAAAACATGCAATACTGCTAAAAACAAAAACTTTTCCACCAGGGATTTTCTTCAAACCACTTGCAATCAAAATTAGACCTTCCGAGCAGTGCTCCCAGACCCCTCAACCCACACCCAAAGATCTAGAACACCGCCAAGCAGGCCGCCAAAAACATAAAATACTACCAGGCCTGTTTCAATCGTGCCAAAACGCTCTCTGCAACTTGGCCAAAACCCCCTTTTCCACCATGGATTTTCTTCAAACCACTTGCAATCAAAATTAGACCTTCCCAGCAGTGCTCCCAGACCCCTCAACCCAACCTCAAAAATCTAGAATCCCCCCAAACAGCCCCCCAAAAAACATGCAATACTGCTTAAAAAAAACGTTTCCACCATGGATTTTCTTCAAACCACTTGCAATCAAAATTAGACCTTCCCACCAGTGCTCCCAGACCACTCAACCCACCCCCAAAGATCTAGAACCCCCCCAAGCAGCCACCCAAAAACATGCAATACTGCTAGGCCTAAGATTCTATCTTGCCAAAACGTTCTCTGCAACTAGGCCCAAACCCCCCTTTTCTGCCATGGATTTTCTTCAAACCACTTGCAATCAAAATTAGACCATCCCAGCAGTGCTCCCAGACCCCTCAACCCACCCCAAAAAATCTAGAACATCCCCAAACAGCCCCCCAAAAACATAAAATACTGCTAAAAACAAAATCGTTTCCACCAGGGATTTTCTTCAAACCACTTGCAATCAAAATTAGACCTTCCCACCAGTGCTCCCAGACCACTCAACCCACCCCCAAAGATCTAGAACCCCCCCAAGCAGCCACCCAAAAACATGCAATACTGCTAGGCCTAAGATTCTATCTTGCCAAAACGTTCTCTGCAACTAGGCCCAAACCCCCCTTTTCTGCCATAGATTTTCTTCAAACCACTTGCAATCAAAATTAGACCATCCCAGCAGTGCTCCCAGACCCCTCAACCCACCCCAAAAAATCTAGAACATCCCCAAACAGCCCCCCAAAAACATAAAATACTGCTAAAAACAAAATCGTTTCCACCAGGGATTTTCTTCAAACCACTTGCAATCAAAATTAGACCTTCCCACCAGTGCTCCCAGACCCCTCAACCCACCCCCAAAAATCTAGAACACCCCCAAGCAGCCCGCCAAAAACATGCAATACTACCAGGCATAAGTTTCAATCGTGCCAAAACGCTCTCTGCAACTAGGCCCAAACCCCCCTTTTCCACCATGGATTTTCTTCAAACCACTTGCAATCAAAATTAGACCTTCCCAGCAGTGCTCCCAGACCCCTCAACCCACCCTAAAAATCTAGAACACCCCCAAACAGCCCCCTAAAAACATGCAATACTGTTTAAAAAAATGTTTACACCAGTGATTTTCATCAAACCACTTGCAATCAAAAATAGACCTTCCCAGCAGTGCTCACAGACCCCTCAACCCACCCCCAAAGATCTAGAACACCCCAAAGCAGCCCCCTAAAAATATGCATTACTGCTTAAAAAAACGTTTACACCAGTGATTTTCATCAAACCACTTGCAATCAAAATTAGACCTTCCCAGCAGTGCTCACAGACCCCTCAACCCACCCCCAAAGATCTAGAACACCCCCAAACACCCCCCTAAAAACATGCAATACTGCTGAAAAAAAACGTTTACACCAGGGATTTTCTTCAAACCACTTGCAATCAAAATTAGACCTTCCCAGCAGTGCTCACAGACCCCTCAACACACCCCCAAAGATCTAGAACACCCCCAAGCAGCCCCCCAAAAACATGCAATACTACCAGGCCTAAGTTTCAATCGTGCCAAAATTATCTCTGCAACTAGGCCCAAACGCCCCTTTTCCACCATGGATTTTCTTCAAACCACTTGCAATCAAAATTAGACCTTCCCACCAGTGCTCCCAGACCCCTCAAACCACCCCCAAAGATCTAGAACCCCCTCAAGCAGCCAACCAAAGACATGCAATACTGCTAGGCCTAAGATTCAATCTTGCCAAAACGTTCTCTGCAACTAGGCCCAAACCCCCCTTTTCTACCATGGATTTTCTTCAAACCATTTGCATTCAGAATTAGACCATCCCAGCAGTGCTCCAAGACCCCTCAACCCACCCCGAAAAATCGAGAACATCCCCAAACAGCCCCCCAAAAACATAAAATACTGCTAAAAACAAAATCGTTTCCACCAGGGATTTTCTTCAAACCACTTGCAATCAAAATTAGACCATCCCAGCAGTGCTCCCAGACCCCTCAACCCACCCCAAAAAATCTAGAACATCCCCAAACAGCCCCCCAAAAACATAAAATACTGCTAAAAACAAAATCGTTTCCACCAGGGATTTTCTTCAAACCACTTGCAATCAAAATTAGACCTTCCGAGCAGTGCTCCAAGACCCCTCAACCCACACCCAAAGATCTAGAACACCGCCAAGCAGCCAGCCAAAAACATAAAATACTACCAGGCCTGTTTTAATCGTGCCAAAACGCTCTCTGCAACTAGGCCCAAACCCCCCTTTTCCACAATGGATTTTCTTAAAACCACTTGCAATCAAAATGAGACCTTCCCAGCAGTGCTCCCAGAACCCTCAACCCAACCTCAAAAATCTAGATTTCCCCCGAACAGCCCCCCAAAAACATGCAATACTGCTTAAAAAAACGTTCCCACCATGGATTTTCTTCAAACCACTTGCAAATTAAATTAGAACTTCCAAGCAGTGCTCACAGACCCCTCAACCCACCACCAAAGATCTAGAACACCCCCAAGCAGCCCCCTAAAAACATGCAATACTACCAGGCCTAAGTTTCAATCGTGCCAAAATGCTCTCTGCAACTAGGCCCAAACCCCACTTTTTCACCATGGATTTTCTTCAAACCACTTGCAATCAAAATTAGACCTTCCCACCAGTGCTCCCAGACCCATCAACCCACCCCCAAAGATCTAGAACCCCCCTAGCAGCCACCCAAAGACATGCAATACTGCAAGGCCTAAAATTCGATCTTGCCAAAATGTTCTCTGCAACTAGGCCCAAACCCCCCTTTTCTACCATGGATTTTCTTCAAACCACTTGCATTCAAAATTAGACCATCCCAGCAGTGCTCCCAGACCCCTCAACTCACCCCGAAAAATCTAGAACATCCCCAAACAGCCCCCCAAAAACATGCAATACTGCTATAAACAAAATCTTTTCCACCAGGGATTTTCTTCAAACCACTTGCAATCAAAATTAGACCTTCCGAGCAGTGCTCCCAGACCCCTCAACCCACACCCAAAGATCTAGAACACCCCCAAGCAGCCCGCCAAAAACATAAAATACTACCAGGCCAAAATTTCAATCGTGCCAAAACGCTCTCTGCAACTAGACCCAAACATCCTTTTTCCACCATGGATTTTCTTCAAACCACTTGCAATCAAAATTAGACCTTCCCAGCAGTGCTCCCAGACCCCTCAACCCACCCCCAAAAATCTAGAACACCCCCAAACAGACCCCCAAAAACATGCAATACTGCTTAAATAAAACGTTTCCGCCAGGGATTTTCTTCAAACCACTTGCAATCAAAATTAGACCTTCCCAGCAGTGCTCACACACCCCTCAACCCACCCCGAAAAATCTAGAACACCCCCAAACAGCCCCCCAAAAACATGCAATACTGCTAAAAACAAAAACGTTTCCACCATGGATTTTCTTCAAACCACTTGCAATCAAAATTAGACCTTCCGAGCAGTGCTCCCAGACCCCTCAACCCACACCCAAAGATCTAGAACACCCCCAAACAGCCCCCCAAAACATGCAATACTGCTGGGCCTAAGTTCCAATCTTGCCAAAACGCTCTCTGCATTTAGGCCCAAGCCCCCTTTTTCTACCATGGATTTTCTTCAAACCACTTGCATTCAAAATTAGACCTTCCCAGCAGTGCTCAAAGACCACTCAACCCACCCCCAAAAATCTAGAACACCCCCAAACAGCCCCCCAAAAACATGCAATACTGCTAAAAACAAAAACTGTTCCACCAGGGATTTTCTTCAAACCACTTGCAATCAAAATTAGACCTTCCGAGCAGTGCTCCCAGACCCCTCAACCCACACCCAAAGATCTAGAACACCGCCAAGCAGCCCGCCAAAAACATAAAATAATACCAGGCCTGTTTCAATCATGCCAAAACGCTCTCTGCAACTAGGCCCAAACCCCCCTTTTCCACAATGGATTTTCTTAAAACCACTTGCAATCAAAATGAGACCTTCCCAGCAGTGCTCCCAGACCCCTCAACCCAACCTCAAAAATCTAGATTTCCCCCGAACAGCCCCCCAAAAACATGCAATACTGCTTAAAAAAAACGTTTCCACCATGGATTTTCTTCAAACCACTTGCAATCAAAATTAGAATTTCCCACCAGTGCTCCCAGACCACTCAACCCAACCCCAAAGATCTAGAACCCCCCCAAGCAGCCACCCAAAAACATGCAATACTGCTAGGCCTACGATTCTATCTTGCCAAAACGTTCTCTGCAACTCGGCCCAAAGCCCCCTTTTCTGCCATGGAATTTCTTCAAACCACTTGCATTCAAAATTAGACCATCCCAGCAGTGCTCCCAGACCCCTCAACCCACCCCGAAAAATCTAGAACATCTCCAAACAGCCCCCCAAAAACATGCAATACTGCTAAAAACAAAATCTTTTCCACCAGGGATTTTCTTCAAACCACTTGCAATCAAAATTAGACCTTCCGAGCAGTGCTCCCAGACCCCTCAATCCACCACCGAAGATCTAGAACACCCCCAAGCAGCCCGCCAAAAACATGCAATACTACTAGGCCTAAGTTTCAATCGTGCCAAAACGCTCTCTGCAATTAGGCCCAAACCCCCCTTTTCCACCATGGATTTTCTTCAAACCACTTGCAATCAAAATTAGACCTTCCCAGCAAAGCTCCCAGACCCCTCAACCCAATCTCAAAAATCTAGATTCCCCCAAAACGGCCCCCCAAAAACATGCAATACTGCTTAAAAAAAACGTTTCCACCAGGGATTTTCTTCAAACCACTTGCAATTAAAATTAGAACTTCCAAGCAGTGCTCACAGACCCGTCAACCCACCACCAAAGATCTAGAACACCCCCAAGCAGCCCCCTAAAAACATGCAATACTACCAGGCCTAAGTTTCAATCGTGCCAAAATGCTCTCTGCAACTAGGCCCAAACCCCCCTTTTCCAACATGGATTTTCTTCAAACCACTTGCAATCAAAATTAGACCTTCCCACCAGTGCTCCCAGACCCATCAACCCACCCCAAAGATCTAGAACCCCACTAGCAGCCACCCAAAGACATGCAATACTGCTAGGCCTAAAATTCGATCTTGCCAAAATGTTCTCTGCAACTAGGCCCAAACCCCCCTTTTCTACCATGGATTTTTTTCAAACCACTTGCAATCAAAATTAGACCTTCCCACCAGTGCTCCCAGACCCCTCAACCCACCCCAAAGATCTAGAACCCCCCTAGCAGCCACCCAAAGACATGCAATACTGCTAGGCCTAAAATTCAATCTTGCCAAAATGTTCTCTGCAACTAGGCCCAAACCCCCCTTTTCTACCATGGATTTTCTTCAAACCACTTACATTCAAAATTAGACCATCCCAGCAGTGCTCCCAGACCCCTCAACCCACCCCAAAAAATCTAGAACATCCCCAAACAGCCCCCCAAAAACATAAAATACTGCTAAAAACAAAATCGTTTCCACCAGTGATTTTCTTCAAACCACTTGCAAACAAAATTAGACATTCCGAGCAGTGCTCCCAGACCCCTCAACCCACCCCCAAACATCTAGAACACCCCCAAGCAGCCCGCCAAAAACATGCAATACTACCAGGCATAAGTTTCAATCGTGCCAAAACGCTCTCTGCAACCAGGCCCAAACCCCCCTTTTCCACCATGGATTTTCTTCAAACCACTTGCAATCAAAATTAGACCTTCCCAGCAGTGCTCCCAGACCCCTCAACCCACCCTAAAAATCTAGAACACCCCTAAACAGCCCCCTAAAAACATGCAATACTGCTTAAGAAAAACGTTTACACCAGTGATTTTCATCAAACCACTTGCAATCAAAATTGGACCTTCCCAGCAGTGCTCACAGACCCCTCAACCCACCCCCAAAGATCTAGAACACCCCCAAGCAGCCCCCTAAAAACATGCAATACTGCTTAAAAAAACGTTTACACCAGTGATTTTCATCAAACCACTTGCAATCAAAATTAGACCTTCCCAGCAGTGCTCACAGACCCCTCAACCCACCCCCAAAGATCTAGAACACCCCCAAACATCCCCCTAAAAACATGCAATAATGCTTAAAAAAAACGTTTACACCAGTGATTTTCATCAAACCACTTGCAATCAAAATTAGACCTTCCCAGCAGTGCTCACAGACCCCTCAACCCACCCCCAAAGATCTAGAACACCCCCAAGCAGCCCCCCAAAAACATGCAATACTACCAGGCCTAAGTTTCAATCGTGCCAAAATTATCTCTGCAACTAGGCCCAAACCCCCCTTTTCCACCATGGATTTTCTTCAAACCACTTGCAATCAAAATTAGACCTTCCCACCAGTGCTCCAAGACCCATCAACCCACCCCCAAAGATCTAGAACCCCCCTAGCAGCCACCCAAAGACATGCAATACTGCTAGGCCTAAAATTCGATCTTGCCAAAATGTTCTCTGCAACTAGGCCCAAACCCCCCTTTTCTACCATGGATTTTCTTCAAACCACTTGCAATCAAAATTAGACCTTCCCACCAGTGCTCCCAGACCCCTCAACCCACCCCCAAAGATCTAGAACCCCCTAGCAGCCACCCAAAGACATGCAATACTGCTAGGCCTAAAATTCAATCTTGCCAAAATGTTCTCTGCAACTAGGCCCAAACCCCCCTTTTCTACCATGGATTTTCTTCAAACAACTTACATTCAAAATTAGACCATCCCAGCAGTGCTCCCAGACCCCTCAACCCACCCCAAAAAATCTAGAACATCCCCAAACAGCCCCCCAAAAACATAAAATACTGCTAAAAACAAAATCGTTTCCACCAGGGATTTTCTTCAAACCACTTGCAATCAAAATTAGACCTTCCGAGCAGTGCTCCCAGACCCCTCAACCCACCCCCAAAAATCTAGAACACCCCCAAGAAGCCCGCCAAAAAACATGCAATACTACCAGACATAAGTTTCAATCGTGCCAAAACGCTCTCTGCAACTAGGCCCAAACCCCCCCTTTCCACCATGGATTTTCTTCAAACCACTTGCAATCAAAATTAGACCTTCCCAGCAGTCCTCCCAGACCCCTCAACCCACCCTAAAAATCTAGAACACCCCCAAACAGCCCCCTAAAAACATGCAATACTGCTTAAAAAAAACGTTTACACCAGTGATTTTCATCAAACCACTTGCAATCAAAATTAGACCTTCCCAGCAGTGCTCACAGACCCCTCAACCCACCCCCAAAGATCTAGAACACCCCCAAGCAGCCCCCTAAAAACATGCAATACTGCTTAAAAAAACGTTTACACCAGTGATTTTCATCAAACCACTTGCAATCAAAAATAGACCTTCCCAGCAGTGCTCACAGACCCCTCAACCCACCCCCAAAGATCTAGAACACCCCCAAGCAGCCCCCTAAAAACATGCAATAATGCTTAAAAAAACGTTTACACCAGTGATTTTCATCAAACCACTTGCAATCAAAATTAGACCTTCCCAGCAGTGCTCACAGACCCCTCAACCCACCCCCAAACATCTAGAACACCCCCAAGCAGCCCCCCAAAAACATGCAATACTACCAGGCCTAAGTTTAAATCGTGCCAAAATTATCACTGCAACTAGGGCCAAACCCCCTTTTCCACCATGGATTTTCTTCAAACCACTTGCAATCAAAATTAGACCTTCCCACCAGTGCTCCCAGACCCCTCAAACCACCCCCAAAGATCTAGAACCCCCTCAAGCAGCCAACCAAAGACATGCAATACTGCTAGGCCTAAGATTCAATCTTGCCAAAACGTTCTCTGCAACTAGGCCCAAACCCCCCTTTTCTACCATGGATTTTCTTCAAACCATTTGCATTCAGAATTAGACCATGCCAGCAGTGCTCCCAGACCCCTCAACCCACCCCGAAAAATCGAGAACACCCCCAAACATCCCCCCAAAAACATTCAATACTGCTAAAAACAAAAACTTTTCCACCAGGGATTTTCTTCAAACCATTCGCAATCAAAATTAGACCTTCCCAGCAGTGCTCCCAGACCCCTCAACCCACCCCCAAAAATCTAGAACACCCCCAAACTGACCCCCAAAAACATACAATACTGCTTAAATAAAACCTTTCCGCCAGGGATTTTCTTCAAACCACTTGCAATCAAAATTAGACCTTCCCAGCAGTGCTCACACACCCCTCAACCCACCCCGAAAAATCTAGAACACCCCCAAACAGCCCCCAAAAACATGCAATACTGCTAAAAACAAAAACGTTTCCGCCAGGGATTTTCTTCAAACCTCTTGCCATCAAAATTAGACCTTCCGAGCAGTGCTCCCAGACCCTTCAACCCACACCCAAAGATCTAGAACACCCCCAAACAGCCCCCCAAAAACATGCAATACTGCTGAGCCTAAGTTTCAATCTTGCCAAAACGCTCTCTGCAACTAGGCCCAAGCCCCCTTTTTCTACCATGGATTTTCTTCAAACCACTTGCATTCAAAATTAGACCTTCCCAGCAGTGCTCCCAGACCACTCAACCCACCCCCAAAAATCTAGAACACCCCCAAACAGCCCCCAAAAACATGCAATACTGCTAAAAACAAAAACTTTTCCACCAGGGATTTTCTTCAAACCACTTGCAATCAAAATTAGACCTTCCGAGCAGTGCTCCCAAACCCCTCAACCCACACCCAAAGATCTAGAACACCGCCAAGCAGCCCGCCAAAAACATAAAATACTACCAGGCCTGTTTCAATCGTGCCAAAACGCTCTCTGCAACTAGGCCAAAACCCCCTTTTCCACCATGGATTTTCTTCAAACCACTTGCAATCAAAATTAGACCTTCCCAGCAGTGCTCCCAGACCCCTCAACCCAACCTCAAAAATCTAGATTCCCCCCAAACAGCCCCCCAAAAACATGCAATACTGCTTAAAAAAAACGTTTCCACCATGGATTTTCTTCAAACCACTTGCAATCAAAATTAGACCTTCCCACCAGTGCTCCCAGACCACTCAACCCACTCCCAAAGATCTAGAACTCCCCCAAGCAGCCACCCAAAAACATGCAATACTGCTAGGCCTAAGATTCTATCTTGCCAAAACGGTCTCTGCAACTAGGCCCAAAACCCCCCATTTCTGCCATGGATTTTCTTCAAACCACTTGCATTCAAAATTAGACCATCCAAGCAGTGCTCCCAGACCCCTCAACCCACCCCGAAAAATCTAGAACATCCCCAAACAGCCCCCCAAAAACATGCAATACTGCTAAAAACAAAATCTTTTCCACCAGGGATTTTCTTCAAACCACTTGCAATCAAAATTAGACCGTCCGAGCAGTGCTCCCAGACCCCTCAACCCACCCCCAAAGATCTAGAACACCCCCAAGCAGCCCGCCAAAAACATGCAATACTACTAGGCCTAAGTTTCAATCGTGCCAAAACGCTCTCTTCAACTAGGCCCAAACCCCCCTTTTCCACAATGGATTTTCTTAAAACTACTTGCAATCAAAATTAGACCTTCCCAGCAGTGCTCCCAGACCCCTCAACCCAACCTCAAAAATCTAGATTCCCCCCAAACAGCCCCCCAAAAACAAGCAATACTGCTTAAAAAAAACGTTTCCACCAGGGATTTTCTTCAAACCACTTGCAATTAAAATTAGAACTTCCAAGCAGTGCTCACAGACCCCTCAACCCACCACCAAAGATCTAGAACACCCCCAAGCAGCCCCCTAAAAACATGCAATACTACCAGGCCTAAGTTTCAATCATGGCAAAATGCTCTCTGCAACTAGGCCCAAACCCCCCTTTTCCACCATGGATTTTCTTCAAACCACTTGCAATCAAAATTAGACCTTCCCACCAGTGCTCCCAGACCCATCAACCCACCCCCAAAGATCTAGAACCCCCCTAGCAGCCACCCAAAGACATGCAATACTGCAAGGCCTAAAATTCGATCTTGCCAAAATGTTCTCTGCAACTAGGCCCAAACGCCCCTTTTCTACCATGGATTTTCTTCAAACCACTTGCATTCAAAATTAGACCATCCCAGCAGTGCTCCCAGACCCCTCAACCAACCCCGAAAAATCTAGAACATCCCCAAACAGCCCCCCAAAAACATGCAATACTGCTAAAAACAAAATCTTTTCCACCAGGGATTTTCTTCAAACCACTTGCAATCAAAATTAGACCTTCTGAGCAGTGCTCCTAGACCCCTCAACCCACACCCAAAGATCTAGAACACCCCCAAGCAGCCCGCCAAAAACATAAAATACTACCAGGCCTAAATTTCAATCGTGCCAAAACGCTCTCTGCAACTAGACCCAAACACCCTTTTTCCACCATGGATTTTCTTCAAACCACTTGCAATCAAAATTAGACCTTCCCAGCAGTGCTCCCAGACCACTCAACCCACCCCCAAAAATCTACAACACCCCCAAACAGCCCCCAAAAACATGCAATACTGCTAAAAACAAGAACTTTTCCACCAAGGATTTTCTTCAAACCACTTGCAATCAAAATTAGATCTTCCGAGCAGTGCTCCCAGACCCCTCAACCCACACCCAAAGATCTAGAACACCGCCAAGCAGCCCGACAAAAACATAAAATACTACCAGGCCTGTTTCAATCGTGCCAAAACGCTCTCTGCAACTAGGCCCAAACCCCCCTTTTCCACCATGGATTTTCTTCAAACCACTTGCAATCAAAATTAGACCTTCCCACCAGTGCTCCCAGACCACTCAACCCACCCCCAAAGATCTAGAACCCCCCCAAGCAGCCACCCAAAAACATGCAATACTGCTAGGCCTAAGATTCTATCTTGCCAAAACCCTCTCTGCAACTAGGCCCAAACCCCCCTTTTCCACCATGGATTTTCTTCAAACCACTTGCAATCAAAATTAGACCTTCCCAGCAGTGCTCCCAGACCCCTCAACCCAACCTCAAAAATCTAGATTCCCCCCAAACAGCCCCCCAAAAACATGCAATACTGCTTAAAAAAAACGTTTCCACCATGGATTTTCTTCAAACCACTTGCAATCAAAATTAGACCTTCCCACCAGTGCTCCCAGACCACTCAACCCACTCCCAAAGATCTAGAACCCCCCCAAGCAGCCACCCAAAAACATGCAATACTGCTAGGCCTAAGATTCTATCTTGCCAAAACGGTCTCTGCAACTAGGCCCAAAACCCCCCATTTCTGCCATGGATTTTCTTCAAACCACTTGCATTCAAAATTAGACCATCCCAGCAGTGCTCCCAGACCCCTCAACCCACCCCGAAAAATCTAGAACATCCCCAAACAGCCCCCCAAAAACATGCAATACTGCTAAAAACAAAATCTTTTCCACCAGGGATTTTCTTCAAACCACTTGCAATCAAAATTAGACCGTCCGAGCAGTGCTCCCAGACCCCTCAACCCACCCCCAAAGATCTAGAACACCCCCAAGCAGCCCGCCAAAAACATGCAATACTACTAGGCCTAAGTTTCAATCGTGCCAAAACGCTCTCTTCAACTAGGCCCAAACCCCCCTTTTCCACAATGGATTTTCTTAAAACTACTTGCAATCAAAATTAGACCTTCCCAGCAGTGCTCCCAGACCCCTCAACCCAACCTCAAAAATCTAGATTCCCCCCAAACAGCCCCCCAAAAACAAGCAATACTGCTTAAAAAAAACGTTTCCACCAGGGATTTTCTTCAAACCACTTGCAATTAAAATTAGAACTTCCAAGCAGTGCTCACAGACCCCTCAACCCACCACCAAAGATCTAGAACACCCCCAAGCAGCCCCCTAAAAACATGCAATACTACCAGGCCTAAGTTTCAATCATGGCAAAATGCTCTCTGCAACTAGGCCCAAACCCCCCTTTTCCACCATGGATTTTCTTCAAACCACTTGCAATCAAAATTAGACCTTCCCACCAGTGCTCCCAGACCCATCAACCCACCCCCAAAGATCTAGAACCCCCCTAGCAGCCACCCAAAGACATGCAATACTGCAAGGCCTAAAATTCGATCTTGCCAAAATGTTCTCTGCAACTAGGCCCAAACGCCCCTTTTCTACCATGGATTTTCTTCAAACCACTTGCATTCAAAATTAGACCATCCCAGCAGTGCTCCCAGACCCCTCAACCAACCCCGAAAAATCTAGAACATCCCCAAACAGCCCCCCAAAAACATGCAATACTGCTAAAAACAAACTCTTTTCCACCAGGGATTTTCTTCAAACCACTTGCAATCAAAATTAGACCTTCTGAGCAGTGCTCCTAGACCCCTCAACCCACACCCAAAGATCTAGAACACCCCCAAGCAGCCCGCCAAAAACATAAAATACTACCAGGCCTAAATTTCAATCGTGCCAAAACGCTCTCTGCAACTAGACCCAAACACCCTTTTTCCACCATGGATTTTCTTCAAACCACTTGCAATCAAAATTAGACCTTCCCAGCAGTGCTCCCAGACCACTCAACCCACCCCCAAAAATCTACAACACCCCCAAACAGCCCCCAAAAACATGCAATACTGCTAAAAACAAGAACTTTTCCACCAAGGATTTTCTTCAAACCACTTGCAATCAAAATTAGATCTTCCGAGCAGTGCTCCCAGACCCCTCAACCCACACCCAAAGATCTAGAACACCGCCAAGCAGCCCGACAAAAACATAAAATACTACCAGGCCTGTTTCAATCGTGCCAAAACGCTCTCTGCAACTAGGCCCAAACCCCCCTTTTCCACCATGGATTTTCTTCAAACCACTTGCAATCAAAATTAGACCTTCCCACCAGTGCTCCCAGACCACTCAACCCACCCCCAAAGATCTAGAACCCCCCCCAAGCAGCCACCCAAAAACATGCAATACTGCTAGGCCTAAGATTCTATCTTGCCAAAACCCTCTCTGCAACTAGGCCCAAACCCCCCTTTTCCACCATGGATTTTCTTCAAACCACTTGCAATCAAAATTAGACCTTCCAAGCAGTGCTCCCAGACCCCTCAACCCAACCTCAAAAATCTAGATTCCCCCCAAACAGCCCCCCAAAAACATGCAATACTGCTTAAAAAAACGTTTCCACCAGGGATTTTCTTCAAACCACTTGCAATCAAAATTAGAACTTCCAAGCAGTGCTCACAGACCCCTCAACCCACCACCAAAGATCTAGAACACCCCCAAGCAGCCCCCTAAAAACATGCAATATTACCAGGCCTAAATTTCAATCGTGCCAAAATGCTCTCTGCAACTTGGCCCAAACCCCCTTTTCCACCATGGATTTTCTTCAAACCACTTGCAATCAAAATTAGACCTTCCAAGCAGTGCTCCCAGACGCCTCAACCCCCCCCCCAAAAAAATCTAGAACACCCCCAAACAACCCCCCAAAAACATGCAATACTGCTTAAATAAAACGTTTCCGCCAGGGATTTTCTTCAAACCACTTGCAATCAAAATTAGACCTTCCCAGCAGTGCTCACAGACCCCTCAACCCACCCCGAAAAATCTAGAACACCCCCAAACAGCCCCCCAAAAACATGCAATACTGCTAAAAACAAAAACGTTTCTGCCAGGGATTTTCTTCAAACCACTTGCAATCAAAATTAGAGCTTCCGAGCAGTGCTCCCAGACCCCTCAACCCACCCCCAAAGATCTAGAACACCCCCAAGCAGCCCTCTAAAAACTTGCAATACTACCAGGCCTAAATTTCAATCGTGCCAAAATGCTCTCTGCAACTTGGCCCAAATCCCCATTTTCCACCATGGATTTTCTTCAAACCACTTGCAATCAAAATTAGACCTTCCCACCAGTTCTCCCAGACCCCTCAACCCACCCCCAAAGATCTAGAACCCCCCCAAGCAGCCATCCAAAAACATGCAATACTGCTAGGCCTAGGATTCAATCTTGCCAAAACGTTCTCTGCAACTAGGCCCAAACCCCTCTTTTCTATCATGGATTTTCTTCAAACCACTTGCATTCAAAATTAGACCATCCCAGCAATGCTCCCAGACCCCTCAACCCACCCCGAAAAATCTAGAACATCCCTAAACAGCCCCCCAAAAACATGCAATACTGCTAAAAACAAAATCTTTTCCACCAGGGATTTTCTTCAAACAACTTGCAATCAAAATTAGACCTTCCCAGCAGTGCTCCCAGATCCCTCAACCCACTCCAAAAATCTAGAACACCCCCAAACAGCCCCCCAAAAACATGCAAAACTGCTTAAAAAAATGTTTCCACCTGGGATTTTCTTCGAACCACTTGCAATCAAAATTAGACCTTCCCAGCAGTGCTCCCAGACCCCTCAACCCAACCCCAAAAATCTAGAACACCCCCAAACACCCCCCTAAAAACATGCAATACTACTTAAAAAAAACGTTTACATCAGGGATTTTCTTTAAACCACTTGCAATCAAAATTAGACCTTCCCAGCAGTGCTCACAGACCCCTCAACCCACCCCCAAAGATCTAGAACACCCCCAAGCAGCCCCCTAAAAACATGCAATACTACCAGGCCTAAGATTCAATCGTGCCAAAATGCTCTCTGCAACTAGGCCCAAACCCCCCTTTTCCACCATGGATTTTCTTCAAACCACTTGCAATCAAAATTAGACCTTTCCATCAGTGCTTCCAGACCCCTCAAACCCACCCCCAAAGATCTAGAACCCCCTAGCAGCCACCCAAAGACATGCAATACTGCTAGGCTTAAAATTCAATCTTGCCAAAATGTTCTCTGCAACTAGGCCCAAACCCCCCTTTTCTACCATGAATTTTCTTCAAACCACTTGCATTCAGAAATAGACCATCCCAGCAGTGCTCCCAGACCCCTCAACCCACCCCGAAAAATCTAGAACACCCCCAAACAGCCCCCCAAAAACATGCAATACTGCTAAAAACAAAAACTTTTCCACCAGGGATTTTCTTCAAACCACTTGCAATCAAAATTAGACCTTCCAAGCATTGCTCCCAGACCCCTCAACCCACCCCCGAAGATCTAGAACACCCCCAAGCAGCCCGCCAAAACATGCAATACTGCTAGGCCTAAGATTCTATCTTGCCAAAACGTTCTCTGCAACTAGGCCCAAACCCCCCTTTTCTGCCATGGATTTTCTTCAAACCACTTGCATTCAAAATTAGACCAACCCAGCAGTGCTCCCAGACCCCTCAACCCACCCCGAAAAATCTAGAACATCCCCAAACAGCCCCCCAAAAACATGCAATACTGCTAAAAACAAACACAAAATCTTTTCCTCCAGGGATTTTCTTCAAACCACTTGCAATCAAAATTAGACCTTCCGAGCAGTGCTCCCAGACCCCTCAACCCACCCCCAAAGATCTAGAACACCCCCAAGCAGCCTGCCAAAAACATGCAATACTACCAGGCCTAAGTTTCAATCGTGCCAAAACGCTCTCTGCAATTAGGCCCAAACCCCCCTTTTCCATTATGGATTTTCTTCAAACCACTTGCAATCAAAATTAGACCTTCCCAGCAGTGCTCCCAGACCCCTCAACCCACCCTAAAAATCTAGAACACCCCCAAACCGCCCCCCAAAAACATGCAAAACTGCTTAAAAAAACGTTTCCACCTGGGATTTTCTTCAAACCACTTGCAAACAAAATTAGACCTTCCCAGCAGTGCTCCCAGACCCCTCAACCCAACCCCAAATATCTAGAACACCCCCAAACACCCCCCCTAAAAACATGCAATACTGCTTATAAAAAAAACGTTTACACCAGAGATTTTCTTCAAACCACTTGCAATCAAAATTAGACCTTCCCAGTAGTGCTCACAGACCCCTCAACCCACCTCAAAGATGTAGAACACACCGAAGCAGCTCCCTAAAAACATGCAATACTACCAGGCCTAAGTTTCAATCATGCCAAAATGCTCTCTGCAACTAGGCCCAAACCCCCCTTTTCCACCATGGATTTTCTTCAAACCACTTGCAATCAAAATTAGACCTTCCCACCAGTGCTCCCAGACCCCTCAACACCCCCCCAAAGATCTATAACCCCCCAAGCAGACACCCAAAGACATGCAATACTGCTAGGCCTAAGATTAAATTTTGCCAAAACGTTCTCTGCAACTAGGCCCAAACCCCCCTTTTCTATCATGGATTTTCTTCAAACCATTTGCATTCAGAATAAGACCATCCCAGCAGTGCTCCCAGACCCCTCAACCCACCCCGAAAAATCTAGAACACCCCCAAACATCCCCCCAAAAACATGCAATACTGCTAAAAACAAAAACTTTTCCACCAGGGATTTTCATCAAACCACTTTCAATCAAAATTAGACCTTCCGAGCAGTGCTCCCAGACCCCTCAACCCACCCCCAAGGATCTAGAACACCCCCAAGCAGCCCGCCAAAAACATGCAATACTAGTAGGCCTAAGTTTCAATTGTGCCAAAACGCTCTCTGCAACTAGGCCCAAACCCCCTTTTCCACCATGGATTTTCTTCAAACCACTTGCAATCAAAATTAGACCTTCCCAGCAGTGCTCCCAGACCCCTCAACCCAACCCCAAAAATCTAGAACACCCCCAAACACCCCCCTAAAAACATTCAATACTACTTAAAAAAAAAACATTTACACCAGGGATTTTCTTCAAACCACTTGCATTCAAAATTAGACCTTCCCAGCAGTGCTCACAGACCCCTCAACCCACCCCCAAAGATCTAGAACACCCCCAAGCAGCCCCCTAAAAACATGCAATACTACCAGGCCTAAGTTTCAATCGTGCCAAAATGCTCTCTGCAACTAGGCCCAAACCCCCCTTTTCAACCATGGATTTTCTTCAAACCACTTGCAATCAAAATTAGACCTTCCCACCAGTGCTCCCAGACCCCTCAACCCACCCCCAAATATCTAGAACCCCCCTAGCAGCCACCCAAAGACATGCAATACTGCTAGGCCTAAAACCCCTCAACCCACCCCCAAAGATCTAGAACACCCCCACCCCCAAAGATCTAGAACCCCCCCAAGCAGCCACCCAAAAACATGCAATACTGCTAGGCCTAAGATTCAATCTTGCCAAAACGTTCTCTGCAACTAGGCCCAAACCCCCATTTTCTACCATGGATTTTCTTCAAACTACTTGCATTCAAAATTAGACCTTCCCAGCAGTGCTCCCAGACCCCTCAACCCACCCGCAAAAATCTAGAACACCCCCAAATAGCCCCCAAAAACATGCAATACTGCTTAAAACAAAAACTTTTCCACCAGGGATTTTCTTCAAACCACTTGCAATCAAAATTAGACCTTCCGAGCAGTGCTCCCAGACCCCTCAACCCACACCCAAAGATCTAGAACACCCCCAAGCAGCCCGCTAAAAACATAAAATACTACCAGGCATACGTTTCAATCGTGCCAAAATGCTCTCTGCAACTAGGCCCAAACCCCCCTTTTCCACCATGGATTTTCTTCAAACCACTTGCAATCAAAATTAGACCTTCCCAGCAGTGCTCCCAGACCGCTCAACCCAACCTCAAAAATCTAGATTCCCCCCAAACAGCCCCCCAAAAACATGCCATACTGCTTAAAAAAAGACGTTTCCACCAGGGATTTTCTTCAAACCACTTAAAATCAAAATTAGAACTTCCAAGCAGTGCTCACAGACCCCTCAACCAACCACCAATGATCTAGAATACCCCCAAGCAGCCCCCTAAAAACATGCAATACTACCAGGCCTAAATTTCAATCGTGCCAAAATGCTCTCTGCAACTTGGCCCAAACCCCCTTTTCCACCATGGATTTTCTTCAAACCACTTGCAATCAAAATTAGACCTTCCCACCAGTGCTCCCAGACCACTCAACCCACCCCCAAAAATTTAGAACCCCCCCAAGTAGCCACCCAAAAACATGCAATACTGCTAGACCTAAGATTCAATCTTGCCAAAACGTTCTCTGCAACTAGGCCCAAACCCCCCTTTTCTACCATGGATTTTCTTCAAACCACTTGCATTCAAAATTAGACCATCCCAGCAGTGCTCCGAGACCCCTCAACCGACCCAGAAAAATCTAGAACATTGCCAAACAGCCCCCCAAAAACATGCAATACTGCTAAAAACAAAATCTTTTCCACCACGGATTTTCTTCAAACCACTTGCAATCAAAATTAGACCTTCCAAGCAGTGCTCCCAGACCCCTCAAATCACCCCCAAAGATCTAGAACACCCCCAAGCAGCCCGCAAAAAACATGCAATACTACCAGGCCTAAGTTTCAATCCTGCCAAAACGCTCTCTGAAACTAGGCCCAAACCCCCCTTTTCCACCATGGATTTTCTTCAAACAACTTGCAATCAAAATTAGACCTTCCCAGCAGTGCTCCCAGACCCCTCAACCCACCCCAAAAATCTAGAACACCCCCAAACACCCCCCTAAAAACATGCAATACTGCTTAAGAAAATCGTTTACACCAGGGATTTTCTTCAAACCACTTGCAATCAAAATTAGACCTTCCCAGCAGTGCTCACAGACCCCTCAACCCACCCCCAAAGATCTAGAACACCCCCAAGCAGCCCCCTAAAAACATGCGATACTACCAGGCCTAAGTTTCAATCGTGCCAAAACGCTCTCTGCAACTAGGCCCAAACCCCCCTTTTCCACCATGGATTTTCTTCAAACCACTTGCAATCAAAATTAGACCTTCCCAGCAGTGCTCCCAGACCCCTCAACCCAACCTCAAAAATCTAGATTCCCCCCAAACAGCCCCCCAAAAACATGTAATACTGCTTAAAAAAAACATTTCCACCAGGGATTTTCTTCAAACCACTTGCAATCAAAATTAGAACTTCCAAGCAGTGCTCACAGACCGCTCAACCCACCACCAAAGATCTAGAACACCCCCAAGCAGCCCCCTAAAAACATGCAATATTACCAGGCCTAAATTTCAATCATGCCAAAATGCTCTCTGCAACTTGGCCCAAACCCCCTTTTCCACCATGGATTTTCTTTAAACCACTTGCAATCAAAATTAGACCTTCCCACCAGTGCTCCCAGAGCACTCATCCCACCCCCAAATATCTAGAACCCCCCCAAAGCAGCCACCCAAAAACATGCAATACTGCTAGGCCTAAGATTCAATCTTGCCAAAATGTTCTCTGCAACTAGGCCCAAACCCCCCTTTTCTACCATGGATTTTCTTCAAACCACTTGCATTCAAAATTAGACCATCCCAGCAGTGCTCCCAGACCCCTCAACCCTCCCCGAAAAATCTAGAACATCCCCAAACAGCCCCCCAAAAACATGCAATACTGCTAAAAACAAAATCTTTTCCACCAGGGATTTTCTACAAACCAATTGCAATCAAAATTAGACCTTCCGAGCAGTGCTCCCAGACCCCTCAACCCACCCCCAAAGATTTAGAACACCCCCAAGCAGCCCACCAAAAACATGCAATACTACCAGGCCTAAGTTTCAATCGTGCCAAAACGCTCTCTGCAACTAGGCCCAAACCCCCCTTTTCCACCATGGATTTTCTTCAAACCATTTGCAATCAAAATTAGACCTTCCCAGCAGTGCTCCCAGACCCCTCAACCCACCCCAAAAATCTAGAACACCCCCAAACAGCCCCCCAAAAACATGCAAAACTGCTTAAAAAAAACGTTTCCACCTTGGATTTTCTTCAAACCACTTGCAATCGAAATTAGACCTTCCCAGCAGTGCTCCCAGACCCCTCAACCCAACCCCAAAATCTAGAACACCCCCAAACACCCCCCTAAAAACATGCAATACTGCTTAAAAAAATCGTTTACACCAGGGATTTTCTTCAAACCACTTGCAATCAAAATTAGACCTTCCGAGCAGTGCTCCCAGACCCCTCAACCCACCCCCAAAGATCTAGAACACCCCCACAAAAACATGCAATACTGCTTAAAAAAAAAGTTTCCACCAGGGATTTTCTTTAAACCACTTGCAATCAAAATTACAACTTCCAAGCAGTGCTCACAGACCCCTCAACCCACCACCAAAGATCTAGAACACTCTCAAGCAGCCCCCTAAAAACATGCAATATTACAAGGCCTAAATTTCAATCGTGCCAAAATGCTCTCTGCAACTTGGCCCAAACCCCCTTTTCCACCATGGATTTTCTTCAAACTACTTGCAATCAAAATTAGACCTTCCCACCAGTGCTCCCAGACCACTCAACCCACCCCCAAAGATCTAGAACCCCCCCCCCCAAGCAGCCACCCAAAAACATGCAGTACTGCTAGGCCTAAGATTCAATCTTGCCAAAACGTTCTCTGCAACTAGTCCCAAACCCCCCTTTTCTACCATGGATTTTCTTCAAACCACTTGCATTCAAAATTATACCATCCCAGCAGTGCTCCCAGACCCCTCAACCCACCCCGAAAAATCTAGAACATCCCCAAACAGCCCCCCAAAAACATGCAATACTGCTAAAAACAAAATCTTTTCCACCAGGGATTTTCTACAAACCATTTGCAATCAAAATTAGACCTTCCGAGCAGTGCTCCCAGACCCCTCAACCCACCCCCAAAGATCTAGAACATCCCCAAGCAGCCCACCAAAAACATGCAATACTACCAGGACTAAGTTTCAATCGTGCCAAAACGCTCTCTGCAACTATGCCCAAACCCCCCTTTTCCACCATGGATTTTCTTCAAACAACTTGCAATCAAAATTAGACCTTCCCAGCAGTGCTCCCAGACCCCTCAACCCACCCCCAAAGATCTAGAACACCCCCAAGCAGCCCGCCAAAAACATAAAATACTACCAGGCATAAGTTTCAATCGTGCCAAAATGCTCTCTGCAACTAGGCCCAAACCCCCCTTTTCCACCATGGATTTTCTTCAAACCACTTGCAATCAAAATTAGACCTTCCCAGCAGTGCTCCCAGACTGCTCAACCCAACCTCAAAAATCTAGATTCCCCCCAAACAGCCCCCCAAAAACATGCCATACTGCTTAAAAAAAGACGTTTCCACCAGGGATTTTCTTCAAACCACTTAAAATCAAAATTAGAACTTCCAAGCAGTGCTCACAGACCCCTCAACCAACCACCAATGATCTAGAATACCCCCAAGCAGCCCCCTAAAAACATGCAATACTACCAGGCCTTAATTTCAATCGTGCCAAAATGCTCTCTGCATCTTGGCCCAAACCCCCTTTTCCACCATGGATTTTCTTCAAACCACTTGCAATCAAAATTAGACCTTCCCACCAGTGCTCCCAGACCACTCAACCCACCCCCAAAAATTTAGAACCCCCCCAAGTAGCCACCCAAAAACATGCAATACTATTAGACCTAAGATTCAATCTTGCCAAAACGTTCTCTGCAACTAGGCCCAAACCCCCCTTTTCTACCATGGATTTTCTTCAAACCACTTGCATTCAAAATTAGACCATCCCAGCAGTGCTCCGAGACCCCTCAACCCACCCAGAAAAATCTAGAACATCCCCAAACAGCCCCCCAAAAACATGCAATACTGCTAAAAACAAAATCTTTTCCACCACGGATTTTCTTCAAACCACTTGCAATCAAAATTAGACCTTCCAAGCAGTGCTCCCAGACCCCTCAAATCACCCCCAAAGATCTAGAACACCCCCAAGCAGCCCGCCAAAAACATGCAATACTACCAGGCCTAAGTTTCAATCCTGCCAAAACGCTCTCTGAAAGTAGGCCCAAACCCCCCTTTTCCACCATGGATTTTCTTCAAACAACTTGCAAACAAAATTAGACCTTCCCAGCAGTGCTCCCAGACCCCTCAACCCACCCCAAAAATCTAGAACACCCCCAAACACCCCCCTAAAAACATGCAATACTGCTTAAGAAAATCGTTTACACCAGGGATTTTCTTCAAACCACTTGCAATCAAAATTAGAACTTCCAAGCAGTGCTCACAGACCGCTCAACCCACCACCAAAGATCTAGAACACCCCCAAGCAGCCCCCTAAAAACATGCAATATTACCAGGCCTAAATTTCAATCATGCCAAAATGCTCTCTGCAACTTGGCCCAAACCCCCTTTTCCACCATGGATTTTCTTTAAACCACTTGCAATCAAAATTAGACCTTCCCACCAGTGCTCCCAGAGCACTCATCCCACCCCCAAATATCTAGAACCCCCCCAAAGCAGCCACCCAAAAACATGCATTACTGCTAGGCCTAAGATTCAATCTTGCCAAAACGTTCTCTGCAACTAGGCCCAAACCCCCCTTTTCTACCATGGATTTTCTTCAAACCACTTGCATTCAAAATTAGACCATCCCAGCAGTGCTCCCAGACCCCTCAACCCTCCCCGAAAAATCTAGAACATCCCCAAACAGCCCCCCAAAAACATGCAATACTGCTAAAAACAAAATCTTTTCCACCAGGGATTTTCTACAAACCAATTGCAATCAAAATTAGACCTTCCGAGCAGTGCTCCCAGACCCCTCAACCCACCCCCAAAGATTTAGAACACCCCCAAGCAGCCCACCAAAAACATGCAATACTACCAGGCCTAAGTTTCAATCGTGCCAAAACGCTCTCTGCAACTAGGCCCAAACCCCCCTTTTCCACCATGGATTTTCTTCAAACCACTTGCAATCAAAATTAGACCTTCCCAGCAGTGCTCCCAGACCCCTCAACCCACCCCAAAAATCTAGAACACCCCCAAACAGCCCCCCAAAAACATGCAAAACTGCTTAAAAAAAACGTTTCCACCTTGGATTTTCTTCAAACCACTTGCAATCGAAATTAGACCTTCCCAGCAGTGCTCCCAGACCCCTCAACCCAACCCCAAAATCTATAACACCCCCAAACACCCCCCTAAAAACATGCAATACTGCTTAAAAAAATCGTTTACACCAGGGATTTTCTTCAAACCACTTGCAATCAAAAGTAGACCTTCCGAGCAGTGCTCCCAGACCCCTCAACCAACCCCTAAAGATCTAGAACACCCCCACAAAAACATGCAATACTGCTTAAAAAAAAAGTTTCCACCAGGGATTTTCTTTAAACCACTTGCAATCAAAATTACAACTTCCAAGCAGTGCTCACAGACCCCTCAACCCACCACCAAAGATCTAGAACACTCTCAAGCAGCCCCCTAAAAACATGCAATATTACAAGGCCTAAATTTCAATCGTGCCAAAATGCTCTCTGCAACTTGGCCAAACCCCCTTTTCCACCATGGATTTTCTTCAAACCACTTGCAATCAAAATTAGACCTCCCCACCAGTGCTCCCAGACCACTCAACCCACCCCCAAAGATCTAGAACCCCCCCCCCCCCCAAGCAGCCACCCAAAAACATGCAATACTGCTAGGCCTAAGATTCAATCTTGCCAAAACGTTCTCTGCAACTAGTCCCAAACCCTCCTTTTCTACCATGGATTTTCTTCAAACCACTTGCATTCAAAATTATACCATCCCAGCAGTGCTCCCAGACCCCTCAACCCACCCCGAAAAACCTAGAACATCCCCAAACAGCCCCCCAAAAACATGCAAAACTGCTAAAAACAAAATCTTTTCCACCAGGGATTTTCTACAAACCATTTGCAATCAAAATTAGACCTTCCGAGCAGTGCTCCTAGACCCCTCAACCCACCCCCAAAGATCTAGAACATCCCCAAGCAGCCTACCAAAAACATGCAATACTACCAGGACTAAGTTTCAATCGTGCCAAAACGCTCTCTGCAACTAGGCCCAAACCCCCCTTTTCCACCATGGATTTTCTTCAAACCACTTGCAATCAAAATTAGACCTTCCCAGCAGTGCTCCCAGACCCCTCAACCCAACCCCAAAAATCTCGAACACCCCCAAACACCCCCCTAAAAACATGCAATACTGCTTAAAAAAAACATTTACACCAGAGATCTTCTTCAAACCACTTGCAATCAAAGTAGACCTTCCCAGCAGTGCTCCCAGACCCCTCAACCCACCCCCAAAGATCTAGAACATCCCCAAGCAGCCCACCAAAAACATGCAATACTACCAGGACTAAGTTTCAATCGTGCCAAAATGCACTCTGCAACTAGGCCCAAACCCCCCTTTTCCACCATGGATTTTCTTCAAGCCACTTGCAATCAAAATTAGACCTTCCCAGCAGTGCTCCCAGACCCCTCAACCCACCCCGAAAAATCCAGAACATCCCCAAACAGCCCGCCAAAAACATGCAATACTGCTAAAACCAAAATCTTTTCCACCAGGGATTTTCTACAAACCACTTGCAATAAAAATTAGACCTTCCGAGCAGTGCTTCCAGACCCCTCAACCCACCCCAAAAATCTAGAACACCCCCAAACAGCCCCCCAAAAACATGCAAAACTGCTTAAAAAAACGTTTCCACCTGGGATTTTCTTCAAACCACTTGCAATCGAAATTAGACCTTCCCAGCAGTGCTCCCAGCCCCCTCAACCCACCCCCAAGGATCTAGAACACCCCAAAGCAGCCCGCCAAAAACATGCAATACTAGCAGGCCTACGTTTCAATCGTGCCAAAACGCTCTCTGTAACTAGGCCCAAACCCGCCTTTTTCCACCATGGATTTTCTTCAAACCACTTGCAATCAAAATTAGACATTCCCAGCAGTGCTCCCAAACCCTTCAACCCACCCCCAAAAATGTAGAACACCCCCAAACAGCCCCACAAAAACATGCAATACTAGCAGGCCTAAGTTTCAATCGTGCCAAAACGCTCTCTGTAACTAGGCCCAAACCCGCCTTTTTCCACCATGGATTTTCTTCAAACCACTTGCAATCAAAATTAGACATTCCCAGCAGTGCTCCCAAACCCTTCAACCCACCCCCAAAAATGTAGAACACCCCCAAACAGCCCCACAAAAACATGCAATACTGCTTAAATAAAACCTTTCCGCCATGGATTTTCTTCAAACTACTTGCAATCAAAATTAGACCTTCCCAGCAGTGCTCACAGACCCCTCAACCCAACCCGAAAAATCTAGAACACCCCCAAACAGCCCCCCAAAAACATGCAATACTGCTAAAAACAAAAACGTTTTTCCGCCAGGGATTTTCTTCAAACCACTTGCAATCAAAATTAGACCTTCCGAGCAGTGCTCCCAGACCCCTCAACCCACACACAAAGATCTAGAACACCCCCAAGCAGCCCGCAAAAACATGCAATACTGCTTAAAAAACGTTTCCACCAGGGATTTTCTTCAAACTACTTGCAATCAAAATTAGACCTTCCCAGCAGTGCTCACAGACCCCTCAACCCAACCCGAAAAATCTAGAACACCCCCAAACAGCCCCCCAAAAACATGCAATACTGCTAAAAACAAAAACGTTTTCCGCCAGGGATTTTCTTCAAACCACTTGCAATCAAAATTAGACCTTCCAAGCAGTGCTCACAGACCCCTCAACCCACCCCCAAAGATGTAGAACACCCCCAAGCAGCCCCCTAAAAACATGCAATACTACCAGGCCTAAATTTCAATCGTGCCAAAATGCTCTCTGCAACTTGGCCCAAACCCCCCTTTTCCACCATGGATTTTCTTCAAACCATTTGCAATCAAAATTAGACCTTCCCACCAGTGCTCCCAGACCATTCAACCCACCCCCAAAGATCTAGAACCCCCCCAAGCAGCCACCCAAAAACATGCAATACTGCTAGGCCTAGGATTCAATCTTGCCAAAATGTTCTCTGCAACTAGGCCCAAACCCCCCTTTTCTACCATGGATTTCCTTCAAACCACTTGCATTCAAAATTAAACCATCCCAGCAGTGCTCCCAGACCCCTCAACCCACCCCGAAAAATCTAGAACATCCCTAAACAGCCCCCCAAAAACATGCAATACTGCTAAAAACAAAATCTTTTCCACCAGGGATTTTCTTCAAACCACTTGCAATCAAAATTAGACCTTCCGAGCAGTGCTCCCAGACCCCTAAACCCACCCCAAAGATCTAGAACACCCCCAAGCAGCCCGCCAAAAACATGCAATACTACCAGGCCTAAGTTTCAATCGTGCCAAAACGCTCTATGCAACTAGGCCCAAACCCCCCTTTTCCACCATGGATTTTCTTCAAACCACTTGCAATCAAAATTAGACCTTCCCAGCAGTGCTCCCAGACCCCTCAACCCACCCCAAAAATCTAGAACACCCCCAAACAGCCCTCCAAAAACATGCAAAACTGCTTAAAAAAATGTTTCCACCTGGGATTTTCTTCAAACCACTTGCAATCAAAATTAGACATTCCCAGCAGTGCTCCCAGAACCCTCAACCCAACCCCAAAAATCTAGAACACCCCCAAACACCCCCCTAAAAACATGCAATACTACTTAAAAAAACGTTTACATCAGAGATTTTCTTCAAACCACTTGCAATCAAAATTATACCTTCACAGCAGTGCTCACAGACCCCTCAACCCACCCCCAAAGATCTAGAACACCCCCAAGCAGCCCCCTAAAAACATGCAATACTACCAGGCCTAAGTTTCAATCGTGCCAAAATGCTCTCTGCAACTAGGCCCAAACCCCCCTTTTCCACCATGGATTTTCTTCAAACCACTTGCAATCAAAATTAGACCTTCCCACCAGTGCTCACAGACCCCTCAACCCACCCCCAAAGATCTGGAACACCCCCAGCAGCCACCCAAAGACATGCAATACTGCTAGGCCTAAAATTCAATCTTGCCAAAATGTTCTCTGCAACTAGGCCAAAACCCCCCTTTTCTACCATGAATTTTCTTCAAACGACTTGCATTCAGAATTAGACCATCCCAGCAGTGCTCCCAGACCCCTCAACCCACCCCCAAAAATCTAGAACACCCCCAAACAGCCCCCCAAAAATATGCAATACTGCTAAAAACAAAAACTTTTCCACCAGGGATTTTCTTCAAATCACTTGCAATCAAAATTAGACCTTCCGAGCAGTGCTCCCAGACCCCTCAACCCACCCCAAAGATCTAGAACACCCCCACAAAAACATGCAATACTGCTTAAAAAAAAAGTTTCCACCAGGGATTTTCTTTAAACCACTTGCAATCAAAATTACAACTTCCAAGCAGAGCTCACAGACCCCTCAACCCACCACCAAAGATCTAGAACACTCTCAAGCAGCCCCCTAAAAACATGCAATATTACAAGGCCTGAATTTCAATCGTGCCAAAATGCTCTCTGCAACTTGGCCCAAACCCCCTTTTCCACCATGGATTTTCTTCAAACCACTTGCAATCAAAATTAGACCTTCCCACCAGTGCTCCCAGACCACTCAACCCACCCCCAAAGATCTAGAACCCCCCCCCCAAGCAGCCACCCAAAAACATGCAATACTGCGAGGCCTAAGATTCAATCTTGCCAAAACGTTCTCTGCAACTAGTCCCAAACCCCCCTTTTCTACCATGGATTTTCTTCAAACCACTTGCATTCAAAATTATACCATCCCAGCAGTGCTCCCAGACCCCTCAACCCACCCCGAAAAATCTAGAACATCCCCAAACAGCCCCCCAAAAACATGCAATACTGCTAAAAACAAAATCTTTTCCACCAGGGATTTTCTACAAACCATTTGCAATCAAAATTAGACCTTCCGAGCAGTGCTCCCAGACCCCTCAACCCACCCCCAAAGATCTAGAACATCCCCAAGCAGCCCACCAAAAACATGCAATACTACCAGGACTAAGTTTCAATCGTGCAAAAACGCTCTCTGCAACTAGGCCCAAACCCCCCTTTTCCACCATGGATTTTCTTCAAACAACGTGCAATCAAAATTAGACCTTCCCAGCAGTGCTCCCAGACCCCTCAACCCACCCCAAAAATCTAGAACACCCCCAAACAGCCCCCAAAAACATGCAAAACTGCTTAATAAAAACGTTTCCACCTGGGATTTTCTTCAAACCACTTGCAATCGAAATTAGACCTTCCCAGCAGTGCTCCCAGACCCCTCAACCCACCCCCAAGGATCTAGAACACCCCAAAGCAGCCCGCCAAAAACATGCAATACTAGCAGGCCTAAGTTGGCAATCGTGCCAAAACGCTCTCTGCAACTAGGCCCAAACCCGCCTTTTTCCACCATGGATTTTCTTCAAAACACTCGCAATCAAAATTAGACATTCCCAGCAGTGCTCCCAAACCCTTCAACCCACCCCCAAAAATGTAGAACACCCCCAAACAGCCCCACAAAAACATGCAATACTGCTTAAATAAAACCTTTCCGCCATGGATTTTCTTCAAACCACTTGCAATCAAAATTAGACCTTCCCAGCAGTGCTCACAGACCCCTCAACCCAACCCGAAAAATCTAGAACACCCCCAAACAGCCCCCCAAAAACATGCAATACTGCTAAAAACAAAAACGTTTTCCACCAGGGATTTTCTTCAAACCACTTGCAATCAAAATTAGACCTTCCGAGCAGTGCTCCCAGACCCCTCAACCCACACCCAAAGATCTAGAACACCCCCAAGCAGCCCGCAAAAACATGCAATACTGCTTAAAAAAACTTTTCCACCAGGGATTTTCTTCAAACCACTTGCAATCAAAATTAGAACTTCCAAGCAGCGCTCACAGACCCCTCAACCCACCCCCAAAGATCTAGAACACCCCCAAGCAGCCCCCTAAAAACATGCAATACTACCAGGCCTAAATTTCAATCGTGCCAAAATGCTCTCTGCAACTTGGCCCAAACCCCCCTTTTCCACCATGGAATTTCTTCAAACCACTTGCAATCAAAATTAGACCTTCCCACCAGTGCTCCCAGACCCTTCAACCCACCCCCAAAGATCTAGAACCCCCCCAAGCAGCCACCCAAAAACATGCAATACTGCTAGGCCTAGGATTCAATCTTGCCAAAATGTTCTCTGCAACTAGGCCCAAACCACCCTTTTCTATCATGGATTTCCTTCAAACCACTTGCATTCAAAATTAAACCATCCCAGCAGTGCTCCCAGACCCCTCAACCCACCCCGAAAAATCTAGAACATCCCTAAACAGCCCCCCAAAAACATGCAATACTGCTAAAAACAAAATCTTTTCCACCAGGGATTTTCTTCAAACCACTTGCCATCAAAATTAGACCTTCCGAGCAGTGCTCGCAGACCCCTAAACCCACCCCAAAGATCTAGAACACCCCCAAGCAGCCCGCCAAAAACATGCAATACTACCAGGCCTAAGTTTCAATCATGCCAAAACGCTCTCTGCAACTAGGCCCAAATCCCCCTTTTCCACCATGGATTTTCTTCAAACCACTTGCAATCAAAATTAGACCTTCCCAGCAGTGCTCCCAGACCCCTCAACCCACCCCAAAAATCTAGAACACCCCCAAACAGCCCCCCAAAAACATGCAAAACTGCTTAAAAAAATGTTTCCACCTGGGATTTTCTTCAAACCACTTGCAATCAAAATTAGACATTCCCAGCAGTGCTCCCAGAACCCTCAACCCAACCCCAAAAATCTAGAACACCCCCAAACACCCCCCTAAAAACATGCAATACTTCTTAAAAAAACGTTTACATCAGAGATTTTCTTCAAACCACTTGCAATCAAAATTATACCTTCACAGCAGTGCTCACAGACCCCTCAACCCACCCCCAAAGATCTAGAACACCCCCAAGCAGCCCCCTAAAAACATGCAATACTACCAGGCCTAAAATTCAATCTTGCCAAAATGTTCTCTGCAACTAGGCCAAAACCCCCCTTTTCTACCATGAATTTTCTTCAAACGACTTGCATTCAGAATTAGACCATCCCAGCAGTGCTCCCAGACCCCTCAACCCACCCCCAAAAATCTAGAACACCCCCAAACAGCCCCCCAAAAATATGCAATACTGCTAAAAACAAAAACTTTTCCACCAGGGATTTTCTTCAAATCACTTGCAATCAAAATTAGACCTTCCAAGCAGTGCTCACAGACCCCTCAACCCACCACCAAAGATCTAGGACACTCTCAAGCAGCCCCCTAAAAACATGCAATATTACAAGGCCTAAATTTCAATCGTGCCAAAATGCTCTCTGCAACTTGGCCCAAACCCCCTTTTCCACCATGGATTTTCTTCAAACCACTTGCAATCAAAATTAGACCTTCCCACCAGTGCTCCCAGACCACTCAACCCACCCCCAAAGATCTAGAACCCCCCCCCCCAAGCAGCCACCCAAAAACATGCAATACTGCTAGGCCTAAGATTCAATCTTGCCAAAACGTTCTCTGCAACTAGTCCCAAGCCCCCCTTTTCTACCATGGATTTTCTTCAAACCACTTGCATTCAAAATTATACCATCCCAGCAGTGCTCCCAGACCCCTCAACCCACCCCGAAAAATCTAGAACATCCCCAAACAGCCCCCCAAAAACATGCAATACTGCTAAAAACAAAATCTTTTCCACCAGGGATTTTCTACAAACCATTTGCAATCAAAATTAGACCTTCCGAGCAGTGCTCCCAGACCCCTCAACCCACCCCCAAAGATCTAGAACATCCCCAAGCAGCCCACCAAAAACATGCAATACTACCAGGACTAAGTTTCAATCGTGCCAAAACGCTCTCTGGAACTAGGCCCAAACCCCCCTTTTCCACCATGGATTTTCTTCAAACAACTTGCAATCAAAATTAGACCTTCCCAGCAGTGCTCCCAGACCCCTCAACCCACCCCAAAAATCTAGAACACCCCCAAACAGCCCCCCAAAAACATGCAAAACTGCTTAAAAAAACGTTTCCACCTGGGATTTTCTTCAAACCACTTGCAATCGAAATTAGACCTTTCCAGCAGTGCTCCCAGACCCCTCAACCCACCCCCAAGGATCTAGAACACCCCAAAGCAGCCCGCCAAAAACATGCAATACTAGCAGGCCTAAGTTGCCAATCGTGCCAAAACGCTCTCTGCAACTAGGCCCAAACCCGCCTTTTTCCACCATGGATTTTCTTCAAACCACTCGCAATCAAAATTAGACATTCCCAGCAGTGCTCCCAAACCCTTCAACCCACCCCCAAAAATGTAGAACACCCCCAAACAGCCCCACAAAAACATGCAATACTGCTTAAATAAAACCTTTCCGCCATGGATTTTCTTCAAACCACTTGCAATCAAAATTAGACCTTCCCAGCAGTGCTCCCAGAACCCTCAACCCAACCCCAAAAATCTAGAACACCCCCAAACACCCCCCTAAAAACATGCAATACTACTTAAAAAAACGTTTACATCAGAGATTTTCTTCAAACCACTTGCAATCAAAATTATACCTTCACAGCAGTGCTCACAGACCCCTCAACCCACCCCCAAAGATCTAGAACACCCCCAAGCAGCCCCCTAAAAACATGCAATACTTCCAGGCCTAAAATTCAATCTTGCCAAAATGTTCTCTGCAACTAGGCCAAAACCCCCCTTTTCTACCATGAATTTTCTTCAAACGACTTGCATTCAGAATTAGACCATCCCAGCAGTGCTCCCAGACCCCTCAACCCACCCCCAAAAATCTAGAACACCCCCAAACAGCCCCCCAAAAATATTCAATACTGCTAAAAACAAAAACTTTTCCACCAGGGATTTTCTTCAAATCACTTGCAATCAAAATTAGACCTTCCGAGCAGTGCTCCCAGACCCCTCAACCCACCCCCAAAGATCTAGAACACCCCCACAAAAACATGCAATACTGCTTAAAAAAAAAGTTTCCACCAGGGATTTTCTTTAAACCACTTGCAATCAAAATTACAACTTCCAAGCAGTGCTCACAGACCCCTCAACCCACCACCAAAGATCTAGAACACTCTCAAGCAGCCCCCTAAAAACATGCAATATTACAAGGCCTAAATTTCAATCGTGCCAAAATGCTCTCTGCAACTTGGCCCAAACCCCCTTTTCCACCATGGATTTTCTTCAAACCACTTGCAATCAAAATTAGACCTTCCCACCAGTGCTCCCAGACCACTCAACCCACCCCCAAAGATCTAGAACCCCCCCCCCCAAGCAGCCACCCAAAAACATGCAATACTGCTAGGCCTAAGATTCAATCTTGCCAAAACGTTCTCTGCAACTAGTCCCAAACCCCCCTTTTCTACCATGGATTTTCTTCAAACCACTTGCATTCAAAATTATACCATCCCAGCAGTGCTCCCAGACCCCTCAACCCACCCCGAAAAATCTAGAACATTCCCAAACAGCCCCCCAAAAACATGCAATACTGCTAAAAACAAAATCTTTTCCACCAGGGATTTTCTACAAACCATTTGCAATCAAAATTAGACCTTCCGAGCAGTGCTCCCAGACCCCTCAACCCACCCCCAAAGATCTAGAACATCCCCAAGCAGCCCACCAAAAACATGCAATACTACCAGGACTAAGTTTCAATCGTGCCAAAACGCTCTCTGCAACTAGGCCCAAACCCCCCTTTTCCACCATGGATTTTCTTCAAACAACTTGCAATCAAAATTAGACCTTCCCAGCAGTGCTCCCAGACCCCTCAACCCACCCCAAAAATCTAGAACACCCCCAAACAGCCCCCCAAAAACATGCAAAACTGCTTAAAAAAAACGTTTCCACCTGGGATTTTCTTCAAACCACTTGCAATCGAAATTAGACCTTTCCAGCAGTGCTCCCAGACCCCTCAACCCACCCCCAAGGATCTAGAACACCCCAAAGCAGCCCGCCAAAACCATGCAATACTAGCAGGCCTAAGTTGCCAATCGTGCCAAAACGCTCTCTGCAACTAGGCCCAAACCCGCCTTTTTCCACCATGGATTTTCTTCAAACCACTCGCAATCAAAATTAGACATTCCCAGCAGTGCTCCCAAACCCTTCAACCCACCCCCAAAAATGTAGAACACCCCCAAACAGCCCCAAAAAAACATGCAATACTGCTTATATAAAACCTTTCCGCCATGGATTTTCTTCAAACCACTTGCAATCAAAATTAGACCTTCCCAGCAGTGCTCCCAGAACCCTCAACCCAACCCCAAAAATCTAGAACACCCCCAAACACCCCCCTAAAAACATGCAATACTACTTAAAAAAAACGTTTACATCAGAGATTTTCTTCAAACCACTTGCAATCAAAATTATACCTTCACAGCAGTGCTCACAGACCCCTCAACCCACCCCCAAAGATCTAGAACACCCCCAAGCAGCCCCCTAAAAACATGCAATACTACCAGGCCTAAGTTTCAATCGTGCCAAAATGCTCTCTGCAACTAGGCCCAAACCCCCCTTTTCCACCATGGATTTTCTTCAAACCACTTGCAATCAAAATTAGACCTTCCCACCAGTGCTCACAGACCCCTCAACCCACCCCCAAAGATCTGGAACACCCCCAGCAGCCACCCAAAGACATGCAATACTGCTAGGCCTAAAATTCAATCTTGCCAAAATGTTCTCTGCAACTAGGCCAAAACCCCCCTTTTCTACCATGAATTTTCTTCAAACGACTTGCATTCAGAATTAGACCATCCCAGCAGTGCTCCCAGACCCCTCAACCCACCCCCAAAAATCTAGAACACCCCCAAACAGCCCCCCAAAAATATGCAATACTGCTAAAAACAAAAACTTTTCCACCAGGGATTTTCTTCAAATCACTTGCAATCAAAATTAGACCTTCCGAGCAGTGCTCCCAGACCCCTCAACCCACCCCAAAGATCTAGAACACCCCCACAAAAACATGCAATACTGCTTAAAAAAAAAGTTTCCACCAGGGATTTTCTTTAAACCACTTGCAATCAAAATTACCACTTCCAAGCAGTGCTCACAGACCCCTCAACCCACCACCAAAGATCTAGAACACTCTCA
Organism: Lissotriton vulgaris; assembly: GCF_964263255.1. Classification (NCBI taxonomy): domain Eukaryota; kingdom Metazoa; phylum Chordata; class Amphibia; order Caudata; family Salamandridae; genus Lissotriton; species Lissotriton vulgaris. Next base: position 171,168,522 of record NC_141688.1, read on the forward strand.
AGCAGCCCCCTAAAAACATGCAATATTACAAGGCCTGAATTTCAATCGTGCCAAAATGCTCTCTGCAACTTGGCCCAAACCCCCTTTTCCACCATGGATTTTCTTCAAACCACTTGCAATCAAAATTAGACCTTCCCACCAGTGCTCCCAGACCACTCAACCCACCCCCAAAGATCTAGAACCCCCCCCCCCCCCAAGCAGCCACCCAAAAACATGCAATACTGCTAGGCCTAAGATTCAATCTTGCCAAAACGTTCTCTGCAACTAGTCCCAAACCCCCCTTTTCTACCATGGATTTTCTTCAAACCACTTGCATTCAAAATTATAGCATCCCAGCAGTGCTCCCAGACCCCTCAACCCACCCCGAAAAATCTAGAACATCCCCAAACAGCCCCCCAAAAACATGCAATACTGCTAAAAACAAAATCTTTTCCACCAGGGATTTTCTACAAACCATTTGCAATCAAAATTAGACCTTCCGAGCAGTGCTCCCAGACCCCTCAACCCACCCCCAAAGATCTAGAACATCCCCAAGCAGCCCACCAAAAACATGCAATACTACCAGGACTAAGTTTCAATCGTGCAAAAACGCTCTCTGCAACTAGGCCCAAACCCCCCTTTTCCACCATGGATTTTCTTCAAACAACTTGCAATCAAAATTAGACCTTCCCAGCAGTGCTCCCAGACCCCTCAACCCACCCCAAAAATCTAGAACACCCCCAAACAGCCCCCCAGAAACATGCAAAACTGCTTAAAAAAAACGTTTCCACCTGGGATTTTCTTCAAACCACTTGCAATCGAAATTAGACCTTCCCAGCAGTGCTCCCAGACCCCTCAACCCACCCCCAAGGATCTAGAACACCCCAAAGCAGCCCGCCAAAAACATGTAATACTAGCAGGCCTAAGTTGGCAATCGTGCCAAAACGCTCTCTGCAACTAGGCCCAAACCCGCCTTTTTCCACCATGGATTTTCTTCAAAACACTCGCAATCAAAATTAGACATTCCCAGCAGTGCTCCCAAACCCTTCAACCCACCCCCAAAAATGTAGAACACCCCCAAACAGCCCCACAAAAACATGCAATACTGCTTAAATAAAACCTTTCCGCCATGGATTTTCTTCAAACCACTTGCAATCAAAATTAGACCTTCCCAGCAGTGCTCACAGACCCCTCAACCCAACCCGAAAAATCTAGAACACCCCCAAACAGCCCCCCAAAAACATGCAATACTGCTAAAAACAAAAACGTTTTCCACCAGGGATTTTCTTCAAACCACTTGCAATCAAAATTAGACCTTCCGAGCAGTGCTCCCAGACCCCTCAACCCACACCCAAAGATCTAGAACACCCCCAAGCAGCCCGCAAAAACATGCAATACTGCTTAAAAAAACTTTTCCACCAGGGATTTTCTTCAAACCACTTGCAATCAAAATTAGAACTTCCAAGCAGCGCTCACAGACCCCTCAACCCACCCCCAAAGATCTAGAACACCCCCAAGCAGCCCCCTAAAAACATGCAATACTACCAGGCCTAAATTTCAATCGTGCCAAAATGCTCTCTGCAACTTGGCCCAAACCCCCCTTTTCCACCATGGAATTTCTTCAAACCACTTGCAATCAAAATTAGACCTTCCCACCAGTGCTCCCAGACCCTTCAACCCACCCCCAAAGATCTAGAACCCCCCCAAGCAGCCACCCAAAAACATGCAATACTGCTAGGCCTAGGATTCAATCTTGCCAAAATGTTCTCTGCAACTAGGCCCAAACCACCCTTTTCTACCATGGATTTCCTTCAAACCACTTGCATTCAAAATTAAACCATCTCAGCAGTGCTCCCAGACCCCTCAACCCACCCCGAAAAATCTAGAACATCCCTAAACAGCCCCCCAAAAACATGCAATACTGCTAAAAACAAAATCTTTTCCACCATGGATTTTCTTCAAACCACTTGCAATCAAAATTAGACCTTCCCAGCAGTGCTCCCAGACCCCTCAACCCACCCCAAAAATCTAGAACACCCCCAAACAGCCCCCCAAAAACATGCAAAACTGCTTAAAAAAATGTTTCCACCTGGGATTTTCTTCAAACCACTTGTAATCAAAATTAGACATTCCCAGCAGTGCTCCCAGAACCCTCAACCCAACCCCAAAAATCTAGAACACCCCCAAACACCCCCCTAAAAACATGCAATACTACTTAAAAAAACGTTTACATCAGAGATTTTCTTCAAACCACTTGCAATCAAAATTATACCTTCACAGCAGTGCTCACAGACCCCTCAACCCACCCCCAAAGATCTAGAACACCCCCAAGCAGCCCCCTAAAAACATGCAATACTACCAGGCCTAAGTTTCAATCGTGCCAAAATGCTCTCTGCAACTAGGCCCAAACCCCCCTTTTCCACCATGGATTTTCTTCAAACCACTTGCAATCAAAATTAGACCTTCCCACCAGTGCTCACAGACCCCTCAACCCACCCCCAAAGATCTGGAACACCCCCATCAGCCACCCAAAGACATGCAATACTGCTAGGCCTAAAATTCAATCTTGCCAAAATGTTCTCTGCAACTAGGCCAAAACCCCCCTTTTCTACCATGAATTTTCTTCAAACGACTTGCATTCAGAATTAGACCATCCCAGCAGTGCTCCCAGACCCCTCAACCCACCCCCAAAAATCTAGAACACCCCCAAACAGCCCCCAAAAATATGCAATACTGCTAAAAACAAAAACTTTTCCACCAGGGATTTTCTTCAAATCACTTGCAATCAAAATTAGACCTTCCGAGCAGTGCTCCCAGACCCCTCAACCCACCCCCAAATATCTAGAACACCCCCACAAAAACATGCAATACTGCTTAAAAAAAAAGTTTCCACCTGGGATTTTCTTTAAACCACTTGCAATCAAAATTACAACTTCCAAGCAGTGCTCACAGACCCCTCAACCCACCACCAAAGATCTAGGACACTCTCAAGCAGCCCCCTAAAAACATGCAATATTACAAGGCCTAAATTTCAATCGTGCCAAAATGCTCTCTGCAACTTGGCCCAAACCCCCTTTTCCACCATGGATTTTCTTCAAACCACTTGCAATCAAAATTAGACCTTCCCACCAGTGCTCCCAGACCACTCAACCCACCCCCAAAGATCTAGAACCCCCCTCCAAGCAGCCACCCAAAAACATGCAATACTGCTAGGCCTAAGATTCAATCTTGCCAAAACGTTCTCTGCAACTAGTCCCAAACCCCCCTTTTCTACCATGGATTTTCTTCAAACCACTTGCATTCAAAATTATACCATCCCAGCAGTGCTCCCAGACCCCTCAACCCACCCCGAAAAATCTAGAACATCCCCAAACAGCCCCCCAAAAACATGCAATACTGCTAAAAACAAAATCTTTTCCACCAGGGATTTTCTACAAACCATTTGCAATCAAAATTAGACCTTCCGAGCAGTGCTCCCAGACCCCTCAACCCACCCCCAAAGATCTAGAACATCCCCAAGCAGCCCACCAAAAACATACAATACTACCAGGACTAAGTTTCAATCGTGCCAAAACGCTCTCTGGAACTAGGCCCAAACCCCCCTTTTCCACCATGGATTTTCTTCAAACAACTTGCAATCAAAATTAGACCTTCCCAGCAGTGCTCCCAGACCCCTCAACCCACCCCAAAAATCTAGAACACCCCCAAACAGCCCCCCAAAAACATGCAAAACTGCTTAAAAAAACGTTTCCACCTGGGATTTTCTTCAAACCACTTGCAATCGAAATTAGACCTTTCCAGCAGTGCTCCCAGACCCCTCAACCCACCCCCAAGGATCTAGAACACCCCAAAGCAGCCCGCCAAAAACATGCAATACTAGCAGGCCTAAGTTGCCAATCGTGCCAAAACGCTCTCTGCAACTAGGCCCAAACCCGCCTTTTTCCACCATGGATTTTCTTCAAACCACTCGCAATCAAAATTAGACATTCCCAGCAGTGCTCCCAAACCCTTCAACCCACCCCCAAAAATGTAGAACACCCCCAAACAGCCCCACAAAAACATGCAATACTGCTTAAATAAAACCTTTCCGCCATGGATTTTCTTCAAACCACTTGCAATCAAAATTAGACCTTCCCAGCAGTGCTCCCAGAACCCTCAACCCAACCCCAAAAATCTAGAACACCCCCAAACACCCCCCTAAAAACATGCAATACTACTTAAAAAAAACGTTTACATCAGAGATTTTCTTCAAACCACTTGCAATCAAAATTATACCTTCACAGCAGTGCTCACAGACCCCTCAACCCACCCCCAAAGATCTAGAACACCCCCAAGCAGCCCCCTAAAAACATGCAATACTACCAGGCCTAAAATTCAATCTTGCCAAAATGTTCTCTGCAACTAGGCCAAAACCCCCCTTTTCTACCATGAATTTTCTTCAAACGACTTGCATTCAGAATTAGACCATCCCAGCAGTGCTCCCAGACCCCTCAACCCACCCCCAAAAATCTAGAACACCCCCAAACAGCCCCCCAAAAATATGCAATACTGCTAAAAGCAAAAACTTTTCCACCAGGGATTTTCTTCAAATCACTTGCAATCAAAATTAGACCTTCCGAGCAGTGCTCCCAGACCCCTCAACCCACCCCCAAAGATCTAGAACACCCCCACAAAAACATGCAATACTGCTTAAAAAAAAAGTTTCCACCAGGGATTTTCTTTAAACCACTTGCAATCAAAATTACAACTTCCAAGCAGTGCTCACAGACCCCTCAACCCACCACCAAAGATCTAGAACACTCTCAAGCAGCCCCCTAAAAACATGCAATATTACAAGGCCTAAATTTCAATCGTGCCAAAATGCTCTCTGCAACTTGGCCCAAACCCCCTTTTCCACCATGGATTTTCTTCAAACCACTTGCAATCAAAATTAGACCTTCCCACCAGTGCTCCCAGACCACTCAACCCACCCCCAAAGATCTAGAACCCCCCCCAAGCAGCCACCCAAAAACATGCAATACTGCTAGGCCTAAGATTCAATCTTGCCAAAACGTTCTCTGCAACTAGTCCCAAACCCCCCTTTTCTACCATGGATTTTCTTCAAACCACTTGCATTCAAAATTATACCATCCCAGCAGTGCTCCCAGACCCCTCAACCCACCCCGAAAAATCTAGAACATTCCCAAACAGCCCCCCAAAAACATGCAATACTGCTAAAAACAAAATCTTTTCCACCAGGGATTTTCTACAAACCATTTGCAATCAAAATTAGACCTTCCGAGCAGTGCTCCCAGACCCCTCAACCCACCCCCAAAGATCTAGAACATCCCCAAGCAGCCCACCAAAAACATGCAATACTACCAGGACTAAGTTTCAATCGTGCCAAAACGCTCTCTGCAACTAGGCCCAAACCCCCCTTTTCCACCATGGATTTTCTTCAAACAACTTGCAATCAAAATTAGACCTTCCCAGCAGTGCTCCCAGACCCCTCAACCCACCCCAAAAATCTAGAACACCCCCAAACAGCCCCCCAAAAACATGCAAAACTGCTTAAAAAAAACGTTTCCACCTGGGATTTTCTTCAAACCACTTGCAATCGAAATTAGACCTTTCCAGCAGTGCTCCCAGACCCCTCAACCCACCCCCAAGGATCTAGAACACCCCAAAGCAGCCCGCCAAAAACATGCAATACTAGCAGGCCTAAGTTGCCAATCGTGCCAAAACGCTCTCTGCAACTAGGCCCAAACCCGCCTTTTTCCACCATGGATTTTCTTCAAACCACTCGCAATCAAAATTAGACATTCCCAGCAGTGCTCCCAAACCCTTCAACCCACCCCCAAAAATGTAGAACACCCCCAAACAGCCCCAAAAAAACATGCAATACTGCTTATATAAAACCTTTCCGCCATGGATTTTCTTCAAACCACTTGCAATCAAAATTAGACCTTCCCAGCAGTGTTCCCAGAACCCTCAACCCAACCCCAAAAATCTAGAACACCCCCCTAAAAACTTGCAATACTACTTAAAAAAAACGTTTACATCAGAGATTTTCTTCAAACCACTTGCAATCAAAATTATACCTTCACAGCAGTGCTCACAGACCCCTCAACCCACCCCCAAAGATCTAGAACACCCCCAAGCAGCCCCCTAAAAACATGCAATACTACCAGGCCTAAGTTTCAATCGTGCCAAAATGCTCTCTGCAACTAGGCCCAAACCCCCCTTTTCCACCATGGATTTTCTTCAAACCACTTGCAATCAAAATTAGACCTTCCCACCAGTGCTCACAGACCCCTCAACCCACCCCCAAAGATCTGGAACACCCCCAGCAGCCACCCAAAGACATGCAATACTGCTAGGCCTAAAATTCAATCTTGCCAAAATGTTCTCTGCAACTAGGCCAAAACCCCCCTTTTCTACCATGAATTTTCTTCAAACGACTTGCATTCAGAATTAGACCATCCCAGCAGTGCTCCCAGACACCTCAACCCACCCCAAAAATCTAGAACACCCCCAAGCAGCCCCCTAAAAACATGCAATACTACCAGGCCTAAAATTCAATCTTGCCAAAATGTTCTCTGCAACTAGGCCAAAACCCCCCTTTTCTACCATGATTTTTCTTCAAACGACTTGCATTCAGAATTAGACCATCCCAGCAGTGCTCCCAGACCCCTCAACCCACCCCCAAAAATCTAGAACACCCCCAAACAGCCCCCCAAAAATATGCAATACTGCTAAAAACAAAAACTTTTCCACCAGGGATTTTCTTCAAATCACTTGCAATCAAAATGAGACCTTCCGAGCAGTGCTCCCAGACCCCTCAACCCACCCCCAAAGATCTAGAACACCCCCACAAAAACATGCAATACTGCTTAAAAAAAAAGTTTCCACCAGGGATTTTCTTTAAACCACTTGCAATCAAAATTACAACTTCCAAGCAGTGCTCACAGACCCCTCAACCCACCACCAAAGATCTAGAACACTCTCAAGCAGCCCCCTAAAAACATGCAATATTACAAGGCCTAAATTTCAATCGTGCCAAAATGCTCTCTGCAACTTGGCCCAAACCCCCTTTTCCACCATGGATTTTCTTCAAACCACTTGCAATCAAAATTAGACCTTCCCACCAGTGCTCCCAGACCACTCAACCCACCCCCAAAGATCTAGAACCCCCCCCCCCCAAGCAGCCACCCAAAAACATGCAATACTGCTAGGCCTAAGATTCAATCTTGCCAAAACGTTCTCTGCAACTAGTCCCAAACCCCCCTTTTCTACCATGGATTTTCTTCAAACCACTTGCATTCAAAATTATACCATCCCAGCAGTGCTCCCAGACCCCTCAACCCACCCCGAAAAATCTAGAACATTCCCAAACAGCCCCCCAAAAACATGCAATACTGCTAAAAACAAAATCTTTTCCACCAGGGATTTTCTACAAACCATTTGCAATCAAAATTAGACCTTCCGAGCAGTGCTCCCAGACCCCTCAACCCACCCCCAAAGATCTAGAACATCCCCAAGCAGCCCACCAAAAACATGCAATACTACCAGGACTAAGTTTCAATCGTGCCAAAACGCTCTCTGCAACTAGGCCCAAACCCCCCTTTTCCACCATGGATTTTCTTCAAACAACTTGCAATCAAAATTAGACCTTCCCAGCAGTGCTCCCAGACCCCTCAACCCACCCCAAAAATCTAGAACACCCCCAAACAGCCCCCCAAAAACATGCAAAACTGCTTAAAAAAAACGTTTCCACCTGGGATTTTCTTCAAACCACTTGCAATCGAAATTAGACCTTTCCAGCAGTGCTCCCAGACCCCTCAACCCACCCCCAAGGATCTAGAACACCCCAAAGCAGCCCGCCAAAAACATGCAATACTAGCAGGCCTAAGTTGCCAATCGTGCCAAAACGCTCTCTGCAACTAGGCCCAAACCCGCCTTTTTCCACCATGGATTTTCTTCAAACCACTCGCAATCAAAATTAGACATTCCCAGCAGTGCTCCCAAACCCTTCAACCCACCCCCAAAAATGTAGAACACCCCCAAACAGCCCCAAAAAAACATGCAATACTGCTTATATAAAACCTTTCCGCCATGGATTTTCTTCAAACCACTTGCAATCAAAATTAGACCTTCCCAGCAGTGCTCCCAGAACCCTCAACCCAACCCCAAAAATCTAGAACACCCCCAAACACCCCCCTAAAAACATGCAATACTACTTAAAAAAAACGTTTACATCAGAGATTTTCTTCAAACCACTTGCAATCAAAATTATACCTTCACAGCAGTGCTCACAGACCCCTCAACCCACCCCCAAAGATCTAGAACACCCCCAAGCAGCCCCCTAAAAACATGCAATACTACCAGGCCTAAGTTTCAATCGTGCCAAAATGCTCTCTGCAACTAGGCCCAAACCCCCCTTTTCCACCATGGATTTTCTTCAAACCACTTGCAATCAAAATTAGACCTTCCCACCAGTGCTCACAGACCCCTCAACCCACCCCAAAGATCTGGAACACCCCCAGCAGCCACCCAAAGACATGCAATACTGCTAGGCCTAAAATTCAATCTTGCCAAAATGTTCTCTGCAACTAGGCCAAAACCCCCCTTTTCTACCATGAATTTTCATCAAACGACTTGCATTCAGAATTAGACCATCCCAGCAGTGCTCCCAGACCCCTCAACCCACCCCCAAAAATCTAGAACACCCCCAAACAGCCCCCCAAAAATATGCAATACTGCTAAAAACAAAAACTTTTCCACCAGGGATTTTCTTCAAATCACTTGCAATCAAAATTAGACCTTCCGAGCAGTGCTCCCAGACCCCTCAACCCACCCCCAAAGATCTAGAACACCCCCACAAAAACATGCAATACTGCTTAAAAAAAAAGTTTCCACCAGGGATTTTCTTTAAACCACTTGCAATCAAAATTAGAACTTCCAAGCAGTGCTCACAGACCCCTCAACCCACCACCAAAGATCTAGAACACTCTCAAGCAGCCCCCTAAAAACATGCAATATTATAAGGCCTAAATTTCAATCGTGCCAAAATGCTCTCTGCAACTTGGCCCAAACCCCCTTTTCCACCATGGATTTTCTTCAAACCACTTGCAATCAAAATTAGACCTTCCCACCAGTGCTCCCAGACCACTCAACCCACCCCCAAAGATCTAGAACCCCCCCCCCCAAGCAGCCACCCAAAAACATGCAATACTGCTAGGCCTAAGATTCAATCTTGCCAAAACGTTCTCTGCAACTAGTCCCAAACCCCCCTTTTCTACCATGGATTTTCTTCAAACCACTTGCATTCAAAATTATACCATCCCAGCAGTGCTCCCAGACCCCTCAACCCACCCCGAAAAATCTAGAACATCCCCAAACAGCCCCCCAAAAACATGCAATACTGCTAAAAACAAAATCTTTTCCACCAGGGATTTTCTACAAACCATTTGCAATCAAAATTAGACCTTCCGAGCAGTGCTCCCAGACCCCTCAACCCACCCCAAAGATCTAGAACATCCCCAAGCAGCCCACCAAAAACATGCAATACTACCAGGACTAAGTTTCAATCGTGCCAAAACGCTCTCTGCAACTAGGCCCAAACCCCCCTTTTCCACCATGGATTTTCTTCAAACAACTTGCAATCAAAATTAGACCTTCCCAGCAGTGCTCCCAGACCCCTCAACCCACCCCAAAAATCTAGAACACCCCCAAACAGCCCCCCAAAAACATGCAAAACTGCTTAAAAAAAACGTTTCCACCTGGGATTTTCTTCAAACCACTTGCAATCGAAATTAGACCTTCCCAGCAGTGCTCCCAGACCCCTCAACCCACCCCCAAGGATCTAGAACACCCCAAAGCAGCCCGCCAAAAACATGCAATACTAGCAGGCCTAAGTTGCCAATCGTGCCAAAACGCTCTCTGCAACTAGGCCCAAACCCGCCTTTTTCCACCATGGATTTTCTTCAAACCACTCGCAATCAAAATTAGACATTCCCAGCAGTGCTCCCAAACCCTTCAACCCACCCCCAAAAATGTAGAACACCCCCAAACAGCCCCACAAAAACATGCAATACTGCTTAAATAAAACCTTTCCGCCATGGATTTTCTTCAAACCACTTGCAATCAAAATTAGACCTTCCCAGCAGTGCTCACAGACCCCTCAACCCAACCCGAAAAATCTAGAACACCCCCAAACAGCCCCCCAAAAACATGCAATACTGCTAAAAACAAAAACGTTTTCCACCAGGGATTTTCTTCAAACCACTTGCAATCAAAATTAGACCTTCCGAGCAGTGCTCCCAGACCCCTCAACCCACACCCAAAGATCTAGAACACCCCCAAGCAGCCTGCAAAAACATGCAATACTGCTTAAAAAAACTTTTCCACCAGGGATTTTCTTCAAACCACTTGCAATCAAAATTAGAACTTCCAAGCAGCGCTCACAGACCCCTCAACCCACCCCCAAAGATCTAGAACACCCCCAAGCAGCCCCCTAAAAACATGCAATACTACCAGGCCTAAATTTCAATCGTGCCAAAATGCTCTCTGCAACTTGGCCCAAACCCCCCTTTTCCACCATGGAATTTCTTCAAACCACTTGCAATCAAAATTAGACCTTCCCACCAGTGCTCCCAGACCCTTCAACCCACCCCCAAAGATCTAGAACCCCCCCAAGCAGCCACCCAAAAACATGCAATACTGCTAGGCCTAGGATTCAATCTTGCCAAAATGTTCTCTGCAACTAGGCCCAAACCACCCTTTTCTACCATGGATTTCCTTCAAACCACTTGCATTCAAAATTAAACCATCCCAGCAGTGCTCCCAGACCCCTCAACCCACCCCGAAAAATCTAGAACATCCCTAAACAGCCCCCCAAAAACATGCAATACTGCTAAAAACAAAATCTTTTCCACCAGGGATTTTCTTCAAACCACTTGCAATCAAAATTAGACCTTCCGAGCAGTGCTCGCAGACCCCTAAACCCACCCCAAAGATCTAGAACACCCCCAAGCAGCCCGCCAAAAACATGCAATACTACCAGGCCTAAGTTTCAATCGTGCCAAAACGCTCTCTGCAACTAGGCCCAAATCCCCCTTTTCCACCATGGATTTTCTTCAAACCACTTGCAATCAAAATTAGACCTTCCCAGCAGTGCTCCCAGACCCCTCAACCCACCCCAAAAATCTAGAACACCCCCAAACAGCCCCCCAAAAACATGCAAAACTGCTTAAAAAAATGTTTCCACCTGGGATTTTCTTCAAACCACTTGCAATCAAAATTAGACATTCCCAGCAGTGCTCCCAGAACCCTCAACCCAACCCCAAAAATCTAGAACACCCCCAAACACCCCCCTAAAAACATGCAATACTACTTAAAAAAAAACGTTTACATCAGAGATTTTCTCCAAACCACTTGCAATCAAAATTATACCTTCACAGCAGTGCTCACAGACCCCTCAACCCACCCCCAAAGATCTAGAACACCCCCAAGTAGCCCCCTAAAAACATGCAATACTACCAGGCCTAAGTTTCAATCGTGCCAAAATGCTCTCTGCAACTAGGCCCAAACCCCCCTTTTCCACCATGGATTTTCTTCAAACCACTTGCAATCAAAATTAGACCTTCCCACCAGTGCTCACAGACCCCTCAACCCACCCCCAAAGATCTGGAAACCCCTAGCAGCCACCCAAAGACATGCAATACTGCTAGGCCTAAAATTCAATCTTGCCAAAATGTTCTCTGCAACTAGGCCAAAACCCCCCTTTTCTACCATGAATTTTCTTCAAACGACTTGCATTCAGAATTAGACCATCCCAGCAGTGCTCCCAGACCCCTCAACCCACCCCCAAAAATCTAGAACACCCCCAAACAGCCCCCCAAAAATATGCAATACTGCTAAAAACAAAAACTTTTCCACCAGGGATTTTCTTCAAATCACTTGCAATCAAAACTAGACCTTCCGAGCAGTGCTCCCAGACCCCTCAACCCACCCCCAAAGATCTAGAACACCCCCACAAAAACATGCAATACTGCTTAAAAAAAAAGTTTCCACCAGGGATTTTCTTTAAACCACTTGCAATCAAAATTACAACTTCCAAGCAGTGCTCACAGACCCCTCAACCCACCACCAAGGATCTAGAACACTCTCAAGCAGCCCCCTAAAAACATGCAATATTACAAGGCCTAAATTTCAATCGTGCCAAAATGCTCTCTGCAACTTGGCCCAAACCCCCTTTTCCACCATGGATTTTCTTCAAACCACTTGCAATCAAAATTAGACCTTCCCACCAGTGCTCCCAGACCACTCAACCCACCCACAAAGATCTAGAACCCCCCCCCCAAGCAGCCACCCAAAAACATGCAATACTGCTAGGCCTAAGATTCAATCTTGCCAAAACGTTCTCTGCAACTAGTCCCAAACCCCCCTTTTCTACCATGGATTTTCTTCAAACCACTTGCATTCAAAATTATACCATCCCAGCAGTGCTCCCAGACCCCTCAACCCACCCCGAAAAATCTAGAACATCCCCAAACAGCCCCCCAAAAACAAGCAATACTGCTAAAAACAAAATCTTTTCCACCAGGGATTTTCTACAAACCATTTGCAATCAAAATTAGACCTTCCGAGCAGTGCTCCCAGACCCCTCAACCCACCCCCAAAGATATAGAACATCCCCAAGCAGCCCACCAAAAACATGCAATACTACCAGGACTAAGTTTCAATCGTGCCAAAACGCTCTCTGCAACTAGGCCCAAACCCCCCTTTTCCACCATGGATTTTCTTCAAACAACTTGCAATCAAAATTAGACCTTCCCAGCAGTGCTCCCAGACCCCTCAACCCACCCCAAAAATCTAGAACACCCCCAAACAGCCCCCCAAAAACATGCAAAACTGCTTAAAAAAAACGTTTCCACCTGGGATTTTCTTCAAACCACTTGCAATCGAAATTAGACCTTTCCAGCAGTGCTCCCAGACCCCTCAACCCACCCCCAAGGATCTAGAACACCCCAAAGCAGCCCGCCAAAAACATGCAATACTAGCAGGCCTAAGTTGCCAATCGTGCCAAAACGCTCTCTGCAACTAGGCCCAAACCCGCCTTTTTCCACCATGGATTTTCTTCAAACCACTCGCAATCAAAATTAGACATTCCCAGCAGTGCTCCCAAACCCTTCAACCCACCCCCAAAAATGTAGAACACCCCCAAACAGCCCCACAAAAACATGCAATACTGCTTAAATAAAACCTTTCCGCCATGGATTTTCTTCAAACCACTTGCAATCAAAATTAGACCTTCCCAGCAGTGCTCACAGACCCCTCAACCCAACCCGAAAAATCTAGAACACCCCCAAACAGCCCCCCAAAAACATGCAATACTGCTAAAAACAAAAACGTTTTCCACCAGGGATTTTCTTCAAACCACTTGCAATCAAAATTAGACCTTCCGAGCAGTGCTCCCAGACCCCTCAACCCACACCCAAAGATCTAGAACACCCCCAAGCAGCCCCCTAAAAACATGCAATACTACCAGGCCTAAATTTCAATCGTGCCAAAATGCTCTCTGCAACTTGGCCCAAACCCCCCTTTTCCACCATGGAATTTCTTCAAACCACTTGCAATCAAAATTAGACCTTCCCACCAGTGCTCCCAGACCCTTCAACCCACCCCCAAAGATCTAGAACCCCCCCAAGCAGCCACCCAAAAACATGCAATACTGTTAGGCCTAGGATTCAATCTTGCCAAAATGTTCTCTGCAAGTAGGCCCAAACCACCCTTTTCTACCATGGATTTCCTTCAAACCACTTGCATTCAAAATTAAACCATCCCAGCAGTGCTCCCAGACCCCTCAACCCACCCCGAAAAATCTAGAACATCCCTAAACAGCCCCCCAAAAACATGCAATACTGCTAAAAACAAAATCTTTTCCACCAGGGATTTTCTTCAAACCACTTGCAATCAAAATTAGACCTTCCGAGCAGTGCTCGCAGACCCCTAAACCCACCCCAAAGATCTAGAACACCCCCAAGCAGCCCGCCAAAAACATGCAATACTACCAGGCCTAAGTTTCAATCGTGCCAAAACGCTCTCTGCAACTAGGCCCAAATCCCCCTTTTCCACCATGGATTTTCTTCAAACCACTTGCAATCAAAATTAGACCTTCCCAGCAGTGCTCCCAGACCCCTCAACCCACCCCAAAAATCTAGAACACCCCCAAACAGCCCCCCAAAAACATGCAAAACTGCTTAAAAAAATGTTTCCACCTGGGATTTTCTTCAAACCACTTGCAATCAAAATTAGACATTCCCAGCAGTGCTCCCAGAACCCTCAACCCAACCCCAAAAATCTAGAACACCCCCAAACACCCCCCTAAAAACATGCAATACTACTTAAAAAAACGTTTACATCAGAGATTTTCTTCAAACCACTTGCAATCAAAATTATACCTTCCCAGCAGTGCTCACAGACCCCTCAACCCACCCCCAAAGATCTAGAACACCCCCAAGCAGCCCCCTAAAAACATGCAATACTACCAGGCCTAAGTTTCAATCGTGCCAAAATGCTCTCTGCAACTAGGCCCAAACCCCCCTTTTCCACCATGGATTTTCTTCAAACCACTTGCAATCAAAATTAGACCTTCCCACCAGTGCACACAGACCCCTCAACCCACCCCCAAAGATCTGGAACACCCCCAGCAGCCACCCAACGACATGCAATACTGCTAGGCCTAAAATTCAATCTTGCCAAAATGTTCTCTGCAACTAGGCCAAAACCCCCCTTTTCTACCATGAATTTTCTTCAAACGACTTGCATTCAGAATTAGACCATCCCAGCAGTGCTCCCAGACCCCTCAACCCACCCCAAAAAATCTAGAACACCCCCAAACAGCCCCCCAAAAATATGCAATACTGCTAAAAACAAAAACTTTTCCACCAGGGATTTTCTTCAAATCACTTGCAATCAAAATTAGACCTTCCGAGCAGTGCTCCCAGACCCCTCAACCCACCCCCAAAGATCTAGAACACCCCCACAAAAACATGCAATACTGCTTAAAAAAAAAGTTTCCACCAGGGATTTTCTTTAAACCACTTGCAATCAAAATTACAACTTCCAAGCAGTGCTCACAGACCCCTCAACCCACCACCAAAGATCTAGAACACTCTCAAGCAGCCCCCCAAAAAACATGCAATATTACAAGGCCTAAATTTCAATCGTGCCAAAATGCTCTCTGCAACTTGGCCCAAACCCCCTTTTCCACCATGGATTTTCTTCAAACCACTTGCAATCAAAATTAGACCTTCCCACCAGTGCTCCCAGACCACTCAACCCACCCCCAAAGATCTAGAACCCCCCCCCCAAGCAGCCACCCAAAAACATGCAATACTGCTAGGCCTAAGATTCAATCTTGCCAAAACGTTCTCTGCAACTAGTCCCAAACCCCCCTTTTCTACCATGGATTTTCTTCAAACCACTTGCATTCAAAATTATACCATCCCAGCAGTGCTCCCAGACCCCTCAACCCACCCCGAAAAATCTAGAACATCCCCAAACAGCCCCCCAAAAACATGCAATACTGCTAAAAACAAAATCTTTTCCACCAGGGATTTTCTACAAACCATTTGCAATCAAAATTAGACCTTCCGAGCAGTGCTCCCAGAACCCTCAACCCACCCCCAAAGATCTAGAACATCCCCAAGCAGCCCACCAAAAACATGCAATACTACCAGGACTAAGTTTCAATCGTGCCAAAACGCTCTCTGCAACTAGGCCCAAACCCCCCTTTTCCACCATGGATTTTCTTCAAACCACTTGCAATCAAAATTAGACCTTCCCAGCAGTGCTCCCAGACCCCTCAACCCACCCCAAAAATCTAGAACACCCCCAAACAGCCCCCCAAAAACATGCAAAACTGCTTAAAAAAACGTTTCCACCTGGGATTTTCTTCAAACCACTTGCAATCGAAATTAGACCTTCCCAGTAGTGCTCCCAGACCCCTCAACCCAACCCCAAAAATCTCGAACACCCCCAAACACCCCCCTAAAAACATGCAATACTGCTTAAAAAAAACGTTTACACCAGAGATTTTCTTCAAACAACTTGCAATCAAAATAGACCTTCCCAGCAGTGCTCCCAGACCCCTCAACCCACCCCCAAAGATCTAGAACATCCCCAAGCAGCCCACCAAAAACATGCAATACTACCAGTACTAAGTTTCAATCGTGCCAAAATGCTCTCTGCAACTAGGCCCCAACCCCCCTTTTCCACCATGGATTTTCTTCAAACCACTTGCAATCAAAATTAGACCTTCCCACCAGTGCTCCCAGACCCCTCAACCCAACCCCAAAAATCTCGAACACCCCCAAACACCCCCCTAAAAACATGCAATACTGCTTAAAAAAAACGTTTACACCAGAGATTTTCTTCAAACAACTTGCAATCAAAATAGACCTACCCAGCAGTGCTCCCAGACCCCTCAACCCACCCCCAAAGATCTAGAACATCCCCAAGCAGCCCACCAAAAACATGCAATACTACCAGTACTAAGTTTCAATCGTGCCAAAATGCTCTCTGCAACTAGGCCCCAACCCCCCTTTTCCACCATGGATTTTCTTCAAACCACTTGCAATCAAAATTAGACCTTCCCACCAGTGCTCCCAGACCCCTCAACCCACCCCCAAAAATCTAGAAACCCCCCAAGCAGCCACCCAAAGACATGCAATACTGCTAGGCCTAAGATTCAATCTTGCCAAAACGCTCTCTGCAACTAGGCCCAAACCCCCCTTTTCTACCATGGATTTTCTTAAAAGCATTTGCATTCAGAATTAAACCATCCCAGCAGTGCTCCCAGACCCCTCAACCCACCCCGAAAAATCTAGAACACCCCCAAACATCCCCCAAAAACATGCAATACTGCTAAAAACTAAAACTTTTCCACCAGGGATTTTCTTCAAACCACTTGCAATCAAAATTAGACCTTCCGAGCAGTGCTCCCAGACCCCTTAACCCACCCCCAAGGATCTAGAACACCCCCAAGCAGCCCGCCAAAAACATGCAATACTAGCAGGCCTAAGTTTCAATCGTGCCAAAACGCTCTCTGCAACTAGGCCCAAACACGCCTTTTTCCACCATGGATTTTCTTCAAACCACTTGCAATCAAAATTAGACCTTCCCACCAGTGCTCCCAGACAACTCAACCCACCCCCAAAGATGTAGAACCCCCCCAAGCAGCCACCCAAAAACATGCAATACTGCTAGACCTAAGATTCAATCTTGCCAAAACGTTCTCTGCAACTAGGCCCAAACCCCCCTTTTCACCATGGATTTTCTTCAAACAACTTGCAATCAAAATTAGACCTTCCCAGCAGTGCTCTCAGACCCCTCAACCCACCCCAAAAATCTAGAACAACCCCAAACAGCCCCCCAAAAACATGCAAAACTGCTTAAAAAAAAACGTTTCCACCTGGGATTTTCTTCGAACCACTTGCAATCAAAATTAGACCTTCCCAGCAGTGCTCCCAGACCCCTCAACCCAACCCCAAAAATTTAGAACACCCCCAAACACCCCCCTAAAAACATGCAATACTGCTTAAAAAAATCGTTTACACCAGGGATTTTCTTCAAAACACTTGCAATCAAAATTAGACCTTCCCAGCAGTGCTCACAGACCCCTCAACCCACCCTCAAAGATCTAGAACACCCCCAAGCAGCCCCCTAAAAACATGCAATAATACCAGGCCTAAGTTTCAATCGTGCCAAAACGCTCTCTGCAACTAGGCCCAAACCCCCCTTTTCCACCATGGATTTTCTTCAAACCACTTGCAATCAAAATTAGACCTTCCCAGCAGTGCTCCCAGACCCCTCAACCCAACCTCAAAAATCTAGATTCCCCCCAAACAGCCCCCCAAAAACATGCAAAACTGCTTAAAAAAACGTTTCCACCAGGGATTTTCTTCAAACCACTTGCAATCAAAATTAGAACTTCCAAGCAGTGCTTACAGACCCTCAACCCACCACCAAAGATCTAGAACACCCCCAAGCAGCCCCCTAAAAACATGCAATACTACCAGGCTTAAATTTCAATCGTGCCAAAATGCTCTCTGCAACTTGGCCCAAACCCCCTTTTCCAGCATGGATTTTCTTCAAACCACTTGCAATCAAAATTAGACCTTCCCACCAGTGCTCCCAGACCACTCAACCCACCCCAAAGATCTAGAACCCCCCCCAAACAGCCCCCCAAAAACAAGCAATACTGCTAGTCCTAAAATTCAAACTTGCCAAAATGTTCTCTGCAACTAGACCCAAACCCCACTTTTCTACCATGAATCTTCTTCAAACCACTTGCATTCAGAATTAGACCATCCCAGCAGTGCTCCCAGACCCCTCAACCCACCCCGAAAAATCTAGAACACCCCCAAACAGCCCCCCAAAAACATGCAATACTGCTAAAAACAAAAACTTTTCCACCAGGGATTTTCTTCAAACCACTTGCAATCAAAATTAGACCTTCCGAGCAGTGCTCCCAGACCTCTCAACCCACACCCAAAGATCTAGAACACCCCCAAGCAGCCCGCCAAAAACATGCAATACTACCAGGCCTAAGTTTTAATCGTGCCAAAACGCTCTCTGCAACTAGACCCAAACCCCCTTTTTCCACCATGGATTTTTTTCAAACAACTTGCAATCAAAATAAGACCTTCCCCGCAGTGCTCCCAGACCCCTCAAGCCACCCCCAAAAATCTAGAACACCCCCAAACAGCCCCAGAAAACACATGCAATACTGCTTAAAAAAACGTTTCCGCCAGGGATTTTCTTCAAACCACTTGCAATCAAAATTAGACCTTCCCACTGTGGTATTGGGTTCTCCAGGCCTACATACTCCACAGAATACCCTCTACACCATAAGAACTGCTCCACAAACTGAACCTTTTGTAAATCAAATGACCCATGTAGTGGCCATTGCAACTCGGGATCAGATTTAGTGTATTTGTTCTATAATTTACTGTACAGTATAGGGGGAAGGCCAAACTTTATATACATTTCACGATTAGGGGTCCCCTCTGGGGGAGCCGGCTGGGATTCGTTTTATCTGTATGTGGTACCATTTCCAAGACAGCACATTCCTCGGAGTGTGCTTAAAACAGGCATGTTCAAAAAGTACCACGAAAACGTGATACCGTAAAAAGGCACTTACTATTCTTCACACAAATGTTCCGCTCAAAATACTAACAAAGTTAGAGAAACATCTCTACATGCCTGCCTATGTGAAGTGCACTACACATATAGAATCAAATTCACAAACTCAAATGTTAGCTAACTCAAATCATAGTCATATTCATAGAACCACAGTAAGCGTCCGCAGACTACCTTACCGATCACAATTCTTACCCAAATCTCAAATATCCAGGTTCCAACTGCCAAGGTCTTTGATCGAATCAGCTAAACAGGCAATTTACAGCAACGCAGACGAGCAGGATCTCAGTCGGGGACCGGCGCCACCTGGAAGGTCAGATCAGAAGGAAGGGAAGAAAACACCGTGGGTGCCAAGACTCGGGTCACTCAGTGGCAGGGTACGCATCCATGGCGAGTTTCCAATCCTTCGTCACGACCTCTCCTTCGGGCATCCGAGTCGCCAATGAGTCCCTTTGTGGTCGCCAATTTGTGGTATTGGGTTCTCCCGGCCTACATACTCCGCAGAATACCCTCTACACCATAAGAATTGTTGGAACGGAAAATAGAAAATGTAAAAGACAAGTTTATTAAGACCGCATGGGGTGGTGGAACATTCCTACAGCACCCTTCGGCAATGCAAGAAGTATCACACCGAACATCGGTGTAAGTCCTTCTTTTATACAATTTTACAAACATTAAAAGGTGGGCCGTACATGGTTACAGAGTTTTGAGTACATATATGGTCATTTTTGGCACACAGCCAACTCATGGGAGGGGTTACAACACCACTGGTCAGTTTGGCGGAACATTCCTAAGTGATGACTGGTCAATCAGAACTGCGCATGTGCGGGCTTGACCGTTACTAAAAATAGCCTGTTGCTGGGCAAACTCAAGTGGTCAGTGGTACGGACAAAGGACTAAAGGGCACGCTGACCACGAGGCGGCTCAGTCTCTTAAATGGCCGCCGTAACATACAAAATGGCGTTTACAAGTAAGGCCAAGATAAGGGAAATGACGTGTAGCAAAGCTTAACGCTAACCCAGTCATTGTCAAATTACGACACCACCAGTGCTCCCAGACCCCTCAACCAACCCCCAAAGATCTAGAACCCCCCCAAGCAGCCACCCAAAAACATGCAATACTGCTATGCCTAGGATTCAATCTTGCCAAAACGTTCTCTGCAACTAGGCCCAAACCCCCCTTTTCTACCATGGATTTTCTTCAAACCACTTGCATTCAAAATGAAACCATCCCAGCAGTGCTCCCAGACCCCTCAACCCACCCCGAAAAATCTAGAACATCCCTAAACAGCCCCCCAAAAACATGCAATACTGATAAAAACAACATCTTTTCCACCAGGGATTTTCTTCAAACCACTTGCAATCAAAATTAGACCTACTGAGCAGTGCTCCCAGACCCCTCAACCCACCCCAAAGATCTAGAACACCCCCAAGCAGCCCGCAAAAACCATGCAATACTACCAGGCCTAAATTTCAATCGTGCCAAAACGCTCTCTGCAACTAGGCCCAAACCCCCCTTTTCCACCATGGATTTTCTTCAAACCACTTGCAATCAAAATTAGACCTTCCCAGCAGTGCTCCCAGACCCCTCAACCCACCCCAAAAATCTAGAACACCCCCAAACAGCCCCCCAAAAACATGCAAAACGGCTTAAAAAATGTTTCCACCTTGGATTTTCTTCAAACCACTTGCAATCAAAATTAGACCTTCCGAGCAGTGCTCCCAGACCCCTCAACCCAACCCCAAAAATCTAAAACACCCCCAAACACCCCCCTAAAAACATGCAATACTACTTAAAAAAAACATTTACACCAGGGATTTTCTTCAAACCACTTGCAATCAAAATTAGACCTTCCCACCAGTGCTCCCAGACCCCTCAACCCACCCCCAAAGATCTAGAACCCCCCCAAACAGCCCCCAAAAACATGCAATACTGCTAAAAACAAAAACTTTTCCACCAGGGATGTTCTTCAAACCACTTGCAATCAAAATTAGACCTTCCGAGCAGTGCTCCCAGACCACTCAACCCACACCCAAAGATCTAGAACACCCCAAAGCAGCCCGCCAAAAACATAAAATACTACCAGGCCTAAGTTTCAATCGTGCCAAAACGCTCTCTGCAACTAGGCCCAAACCACCCTTTTCCACCAGGGATTTTCTTCAAACCACTTGCAATCAAAATTAGAACTTCCAAGCAGTGCTCACAGACCCCTCAACCCACCACCAAAGCTCTAGAACACCCCCAAGCAGCCCCCTAAAAACATGCAATACTACCAGGCCTAAATTTCAATCGTGCCAAAATGCTCTCTGCAACTTGGCCCAAACCCCCTTTTCCACCATGAATTTTCTTCAAACCACTTGCAATCAAAATTAGACCTTCACACCAGTGCTCCCAGACCACTCAACCCACCCCCAAAGATCTAGAACCCCCCTAAGCAGCCACCCAAAAACATGCAATACTGCTAGACCTAAGATTCAATCTTGCCAAAACGTTCTCTGCAACTAGGCCCAAACCCCCCTTTTCTACCATGGATTTTCTTCAAACAACTTGCATTCAAAATTAGACCATCCCAGCAGTGCTCCCAGACCCCTCAACCCACCCCCAAAAATCTAGAACATCCCCAAACAGCCCCCCAAAAACATGCAAAACTGCTTAAAAAAACAATTCCACCAGTGATTTTCTTCAAACCACTTGCAATCAAAATTAGACCTTCCCAGCAGTGCTCACAGACCCCTCAACCCACCCCCAAAGATCTAGAACACCCCCAAGCAGCCCCCTAAAAACATGCAATACTACCAGGCCTAAGTTTCAATCGTGCCAAATTGCTCTCTGCAACTAGGCCCAAACCCCCCTTTTCTACCATGGATTTTCTTCAAACCACTTGCATTCAAAATTAGACCTTCCCAGCAGTGCTCCCAGACCCCTCAACCCACCCCCAATAATCTAGAACACCCCCAAACAGCCCACAAAAACATGTAATACTGCTAAAAACAAAAACTTTTCCACCAGGGATTTTCTTCAAACCACTTGCAATCAAAATTAGACCTTCCGAGCAGTGCTCCCAGACCCGTCAACCCACCCCCAAAGATCTGGAACACCCCCGATCAGCCCCCTAAAAACATGCAATGCTACCAGGCCTAAGTTTCAATCGTGCCAAAATGCTCTCTGCAACTAGGCCCAAACCCCCCTTTTCCACCATGGATTTTCTTCAAACCACTTGCAATCAAAATTAGACCTTCCCAGCTGTGCTCCCAGACCCCTCAACCGACCCCCAAAAATCTAGAACATCCCCAAACAGCCCCCCAAAAACATGCAAAACTGCTTAAAAAAACAATTCCACCAGTGATTTTCTTCAAACCACTTGCAATCAAAATTAGACCTTCCCAGCAGTGCTCACAGACCCCTCAACCCACCCCCAAAGATCTAGAACACCCCCAAGCAGCCCCCTAAAAACATGCAATACTACCAGGCCTAAGTTTCAATCGTGCCAAAATGCTCTCTGCAACTAGGCCCAAACCCCCCTTTTCTACCATGGATTTTCTTCAAACCACTTGCAATCAAAATTGACCTTCCCAGCAGTGCTCCCAGACCCCTCAACCCACCCCCAAAAATCTAGAACACCCCCAAACAGCCCACAAAAACATGTAATACTGCTAAAAACAAAAACTTTTCCACCAGGGATTTTCTTCAAACCACTTGCAATAAAAATTAGACCTTCCCAGCAGTGCTCACAGACCCCTCAACCCACCCCAAAGATCTAGAACACCCCCAAGCAGCCCCCTAAAAACATGCAATACTACCAGGCCTAAATTTCAATCGTGCCAAAATGCTCTCTGCAACTAGGCCCAAACCCCCCTTTTCCACCATGGATTTTCTTCAAACCACCTTGCAATCAAAAGTAGACCTTCCCAGCAGTGCTCACAGACCCCTCAACCCACCCCCAAAGATCTAGAACACCCGTAAGCAGCCCCCTAAAAACATGCAATACTACCAGGCCTAAGTTTCAATCTTGCCAAAATGCTCTCTGCAACTAGGCCCAAACCCCCCTTTTCTACCATGGATTTTTTTCAAACCACTTGCATTCAAAATTAGACCTTCCCAGCAGTGCTCCCAGACCCCTCAACCCACCCCCAAAAATCTAGAACACCCCCAAACAGCCCACAAAAACATGTAATACTGCTAAAAACAAAAACTTTTCCACCAGGGATTTTCTTCAAACCACTTGCAATCAAAATTAGACCTTCCGAGCAGTGCTCCCAGACCCGTCAACCCACCCCCAAAGATCTGGAACACCCCTGAGCAGCCCCCTAAAAACATGCAATGCTACCAGGCCTAAGTTTCAATCGTGCCAAAATGCTCTCTGCAACTAGGCCCAAACCCCCCTTTTCCACCATGGATTTTCTTCAAACCACTTGCAATCAAAATTAGACCTTCCCAGCTGTGCTCCCAGACCCCTCAACCGATCCCGAAAAGTCTAGAACATCCCCCAACAGCCCCCCAAAAACAAGCAATACTGCTAAAAACAAAATCTTTTCCACCAGGGATTTTCTTCAAACCACTTGCAATCAAAATTAGACCTTCCAAGCAGTGCTCATAGACCCCTCAACCCACCCCCAAAGTTCTAGAACACCCCCAAGCAGTCCGCCAAAAACATGCAATACTACCAGGCCTAAGTTTCAATCGTGCCAAAACGCTCTCTGCAACTAGGCCCAAACCCCCCTTTTCCACCATGGATTTTCTTCACACAACTTGCAAACAAAATTAGACCTTCCCAGCAGTGTTCCCAGACCCCTCAACCCACCCCCAAAAATCTAGAACACCCCCAAACAGCCCCCCAAAAACATGCAATACTGCTTAAAAAAAACGTTTCCGCCAGGGATTTTCTTCAAACCACTTGCAATAAAAATTAGACCTTCCCAGCAGTGCTCACAGACCCCTCAACCCACCCTCAAAGATCTAGAACACCCCCAAGCAGCCCCCTAAAAACATGCAATACTACCAGGCCTAAATTTCAATCGTGCCAAAATGCTCTCTGCAACTAGGCCCAAACCCCCCTTTTCCACCATGGATTTTCTTCAAACCACCTTGCATTCAAAAGTAGACCTTCCCACTAGTGCTCCCAGACCCCTCAACCCACCCCCAAAGATCTAGAACCCCCCCAAGCAGCCACCCAAAAACATGCAATACTGCTAGTCCTAAGATTCAATCTTGCCAAAACGTTCTCTGAACTAGGCCCAAACCCCCCTTTTCTACTATGGATTTTTTTCAAACCACTTGCATTCAAAATTAGACCATCCCAGCAGAGCTCCCAGACCCCTCAACCCACCCCGAAAAATCTAGAACATCCCCAAACAGCCCCCCAAAAACAAGCAATACTGCTAAAAACAAAATCTTTTCCACCAGGGATTTTCTTCAAACCACTTGCAATCAAAATTAGACCTTGCAAGCAGTGCTCATAGACCCCTCAACCCACCCCCAAAGATCTAGAACACCCCCAAGCAGTCCGCCAAAAACATGCAATACTACCAGGCCTAAGTTTCAATCGTGCCAAAACGCTCTCTGCAAATAGGCCAAAACCCCCCTTTTCCACCATGGATTTTCTTCAAACCACTTGCAATCAAAATTAGACCTTCCGAGCAGTGCTCCCAGACCCCTCAACCCACCCCCAAAGACCTAGAACACCCCCAAGCAGCCCACCAAAAACATGCAATACTACCAGGCCTAAGTTTCAATCGTGCCAAAACGCTCTCTGCAACTAGGCCCAGAGCCCACTTTTCCACTATGGATTTTCTTCAAACCACTTGCAATCAAAATTAGACCTTCCCAGCTGTGCTCCCAGACCCCTCAACCGATCCCGAAAAGTCTAGAACATCCCCCAACAGCCCCCCAAAAACAAGCAATACTGCTAAAAACAAAATCTTTTCCACCAGGGATTTTCTTCAAACCACTTGCAATCAAAATTAGACCTTCCAAGCAGTGCTCATAGACCCCTCAACCCACCCCCAAAGTTCTAGAACACCCCCAAGCAGTCCGCCAAAAACATGCAATACTACCAGGCCTAAGTTTCAATCGTGCCAAAACGCTCTCTGCAACTAGGCCCAAACCCCCCTTTTCCACCATGGATTTTCTTCACACAACTTGCAAACAAAATTAGACCTTCCCAGCAGTGTTCCCAGACCCCTCAACCCACCCCCAAAAATCTAGAACACCCCCAAACAGCCCCCTAAAAACATGCAATACTACCAGGCCTAAGTTTCAATCTTGCCAAAATGCTCTCTGCAACTAGGCCCAAACCCCCCTTTTCTACCATGGATTTTTTTCAAACCACTTGCATTCAAAATTAGACCTTCCCAGCAGTGCTCCCAGACCCCTCAACCCACCCCCAAAAATCTAGAACACCCCCAAACAGCCCACAAAAACATGTAATACTGCTAAAAACAAAAACTTTTCCACCAGGGATTTTCTTCAAACCACTTGCAATCAAAATTAGACCTTCCGAGCAGTGCTCCCAGACCCGTCAACCCACCCCCAAAGATCTGGAACACCCCTGAGCAGCCCCCTAAAAACATGCAATGCTACCAGGCCTAAGTTTCAATCGTGCCAAAATGCTCTCTGCAACTAGGCCCAAACCCCCCTTTTCCACCATGGATTTTCTTCAAACCACTTGCAATCAAAATTAGACCTTCCCAGCTGTGCTCCCAGACCCCTCAACCGATCCCGAAAAGTCTAGAACATCCCCCAACAGCCCCCCAAAAACAAGCAATACTGCTAAAAACAAAATCTTTTCCACCAGGGATTTTCTTCAAACCACTTGCAATCAAAATTAGACCTTCCAAGCAGTGCTCATAGACCCCTCAACCCACCCCCAAAGTTCTAGAACACCCCCAAGCAGTCCGCCAAAAACATGCAATACTACCAGGCCTAAGTTTCAATCGTGCCAAAACGCTCTCTGCAACTAGGCCCAAACCCCCCTTTTCCACCATGGATTTTCTTCACACAACTTGCAAACAAAATTAGACCTTCCCAGCAGTGTTCCCAGACCCCTCAACCCACCCCCAAAAATCTAGAACACCCCCAAACAGCCCCCCAAAAACATGCAATACTGCTTAAAAAAAACGTTTCCGCCAGGGATTTTCTTCAAACCACTTGCAATAAAAATTAGACCTTCCCAGCAGTGCTCACAGACCCCTCAACCCACCCTCAAAGATCTAGAACACCCCCAAGCAGCCCCCTAAAAACATGCAATACTACCAGGCCTAAATTTCAATCGTGCCAAAATGCTCTCTGCAACTAGGCCCAAACCCCCCTTTTCCACCATGGATTTTCTTCAAACCACCTTGCATTCAAAAGTAGACCTTCCCACTAGTGCTCCCAGACCCCTCAACCCACCCCCAAAGATCTAGAACCCCCCCAAGCAGCCACCCAAAAACATGCAATACTGCTAGTCCTAAGATTCAATCTTGCCAAAACGTTCTCTGAACTAGGCCCAAACCCCCCTTTTCTACTATGGATTTTTTTCAAACCACTTGCATTCAAAATTAGACCATCCCAGCAGAGCTCCCAGACCCCTCAACCCACCCCGAAAAATCTAGAACATCCCCAAACAGCCCCCCAAAAACAAGCAATACTGCTAAAAACAAAATCTTTTCCACCAGGGATTTTCTTCAAACCACTTGCAATCAAAATTAGACCTTGCAAGCAGTGCTCATAGACCCCTCAACCCACCCCCAAAGATCTAGAACACCCCCAAGCAGTCCGCCAAAAACATGCAATACTACCAGGCCTAAGTTTCAATCGTGCCAAAACGCTCTCTGCAAATAGGCCAAAACCCCCCTTTTCCACCATGGATTTTCTTCAAACCACTTGCAATCAAAATTAGACCTTCCGAGCAGTGCTCCCAGACCCCTCAACCCACCCCCAAAGACCTAGAACACCCCCAAGCAGCCCACCAAAAACATGCAATACTACCAGGCCTAAGTTTCAATCGTGCCAAAACGCTCTCTGCAACTAGGCCCAGAGCCCACTTTTCCACTATGGATTTTCTTCAAACCACTTGCAATCAAAATTAGACCTTCCCACCAGTGCTCCCAGACCCCTCAACCTACCCCCAAAGATCTAGAACCCCCCCAAGCAGCCACCCAAAAACATGCAATACTGCTAGGCCTAAGATTGAATCTTGCCAAAACGTTCTCTGCAACTAGGCCCAAACCCCCCTTTTCTACCCTGGATTTTTTTCAAACCACTTGCATTCAAAATTAGACCATCCCAGCAGTGCTCCCAGACCCCTCAACCCACCCCCAAAAATCTAGAACACCCCCAAACAGCCCACAAAAACATGTAATACTGCTAAAAACAAAAACTTTTCCACCAGGGATTTTCTTCAAACCACTTGCAATCAAAATTAGACCTTCCGAGCAGTGCTCCCAGACCCGTCAACCCACCCCCAAAGATCTGGAACACCCCTGAGCAGCCCCCTAAAAACATGCAATGCTACCAGGCCTAAGTTTCAATCGTGCCAAAATGCTCTCTGCAACTAGGCCCAAACCCCCCTTTTCCACCATGGATTTTCTTCAAACCACTTGCAATCAAAATTAGACCTTCCCAGCTGTGCTCCCAGACCCCTCAACCGATCCCGAAAAGTCTAGAACATCCCCCAACAGCCCCCCAAAAACAAGCAATACTGCTAAAAACAAAATCTTTTCCACCAGGGATTTTCTTCAAACCACTTGCAATCAAAATTAGACCTTCCAAGCAGTGCTCATAGACCCCTCAACCCACCCCCAAAGTTCTAGAACACCCCCAAGCAGTCCGCCAAAAACATGCAATACTACCAGGCCTAAGTTTCAATCGTGCCAAAACGCTCTCTGCAACTAGGCCCAAACCCCCCTTTTCCACCATGGATTTTCTTCACACAACTTGCAAACAAAATTAGACCTTCCCAGCAGTGTTCCCAGACCCCTCAACCCACCCCCAAAAATCTAGAACACCCCCAAACAGCCCCCCAAAAACATGCAATACTGCTTAAAAAAAACGTTTCCGCCAGGGATTTTCTTCAAACCACTTGCAATAAAAATTAGACCTTCCCAGCAGTGCTCACAGACCCCTCAACCCACCCTCAAAGATCTAGAACACCCCCAAGCAGCCCCCTAAAAACATGCAATACTACCAGGCCTAAATTTCAATCGTGCCAAAATGCTCTCTGCAACTAGGCCCAAACCCCCCTTTTCCACCATGGATTTTCTTCAAACCACCTTGCATTCAAAAGTAGACCTTCCCACTAGTGCTCCCAGACCCCTCAACCCACCCCCAAAGATCTAGAACCCCCCCAAGCAGCCACCCAAAAACATGCAATACTGCTAGTCCTAAGATTCAATCTTGCCAAAACGTTCTCTGAACTAGGCCCAAACCCCCCTTTTCTACTATGGATTTTTTTCAAACCACTTGCATTCAAAATTAGACCATCCCAGCAGAGCTCCCAGACCCCTCAACCCACCCCGAAAAATCTAGAACATCCCCAAACAGCCCCCCAAAAACAAGCAATACTGCTAAAAACAAAATCTTTTCCACCAGGGATTTTCTTCAAACCACTTGCAATCAAAATTAGACCTTGCAAGCAGTGCTCATAGACCCCTCAACCCACCCCCAAAGATCTAGAACACCCCCAAGCAGTCCGCCAAAAACATGCAATACTACCAGGCCTAAGTTTCAATCGTGCCAAAACGCTCTCTGCAAATAGGCCAAAACCCCCCTTTTCCACCATGGATTTTCTTCAAACCACTTGCAATCAAAATTAGACCTTCCGAGCAGTGCTCCCAGACCCCTCAACCCACCCCCAAAGACCTAGAACACCCCCAAGCAGCCCACCAAAAACATGCAATACTACCAGGCCTAAGTTTCAATCGTGCCAAAACGCTCTCTGCAACTAGGCCCAGAGCCCACTTTTCCACTATGGATTTTCTTCAAACCACTTGCAATCAAAATTAGACCTTCCCACCAGTGCTCCCAGACCCCTCAACCTACCCCCAAAGATCTAGAACCCCCCCAAGCAGCCACCCAAAAACATGCAATACTGCTAGGCCTAAGATTGAATCTTGCCAAAACGTTCTCTGCAACTAGGCCCAAACCCCCCTTTTCTACCCTTGATTTTTTTCAAACCACTTGCATTCAAAATTAGACCATCCCAGCAGTGCTCCCAGACCCCTCAACCCACCCCAAAAAATCTAGAACATCCCCAAACAGCCCCCCAAAAACAAGCAATACTGCTAAAAACAAAATCTTTTCCACCAGGGATTTTTTTCAAACCACTTGCAATCAAAATTAGACCTTCCGAGCAGTGCTCCCAGACCCCTCAACCCACCCCCAAAGATCTAGAACACCCCCAAGCAGCCTGCCAAAAAAATTCAATACTACCAGGCCTAAGTTTCAATCGTGCCAAAACGCTCTCTGCAACTAGGCCCAAACCCCCCTTTTCCACCTGGGATTTTGTTCAAACCACTTGCAATCAAAATTAGACCTTCCCAGCAGTGCTCCCAGACCCCTCAACCCACCCCCAAAGATCTAGAACACCCCCAAGCAGCCCGCCAAAAACATGCAATACTACCAGGCCTAAGTTTCAATCGTGCCAAAACGCTCTCTGCAACTAGGTCCAAACCCCCCTTTTCCACCATGGATTTTCTTCAAACCACTTGCAATCCAAAATAGACCTTCCCAGCAGTGCTCCTAGGCCCCTCAACCCACCCCAAAGATCTAGAACCCCCCCAAGCAGCCGTCCAAAGACATGCAATACTGCTAGGCCTAAGATTCAATCTTGCCAAAATGTTCTCTGCAACTAGGCCCAAACCCCCCTTTTCTACCACGGATTTTCTTCAAACCACTTGCATTCAGAATTAGACCATCCCAGCAGTGCTCCCAGACCCCTCAACCCACCCCGAAAAATCTAGAACACCCCCAAACAGACCCCCAAAAACATGCAATACAGCTAAAAATAAAACCTTTTCCAGCAGGGATTTTCTTCAAACCACTTGCAATAAAAATTAGACCTTCCGAGCAGTACTCCAAGACCCCTCAACCCACCCCCAAAGATCTAGAACACCCCCAAGCAGTCCGCCGAAAACATGCAATACTACCAGGCCTAAGTTTCAATTGTGCCAAAACGCTCTCTGCAACTAGGCCCAAACCTATTTTTCCACCATGGATTTTCTTCAAACCACTTGCAATCAAAATTAGACCTTCCCAGCAGTGCTCCCAGACCCCTCAACCCACCCCAAAAAATCTAGAACACCACCAAACAGCCCCCCAAAAACATGCAAAACTGCTTAAAAAAAACGTTTCCACCATGGATTTTCTTCAAACCACTTGCAATCAAAAGTAGACCTTCCCAGCAGTGCGCCCAGACCCCTCAACCCAACCCCAAAAATCTAGAATACCCCCAAACAGCCACCCAAAAACATGCAAAACTGCTTAAAAAAAGTTTCCATCTGGGATTTTCTTCAAACCACTTGCAATCAAAATTAGACCTTCCCACCAGTGCTCCCCGACCCCTCAACCCACCCCAAAGATCTAGAGCCCCCCCAAGCAGCCACCCAAAAACATGCAATACTGCTACGCCTAAGATTCAATCTTGTCAAAACGTTCTCTGCAACTAGGCCCAAACCCCCCTTTTCCACCATGGATTTTCTTCAAACCACTTGCAATCAAAATTAGACCTTCCCAGCAGTGCTCCCAGACCCCTCAACCCACCCCCAAAAATCTAGAACACCCCCAAACAGCCCCCCAAAAACATGCAATACTGCTAAAAACAAAATCTTTTCCACCAGGGATTTTCTTCAAACCACTTGCAATCAAAATTACCCCTTCCGAGCAGTGCCCATAGACCCCTCAACCCACCCCCAAAAATCTAGAACCCCCCCAAGCAGCCACCCAAAAACATGCAATACTGCTAGGCCTAAGATTGAATCTTGCCAAAACGTTCTCTGCAACTAGGCCCAAACCCCCCTTTTCTACCCTGGATTTTTTTCAAACCACTTGCATTCAAAATTAGACCATCCCAGCAGTGCTCCCAGACCCCTCAACCCACCCCAAAAAATCTAGAACATCCCCAAACAGCCCCCCAAAAACAAGCAATACTGCTAAAAACAAAATCTTTTCCACCAGGGATTTTTTCAAACCACTTGCAATCAAAATTAGACCTTCCGAGCAGTGCTCCCAGACCCCTCAACCCACCCCCAAATATCTAGAACACCCCCAAGCAGCCAGCCAAAAAAATTCAATACTACCAGGCCTAAGTTTCAATCGTGCCAAAACGCTCTCTGCAACTAGGCCCAAACCCCCCTTTTCCACCTGGGATTTTCTTCAAACCACTTGCAATCAAAATTAGACCTTCCCAGCAGTGCTCCCAGACCCCTCAACCCACCCCCAAAAATCTAGAACACCCCCAAACAGTCCCCAAAAACATGCAAAACTGCTTAAAAAAACGTTTCTACCTGGGATTTTCTTCAAACCACTTGCAATCAAAATTAGACCTTCCGAGCAGTGCTCCCAGACCCCTCAACCCACCCCCAAAGATCTAGAACACCCCCAAGCAGCCCGCCAAAAACATGCAATACTACCAGGCCTAAGTTTCAATCGTGCCAAAACGCTCTCTGCAACTAGGTCCAAACCCCCCTTTTCCACCATGGATTTTCTTCAAACCACTTGCAATCCAAAATAGACCTTCCCAGCAGTGCTCCTAGGCCCCTCAACCCACCCCCAAAGATCTAGAACCCCCCCAAGCAGCCGTCCAAAGACATGCAATACTGCTAGGCCTAAGTTTCAATCGTGCCAAAACGCTCTCTGCAACTAGGCCCAAACCCCCTTTTCCACCATGGATTTTCTTCAAACCACTTGCAATCAAAATTAGACCTTCCCAGCAGTGCTCCCAGACCCCTCAACCCAACCCCAAAAATCTAGAATACCCCCAAACAACCCCCCAAAAACATGAAAAACTGCTTACAAAAACGTTTCCACCTGGGATTTTCTTCAAACAACTTGCAATCAAAATTAGACCTACCGAGCAGTGCTCCCAAACCCCTCACCCCACCCCAAAGATCTAGAACACCCCCAAGCAGCCCCCTAAAACCATGCAATACTACCAGGCCTAAGTTTCAATCGTGCCAAAATGCTCTCTGCAACTAGGCCCAAACCCCCCTTTTCCACCATGGATTTTCTTCAAACCACTTGCAATCAAAATTAGACCTTCCCAGCAGTGCTCCCAGACCCCTCAACCCACCCCAAAAAATCTAGAACACCACCAAACAGCCCCCCAAAAACATGCAAAACTGCTTAAAAAAAACGTTTCCACCATGGATTTTCTTCAAACCACTTGCAATCAAAAGTAGACCTTCCCAGCAGTGCGCCCAGACCCCTCAACCCAACCCCAAAAATCTAGAATACCCCCAAACAGCCCCCCAAAAACATGCAAAACTGCTTAAAAAAAGTTTCCATCTGGGATTTTCTTCAAACCACTTGCAATCAAAATTAGACCTTCCCACCAGTGCTCCCCGACCCCCTCAACCCACCCCAAAGATCTAGAGCCCCCCCAAGCAGCCACCCAAAAACATGCAATACTGCTAGGCCTAAGATTCAATCTTGTCAAAACGTTCTCTGCAACTAGGCCCAAACCCCCCTTTTCCACCATGGATTTTCTTCAAACCACTTGCAATCAAAATTAGACCTTCCCAGCAGTGCTCCCAGACCCCTCAACCCACCCCCAAAAATCTAGAACACCCCCAAACAGCCCCCCAAAAACATGCAATACTGCTAAAAACAAAATCTTTTCCACCAGGGATTTTCTTCAAACCACTTGCAATCAAAATTACCCCTTCCGAGCAGTGCCCATAGACCCCTCAACCCACCCCCAAAGATCTAGAACCCCCCCAAGCAGCCACCCAAAAACATGCAATACTGCTAGGCCTAAGATTGAATCTTGCCAAAACGTTCTCTGCAACTAGGCCCAAACCCCCCTTTTCTACCCTGGATTTTTTTCAAACCACTTGCATTCAAAATTAGACCATCCCAGCAGTGCTCCCAGACCCCTCAACCCACCCCAAAAAATCTAGAACATCCCCAAACAGCCCCCCAAAAACAAGCAATACTGCTAAAAACAAAATCTTTTCCACCAGGGATTTTTTTCAAACCACTTGCAATCAAAATTAGACCTTCCGAGCAGTGCTCCCAGACCCCTCAACCCACCCCCAAAGATCTAGAACACCCCCAAGCAGCCTGCCAAAAAAAATCAATACTACCAGGCCTAAGTTTCAATCGTGCCAAAACGCTCTCTGCAACTAGGCCCAAACCCCCCTTTTCCACCTGGGATTTTCTTCAAACCACTTGCAATCAAAATTACACCTTCCCAGCAGTGCTCCCAGACCCCTCAACCCACCCCCAAAAATCTAGAACACCCCCAAACAGTCCCCAAAAACATGCAAAACTGCTTAAAAAAACGTTTCTACCTGGGATTTTCTTCAAACCACTTGCAATCAAAATTAGACCTTCTGAGCAGTGCTCCCAGACCCCTCAACCCACCCCCAAAGATCTAGAACACCCCCAAGCAGCCCGCCAAAAACATGCAATACTACCAGGCCTAAGTTTCAATCGTGCCAAAACGCTCTCTGCAACTAGGTCCAAACCCCCCTTTTCCACCATGGATTTTCTTCAAACCACTTGCAATCCAAAATAGACCTTCCCAGCAGTGCTCCTAGGCCCCTCAACCCACCCCCAAAGATCTAGAACCCCCCCAAGCAGCCGTCCAAAGACATGCAATACTGCTAGGCCTAAGTTTCAATCGTGCCAAAACGCTCTCTGCAACTAGGCCCAAGCCCCCTTTTTCTACCATGGATTTTCTTCAAACGACTTGCATTCAGAATTAGACCATCCCAGCAGTGCTCCCAGACCCCTCAACCCACCCCGAAAAATCTAGAACACCCCCAAACAGTCCCCCAAAAACATGCAATACAGCTAAAAACAAAACCTTTTCCAGCAGGGATTTTCTTCAAACCACTTGCAATAAAAATTAGACCTTCCGAGCAGTACTCCAAGACCCCTCAACCCACCCCCAAAGATCTAGAACACCCCCAAGCAGTCCGCCGAAAACATGCAATACTACCAGGCCTAAGTTTCAATTGTGCCAAAACGCTCTCTGCAACTAGGCCCAAACCTATTTTTCCACCATGGATTTTCTTCAAACCACTTGCAATCAAAATTAGACCTACCCAGCAGTGCTCCCAGACCCCTCAACCCACCCCCAAAAATCTAGAACACCCCCAAACAGCCCACCAAAAATATGCAATACTGCTTAAAAAAAACTTTCCTGCCAGGGATTTCTTCAATCCACTTGCAATCAAAATTAGACCTTCCCAGCAGTGCTCACAGACCCCTCAACCCACCCCCAAAGATCTAGAACACCCCCAAGCAGCCCCTAAAAACATGCAATACTATCAGGCCTAAATTTCAATCGTGCCAAAATGCTCTCTGCAACTAGGCCCAAACCCCCCTTTTCCACCATGGATTTTCTTCAAACCACTTGCAATCAAAATTAGACCTTCCCAGCAGTGCTCCCAGACCCCTCAACCCACCCCAAAAAATCTAGAACACCACCAAACAGCCCCCCAAAAACATGCAAAACTGCTTAAAAAAAACGTTTCCACCATGGATTTTCTTCAAACCACTTGCAATCAAAAGTAGACCTTCCCAGCAGTGCGCCCAGACCCCTCAACCCAACCCCAAAAATCTAGAATACCCCCAAACAGCCCCCCAAAAACATGCAAAACTGCTTAAAAAAACGTTTCCATCTGGGATTTTCTTCAAACCACTTGCAATCAAAATTAGACCTTCCCACCAGTGCTCCCCGACCCCTCAACCCACCCCAAAGATCTAGAGCCCCCCCAAGCAGCCACCCAAAAACATGCAATACTGCTAGGCCTAAGATTCAATCTTGTCAAAACGTTCTCTGCAACTAGGCCCAAACCCCCCTTTTCCACCATGGATTTTCTTCAAACCACTTGCAATCAAAATTAGACCTTCCCAGCAGTGCTCCCAGACCCCTCAACCCACCCCCAAAAATCTAGAACACCCCCAAACAGCCCCCCAAAAACATGCAATACTGCTAAAAACTAAATCTTTTCCACCAGGGATTTTCTTCAAACCACTTGCAATCAAAATTAGCCCTTCCGAGCAGTGCCCATAGACTCCTCAACCCACCCCCAAAGATCTAGAACACCCCCAAGCAGCCCGCCAAAAACATGCAATACTACCAGGCCTAAGTTTCAATCGTGCCAAAACGCTCTCTGCAACTAGGCCCAAACCCCCCTTTTCCACCATGGATTTTCTTCAAACCACTTGCAATCAAAATTAGACCTTCCCAGCAATGCTCCCAGACCCCTCAACCCAACCCCAAAAATCTAGAATACCCCCAAACAACCCCCCAAAAACATGAAAAACTGCTTACAAAAACGTTTCCACCTGGGATTTTCTTCAAACAACTTGCAATCAAAATTAGACCTACCGAGCAGTGCTCCCAAACCCCTCACCCCACCCCAAAGATCTAGAACACCCCCAAGCAGCCCCCTAAAAACATGCAATACTACCAGGCCTAAGTTTCAATCGTGCCAAAATGCTCTCTGCAACTAGGCCCAAACCCCCCTTTTCCACCATGGTTTTTCTTCAAACCACTTGCAATCAAAATTAGACCTTTCCACCAGTGCTCCCAGACCCCTCAACCCACTCCCAAAGATCTAGAACCCCCCCAAGCAGCCACTCAAAAACATGCAATACTGCTAGGCCTAAGATTCAATCTTGCCAAAATGTTCTCTGCAACTAGGCCCAAACCCCCCTTTTCTACCATGGATTTTCTTCAAACCACTTGTATTCATAATTAGACCATCCCAGCAATGCTCCCAGACACCTCAACCCACCCCGAAAAATCTAGAACACCCCCAAACAGCCCCCCCAAAACATGCAATACTGCTAAAAACAAAAACTTTTCCACCAGGGATTTTCTTCAAACCACTTGCAATCAAAATGAGACCTTCCCAGTCGTGCTCCCAGACCCCTCAACCCAACCCCAAAAATCTAGAACACCCCCAAACAACCCCCTAAAAACATGCAATACTGCTGAAAAAAAACGTTTACACCAGAGATTTTCTTCAAACCACTTGCAATCAAAATTAGACCTTCCCAGCAGTGCTCACAGACCCCTCAACCCACCCCCAAAGATCTAGAACACCCCGAGCAGCCCCCTAAAAACATGCAGTACTACCAGGCCTAGGTTTCAATCGTGCCAAAACGCTCTCTAGCAACTAGGCCCAACCCTCTTTTTCCACCATGGATTTTCTTCAAACCACTTGCAATCAAAATTAGACCTACCCAGCAGTGCTCCCAGACCCCTCAACCCACCCCCAAAAATCTAGAACACCCCCAAACAGCCCCCCAAAAACATGCAATACTGCTTAAAAAAACTTTCCTGCCAGGGATTTTCTTCAAACCACTTGCAATCAAAATTAGACCTTCCCAGCAGTGCTCACAGACCCCTCAACCCACCCCCAAAGATCTAGAACACCCCCAAGCAGCCCCCTAAAAACATGCAATACTATCAGGCCTAAATTTCAATCGTGCCAAAATGCTCTCTGCAACTAGGCCCAAACCCCCCTTTTCCACCATGGATTTTCTTCAAACCACTTGCAATCCAAAATAGAACTTCCCAGCAGTGCTCCTAGGCCCCTCAACCCACCCCCAAAGATCTAGAACCCCCCCCAAGCAGCCGTCCAAAGACATGCAATACTGCTAGGCCTAAGATTCAATCTTGCCAAAACCTTCTCTGCAACTAGGCCCAAACCCCCCTTTTCTACCACGGATTTTCTTCAAACCACTTGCATTCAGAATTAGACCATCCCAGCAGTGCTCCCAGACCCCTCAACCCACCCCGAAAAATCTAGAACACCCCCAAACAGTCCCCCAAAAACATGCAATACAGCTAAAAACAAAACCTTTTCCAGCAGGGATTTTCTTCAAACCACTTGCAATAAAAATTAGACCTTCCGAGCAGTACTCCAAGACCCCTCAACCCACCCCCAAAGATCTAGAACACCCCCAAGCAGTCCGCCGAAAACATGCAATACTACCAGGCCTAAGTTTCAATTGTGCCAAAACGCTCTCTGCAACTAGGCCCAAACCTATTTTTCCACCATGGATTTTCTTCAAACCACTTGCAATCAAAATGAGACCTACCCAGCAGTGCTCCCAGACCCCTCAACCCACCCCCAAAAATCTAGAACACCCCCAAACAGCCCACCAAAAATATGCAATACTGCTTAAAAAAAACTTTCCTGCCAGGGATTTCTTCAATCCACTTGCAATCAAAATTAGACCTTCCCAGCAGTGCTCACAGACCCCTCAACCCACCCCCAAAGATCTAGAACACCCCCAAGCAGCCCCTAAAAACATGCAATACTATCAGGCCTAAATTTCAATCGTGCCAAAATGCTCTCTGCAACTAGGCCCAAACCCCCCTTTTCCACCATGGATTTTCTTCAAACCACTTGCAATCAAAATTAGACCTTCCCAGCAGTGCTCCCAGACCCCTCAACCCACCCCAAAAAATCTAGAACACCACCAAACAGCCCCCCAAAAACATGCAAAACTGCTTAAAAAAAACGTTTCCACCATGGATTTTCTTCAAACCACTTGCAATCAAAAGTAGACCTTCCCAGCAGTGCGCCCAGACCCCTCAACCCAACCCCAAAAATCTAGAATACCCCCAAACAGCCCCCCAAAAACATGCAAAACTGCTTAAAAAAACGTTTCCATCTGGGATTTTCTTCAAACCACTTGCAATCAAAATTAGACCTTCCCACCAGTGCTCCCCGACCCCTCAACCCACCCCAAAGATCTAGAGCCCCCCCAAGCAGCCACCCAAAAACATGCAATACTGCTAGGCCTAAGATTCAATCTTGTCAAAACGTTCTCTGCAACTAGGCCCAAACCCCCCTTTTCCACCATGGATTTTCTTCAAACCACTTGCAATCAAAATTAGACCTTCCCAGCAGTGCTCCCAGACCCCTCAACCCACCCCAAAAATCTAGAACACCCCCAAACAGCCCCCCAAAAACATGCAATACTGCTAAAAACTAAATCTTTTCCACCAGGGATTTTCTTCAAACCACTTGCAATCAAACTTAGCCCTTCCGAGCAGTGCCCATAGACTCCTCAACCCACCCCCAAAGATCTAGAACACCCCCAAGCAGCCCGCCAAAAACATGCAATACTACCAGGCCTAAGTTTCAATCGTGCCAAAACGCTCTCTGCAACTAGGCCCAAACCCCCCTTTTCCACCATGGATTTTCTTCAAACCACTTGCAATCAAAATTAGACCTTCCCAGCAATGCTCCCAGACCCCTCAACCCAACCCCAAAAATCTAGAATACCCCCAAACAACCCCCCAAAAACATGAAAAACTGCTTACAAAAACGTTTCCACCTGGGATTTTCTTCAAACAACTTGCAATCAAAATTAGACCTACCGAGCAGTGCTCCCAAACCCCTCACCCCACCCCAAAGATCTAGAACACCCCCAAGCAGCCCCCTAAAAACATGCAATACTACCAGGCCTAAGTTTCAATCGTGCCAAAATGCTCTCTGCAACTAGGCCCAAACCCCCCTTTTCCACCATGGTTTTTCTTCAAACCACTTGCAATCAAAATTAGACCTTTCCACCAGTGCTCCCAGACCCCTCAACCCACTCCCAAAGATCTAGAACCCCCCCAAGCAGCCACTCAAAAACATGCAATACTGCTAGGCCTAAGATTCAATCTTGCCAAAATGTTCTCTGCAACTAGGCCCAAACCCCCCTTTTCTACCATGGATTTTCTTCAAACCACTTGCATTCATAATTAGACCATCCCAGCAATGCTCCCAGACACCTCAACCCACCCCGAAAAATCTAGAACACCCCCAAACAGCCCCCCCAAAACATGCAATACTGCTAAAAACAAAAACTTTTCCACCAGGGATTTTCTTCAAACCACTTGCAATCAAAATGAGACCTTCCCAGTCGTGCTCCCAGACCCCTCAACCCAACCCCAAAAATCTAGAACACCCCCAAACACCCCCCTAAAAACATGCAATACTGCTGAAAAAAAACGTTTACACCAGAGATTTTCTTCAAACCACTTGCAATCAAAATTAGACCTTCCCAGCAGTGCTCACAGACCCCTCAACCCACCCCCAAAGATCTAGAACACCCCGAGCAGCCCCCTAAAAACATGCAGTACTACCAGGCCTAGGTTTCAATCGTGCCAAAACGCTCTCTAGCAACTAGGCCCAACCCTCTTTTTCCACCATGGATTTTCTTCAAACCACTTGCAATCAAAATTAGACCTACCCAGCAGTGCTCCCAGACCCCTCAACCCACCCCCAAAAATCTAGAACACCCCCAAACAGCCCCCCAAAAACATGCAATACTGCTTAAAAAAACTTTCCTGCCAGGGATTTTCTTCAAACCACTTGCAATCAAAATTAGACCTTCCCAGCAGTGCTCACAGACCCCTCAACCCACCCCCAAAGATCTAGAACACCCCCAAGCAGCCCCCTAAAAACATGCAATACTATCAGGCCTAAATTTCAATCGTGCCAAAATGCTCTCTGCAACTAGGCCCAAACCCCCCTTTTCCACCATGGATTTTCTTCAAACCACTTGCAATCCAAAATAGACCTTCCCAGCAGTGCTCCTAGGCCCCTCAACCCACCCCCAAAGATCTAGAACCCCCCCCAAGCAGCCGTCCAAAGACATGCAATACTGCTAGGCCTAAGATTCAATCTTGCCAAAACGTTCTCTGCAACTAGGCCCAAACCCCCCTTTTCTACCACGGATTTTCTTCAAACCACTTGCATTCAGAATTAGACCATCCCAGCAGTGCTCCCAGACCCCTCAACCCACCCCGAAAAATCTAGAACACCCCCAAACAGTCCCTCAAAAACATGCAATACAGCTAAAAACAAAACCTTTTCCAGCAGGGATTTTCTTCAAACCACTTGCAATAAAAATTAGACCTTCCGAGCAGTACTCCAAGACCCCTCAACCCACCCCCAAAGATCTAGAACACCCCCAAGCAGTCCGCCGAAAACATGCAATACTACCAGGCCTAAGTTTCAATTGTGCCAAAACGCTCTCTGCAACTAGGCCCAAACCTATTTTTCCACCATGGATTTTCTTCAAACCACTTGCAATCAAAATTAGACCTACCCAGCAGTGCTCCCAGACCCCTCAACCCACCCCCAAAAATCTAGAACACCCCCAAACAGCCCACCAAAAATATGCAATACTGCTTAAAAAAAACTTTCCTGCCAGGGATTTCTTCAATCCACTTGCAATCAAAATTAGACCTTCCCAGCAGTGCTCACAGACCCCTCAACCCACCCCCAAAGATCTAGAACACCCCCAAGCAGCCCCTAAAAACATGCAATACTATCAGGCCTAAATTTCAATCGTGCCAAAATGCTCTCTGCAACTAGGCCCAAACCCCCCTTTTCCACCATGGATTTTCTTCAAACCACTTGCAATCAAAATTAGACCTTCCCAGCAGTGCTCCCAGACCCCTCAACCCACCCCAAAAAATCTAGAACACCACCAAACAGCCCCCCAAAAACATGCAAAACTGCTTAAAAAAAACGTTTCCACCATGGATTTTCTTCAAACCACTTGCAATCAAAAGTAGACCTTCCCAGCAGTGCGCCCAGACCCCTCAACCCAACCCCAAAAATCTAGAATACCCCCAAACAGCCCCCCAAAAACATGCAAAACTGCTTAAAAAAACGTTTCCATCTGGGATTTTCTTCAAACCACTTGCAATCAAAATTAGACCTTCCCACCAGTGCTCCCCGACCCCTCAACCCACCCCAAAGATCTAGAGCCCCCCCAAGCAGCCACCCAAAAACATGCAATACTGCTAGGCCTAAGATTCAATCTTGTCAAAACGTTCTCTGCAACTAGGCCCAAACCCCCCTTTTCCACCATGGATTTTCTTCAAACCACTTGCAATCAAAATTAGACCTTCCCAGCAGTGCTCCCAGACCCCTCAACCCACCCCCAAAAATCTAGAACACCCCCAAACAGCCCCCCAAAAACATGCAATACTGCTAAAAACAAAATCTTTTCCACCAGGGATTTTCTTCAAACCACTTGCAATCAAAATTAGCCCTTCCGAGCAGTGCCCATAGACTCCTCAACCCACCCCCAAAGATCTAGAACACCCCCAAGCAGCCCGCCAAAAACATGCAATACTACCAGGCCTAAGTTTCAATCGTGCCAAAACGCTCTCTGCAACTAGGCCCAAACCCCCCTTTTCCACCATG
This sequence comes from Lissotriton vulgaris, assembly GCF_964263255.1. NCBI lineage: Eukaryota > Metazoa > Chordata > Amphibia > Caudata > Salamandridae > Lissotriton > Lissotriton vulgaris. The sequence goes on from NC_141688.1 coordinate 171,210,071, forward strand.
GATTTTCTTCAAACCACTTGCAATCAAAATTAGACCTTCCCAGCAATGCTCCCAGACCCCTCAACCCAACCCCAAAAATCTAGAATACCCCCAAACAACCCCCCAAAAACATGAAAAACTGCTTACAAAAACGTTTCCACCTGGGATTTTCTTCAAACAACTTGCAATCAAAATTAGACCTACCGAGCAGTGCTCCCAAACCCCTCACCCCACCCCAAAGATCTAGAACACCCCCAAAGCAGCCCCCTAAAAACATGCAATACTACCAGGCCTAAGTTTCAATCGTGCCAAAATGCTCTCTGCAACTAGGCCCAAACCCCCCTTTTCCACCATGGTTTTTCTTCAAACCACTTGCAATCAAAATTAGACCTTTCCACCAGTGCTCCCAGACCCCTCAACCCACTCCCAAAGATCTAGAACCCCCCCAAGCAGCCACTCAAAAACATGCAATACTGCTAGGCCTAAGATTCAATCTTGCCAAAATGTTCTCTGCAACTAGGCCCAAACCCCCCTTTTCTACCATGGATTTTCTTCAAACCACTTGCATTCATAATTAGACCATCCCAGCAATGCTCCCAGACACCTCAACCCACCCCGAAAAATCTAGAACACCCCCAAACAGCCCCCCCAAAACATGCAATACTGCTAAAAACAAAAACTTTTCCACCAGGGATTTTCTTCAAACCACTTGCAATCAAAATGAGACCTTCCCAGTCGTGCTCCGAGACCCCTCAACCCAACCCCAAAAATCTAGAACACCCCCAAACACCCCCCTAAAAACATGCAATACTGCTGAAAAAAAACGTTTACACCAGAGATTTTCTTCAAACCACTTGCAATCAAAATTAGACCTTCCCAGCAGTGCTCACAGACCCCTCAACCCACCCCCAAAGATCTAGAACACCCCGAGCAGCCCCCTAAAAACATGCAGTACTACCAGGCCTAAGTTTCAATCGTGCCAAAATGTTCTCTGCAACAAGGCCCAAACCCCCCTTTTCTACCATGTATTTTCTTCAAACCACTTGAAATCAAAATTAGACCTTCCCACCAGTGCTCCCAGACCCCTCAACCCACCCCCAAAGATCTAGAACCCCCCCAAGCAGCCGCCCAAAGACATGCAATACTGCTAGGCCTAAGATTCAATCTTGCCAAAACGTTCTCTGCAACTAGGCCCAAACCCCCCTTTTCTACCACAGATTTTCTTCAAACCACTTGCATTCAGAATTAGACCATCCCAGCAGTGCTCCCAGACCCCTCAACCCACCCCGAAAAATCTAGAACACCCCCAAACAGTCCCCCAAAAACATGCAATACTGCTAAAAACAAAAACTTTTCCAGCAGGGATTTTCTTCAAACCACTTGCAATCAAAATTAGACCTTCCGAGCAGTACTCCCAGACCCCTCAACCCACCCCCAAAGATCTAGGACACCCCCAAGCAGCCCGCCGAAAACATGCAATACTACAAGGCCTAAGTTTCAATCGTGCCAAAACGCTCTCTAGCAACTAGGCCCAAACCTCTTTTTCCACCATGGATTTTCTTCAAACCACTTGCAATCAAAATTAGACCTACCCAGCAGTGCTCCCAGACCCCTCAACCCACCCCCAAAAATCTAGAACACCCCCAAACAGCCCCCCAAAAACATGCAATACTGCTTAAAAAAACTTTCCTGCCAGGGATTTTCTTCAAACCACTTGCAATCAAAATTAGACCTTCCCAGCAGTGCTCCCAGACCCCTCAACCCAACCCCAAAAATCTAGAATACCCCCAAACAGCCCCCCAAAAACATGCAATACTGCTTAAAAAAACTTTCCTGCCAGGGATTTTCTTCAAACCACTTGCAATCAAAATTAGACCTTCCCAGCAGTGCTCCCAGACCCCTCAACCCAACCCCAAAAATCTAGAATACCCCCAAACAGCCCCCCAAAAACACGCAAAACTGCTTAAAAAAACGTTTCCACCTGGGATTTTCTTCAAACCACTTGCAATCAAAATTAGACCTTCCCACCAGTGCTCCCCGACCCCTCAACCCACCCCCAAAGATCTAGAACCCCCCCCAAGCAGCCACCCAAAAACATGCAATACTAATTATTTTTACGAAGGAGGCAAGATGGCGACCGTGTGAGACGGTCGGAAAGCAGCTCGTGTGAGGAGGAGCGCTATGTAGGACTAAGATCCCGTATTTCCCCCACAAAACCGGAATTTGGTGAAATGAAGTAAAGTACGAGTCTCCTACAACGTTAGACAGAGGAGAGCGGGTGAAAAAGAAATAGTATCAAAGCGAACCCGGCTGGATGAAATTGACGTGTAGTCTGCCGCTGAAGCGGCTGCTCCTGGAGATTGCTCAGCTGACACGGCGGCTCAGAGGCGGAGCTGTCATCCGACCACAAGCGGAGGCTGCGGAGTTCGCGGAGCTGGTATTCAGCTTGGAAGCCTCGCGGAGTTTGGCTCAGAGACAGCGAATTCGGCAGAGAAGGAAGCTCTACGAGAAACAAGGGAAGGCGGCTTCCAACCTCCCGTGTGGCGGGAAGGAGCAGACAAGTTGCGCTCTGGAGGGCGTCGGAGCTCTGCAGACTGAGACGGAGACAGAGATTGCCGAGAACGGTGACTCCCCAAACGGTAAGGAGACATTTGGGCCAAAGGAAAGGCGGAGGGCAATCATGGCTCCCAAGCCGAGCGCCAGCGCTAAGGCGGCTGCTAGGAGGAAGGCAGCAGCGGAGCTAGCGGAGGCATTGGACAATGATGGCGGTAAGGGGAAAAAACAAGGCTCCCCTCAAGTAAAAAAAACAGTACAGCAGGGTGCCAGCAAGGGAAACCCGGATAATTTGGGTACTATCCCAATATCGGATATTTTTCAAAAGCTGAATAAGACCAAGGATATAAAAGAGCAAAAGGAAGATAATTTACAGGCTGCCCCTGTTGCCCCTGTTGCCCCTGTTGCTGATAATGATGAGGCATCTCCTGGCACTATAGTGGAAGAGCTCGCCGACCAATTGAATGCCCCTGTTGCTGGTAATGATGAGGCATCTCCTGGCACTATAGTGGAAGAGCTCGCTGACCAACTGAATACAGTAATAATGGTGGAAGGTGAACAACAATTGGAGACTACAGCAGTAGTTCAGTTGGGGGATAGTAACTCACTTCACCCAGGCTTAGAAAAAATTTTGGAAGACGACACAGGGGGGAGTAGCTGCAGTAAAAAAGAGACACTGAGTGAGGCATTTTTCTCTGTATCTGAAGGCGGTGAATGGTCTGAGGATGGAGAGGATAGTCTGGGGCAATAAACCAGTGATATAGAGACTGGCAGCGATTTAGAACCCGAGGAAAGTAGCCCCCCAAATACAGCAGTAAAAATGGTGGTGAGAGCGAAAGTACCTAATCAAAGAAAAGATGTATCACAATCGAATGCCTCAGCAGATAGCCCGGAAGGAGACTCAGCACAAATGTCACTCTTGGAGGTTATTCACCAGGAGATACTGGCTCACAGAGAAGAATCACGGCAAGAAAGTCGGAAATCGCAGGCGGCGGTTAGAAAAATGCAAGGGGTGGTGAGGAAACTGACTAAGGCCTGTGTGAACCTGGGGGAACGAGTGACCAATTTGGAAGATAGAGTGGTATCCACAGAAGCTGATGCTGCAGCAGCAGTTGATAAAGTTGACACTCAATTAAAACATCTCACTGACATCCAATGGAAACTGGAGTTGTTAGAGAACAGATCGAGGCAAAATAATCTGCGTGTCCTGGGAATTCCGGAGGGGGCTGAGGGGACAGACATGAAAGCATTCATCGTTAAACTTTTTGTGTCCGCCTTCAAAGAACTGAAAGATTGGGATTTCGATAGGGAGATTCAGAGAGCGCATCGCACCCCAGCCAATATCTATAAAAAGGCCAAAGAGGGAGATAAACCCAGGGCGATATTAATCTTTTTGGGTAACTTCAATTTAAGACAAGCAATCTCTGAGAGGGCAAGGCCTGACAAAAAAAAGACAGTAGATGAATATACCTTTTTTGTCCGTCCAGACTTTTGCCATATCACAGTCGAGAGGCGGTGGAGGCTGCGGCAAATGATCAAACCTTTTCAGGACAAGGGCATGCAGGCATACTTGATCAATCCCGCCCAGCTTAAAGTAATCCAGGGCGGAAAAACATTTTATTTCTCCTCAGAGATTAAAGCTAAAGAGTTTCTGCAGTCATAGATGGAGTATCGGGAGTGCCAAAATGTACAAGTAAATTGCTAATGGAGCTACTGAAATACCCTTAGGGGGAGTGAACAATTTTTGGGTGAGGTGTTTTCACTGAGGGAGTTCAGGGGGGGGGAAAGAAAAAAAAAGGGAAATAAAAAAAAAATGGTAAGGAAAAACAAAAGAAGGTGAGGGATCTAGATAAAGAGTAAAAGGTTGAAGCGCGATCACTTCTCCTCACACTAAGCTGCAACCATCACGTGCACAGACCCGAGGTCTGAGCGCCTCTAGACAAGCGGGGGGGGTGAGGGGAGGCCCCATTTTGGAGCCCAGGAGGGGGAGGGCGAGAGTGCAGAGGGAGGTGTGGGTGGGGGTGGGGAGGGAAGGGGGGGTGAAAATAATGAAAAAATATGAGATGGAAAGGAATAGTTTTCAGGTTGATATAAGGTATCTGGATATGAGTTATTGTGGGAAAGGAAAACTCGCAAAATATGCCAGACATTAGAATATGTAGTATAAATGCAGGGGGGTTAAATGACTGGAAGAAACGGCAGAGATTGAGTCATCTGGTTAGATCGAATAATATTGATATAGTTTGTGTTCAGGAAACCCATATCCCTTGGAATAAAAGGAAGGTCTTGGAACTGTATGGGTTTACCTTGATCGGATGTTCCACCCAGACATCAATGATAAGAGGAGTGGCTATATTAGCTAAGAATCATCTGGGTGGTGCTAAACGCATAAAAACGGATGGCTCGGGTAGATGGATATTAGCTGAAATGAGTATGGGGTTTACACTATGCGTAATATATGGTCCAAATGAGGATGATCCTATGATGTTCAACAAACTAGAAGAGGAATTGGCCAACTGGACAGTCCCAATGATAGTATGTGGGGACATGAATATCTCTGTGGATTGGCAACAGGGGACTAATTTTACAGGCCGCAAACGTAAAGTTAACACAGCGATCAGTTCCATGATGCAATCCCATGGCCTGTTAGATGTGTGGGGAGAAAAGATGCCAGGTGATCGTGGTTACACGTACTTCTCTCATCCAGCACAAAAGTACTCCAAGCTGGATTATTTTTTTATTACACTAGGGGAGATAGGTAAGGTAAATATTCAGAAATTACCTAGAATAATTTCTGATCATAACCCTTTGATACTTTCTTATAAAGTTCCCAGTGTACTTAGGAAAATATCCAGATGGACTTTTGATAGAAAGTTATTAAATGATGAAAGGTTCCTAAAGCACATGAAAAGATGGACAAAGGAATTCTTTGATTGTAACAGATATAGTGCCTCCAGAAATGGAGTTTGGGAGTCGTTTAAAGCCGCATTAAGGGGGGAGACGATCAGCTGTTCATCGAGAATTAGGAAAGAGGATAAAATCAAGATAGATAAACTCACAGCAGATCTGGCAGAAAGAGAGAGATACCATATTGATGAAATAATAACTGGTAAGGACAGTAGAGAGACCACAAGAAATATGGCCAGGATTAAGGGGGACCTCTTAAAAATAATTACCCAAAAGGAGATTTGTGAATATCAGACTCAAAGAGCTAGGCGTTATGAGACAGGGGAGCAAGCTGGGAGAGCATTAGCATTGCGCATAAGACAGGATTTGAATAGAAATAAAATTAGTAAGATGAAATTTAATGGGAGAGAGTATAACGACCCAAAATCCATAGTACAGGTGTTTCAAGAGTTTTATCAAAAACTTTATGATCAGGAGCCGGGGGTGGTATCTCATATACAAGACCAATTTCCTATAACACCTAGGGTGGGGGAGGAAGATAGACATCGATTGGAAGCGAGTATAACAAGTGAGGAGATAATGAATGCTTTAAGTGAACTGGCATTGGGTAAAGCAGCTGGCCCAGATGGGATCCCAATTGAGGTCTACAGGGCTCTGAGTGAAGAAATTCTCCCAATACTTGAGGATCTTTTTAACGGAGTTATATGCTCAGGTGTTATCCCTGATACGTGGAAGCAGACCAATATTGTGGTATTTCACAAAAAGGGGAAGCCAGAGGATAATCCCGGTTCATATAGGCCGATATCTTTAATAAATACAGACGCGAAATTATACTCAAAAGTTTGGGCTAAAAGACTAGGAGGGATTATAGGTCATTTAGTGTCACCCTGGCAGCATGGGTTTGTCCCAGGGCGAGGTACCACCGAACATACAGCCAGGGCTATTACATTATTTGACGCTGTTACGGCTGCAGGGAGTGACATGGCCATGATTTTATTGGATGCCGAGAAGGCGTTCGATCGGGTTGTTTGGAATTTTATGTGGGAGGTGTTGGAGAAAAGGGGTTTCGGAGAAAACTGTAGGAAAGGTATTAAGGCTATGTATGTGAACCCGGTGGCCAGAATTACCACTATGGGGCTTCAGTCAGAGGAGATAACGATTAAAAGGGGTACACGTCAGGGTTGCCCGTGTTCACCCATTTTGTTTGCATTATACATAGACCCTCTGATTAGGAAAATTGTGGCGACAGAGAAAATTTCCCCGGTTATATCTCACGGTTACACTACTAAGATTTTAGCATACGCTGATGATTTGGCAATTGTTACAAATAAGCCGGATACTGCAATACAAGAATTAAATAACTTGGCTCAGCACTTTGGGATATATTCAGGATACAAACTTAACACTGATAAAACTATAATAATTTGCACAAAGAATATTCCGAAAAGAGATCAAAGATATGTTGATGCTGCAATTTATCTAGGAGTCAAAATTAATGCTGATGTGGGCAAAATAACTCAGGAAAATTATCTGCCAGTATTAGCGGTGATTGAGAAAGATTTAAGGAGGATCGACGTTTTACATCTCTCCCTGATTGGACGAGTTAATGTACTTAAAATGACAATGTTCCCGAAATTGTTGTATTTATTCCGGGCTATCCCATTGTTAATTGATGAATCCCTGATGAAAAAAATGGATTCAGTTTTTTCACAGTTTCTCTGGCAATATGGGAAAATAAGAAGGTCATTAGCTAAAATGTCATTACCAATAGAGAGAGGAGGGCTAGCAGCTCCCAATCTAAGGCTATATCATTGGGTATGTTTACTGTTACATATGAAACACCTACTATGCTTCAATATCCCTGATGATTCCCCTAGGGTCCCTACAATCCATGAATTAGTAGTAGGTGAAAAAGCTAATGGAATTTTAACCCGGGAAGTGAGTGTTCAATTTTTCAAGAGGAGCAAAAGTAAGGTGATGCTAGGGGTATGGGGGGTTTGGAAGTTAATGTTGAAATTTCTTAAAATCCCCAAGATTAATGGAATTACAGACCTGTGGGATTCAACCCCATTCATACATCTGGGACAGAATAGAAATAGTGTTCTCTGGAAAAGGCTGGGTATTCGGTATTTGGGGGATGTTATGAATAAGGAAGAGATGTTGGGATTTGAGACCCTACAACAAAGATACGGTATCTCAGCGAACCACTGGATGTTGTATAACCAGTTAGAAAAATCGGTGAAATCCATAAGACCCAGGATCTCTATTCAGGAGGTTAACCCGATTGTTCAGTATATAAGGAATGGGGGTAGGAAGATTAAAATCGGATATGGTTTTCTGTTACAGGCCATGGAAGAGGATGTTGTACAGGTGGAAAATGCTTGGGCTCTTAAAATCGGGGACCCAAATGTAGATGTGGACTATGCACTGGCGTTGAATAAGAAAATTTTAAGAGCAACTAACTTAAAAGCTCAACATTATAAGATGATTTTTAATATATACTACACACCCGCGAAACTGTTTCAATGGGGTAAAAGGGATACGGACAGATGTCCAAGATGCAACCAAGGCCCAGCAGATTTAATCCATATGTTTTATTCTTGTCCAAATTTGAAACCTGTCTTAACTGAAATGGAGAAGTTTTTATCGGGGCTGCTAGAGGGCCAAATTTCTCTATCCCCAACGACTGTTTTAATTGGCAGGGATGAAAATCTTAAAATTACACAGGAAGCGGAAGCCTTTGTATTTTTGTGTGTTGCAGTATTAAGAATTTTAATAGCGGCAGCCTGGAAAGATCCAATAGCACCTTCATTCCAGATATGGTTAACTAGATTGCTTGGGATTCATAATATTGAGGATTGTTTATATAACTTTAAGGGACCAAAGAAGAAAGATTTCGGGAAAAAAATTTGGGCACCCCTTAGTAAATGGAGGGAATCAAGAGGATGAAATGGTTGAATCTATGTAGGCTTGTAAAAATCTGTTTAGATAAAGGTTTGATTTCGCCTTTTGTAAGATCAGAGGTACTTTACCAGTATTTGAATGTGTGTAAATATAAAAATAAGAAGCTAGTGTGTAGTTAGAAATTGACCTTTTTAAACCTCCGTGTATATTTCTCTGTTTTATCCAGCTGATAATCTATACGTATGTATGTATGTTTTTTCTTTTTGTATTCTAATCCATCTCAATAAAAATAAAAAAAATAAAAAAAAACAAAAACATGCAATACTGCTAGGCCTAAGATTCAATCTTGTCAAAACGTTCTCTGCAACTAGGCTCAAACCCCCCTTTTCCACCATGGATTTTCTTCAAACCACTTGCAATCAAAATAAGACCTTCCCAGCAGTGCTCCCAGACCCCTCAACCCACCCCCAAAAATCAAGAACACCCCCAAACAGCCCCCCAAAAACATGCAATACTGCTAAAAACACAATCTTTTCCACCAGGGATTTTCTTCAAACCACTTGCAATCAAAATTAGCCCTTCCGAGCAGTGCCCATAGACCCCTCAACCCACCCCCAAAGATCTAGAACACCCCCAAGCAGCCCGCCAAAAACATGCAATACTACCAGGCCAAAGTTTCAATCGTGCCAAAACGCTCTCTGCAACTAGGCCCAAACCCCCCTTTTCCACCATGGAGTTTCTTCAAACCACTTGCAATCAAAATTAGACCTTCCCAGCAGTGCTCGCAGACCCCTCAACCCACCCCCAAAAATCTAGAACACCCCCAAACAGCCCCCAAAAAACATGCAAAACTGCTTAAAAAAAATGTTTCCACCAGGGATTTTCTTCAAACCACTTGCAATCAAAATTAGACCTTCCCAGCAGTGCTCCCAGACCCCTCAACCCGACGAAACACAGTTCGGATTCAGGAGAGGGCATGGAACAGAGACTGCCTTGATAAAGGCCTCTGATGAGATCAGGACGATCATGGATCAGGGAGGGGCGGCTGTCCTGATCCTTCTGGATCTGTCGGCAGCCTTTGACACGGTCGACCATGTCACTCTTGTCGACCGTGTCACAACTCTGGGTATAAATGGTCAGGCTAGGGATCTTATTTCATCCTTCCTGGCAAACCGTACCCAGACAGTAAGGCTCGGAGATTTTTACTCTCCCATCTCTGCACTCCCTTGTGGAGTCCCACAAGGCTCCTCGCTAAGTCCCATGCTCTTTAACATCTATGTAGCGAACTTAGCGAGGATAATAAAGGCCTATGGGATACAGTTAACATCGTATGCAGATGATACCCAGCTGGTGCTGGGTATCCATAAGGATGGCCTTACTGTAGCAGCCAACTTCCAGAAAGCCATGCTCGAGGTCAGTACCTGGATGGCCTTGAACTGTCTCAGGCTTAACTCGGACAAGACCGAGATCATGACCTTCGGAAAACTCTCTCCTGAATGGTCTCTCGGTTGGTGGCCAGATAAGCTTGGCCATCCACCTGTCCCAGTGGAAAAAGCCAGAAACTTGGGAGTGATTTTCGACAACAAGCTGGTCTTCGACCTCCATGTTAATAAGGTTGTGTCATCTTCTTTTTACATCTTGAAAAAGATCAAGAAGCTGCTACCTTATCTCCCTCCGTCAGCCGGGAAGACTTTGGTCTCCACCTTAGTCTTCTCAAAAATAGATTACGGGAATGCTCTCTTTCTCCACACTCAGAAGCGTGTTATCACGAAGCTGCAATCTATTCAGAACGCGGCTGCTAGGATTCTTCTTAACATCCCTCGCCGCAAATCTACCACCTCTGGTATTCGCCAGCTTCTCTGGCTGAGAGTTGAGAGCCGTGTCAAATTTAAGGCCCTCTGTATTGCCTATAAGGCCATACATGGCACAGGACCCAGATTCTTGATCGAAGCTTTTCAGCTCTATACCCCCAGAAGGCACCTTAGATCGGCCAATACCAGTCTTCTGCTGGTGCCACGTACAAGATCAGTCACCTGGGGTGATAGGCGCTTTCTTGTGGCCACCCCAAAACTTTGGAACCTTCTGCCAACTGCCATAAAAGCTGCTCCGAATCTGATTAGCTTCCGTAGGCTTCTGAAAACATGGTTGTTTAACCAGTGAGAAGACGGTAGGATGATGAACCTTGTTGCTCCACAGCGCCGAGACACCTTCGGGTATTTGTTGCGCTATAAAAGTTGCGTAAATAAATAAATAAACCCCAAAAATCTAGAATACCCCCGAACAGCCCCCCAAAACATGAAAAACTGCTTAAAAAAACGTTTCCACCTGGGATTTTCTTCAATCAACTTGCAATCAAAATTAGACCTACCGAGCAGTGCTCCCAAACCCCTCACCCCACCCCCAAAGATCTAGAACACCCCCAAGCAGCCCCCTAAAAACATGCAATACTACCAGGCCTAAGTTTCAATCGTGCCAAAATGCTCTCTGCAACTAGGCCAAAACCCCCCTTTTCCACCATGGATTTTCTTCAAACCACTTGCAATCAAAATTAGACCTTCCCACCAGTGCTCCCAGACCCCTCAACCTACCCCAAAGATCTAGAACCCCCCCAAGCAGCCACTCAAAAACATGCAATACTGCTAGGCCTAAGATTCAATCTTGCCAAAACGTTCTCTGCAACTAGGCCGAAACCCCCCTTTTCTGCCATGGATTTTCTTCAAACTACTTGCATTCAGAATTAGACCATCCCAGCAATGCTCCCAGACCCCTCAACCCACCCTCAAAAATCTAGAATACCCCCAAACAGCCCCCCAAAAACATGCAATACTGCTAAAAACACAATCTTTTCCACCAGGGATTTTCTTCAAACCACTTGCAATCAAAATTAGCCCTTCCGAGCAGTGCCCATAGACCCCTCAACCCACCCCCAAAGATCTAGAACACCCCCAAGCAGCCCGCCAAAAACATGCAATACTACCAGGCCTAAGTTTCAATCGTGCCAAAACGCTCTCTGCAACTAGGCCCAAACCCCCCTTTTCCACCATGGAGTTTCTTCAAACCACTTGCAATCAAAATTAGACCTTCCCAGCAGTGCTCCCAGACCCCTCAACCCACCCCCAAAAATCTAGAACACCCCCAAACAGCCCCCAAAAAACATGCAAAACTGCTTAAAAAAATGTTTCCACCAGGGATTTTCTTCAAACCACTTGCAATCAAAATTAGACCTTCCCAGCAGTGCTCCCAGACCCCTCAACCCAACCCCAAAAATCTAGAATACCCCCGAACAGCCCCCCAAAAACATGAAAAACTGCTTAAAAAAACGTTTCCACCTGGGATTTTCTTCAATCAACTTGCAATCAAAATTAGACCTACCGAGCAGTGCTCCCAAACCCCTCACCCCACCCCCAAAGATCTAGAACACCCCCAAGCAGCCCCCTAAAAACATGCAATACTACCAGGCCTAAGTTTCAATCGTGCCAAAATGCTCTCTGCAACTAGGCCCAAACCCCCCTTTTCCACCATGGATTTTCTTCAAACCACTTGCAATCAAAATTAGACCTTTCCACCAGTGCTCCCAGACCCCTCAACCCACCCCCAAAGATCTAGAACCCCCCCAAGCAGCCACTCAAAAACATGCAATACTGCTAGGCCTAAGATTCAATCTTGCAAAAATTTTCTCTGCAACTCGGCCAAAACCCCCCTTTTCTACCATGGATTTTCTTCAAACCACTTGCACTCAGAATTAGACCATCCCAGCAATGCTCCCAGTCACCTCAACCCACCCCGAAAAATCTAGAACACCCCCAAACAGCCCCCCAAAAACATGCAATACTGCTAAAAACAAAACCTTTTCCACCAGGGATTTTCTTCAAACCACTTGCAATCAAAATGAGACCTTCCCAGTCGTGCTCCCAGACCCCTCAACCCAACCCCAAAAATCTAGAACACCCCCAAACACCCCCCTAAAAACATGCAATACTGCTGAAAAAAAACGTTTACACCAGGGATTTTCTTCAAACCACTTGCAATCAAAATTAGACCTTCCCAGCAGTGCTCACAGACCCCTCAACCCACCCCCAAAGATCTAGAACACCCGAGCAGCCCCCTAAAAACATGCAATACTACCAGGCCTAAGTTTCAATCGTGCCAAAATGTTCTCTGCAACTAGGCCCAAACCCCCTTTTCCACCATGTATTTTCTTCAAACCACTTGCATTCAGAATTAGACCATCCCAGCAGTGCTCCCAGACCCCTCAACCCACCCCGAAAAATCTAGAACACCCCCAAACAGTCCCCCAAAAACATGCAATACTGCTAGGCCTAAGATTCAATCTTGCCAAAACGTTCTCTGCAACTAGGCCGAAACCCCCTTTTTCTGCCATGGATTTTCTTCAAACTACTTGCATTCAGAATTAGACCATCCCAGCAATGCTCCCAGACCCCTCAACCCACCCTCAAAAATCTAGAATACCCCCAAACAGCCCCCCAAAAACATGCAATACTGCTAAAAACACAATCTTTTTCACCAGGGATTTTCTTCAAACCACTTGCAATCAAAATTAGCCCTTCCGAGCAGTGCCCATAGACCCCTCAACCCACCCCCAAAGATCTAGAACACCCCCAAGCAGCCCGCCAAAAACATGCAATACTACCAGGCCTAAGTTTCAATCGTGCCAAAACGCTCTCTGCAACTAGGCCCAAACCCCCCTTTTCCACCATGGAGTTTCTTCAAACCACTTGCAATCAAAATTAGACCTTTCCAGCAGTGCTCCCAGACCCCTCAACCCACCCCCAAAAATCTAGAACACCCCCAAACAGCCCCCAAAAAACATGCAAAACTGCTTAAAAAAATGTTTCCACCAGGGATTTTCTTCAAACCACTTGCAATCAAAATTAGACCTTCCCAGCAGTGCTCCCAGACCCCTCAACCCAACCCCAAAAATCTAGAATACCCCCGAACAGCCCCCCAAAAACATGAAAAACTGCTTAAAAAAACGTTTCCACCTGGGATTTTCTTCAATCAACTTGCAATCAAAATTAGACCTACCGAGCAGTGCTCCCAAACCCCTCACCCCACCCCCAAAGATCTAGAACACCCCCAAGCAGCCCCCTAAAAACATGCAATACTACCAGGCCTAAGTTTCAATCGTGCCAAAATGCTCTCTGCAACTAGGCCCAAACCCCCCTTTTCCACCATGGATTTTCTTCAAACCACTTGCAATCAAAATTAGACCTTTCCACCAGTGCTCCCAGACCCCTCAACCCACCCCCAAAGATCTAGAACCCCCCCAAGCAGCCACTCAAAAACATGCAATACTGCTAGGCCTAAGATTCAATCTTGCAAAAATTTTCTCTGCAACTCGGCCAAAACCCCCCTTTTCTACCATGGATTTTCTTCAAACCACTTGCACTCAGAATTAGACCATCCCAGCAATGCTCCCAGTCACCTCAACCCACCCCGAAAAATCTAGAACACCCCCAAACAGCCCCCCAAAAACATGCAATACTGCTAAAAACAAAAACTTTTCCACCAGGGATTTTCTTCAAACCACTTGCAATCAAAATGAGACCTTCCCAGTCGTGCTCCCAGACCCCTCAACCGAACCCCAAAAATCTAGAACACCCCCAAACACCCCCCTAAAAACATGCAATACTGCTGAAAAAAAATGTTTACACCAGGGATTTTCTTCAAACCACTTGCAATCAAAATTAGACCTTCCCAGCAGTGCTCACAGACCCCTCAACCCACCCCCAAAGATCTAGAACACCCGAGCAGCCCCCTAAAAACATGCAATACTACCAGGCCTAAGTTTCAATCGTGCCAAAATGTTCTCTGCAACTAGGCCCAAACCCCCTTTTCCACCATGTATTTTCTTCAAACCACTTGCATTCAGAATTAGACCATCCCAGCAGTGCTCCCAGACCCCTCAACCCACCCCGAAAAATCTAGAACACCCCCAAACAGTCCCCCAAAAACATGCAATACCGCTAAAAACAAAACCTTTTCCAGCAGGGATTTTCTTCAAACCACTTGCAATAAAAATTAGACTTTCCGAGCAGTACTCCAAGACCCCTCAACCCACCCCCAAAGATCTAGAACACCCCCAAGCAGCCCGCCGAAAACATGCAATACTACCAGGCCTAAGTTTCAATCGTGCCAAAACGCTCTCTGCAACTAGGCCCAAACCTCTTTTTCCACCATGGATTTTCTTCAAACCACTTGCAATCAAAATTAGACCTACCCAGCAGTGCTCCCAGACCCCTCAACCCACCCCCAAAAATCTAGAACACCCCCAAACAGCCCACCAAAAACATGCAATACTGCTTAAAAAAAACTTTCCTGCCAGGGATTTGCTTCAATCCACTTGCAATCAAAATTAGACCTTCCCAGCAGTGCTCACAGACCCCTCAACCCACCCCCAAAGATCTAGAACACCCCCAAGCAGCCCCTAAAAACATGCAATACTATCAGGCCTAAATTTCAATCGTGCCAAAATGCTCTCTGCAACTAGGCCCAAACCCCCCTTTTCCACCATGGATTTTCTTCAAACCACTTGCAATCAAAATTAGACCTTCCCAGCAGTGCTCCCAGACCCCTCAACCCACCCCAAAAAATCTAGAACACCACCAAACAGCCCCCCAAAAACATGCAAAACTGCTTAAAAAAACGTTTCCACCATGAATTTTCTTCAAACCACTTGCAATCAAAAGTAGACCTTCCCAGCAGTGCGCCCAGACCCCTCAACCCAACCCCAAAAATCTAGAATACCCCCAAACAGCCCCCCAAAAACATGCAAAACTGCTTAAAAAAACGTTTCCATCTGGGATTTTCTTCAAACCACTTGCAATCAAAATTAGACCTTTCCACCAGTGCTCCCCGACCCCTCAACCCACCCCCAAAGATCTAGAGCCCCCCCCAAGCAGCCACCCAAAAACATGCAATACTGCTAGGCCTAAGATTCAATCTTGTCAAAACGTTCTCTGCAACTAGGCCCAAACCCCCCTTTTCCACCATGGATTTTCTTCAAACCACTTGCAATCAAAATTAGACCTTCCCAGCAGTGCTTCCAGACCCCTCAACCCACCCCCAAAAATCTAGAACACCCCCAAACAGCCCCCCAAAAACATGCAATACTGCTAAAAACAAAATCTTTTCCACCAGGGATTTTCTTCAAACCACTTGCAATCAAAATTAGCCCTTCCGAGCAGTGCCCATAGACCCCTCAACCCACCCCCAAAGATCTAGAACACCCCCAAGCAGCCCGCCAAAAACATGCAATACTACCAGGCCTAAGTTTCAATCGTGCCAAAACGCTCTCTGCAACTAGGCCCAAACCCCCCTTTTCCACCATGGAGTTTCTTCAAACCACTTGCAATCAAAATTAGACCTTCCCAGCAGTGCTCCCAGACCCCTCAACCCACCCCCAAAAATCTAGAACACCCCCAAACAGCCCCCAAAAAACATGCAAAACTGCTTAAAAAAATGTTTCCACCAGGGATTTTCTTCAAACCACTTGCAATCAAAATTAGACCTTCCCAGCAGTGCTCCCAGACCCCTCAACCCAACCCCAAAAATCTAGAATACCCCCGAACAGCCCCCCAAAAACATGAAAAACTGCTTAAAAAAACGTTTCCACCTGGGATTTTCTTCAATCAACTTGCAATCAAAATCAGACCTACCGAGCAGTGCTCCCAAACCCCTCACCCCACCCCCAAAGATCTAGAACACCCCCAAGCAGCCCCCTAAAAACATGCAATACTACCAGGCCTAAGTTTCAATCGTGCCAAAATGCTCTCTGCAACTAGGCCCAAACCCCCCTTTTCCACCATGGATTTTCTTCAAACCACTTGCAATCAAAATTAGACCTTTCCACCAGTGCTCCCAGACCCCTCAACCCACCCCCAAAGATCTAGAACCCCCCCAAGCAGCCACTCAAAAACATGCAATACTGCTAGGCCTAAGATTCAATCTTGCAAAAATTTTCTCTGCAACTCGGCCAAAAACCCCCTTTTCTACCATGGATTTTCTTCAAACCACTTGCACTCAGAATTAGACCATCCCAGCAATGCTCCCAGTCACCTCAACCCACCCCGAAAAATCTAGAACACCCCCAAACAGCCCCCCAAAAACATGCAATACTGCTAAAAACAAAACCTTTTCCACCAGGGATTTTCTTCAAACCACTTGCAATCAAAATGAGACCTTCCCAGTCGTGCTCCCAGACCCCTCAACCCAACCCCAAAAATCTAGAACACCCCCAAACACCCCCCTAAAAACATGCAATACTGCTGAAAAAAAACGTTTACACCAGGGATTTTCTTCAAACCACTTGCAATCAAAATTAGACCTTCCCAGCAGTGCTCACAGACCCCTCAACCCACCCCCAAAGATCTAGAACACCCGAGCAGCCCCCTAAAAACATGCAATACTACCAGGCCTAAGTTTCAATCGTGCCAAAATGTTCTCTGCAACTAGGCCCAAACCCCCTTTTCCACCATGTATTTTCTTCAAACCACTTGCATTCAGAATTAGACCATCCCAGCAGTGCTCCCAGACCCCTCAACCCACCCCGAAAAATCTAGAACACCCCCAAACAGTCCCCCAAAAACATGCAATACTGCTAGGCCTAAGATTCAATCTTGCCAAAACGTTCTCTGCAACTAGGCCGAAACCCCCTTTTTCTGCCATGGATTTTCTTCAAACTACTTGCATTCAGAATTAGACCATCCCAGCAATGCTCCCAGACCCCTCAACCCACCCTCAAAAATCTAGAATACCCCCAAACAGCCCCCCAAAAACATGCAATACTGCTAAAAACACAATCTTTTCCACCAGGGATTTTCTTCAAACCACTTGCAATCAAAATTAGCCCTTCCGAGCAGTGCCCATAGACCCCTCAACCCACCCCCAAAGATCTAGAACACCCCCAAGCAGCCCGCCAAAAACATGCAATACTACCAGGCCTAAGTTTCAATCGTGCCAAAACGCTCTCTGCAACTAGGCCCAAACCCCCCTTTTCCACCATGGAGTTTCTTCAAACCACTTGCAATCAAAATTAGACCTTTCCAGCAGTGCTCCCAGACCCCTCAACCCACCCCCAAAAATCTAGAACACCCCCAAACAGCCCCCAAAAAACATGCAAAACTGCTTAAAAAAATGTTTCCACCAGGGATTTTCTTCAAACCACTTGCAATCAAAATTAGACCTTCCCAGCAGTGCTCCCAGACCCCTCAACCCAACCCCAAAAATCTAGAATACCCCCGAACAGCCCCCCAAAAACATGAAAAACTGCTTAAAAAAACGTTTCCACCTGGGATTTTCTTCAATCAACTTGCAATCAAAATTAGACCTACCGAGCAGTGCTCCCAAACCCCTCACCCCACCCCCAAAGATCTAGAACACCCCCAAGCAGCCCCCTAAAAACATGCAATACTACCAGGCCTAAGTTTCAATCGTGCCAAAATGCTCTCTGCAACTAGGCCCAAACCCCCCTTTTCCACCATGGATTTTCTTCAAACCACTTGCAATCAAAATTAGACCTTTCCACCAGTGCTCCCAGACCCCTCAACCCACCCCCAAAGATCTAGAACCCCCCCAAGCAGCCACTCAAAAACATGCAATACTGCTAGGCCTAAGATTCAATCTTGCAAAAATTTTCTCTGCAACTCGGCCAAAACCCCCCTTTTCTACCATGGATTTTCTTCAAACCACTTGCACTCAGAATTAGACCATCCCAGCAATGCTCCCAGTCACCTCAACCCACCCCGAAAAATCTAGAACACCCCCAAACAGCCCCCCAAAAACATGCAATACTGCTAAAAACAAAAACTTTTCCACCAGGGATTTTCTTCAAACCACTTGCAATCAAAATGAGACCTTCCCAGTCGTGCTCCCAGACCCCTCAACCGAACCCCAAAAATCTAGAACACCCCCAAACACCCCCCTAAAAACATGCAATACTGCTGAAAAAAAATGTTTACACCAGGGATTTTCTTCAAACCACTTGCAATCAAAATTAGACCTTCCCAGCAGTGCTCACAGACCCCTCAACCCACCCCCAAAGATCTAGAACACCCGAGCAGCCCCCTAAAAACATGCAATACTACCAGGCCTAAGTTTCAATCGTGCCAAAATGTTCTCTGCAACTAGGCCCAAACCCCCTTTTCCACCATGTATTTTCTTCAAACCACTTGCATTCAGAATTAGACCATCCCAGCAGTGCTCCCAGACCCCTCAACCCACCCCGAAAAATCTAGAACACCCCCAAACAGTCCCCCAAAAACATGCAATACCGCTAAAAACAAAACCTTTTCCAGCAGGGATTTTCTTCAAACCACTTGCAATAAAAATTAGACTTTCCGAGCAGTACTCCAAGACCCCTCAACCCACCCCCAAAGATCTAGAACACCCCCAAGCAGCCCGCCGAAAACATGCAATACTACCAGGCCTAAGTTTCAATCGTGCCAAAACGCTCTCTGCAACTAGGCCCAAACCTCTTTTTCCACCATGGATTTTCTTCAAACCACTTGCAATCAAAATTAGACCTACCCAGCAGTGCTCCCAGACCCCTCAACCCACCCCCAAAAATCTAGAACACCCCCAAACAGCCCACCAAAAACATGCAATACTGCTTAAAAAAAACTTTCCTGCCAGGGATTTGCTTCAATCCACTTGCAATCAAAATTAGACCTTCCCAGCAGTGCTCACAGACCCCTCAACCCACCCCCAAAGATCTAGAACACCCCCAAGCAGCCCCTAAAAAATGCAATACTATCAGGCCTAAATTTCAATCGTACCAAAATGCTCTCTGCAACTAGGCCCAAACCCCCCTTTTCCACCATGGATTTTCTTCAAACCACTTGCAATCAAAATTAGACCTTCCCAGCAGTGCTCCCAGACCCCTCAACCCACCCCAAAAAATCTAGAACACCACCAAACAGCCCCCCAAAAACATGCAAAACTGCTTAAAAAAACGTTTCCACCATGAATTTTCTTCAAACCACTTGCAATCAAAAGTAGACCTTCCCAGCAGTGCGCCCAGACCCCTCAACCCAACCCCAAAAATCTAGAATACCCCCAAACAGCCCCCCAAAAACATGCAAAACTGCTTAAAAAAACGTTTCCATCTGGGATTTTCTTCAAACCACTTGCAATCAAAATTAGACCTTTCCACCAGTGCTCCCCGACCCCTCAACCCACCCCCAAAGATCTAGAGCCCCCCCAAGCAGCCACCCAAAAACATGCAATACTGCTAGGCCTAAGATTCAATCTTGTCAAAACGTTCTCTGCAACTAGGCCCAAACCCCCCTTTTCCACCATGGATTTTCTTCAAACCACTTGCAATCAAAATTAGACCTTCCCAGCAGTGCTTCCAGACCCCTCAACCCACCCCCAAAAATCTAGAACACCCCCAAACAGCCCCCCAAAAACATGCAATACTGCTAAAAACAAAATCTTTTCCACCAGGGATTTTCTTCAAACCACTTGCAATCAAAATTAGCCCTTCCGAGCAGTGCCCATAGACCCCTCAACCCACCCCCAAAGATCTAGAACACCCCCAAGCAGCCTGCCAAAAACATGCAATACTACCAGGCCTAAGTTTCAATCGTGCCAAAACGCTCACTGCAACTAGGCCCAAACCCCGCTTTTCCACCATGGATTTTCTTCAAACCACTTGCAATCAAAATTAGACCTTCCCAGCAGTGCTCCCAGACCCCTCAACCCACCCCAAAAAATCTAGAACACCACCAAACAGCCCCCCAAAAACATGCAAAACTGCTTAAAAAAACGTTTCCACCATGGATTTTCTTCAAACCACTTGCAATCAAAAGTAGACCTTCCCAGCAGTGCGCCCAGACCCCTCAACCCAACCCCAAAAATCTAGAATACCCCCAAACAGCCCCCCAAAAACATGCAAAACTGCTTAAAAAAACGTTTCCATCTGGGATTTTCTTCAAACCACTTGCAATCAAAATTAGACCTTCCCACCAGTGCTCCCCGACCCCTCAACCCACCCCCAAAGATCTAGAGCCCCCCCAAGCAGCCACCCAAAAACATGCAATACTGCTAGGCCTAAGATTCAATCTTGTCAAAACGTTCTCTGCAACTAGGCCCAAACCCCCCTTTTCCACCAGGGATTTTCTTCAAACCACTTGCAATCAAAATTATACCTTCCCAGCAGTGCTTCCAGACCCCTCAACCCACCCCCAAAAATCTAGAACACCCCCAAACAGCCCCCCAAAAACATGCAATTCTGCTAAAAACAAAATCTTTTCCACCAGGGATTTTCTTCAAACCACTTGCAATCAAAATTAGCCCTTCCGAGCAGTGCCCATAGACCCCTCAACCCACCCCAAAAAATCTAGAACACCACCAAACAGCCCCCCAAAAACATGCAAAACTGCTTAAAAAAACGTTTCCACCATGGATTTTCTTCAAACCACTTGCAATCAAAAGTAGACCTTCCCAGCAGTGCGCCCAGACCCCTCAACCCAACCCCAAAAATCTAGAATACCCCCAAACAGCCCCCCAAAAACATGCAAAACTGCTTAAAAAAACGTTTCCATCTGGGATTTTCTTCAAACCACTTGCAATCAAAATTAGACCTTCCCACCAGTGCTCCCCGACCCCTCAACCCACCCCCAAAGATCTAGAGCCCCCCCAAGCAGCCACCCAAAAACATGCAATACTGCTAGGCCTAAGATTCAATCTTGTCAAAACGTTCTCTGCAACTAGGCCCAAACCCCCCTTTTCCACCATGGATTTTCTTCAAACCACTTGCAATCAAAATTAGACCTTCCCAGCAGTGCTCCCAGACCCCTCAACCCACCCCCAAAAATCTAGAACACCCCAAAACAGCCCCCCAAAACCATGCAAAACTGCTTAAAAAAATGTTTCCACCAGGGATTTTCTTCAAACCACTTGCAATCAAAATTAGACCATCCCAGCAGTGCTCCCAGACCCCTCAACCCAACCCCAAAAATCTAGAATACCCCCAAACAACCCCCCAAAAACATGAAAAACTGCTTACAAAAACGTTTCCACCTGGGATTTTCTTCAAACAACTTGCAATCAAAATTAGACCTACCGAGCAGTGCTCCCAAACCCCTCACCCCACCCCAAAGATGTAGAACACCCCCAAGCAGCCCCCTAAAAACATGCATTACTACCAGGCCTAAGTTTCAATCGTGCCAAAATGCTCTCTGCAACTAGGCCCAAACCCCCCTTTTCTACCATGGATTTTCTTCAAACCAATTGCATTCAGAAATAGACCATCCCAGCAATGCTCCCAGACACCTTAACCCACCCCGAAAAATCTAGAACACCCCCAAACAGCCCCCCAAAAACATGCAATACTGCTAAAAACAAAATCTTTTCCACCAGGGATTTTCTTCAAACCACTTACAATCAAAATGAGACCTTCCCAGCAGTGCTCCCAGACCCCTCAACCCAACCCCAAAAATCTAGAACACCCCCAAACACCCCCCTAAAAACATGCAATACTGCTGAAAAAAAACGTTTACACCAGGGATTTTCTTCAAACCACTTGCAATCAAAATTAGACCTTCCCAGCAGTGCTCACAGACCCCTCAACCCACCCCCAAAGATCTAGAACACCCCGAGCAGCCCCCTAAAAACATGCAATACTACCAGGCCTAAGTTTCAATCGTGCCAAAATGTTCTCTGCAACTAGGCCCAAACCCCCCTTTTCCACCATGTATTTTCTTCAAACAAATTGAAATCAAAATTAGACCTTCCCACCAGTGCTCCCAGACCCCTCAACCCACCCCCAAAGATCTAGATCCCCCCCAAGCAGCCGCCCAAAGACATGCAATACTGCTAGGCCTAAGATTCAATCTTGCCAAAACGTTCTCTGCAACTAGGCCCAAACCCCCTTTTCTACCACAGATTTTCTTCAAACCACTTGCATTCAGAATTAGACCATCCCAGCAGTGCTCCCAGACCCCTCAACCCACCCCGAAAAATCTAGAACACCCCCAAACAGTCCCCCAAAAACATGCAATACTGCTAAAAACAAAAACTTTTCCAGCAGGGATTTTCTTCAAACCACTTGCAATCAAAATTAGACCTTCCGAGCAGTACTCCCAGACCCCTCAACCCACCCCCAAAGATCTAGGACACCCCCAAGCAGCCCGCCGAAAACATGCAATACTACCAGGCCTAAGTTTCAATCGTGCCAAAACACTCTCTGCAACTAGGCCCAAACCTCTTTTTCCACCATGGATTTTCTTCAAACCACTTGCAATCAAAATTAGACCTACCCAGCAGTGCTCCCAGACCCCTCAACCCACCCCCAAAAATCTAGAACACCCCCAAACAGCCCCCCAAAAACATGCAATACTGCTTAAAAAAACTTTCCTGCCAGGGATTTTCTTCAAACCACTTGCAATCAAAATTAGACCTTCCCAGCAGTGCTCACAGACCCCTCAACCCACCCCCAAAGATCTAGAACACCCCCAAGCAGCCCCCTAAAAGCATGCAATACTATCAGGCCTAAATTTCAATCGTGCCAAAATGCTCTCTGCAACTAGGCCCAAACCCCCCTTTTCCACCATGGATTTTCTTCAAACCACTTGCAATCAAAATTAGACCTTCCCAGCAATGCTCCCAGACCCCTCAACCCACCCCAAAAAATCTAGAACACCACCAAACAGCCCCCCAAAAACATGCAAAACTGCTTTAAAAAAACGTTTCCACCAGGGATTTTCTTAAAACCACTTGCAATCAAAAGTAGACCTTCCCAGCAGTGCTCCCAGACCCCTCAACCCAACCCCAAAAATCTAGAATACCCCCAAACAGCCCCCCAAAAATATGCAAAACTGCTTAAAAAAACGTTTCCACCTGGGATTTTCTTCAAACAACTTGCAATCAAAATTAGACCTTCCAAGCAGTGCTCCCAGACCTCTCAACCCACCCCCAAAGATCTAGAACACCCCCAAGCAGCCCGCCAAAAACATGCAATACTACCAGGCCTAAATTTGAATCGTGCCAAAATGCTCTCTGCAACTAGGCCCAAACCCCCCTTTCCCACCATGAATTTTCTTCAAACCACTTGCAATCAAAATTAGACCTTCCCACCAGTGCTCCCAGACCCCTCAACCTACCCCAAAGATCTAGAACCCCCCCAAGCAGCCACTCAAAAACATGCAATACTGCTAGGCCTAAGATTCAATCTTGCCAAAACGTTCTCTGCAACTAGGCCGAAACCCCCCTTTTCTGCCATGGATTTTCTTCAAACTACTTGCATTCAGAATTAGACCATCCCAGCAATGCTCCCAGACCCCTCAACCCACCCCGAAAAAATTAAGAACACCCCCATACAGCCCCCCAAAAACATGCAAAACTGCTTAAAAAAAACGTTTCCACCAGGGATTTTCTTCAAACTACTTGCAATCAAAAGTAGACCTTCCCAGCAGTGCTCCCAGACCCCTCAACCCAACCCCAAAAATCTAGAATACCCCCAAACAGCCCCCCAAAAACATGCAAAACTGCTTAAAAAAACGTTTCCACCTGGGATTTTCTTCAAACCACTTGCAATCAAAATTAGACCTTCCCACCAGTGCTCCCCGACCCCTCAACCCACCCCCAAAGATCTAGAACCCCCCCCAAGCAGCCACCCAAAAACATGCAATACTGCTAGGCCTAAGATTCAATCTTGTCAAAACGTTCTCTGCAACTAGGCCCAAACCCCCCTTTTCCACCATGGATTTTCTTCAAACCACTTGCAATCAAAATAAGACCTTCCCAGCAGTGCTCCCAGACCCCTCAACCCACCCCCAAAAATCTAGAACACCCCCAAACAGCCCCCCAAAAACATGCAATACTGCTAAAAACACAATCTTTTCCACCAGGGATTTTCTTCAAACCACTTGCAATCAAAATTAGCCCTTCGGAGCAGTGCCCATAGACCCCTCAACCCACCCCCAAAGATCTAGAGCACCCCCAAGCAGCCCGCCAAAAACATGCAATACTACCAGGCCTAAGTTTCAATCGTGCCAAAACGCTCTCTGCAACTAGGCCCAAACCCCCCTTTTCCACCAGGGATTTTCTTCAAACCACTTGCAATCAAAATTAGACCTTCCCACCAGTGCTCCCAGACCCCTCAACCTACCCCAAAGATCTAGAACCCCCCCAAGCAGCCACTCAAAAACATGCAATACTGCTAGGCCTAAGATTCAATCTTGCCAAAACGTTCTCTGCAACTAGGCCGAAACCCCCCTTTTCTGCCATGGATTTTCTTCAAACTACTTGCATTCAGAATTAGACCATCCCAGCAATGCTCCCAGACCCCTCAACCCACCCCGAAAAATCTGGAACACCCCCATACAGCCCCCCAAAAACATGCAATACTGCTGAAAACAAAAACTTTTTCACCAGGGATTTTCTTCAAACCACTTGCAATCAAAATTAGACCTTCCCAGCAGTGCTCCCAGACCCCTCAACCCAACCCCAAAAAACTAGAACCCCCCAAACAGCCCCCCAAAACATGCAATACAGCTTAAAAAATACGTTTCCACCAGGGATTTTCTTGAAACCACTTGCAATCAAAATTAGACCTTCCCAGCAGTGCTTCCAGACCCCTCAACCCACCCCCAAAAATCTAGAACACCCCCAAACAGCCCCCCAAAAACATGCAATTCTGCTAAAAACAAAATCTTTTCCACCAGGGATTTTCTTCAAACCACTTGCAATCAAAATTAGCCCTTCCGAGCAGTGCCCATAGACCCCTCAACCCACCCCAAAAAATCTAGAACACCACCAAACAGCCCCCCAAAAACATGCAAAACTGCTTAAAAAAACGTTTCCACCATGGATTTTCTTCAAACCACTTGCAATCAAAAGTAGACCTTCCCAGCAGTGCGCCCAGACCCCTCAACCCAACCCCAAAAATCTAGAATACCCCCAAACAGCCCCCCAAAAACATGCAAAACTGCTTAAAAAAACGTTTCCATCTGGGATTTTCTTCAAACCACTTGCAATCAAAATTAGACCTTCCCACCAGTGCTCCCCGACCCCTCAACCCACCCCCAAAGATCTAGAGCCCCCCCAAGCAGCCACCCAAAAACATGCAATACTGCTAGGCCTAAGATTCAATCTTGTCAAAACGTTCTCTGCAACTAGGCCCAAACCCCCCTTTTCCACCATGGATTTTCTTCAAACCACTTGCAATCAAAATTAGACCTTCCCAGCAGTGCTCCCAGACCCCTCAACCCACCCCCAAAAATCTAGAACACCCCAAAACAGCCCCCCAAAACCATGCAAAACTGCTTAAAAAAATGTTTCCACCAGGGATTTTCTTCAAACCACTTGCAATCAAAATTAGACCATCCCAGCAGTGCTCCCAGACCCCTCAACCCAACCCCAAAAATCTAGAATACCCCCAAACAACCCCCCAAAAACATGAAAAACTGCTTACAAAAACGTTTCCACCTGGGATTTTCTTCAAACAACTTGCAATCAAAATTAGACCTACCGAGCAGTGCTCCCAAACCCCTCACCCCACCCCAAAGATGTAGAACACCCCCAAGCAGCCCCCTAAAAACATGCATTACTACCAGGCCTAAGTTTCAATCGTGCCAAAATGCTCTCTGCAACTAGGCCCAAACCCCCCTTTTCTACCATGGATTTTCTTCAAACCAATTGCATTCAGAAATAGACCATCCCAGCAATGCTCCCAGACACCTCAACCCACCCCGAAAAATCTAGAACACCCCCAAACAGCCCCCCAAAAACATGCAATACTGCTAAAAACAAAAACTTTTCCACCAGGGATTTTCTTCAAACCACTTACAATCAAAATGAGACCTTCCCAGTCGTGCTCCCAGACCCCTCAACCCAACCCCAAAAATCTAGAACACCCCCAAACACCCCCCTAAAAACATGCAATACTGCTGAAAAAAAACGTTTACACCAGGGATTTTCTTCAAACCACTTGCAATCAAAATTAGACCTTCCCAGCAGTGCTCACAGACCCCTCAACCCACCCCCAAAGATCTAGAACACCCCGAGCAGCCCCCTAAAAACATGCAATACTACCAGGCCTAAGTTTCAATCGTGCCAAAATGTTCTCTGCAACTAGGCCCAAACCCCCCTTTTCCACCATGTATTTTCTTCAAACAAATTGAAATCAAAATTAGACCTTCCCACCAGTGCTCCCAGACCCCTCAACCCACCCCCAAAGATCTAGATCCCCCCCAAGCAGCCGCCCAAAGACATGCAATACTGCTAGGCCTAAGATTCAATCTTGCCAAAACGTTCTCTGCAACTAGGCCCAAACCCCCTTTTCTACCACAGATTTTCTTCAAACCACTTGCATTCAGAATTAGACCATCCCAGCAGTGCTCCCAGACCCCTCAACCCACCCCGAAAAATCTAGAACACCCCCAAACAGTCCCCCAAAAACATGCAATACTGCTAAAAACAAAAACTTTTCCAGCAGGGATTTTCTTCAAACCACTTGCAATCAAAATTAGACCTTCCGAGCAGTACTCCCAGACCCCTCAACCCACCCCCAAAGATCTAGGACACCCCCAAGCAGCCCGCCGAAAACATGCAATACTACCAGGCCTAAGTTTCAATCGTGCCAAAACACTCTCTGCAACTAGGCCCAAACCTCTTTTTCCACCATGGATTTTCTTCAAACCACTTGCAATCAAAATTAGACCTACCCAGCAGTGCTCCCAGACCCCTCAACCCACCCCCAAAAATCTAGAACACCCCCAAACAGCCCCCCAAAAACATGCAATACTGCTTAAAAAAACTTTCCTGCCAGGGATTTTCTTCAAACCACTTGCAATCAAAATTAGACCTTCCCAGCAGTGCTCACAGACCCCTCAACCCACCCCCAAAGATCTAGAACACCCCCAAGCAGCCCCCTAAAAGCATGCAATACTATCAGGCCTAAATTTCAATCGTGCCAAAATGCTCTCTGCAACTAGGCCCAAACCCCCCTTTTCCACCATGGATTTTCTTCAAACCACTTGCAATCAAAATTAGACCTTCCCAGCAATGCTCCCAGACCCCTCAACCCACCCCAAAAAATCTAGAACACCACCAAACAGCCCCCCAAAAACATGCAAAACTGCTTTAAAAAAACGTTTCCACCAGGGATTTTCTTAAAACCACTTGCAATCAAAAGTAGACCTTCCCAGCAGTGCTCCCAGACCCCTCAACCCAACCCCAAAAATCTAGAATACCCCCAAACAGCCCCCCAAAAATATGCAAAACTGCTTAAAAAAACGTTTCCACCTGGGATTTTCTTCAAACAACTTGCAATCAAAATTAGGCCTTCCAAGCAGTGCTCCCAGACCCCTCAACCCACCCCCAAAGATCTAGAACACCCCCAAGCAGCCCGCCAAAAACATGCAATACTACCAGGCCTAAATTTGAATCGTGCCAAAATGCTCTCTGCAACTAGGCCCAAACCCCCCTTTCCCACCATGAATTTTCTTCAAACCACTTGCAATCAAAATTAGACCTTCCCACCAGTGCTCCCAGACCCCTCAACCTACCCCAAAGATCTAGAACCCCCCCAAGCAGCCACTCAAAAACATGCAATACTGCTAGGCCTAAGATTCAATCTTGCCAAAACGTTCTCTGCAACTAGGCCGAAACCCCCCTTTTCTGCCATGGATTTTCTTCAAACTACTTGCATTCAGAATTAGACCATCCCAGCAATGCTCCCAGACCCCTCAACCCACCCCGAAAAAATTAAGAACACCCCCATACAGCCCCCCAAAAACATGCAAAACTGCTTAAAAAAAACGTTTCCACCAGGGATTTTCTTCAAACTACTTGCAATCAAAAGTAGACCTTCCCAGCAGTGCTCCCAGACCCCTCAACCCAACCCCAAAAATCTAGAATACCCCCAAACAGCCCCCCAAAAACATGCAAAACTGCTTAAAAAAACGTTTCCACCTGGGATTTTCTTCAAACCACTTGCAATCAAAATTAGACCTTCCCACCAGTGCTCCCCGACCCCTCAACCCACCCCCAAAGATCTAGAACCCCCCCCAAGCAGCCACCCAAAAACATGCAATACTGCTAGGCCTAAGATTCAATCTTGTCAAAACGTTCTCTGCAACTAGGCCCAAACCCCCCTTTTCCACCATGGATTTTCTTCAAACCACTTGCAATCAAAATAAGACCTTCCCAGCAGTGCTCCCAGACCCCTCAACCCACCCCCAAAAATCTAGAACACCCCCAAACAGCCCCCCAAAAACATGCAATACTGCTAAAAACACAATCTTTTCCACCAGGGATTTTCTTCAAACCACTTGCAATCAAAATTAGCCCTTCGGAGCAGTGCCCATAGACCCCTCAACCCACCCCCAAAGATCTAGAGCACCCCCAAGCAGCCCGCCAAAAACATGCAATACTACCAGGCCTAAGTTTCAATCGTGCCAAAACGCTCTCTGCAACTAGGCCCAAACCCCCCTTTTCCACCAGGGATTTTCTTCAAACCACTTGCAATCAAAATTAGACCTTCCCACCAGTGCTCCCAGACCCCTCAACCTACCCCAAAGATCTAGAACCCCCCCAAGCAGCCACTCAAAAACATGCAATACTGCTAGGCCTAAGATTCAATCTTGCCAAAACGTTCTCTGCAACTAGGCCGAAACCCCCCTTTTCTGCCATGGATTTTCTTCAAACTACTTGCATTCAGAATTAGACCATCCCAGCAATGCTCCCAGACCCCTCAACCCACCCCGAAAAATCTAGAACACCCCCATACAGCCCCCCAAAAACATGCAATACTGCTGAAAACAAAAACTTTTTCACCAGGGATTTTCTTCAAACCACTTGCAATCAAAATTAGACCTTCCCAGCAGTGCTCCCAGACCCCTCAACCCAACCCCAAAAAACTAGAACCCCCCAAACAGCCCCCCAAAAACATGCAATACAGCTTAAAAAATACGTTTCCACCAGGGATTTTCTTGAAACCACTTGCAATCAAAATTAGACCTTCCCAGCAGTGCTCACAGACCCCTCCCTCAACCCACCCCCAAAGATCTAGAACACCCCCAAGCATCCCCCTAAAAACATGCAATACTACCAGGCCTAAATTTCAATCGTGACAAAATTCTCTCTGCAACTTGGCCCAAACCCCCCTTTTCTACCATGGATTTTCTTCAAACCACTTGCATTAAAAATTAGACCATCTCAGCAGTGCTCCCAGACCCCTCAACCCACCCCGAAAAATCTAGAACATCACCAAGTAGCCCGCCAAAAACATGCAATACTACCAGGCCTAAGTTTCAATCGTGCCAAAACGCTCTCTGCAACTAGGTCCAAACCCCTTTTTCCACCATTGATTTTCTTCAAACCACTTGCAATCAAAATTAGACCTTCCCAGCAGTGCTCCCAGACCCCTCAACCCACCCCCAAAAATCTAGAACACCCCCAAACAGCCCCCCAAAAACATGCAAAACTGCTTAAAAAAAAAACTTTCCACCTGGGATTTTCTTCAAACCACTTGCAATCAAAATTAGACCTTCCCAGCAGTGCTCCTAGACCCCTCAACCCACCCCGAAAAATCAGGAACACCCCCAAACAGCCCCCAAAAAACATGCAAAACTGCTTAAAAAAACGTTTCCACCTGGGATTTTCTTCAAACCACTTGCAATCAAAATTAGACCTTCCGAGCAGTGCTCCCAGACCCCTCAACCCACCCCCAAAGATCTAGAACACTCCCAAGCAGCCCGCCAAAAACATGCAATACTACCAGGCCTAAGATTCAATCGTGCCAAAACGCTCTCTGCAACTAGGCCCACACCCCCCTTTTCCACAATGGATTTTCTTCAAACCACTTGCAATCAAAATTAGATCTTCCCAGCAGTGCTCCCAGACCCCTCAACCCACCCCCAAAAATCTAGAACACCCCCAAACAGCCCCACAAAAACATGCAAAACTGCTTAAAAAACAACGTTTGCACCTGGGATTTTCTTCAAACCACTGGCAATCAAAATGAGACCTTCCCAGTCGTGCTCCCAGACCCCTCAACACAACCCCAAAAATCTAGAACACCCCCAAACACCCCCCTAAAAACATGCAATACTGCTGAAAAAAAAGTTTACACCAGGGATTTTCTTCAAACCACTTGCAATCAAAATTAGACCTTCCCAGCAGTGCTCACAGACCCCTCAACCCACCCCCAAAGATCTAGAACACCCCGAGCAGCCCCCTAAAAACATGCAATACTACCAGGCCTAAGTTTCAATCATGATAAAATGTTCTCTACAACTAGGCCCAAACCCCCCTTTTCCACCATGTATTTTCTTCAAACCACTTGCAATCGAAATTAGACCTTCCCACCAGTGCTCCCAGACCCCTCAACCCACCCCCAAAGATCTAGAACCCCCCCAAGCAGCCGCCCAAAGACATGCAATACTGCTAGGCCTAAGATTCAATCTTGCCAAAACGTTCTCTACAACTAGGCCCAAACCCCCCTTTTCTACCACGGATTTTCTTCAAACCACTTGCATTCAGAATTAGACCATCCCAGCAGTGCTCCCAGACCCCTCAACCCACCCCCAAAGATCTAGAACACTCCCAAGCAGCCCACCGAAAACATGCAATACTACCAGGCCTAAGTTTCAATCGTGCCAAAACGCTCTCTGCAACTAGGCCCAAACCTCTTTTTCCACCATGGATTTTCTTCAAACCATTTGCAATCAAAATTAGACCTACCCAGCAGTGCTCCCAGACCCCTCAACCCACCCCCAAAAATCTAGAACACCCCCAAACAGCCCCCCAAAAACATGCAATACTGCTTAAAAAAAACTTTCCTGCCAGGGATTTTCTTCAAACCACTTGCAATCAAAATTAGACCTTCCCAGCAGTGCTCCCAGACCCCTCAACCCACCCCCAAAAATCTAGAACACCCCCAAACAGCCCCCCAAAAACATGCAATACTGCTTAAAAAAAACTTTCCTGCCAGGGATTTTCTTCAAACCACTTGCAATCAAAATTAGACCTTCCCAGCAGTGCTCCCAGACCCCTCAACCCACCCCAAAAAATCTAGAACACCACCAAACAGCCCCCCAAAAACATGCAAAACTGCTTAAAAAACAACGTTTGCACCTGGGATTTTCTTCAAACCACTTGCAATCAAAATGAGACGTTCCCAGTCGTGCTCCCAGACCCCTAAACACAACCCCAAAGATCTAGAACACCCCCAAACACCCCCCTAAAAACATGCAATACTGCTGAAAAAAAACGTTTATACCAGGGATTTTCTTCAAACCACTTGCAATCAAAATTAGACCTTCCCAGCAGTGCTCACAGACCCCTCAACTCACCCCAAAGATCTAGAACACCCCCAAGCAGCCCCCTAAAAACATGCAATACTACCAGGCCTAAGTTTCAATCGTGCCAAAATGTTCTCTGCAACTAGGCCCAAACCCCCCTTTTTCACCATGGATTTTCCTCAAACCACTTGCAATCAAGATTAGACCTTCCCACCAGTGCTCTCATACCCCTCAACCCACCCCCAAAGATCTAGAA
The DNA here is from genome assembly GCF_964263255.1 of Lissotriton vulgaris. NCBI lineage: Eukaryota > Metazoa > Chordata > Amphibia > Caudata > Salamandridae > Lissotriton > Lissotriton vulgaris. The sequence goes on from NC_141688.1 coordinate 171,241,940, forward strand.
CCCCCCCCCCAAGCAGCCGCCCAAAGACATGCAATACTGCTAGGTCTAACATTCAATCTTGCCAAAACATTCTCTGCAACTAGGCCCAAACCCCCCTTTTCTACCATGGATTTTCTTCAAACCACTTGCATTCAGAATTAGACCATCCCAGCGGTGCTCCCAGACCCCTCAACCCACCCCGAAAAATCTAGAACACCCCCAAACAGTCCCCCAAAAACATGCAATACTGCTAAAAACAAAAACTTTTCCAGCAGGGATTTTCTTCGAACCACTTGCAATCAAAATTAGACCTTCCGAGCAGTACTCGCAGACCCCTCAACCCACCCCCAAAGATCTAGAACACCCCCAAGCAGCCCACCGAAAACATGCAATACTACCAGGCCTAAGTTTCAATCGTGCCAAAACGCTCTCTGCAACTAGGCCCAAACCTCTTTTTCCACCATGGATTTTCTTCAAACCACTTGCAATCAAAATTAGACCTACCCAGCAGTGCTCCCAGACCCCTCAACCCACCCCCAAAAATCTAGAACACCCCCAAACATCCCCCCAAAAACATGCAATACTGCTTAAAAAAAACGTTCCTGCCCGGGATTTTCTTCAAACCACTTGCAACCAAAATTAGACCTTCCCAGCAGTGCTCACAGACCCCTCAACCCACCCCCAAAGATCTAGAACACCCCCAAGTAGCCCCCTAAAAACATGCAATACTATCAGGCCTAAATTTCAATCGTGCCAAAATGCTCTCTGCAACTAGGCCCAAACCCCCCTTTTCCACCATGGATTTTCTTCAAACCACTTGCAATAAAAATCAGATCTTCCCAGCAGTGCTCCCAGACCCCTCAACCCACCCCAAAAAATCTAGAACACCACCAAACAGCCCCCCAAAAACATGCAAAACTGCTTTAAAAAATCGTTACCACCAGGGATTTTCTTCAAACCACTTGCAATCAAAAGTAGACCTTCCCAGCAGTGCTCCCAGACCACTCAACCCAACCCCAAAAATCTAGAATACCCCCATACAGCCATCCAAAAACATTCAAAACTGCTTAAAAAAAACGTTTCCACCTGGGATTTTCTTCAAACCACTTGCAATCAAAATTAGACCTTCCCACCAGTGCTCCCCGACCCCTCAACCCACCCCCAAAGATCTAGAACCCCCCCAAGCAGCCACCCAAAAACATGCAATACTGCTAGGCCTAAGATTCAATCTTGTCAAAACGTTCTCTGCAACTTGGCCCAAACCCCCCTTTTCCACCATGGATTTTCTTCAAACCACTTGCAATCAAAATTAGACCTTCCCAGCAGTGCTCCCAGACCCCTCAACCCACCCCCAAAAATCTAGAACACCCCCAAACAGTCCCCCCAAAACATTTAATACTGCTAAAAACAAAATCTTTTCCACCAGGGATTTTCTTCAAACCACTTGCAATAAAAATTAGACCTTCCCAGCAGTGCTCCAAGACCCCTCAACCCAACCCCAAAAATCTAGAATACCCCCAAACAGCCCCCCAAAAACATGAAAAACTGCTTAAAAAAACGTTTCCACCTGGGATTTTTTTCAAACAACTTGCAATCAGAATTAGACCATCCCAGCAATGCTCCCAGACACCTCAACCCACCCCGAAAAATCTAGAACACCCCCAAACAGCCCCCCAAAAACATGCAATACTGCTAAAAACAAAAACTTTTCCACCAGGGATTTTCTTCAAACCACTTGCAATCAAAATTAGACCTTCCGAGCAGTGCTCCCAGACCCCTCAACCCACCCCAAAGATCTACAACACCCCCAAGCAGCCCGCCAAAAACATGCAATACTACCAGGCCTAAATTTGAATCGTGCCAAAATGCTCTCTGCAACTAGGCCCAAACCCCCCTTTTCCACCATGGATTTTCTTCACACCACTTGCAATCAAAATTAGACCTTCCCACCAGTGCTCCCAGACCCCTCAACCCACCCAGAAAAATCTAGAACACCCCCAAACAGCCCCCCCAAAACATGCAATACTGCTAAAAACAAAAACTTTTCCACCAGGGATTTTCTTCAAACCACTTGCAATCAAAATTAGACCTTCCCAGCAGTGCCCCCAGACCCCTCAACCCAACCCCAAAAAACTAGAACCCCCCCAAACAGCCCCCCAAAAACATGCAATACTGCTTAAAAAAACGTTTCCACCACGGATTTTCTTCAAACCACTTGCAATCAAAATTAGACCTTCCCAGCAGTGCTCACAGACCCCTCAACCCACCCCCAAAGATCTAGAACACCCCCAAGCATCCCCCTAAAAACATGCAATACTACCAGGTCTAAATTTCAATCGTGCCAAAATGCTCTCTGCAACTTGGCCCAAACCCCCCTTTTCCACCATGGATTTTCTTCAAACCTCTTGCAATATAAATTAGACCTTCCCACCAGTGCTCCCAGACCCCTCAACCTACCCCCAAAGGTCTAGAACGCCCCCCAGCAGCCACCCAAAAACATGCAATACTGCGAGGCCTAAGATTCAATCTTGCCAAAACGTTCTCTGCAACTAGGCCCAAACCCCCCTTTTCTACCATGGATTTTCTTCAAACCACTTGCATTCAAAATTAGACCATCTCAGCAGTGCTCCCAGATCCCTCAACCCACCCCGAAAAATCTAGAACACCCCAAACAGCCCCCCAAAAACATGCAAAACTGCTTAAAAAAACATTTCCACCTGGGATTTTCTTCAAACCACTTGCAATCAAAATTAGACCTTCCGAGCAGTGCTCCCAGACCCCTCAACCCACCCCAAAATATCTAGAACACCCCCAAGCAGCCCGCCAAAAACATGCAATACTACCAGGCCTAAGTTTCAATCGTGCCAAAACACTCTCTGCAACTAGGCCCAAACCTCTTTTTCCACCATGGATTTTCTTCAAACCACTTGCAATCAAAATTAGACCTACCCAGCAGTGCTCCCAGACCCCTCAACCCACCCCCAAAAATCTAGAACACCCCCAAACAGCCCCCCAAAAACATGCAATACTGCTTAAAAAAACTTTCCTGCCAGGGATTTTCTTCAAACCACTTGCAATCAAAATTAGACCTTCCCAGCAGTGCTCACAGACCCCTCAACCCACCCCCAAAGATCTAGAACACCCCCAAGCAGCCCCCTAAAAGCATGCAATACTATCAGGCCTAAATTTCAATCGTGCCAAAATGCTCTCTGCAACTAGGCCCAAACCCCCCTTTTCCACCATGGATTTTCTTCAAACCACTTGCAATCAAAATTAGACCTTTCCAGCAATGCTCCCAGACCCCTCAACCCACCCCAAAAAATCTAGAACACCACCAAACAGCCCCCCAAAAACATGCAAAACTGCTTAAAAAAAACGTTTCCACCAGGGATTTTCTTAAAACCACTTGCAATCAAAAGTAGACCTTCCCAGCAGTGCTCCCAGACCCCTCAACCCAACCCCAAAAATCTAGAATACCCCCAAACAGCCCCCCAAAAATATGCAAAACTGCTTAAAAAAACGTTTCCACCTGGGATTTTCTTCAAACAACTTGCAATCAAAATTAGACCTTCCAAGCAGTGCTCCCAGACCCCTCAACCCACCCCCAAAGATCTAGAACACCCCCAAGCAGCCCGCCAAAAACATGCAATACTACCAGGCCTAAATTTGAATCGTGCCAAAATGCTCTCTGCAACTAGGCCCAAACCCCCCTTTCCCACCATGAATTTTCTTCAAACCACTTGCAATCAAAATTAGACCTTCCCACCAGTGCTCCCAGACCCCTCAACCTACCCCAAAGATCTAGAACCCCCCCAAGCAGCCACTCAAAAACATGCAATACTGCTAGGCCTAAGATTCAATCTTGCCAAAACGTTCTCTGCAACTAGGCCGAAACCCCCCTTTTCTGCCATGGATTTTCTTCAAACTACTTGCATTCAGAATTAGACCATCCCAGCAATGCTCCCAGACCCCTCAACCCACCCCGAAAAATCTAGAACACCCCCATACAGCCCCCCAAAAACATGCAAAACTGCTTAAAAAAAACGTTTCCACCAGGGATTTTCTTCAAACTACTTGCAATCAAAAGTAGACCTTCCCAGCAGTGCTCCCAGACCCCTCAACCCAACCCCAAAAATCTAGAATACCCCCAAACAGCCCCCCAAAAACATGCAAAACTGCTTAAAAAAACGTTTCCACCTGGGATTTTCTTCAAACCACTTGCAATCAAAATTAGACCTTCCCACCAGTGCTCCCCGACCCCTCAACCCACCCCCAAAGATCTAGAACCCCCCCCAAGCAGCCACCCAAAAACATGCAATACTGCTAGGCCTAAGATTCAATCTTGTCAAAACGTTCTCTGCAACTAGGCCCAAACCCCCCTTTTCCACCATGGATTTTCTTCAAACCACTTGCAATCAAAATAAGACCTTCCCAGCAGTGCTCCCAGACCCCTCAACCCACCCCCAAAAATCTAGAACACCCCCAAACAGCCCCCCAAAAACATGCAATACTGCTAAAAACACAATCTTTTCCACCAGGGATTTTCTTCAAACCACTTGCAATCAAAATTAGCCCTTCGGAGCAGTGCCCATAGACCCCTCAACCCACCCCCAAAGATCTAGAGCACCCCCAAGCAGCCCGCCAAAAACATGCAATACTACCAGGCCTAAGTTTCAATCGTGCCAAAACGCTCTCTGCAACTAGGCCCAAACCCCCCTTTTCCACCAGGGATTTTCTTCAAACCACTTGCAATCAAAATTAGACCTTCCCACCAGTGCTCCCAGACCCCTCAACCTACCCCAAAGATCTAGAACCCCCCCAAGCAGCCACTCAAAAACATGCAATACTGCTAGGCCTAAGATTCAATCTTGCCAAAACGTTCTCTGCAACTAGGCCGAAACCCCCCTTTTCTGCCATGGATTTTCTTCAAACTACTTGCATTCAGAATTAGACCATCCCAGCAATGCTCCCAGACCCCTCAACCCACCCCGAAAAATCTAGAACACCCCCATACAGCCCCCCAAAAACATGCAATACTGCTGAAAACAAAAACTTTTTCACCAGGGATTTTCTTCAAACCACTTGCAATCAAAATTAGACCTTCCCAGCAGTGCTCCCAGACCCCTCAACCCAACCCCAAAAAACTAGAACCCCCCAAACAGCCCCCCAAAAACATGCAATACAGCTTAAAAAATACGTTTCCACCAGGGATTTTCTTGAAACCACTTGCAATCAAAATTAGACCTTCCCAGCAGTGCTCACAGACCCCTCCCTCAACCCACCCCGAAAGATCTAGAACACCCCCAAGCATCCCCCTAAAAACATGCAATACTACCAGGCCTAAATTTCAATCGTGACAAAATTCTCTCTGCAACTTGGCCCAAACCCCCCTTTTCCACCATGGATTTTCTTCAAACCACTTGCAATCAAAATTAGACCTTCCCACCGTGCTCCCAGACCCCTCAACCTACCCCCAAAAATCTAGAACCCCCCAAGCAGCCACCCAAAAACATGCAATACTGCGAGGCCTAAGATTCAATCTTGCCAAAACGTTCTCTGCAACTAGGCCCAAACCCCCCTTTTCTACCATGGATTTTCTTCAAACCACTTGCATTAAAAATTAGACCATCTCAGCAGTGCTCCCAGACCCCTCAACCCACCCCGAAAAATCTAGAACATCACCAAGTAGCCCGCCAAAAACATGCAATACTACCAGGCCTAAGTTTCAATCGTGCCAAAACGCTCTCTGCAACTAGGTCCAAACCCCCCTTTTCCACCATTGATTTTCTTCAAACCACTTGCAATCAAAATTAGACCTTCCCAGCAGTGCTCCCAGACCCCTCAACCCACCCCCAAAAATCTAGAACACCCCCAAACAGCCCCCCAAAAACATGCAAAACTGCTTAAAAAAAAACTTTCCACCTGGGATTTTCTTCAAACCACTTGCAATCAAAATTAGACCTTCCCAGCAGTGCTCCTAGACCCCTCAACCCACCCCGAAAAATCAGGAACACCCCCAAACAGCCCCCAAAAAACATGCAAAACTGCTTAAAAAAACGTTTCCACCTGGGATTTTCTTCAAACCACTTGCAATCAAAATTAGACCTTCCGAGCAGTGCTCCCAGACCCCTCAACCCACCCCCAAAGATCTAGAACACTCCCAAGCAGCCCGCCAAAAACATGCAATACTACCAGGCCTAAGATTCAATCGTGCCAAAACGCTCTCTGCAACTAGGCCCACACCCCCCTTTTCCACAATGGATTTTCTTCAAACCACTTGCAATCAAAATTAGATCTTCCCAGCAGTGCTCCCAGACCCCTCAACCCACCCCCAAAAATCTAGAACACCCCCAAACAGCCCCACAAAAACATGCAAAACTGCTTAAAAAACAACGTTTGCACCTGGGATTTTCTTCAAACCACTGGCAAGCAAAATGAGACCTTCCCAGTCGTGCTCCCAGACCCCTCAACACAACCCCAAAAATCTAGAACACCCCCAAACACCCCCCTAAAAACATGCAATACTGCTGAAAAAAAAGTTTACACCAGGGATTTTCTTCAAACCACTTGCAATCAAAATTAGACCTTCCCAGCAGTGCTCACAGACCCCTCAACCCACCCCCAAAGATCTAGAACACCCCGAGCAGCCCCCTAAAAACATGCAATACTACCAGGCCTAAGTTTCAATCATGATAAAATGTTCTCTACAATTAGGCCCAAACCCCCCTTTTCCACCATGTATTTTCTTCAAACCACTTGCAATCGAAATTAGACCTTCCCACCAGTGCTCCCAGACCCCTCAACCCACCCCCAAAGATCTAGAACCCCCCCAAGCAGCCGCCCAAAGACATGCAATACTGCTAGGCCTAAGATTCAATCTTGCCAAAACGTTCTCTACAACTAGGCCCAAACCCCCCTTTTCTACCACGGATTTTCTTCAAACCACTTGCATTCAGAATTAGACCATCCCAGCAGTGCTCCCAGACCCCTCAACCCACCCCCAAAGATCTAGAACACTCCCAAGCAGCCCACCGAAAACATGCAATACTACCAGGCCTAAGTTTCAATCGTGCCAAAACGCTCTCTGCAACTAGGCCCAAACCTCTTTTTCCACCATGGATTTTCTTCAAACCATTTGCAATCAAAATTAGACCTACCCAGCAGTGCTCCCAGACCCCTCAACCCACCCCCAAAAATCTAGAACACCCCCAAACAGCCCCCCAAAAACATGCAATACTGCTTAAAAAAAACTTTCCTGCCAGGGATTTTCTTCAAACCACTTGCAATCAAAATTAGACCTTCCCAGCAGTGCTCACAGACCCCTCAACCCACCCCCAAAGATCTAGAACACCCCCAAGCAGCCCCCTAAAAACATGCAATACTATCAGGCCTAAATTTCAATCGTGCCAAAATGCTCTCTGCAACTAGGCCCAAACCCCCCTTTTCCACCATGGACTTTCTTCAAACGACTTGCAATCAAAATTAGACCTTCCCAGCAGTGCTCCCAGACCCCTCAACCCACCCCAAAAAATCTAGAACACCACCAAACAGCCCCCCAAAAACATGCAAAACTGCTTAAAAAACAACGTTTGCACCTGGGATTTTCTTCAAACCACTTGCAATCAAAATGAGACCTTCCCAGTCGTGCTCCCAGACCCCTAAACACAACCCCAAAGATCTAGAACACCCCCAAACACCCCCCTAAAAACATGCAATACTGCTGAAAAAAAACGTTTATACAAGGGATTTTCTTCAAACCACTTGCAATCAAAATTAGACCTTCCCAGCAGTGCTCACAGACCCCTCAACTCACCCCAAAGATCTAGAACACCCCCAAGCAGCCCCCTAAAAACATGCAATACTACCAGGCCTAAGTTTCAATCGTGCCAAAATGTTCTCTGCAACTAGGCCCAAACCCCCCTTTTTCACCATGGATTTTCCTCAAACCACTTGCAATCAAGATTAGACCTTCCCACCAGTGCTCTCATACCCCTCAACCCACCCCCAAAGATCTAGAACCCCCCCCAAGCAGCCGCCCAAAGACATGCAATACTGCTAGGTCTAACATTCAATCTTGCCAAAACATTCTCTGCAACTAGGCCCAAACCCCCCTTTTCTACCATGGATTTTCTTCAAACCACTTGCATTCAGAATTAGACCATCCCAGCAGTGCTCCCAGACCCCTCAACCCACCCCGAAAAATCTAGAACACCCCCAAACAGTCCCCCAAAAACATGCAATACTGCTAAAAACAAAAACTTTTCCAGCAGGGATTTTCTTCGAACCACTTGCAATCAAAATTAGACCTTCCGAGCAGTACTCGCAGACCCCTCAACCCACCCCCAAAGATCTAGAACACCCCCAAGCAGCCCACCGAAAACATGCAATACTACCAGGCCTAAGTTTCAATCGTGCCAAAACGCTCTCTGCAACTAGGCCCAAACCTCTTTTTCCACCATGGATTTTCTTCAAACCACTTGCAATCAAAATTAGACCTACCCAGCAGTGCTCCCAGACCCCTCAACCCACCCCCAAAAATCTAGAACACCCCCAAACATCCCCCCAAAAACATGCAATACTGCTTAAAAAAAACGTTCCTGCCCGGGATTTTCTTCAAACCACTTGCAACCAAAATTAGACCTTCCCAGCAGTGCTCACAGACCCCTCAACCCACCCCCAAAGATCTAGAACACCCCCAAGTAGCCCCCTAAAAACATGCAATACTATCAGGCCTAAATTTCAATCGTGCCAAAATGCTCTCTGCAACTAGGCCCAAACCCCCCTTTTCCACCATGGATTTTCTTCAAACCACTTGCAATAAAAATCAGATCTTCCCAGCAGTGCTCCCAGACCCCTCAACCCACCCCAAAAAATCTAGAACACCACCAAACAGCCCCCCAAAAACATGCAAAACTGCTTAAAAAAATCGTTACCACCAGGGATTTTCTTCAAACCACTTGCAATCAAAAGTAGACCTTCCCAGCAGTGCTCCCAGACCACTCAACCCAACCCCAAAAATCTAGAATACCCCCATACAGCCATCCAAAAACATTCAAAACTGCTTAAAAAAAACGTTTCCACCTGGGATTTTCTTCAAACCACTTGCAATCAAAATTAGACCTTCCCACCAGTGCTCCCCGACCCCTCAACCCACCCCCAAAGATCTAGAACCCCCCCAAGCAGCCACCCAAAAACATGCAATACTGCTAGGCCTAAGATTCAATCTTGTCAAAACGTTCTCTGCAACTTGGCCCAAACCCCCCTTTTCCACCATGGATTTTCTTCAAACCACTTGCAATCAAAATTAGACCTTCCCAGCAGTGCTCCCAGACCCCTCAACCCACCCCCAAAAATCTAGAACACCCCCAAACAGCCCCCCAAAAACATGTAATACTGCTAAAAACAAAGGGGTCGATTAGGATGGCGGACGGAAGAGCCACCGCGGCCCGTGAGTAGGTGGAAAAAGCCTTTTCCGTGTCCGCCTGCCGCGGATACTCCGTCCGCCATATCAGGATAGGAAAACTTGTCAAATTTCCGTCCGCGACGGAAAAGCACGCTCCGCCGGCCAACTACACACGACCACGCGGCGGACGTAACAGATCCGGACGCACCGCCGTACGTACTGACGACGAAGACCGTCCCCCCAATCAAGATGGCGGAAAACACACATAAAACCGCAGCGGAAAAACAACCTGTCTGAACACGTCGGAATCCCCACAGCGAACACAGGTGACATAGCCGAGATACCCACCGCAAGCTGACCACCACCATGGACCCTGCGCTACACGCCTTCCCGATGCTCTTCGCGATCCACCACGTCCTAGTCATGGCCTACTATGGACGACGCAGGTAAGGCACAAACCATTGGCTGTCTGGAGGTGAATACCAGCAAGGGACGTGACGTAGGGAGGGGGAGTGTCATGTCACCGTAACCACTGATGAGAAGCAAATACGAATACACAATTGTAGTACGCAAGCAGGAATGACAACGAAAAACCACGAGATTTGATAGACCACCTTTATTTCACAAAATAGGGGTTCAATCACAGTGTATGCGTGAGCATGGGCAAAGTGGGCACCAGAGCAGGCACATCATAGCAGGTAACGGGAGGGCAGTATGCAGTATCAGAGCATCAACAGGGCACAGTGCAGTACACAGCAGGTACATCATAGCAGGTAACGAGAGGGCACTATGCAGTATCAGAGCATCAACAGGGCACAGTGCAGTACACAGCAGGTACATCATAGCAGGTAACGAGAGGGCACTATGCAGTATCAGAGCATCAACAGGGCATTGCAAAGAACAGGTCCATCAGAGGCAGCACATGAGAGGGGCACAGAGAATCAACAGTCCATTGCACAGAACAGGTCCATCAGAGGCAGCACATGAGAGGGGCACAGACAATCAACAGTCCATTGCACAGAACAGGTCCATCAGAGGCAGCACATGAGAGGGGCCAAGTGCATGAACAGTCCATTGCACAGAACAGGTCCATCAGAGGCAGCACATGAGAGGGGCACAGACAATCAACAGTCCATTGCACAGAACAGGTCCATCAGAGGCAGCACATGAGAGGGGCACAGACAATCAACAGTCCATTGCACAGAACAGGTCCATCAGAGGCAGCACATGAGAGGGGCCAAGTGCATGAACAGTCCATTGCACAGAACAGGTCCATCAGAGGCAGCACATGAGAGGGGCACAGACAATCAACAGTCCATTGCACAGAACAGGTCCATCAGAGGCAGCACATGAGAGGGGCCAAGTGCATGAACAGTCCATTGCACAGAACAGGTCCATCAGAGGCAGCACATGAGAGGGGCACAGAGAATCAACAGTCCATTGCACAGAACAGGTCCATCAGAGGCAGCACATGAGAGGGGCACAGAGAATCAACAGTCCATTGCACAGAACAGGTCCATCAGAGGCAGCACATGAGAGGGGCCAAGTGCATGAACAGTCCATTGCACAGAACAGGTCCATCAGAGGCAGCACATGAGAGGGGCACAGAGAATCAACAGTCCATTGCACAGAACAGGTCCATCAGAGGCAGCACATGAGAGGGGCAGTATGCAGTATCAGAGCATCAACAGGGCACAGTGCAGTACACAGCAGGTACATCATAGCAGGTAACGGGAGGGCAGTATGCAGTATCAGAGCATCAACAGGGCACAGTGCAGTACACAGCAGGTACATCATAGCAGGTAACGAGAGGGCAGTATGCAGTATCAGAGCATCAACAGGGCACAGTGCAGTACACAGCAGGCACATCATAGCAGGTAACGGGAGGGCAGTATGCAGTATCAGAGCATCAACAGGGCACAGTGCAGTACACAGCAGGCACATCATAGCAGGTAACGGGAGGGCAGTATGCAGTATCAGAGCATCAACAGGGCACAGTGCAGTACACAGCAGGTACATCATAGCAGGTAACGAGAGGGCACTATGCAGTATCAGAGCATCAACAGGGCACAGTGCAGTACACAGCAGGTACATCATAGCAGCTAACGAGAGGGCAGTATGCAGTATCAGAGCATCAACAGGGCACAGTGCAGTACACAGCAGGTACATCAGAGGCTGCACAACTACGTGTCCCTACCAACCCGTCACAGGAACCACAAGAGTGCCACGCAGTTCCCAATGGACACACCATGTGAAGTAACATTTCAGTGAAGTGTACAGCACCTCACATCACAGACTCAGGGGGACTGCGTGAACCACCTGCCTCGGACACACTGGCAGCACCAGCAACAGGAGTGTGAGACACAGTCACAGCCCGAGTCACACACACATGGGCCACGGACCCAGACACACTGGCAGCACCAGCAACAGGAGTGTGAGACACAGCCACAGCCCGAGTCACACACACATGGGCCACGGACCCAGACACACTGGCAGCACCAGCAACAGGAGTGTGAGCCACAGCCACAGCCCGAGTCACACACACATGGGCCACGGACCCAGACACACTGGCAGCACCAGCAACAGGAGTGTGAGACACAGCCACAGATGTAGTCACTGACACGTGAGCCACTGACCCAGACACACTGGCAGCACCAGAAACAGGAGTGTGCAACACAGCCACAGATCTCCTAACTGACACGTGAGCCATAGACCCAGATACACTGCCAGGACGTGCAACAGGAGAGGGCACAACTGACACTGTGCCACCATCTGATACATGAGAGTCAACTGCACCAGCGCCACTGGGACAACTGAAATGATGAGCCACAGGGCTGTATGGGCCAGGAGGCAGGGTGGCCCTGGGAGCTGGTGATAGGTCATCTAGAGCCAAATCGGGTGTGGCAGGTGTCAATGGTGTGTGTCTGCGTTTCTTATGGAGGTGTGAGTGCACCCTGGACAGGACTGGACTGCCAAGTGGCGGGGACTCCAAAGAATCACCACCCAGCATAGGTGGAGCAACTGCTGCCGGGGACCTGGTTTCTGGGGACGTGCTGGAGCCTGCTTGTCGTTTGCTCTGTGCCTGCCGCCTGGACTCGGAATGATGTGTAATGGGGGATGCTACAACAGGGGACACCCACCTCTGCTTCTGACTGGCCTGGATGGGAGTGGAGGTATGGGGGGACTCCGCCGCGGAGACATTAGTTTGGCGTCCAGTAGTAAACATCAGCCTCAGTGCAGCCAGGGGTGGAGTATGCCTGTCCTTGATTGCGCCAATGTCCATGCTAGATGCCTTGTCGTAGGAGGTGCCTTATCCTTAGGTGGAGTGTTGTCTCTGGATGTAGCCTGTGCCCTGCTCGCCGCCCTGTTCCTGCCAGCAGACTTGTCGTCTGTGGTGCACCTGTCTCCAGTAGACACCTGCTCTCTGTGTGTGTCCATGCCCTTGGGGGTGTCCCTTACCTCTGCTGTGGGCCTGCTCTTGGGAGTCTCCCTGCACTTAGTAGGTGCCTTAGTCTTCTCACTGTCCTTGGGAGTTTTCCTATCGACCGCTGTGGGCCTGCTCTTGGGAGTCTCCCTGCTCTTAGTAGGTGCCTTAGTCTTCTCACTGTCCTTGGGAGTGTCCCTTACCTCTGCTGTGGGCCTGCTCTTGGGAGTCTCCCTGCACTTAGTAGGTGCCTTAGTCTTCTCACTGTCCTTGGGAGTGTTCCTATCGACCGCTGTGGGCCTGCTCTTGGGAGTCTCCCTGCTCTTAGTAGGTGCCTTAGTCTTCTCACTGTCCTTGGGAGTGTCCCTTACCTCTGCTGTGGGCCTGCTCTTGGGAGTCTCCCTGCACTTAGTAGGTGCCTTAGTCTTCTCACTGTCCTTGGGAGTGTTCCTATCGACCGCTGTGGGCCTGCTCTTGGGAGTCTCCCTGCTCTTAGTAGGTGCCTTAGTCTTCTGACTGGCCTTGTCCAAGGAACAGTCCATGGACATGTGAGTATCCCATGCCTTGGGAGTACCTTTTGTGTTGAATGCCTGTGTAGCTCCTGAAGGCATGTCCTCCAACAACACTTGTGGATCCTGTGTGTGTACTCCAGTGCATCTGACGTCGTGTACGTGAACAGATGTAGGTGATCTAGGGGATGTGGTCTGTGCCCTGCGTGCCCTGACGTGCTGTCTGACGCTGCTTCTAGTGCAATAACCTTTATTTGAGTCTTGCACACAATAATCACTACCCCCTGAGACATCCAGCGGTGTAGATGGGGAAACAAAAGTAGGACCCTGTTCATTCGACTGAACTATTGCAGACGACACACTGCTTGCCAATGACTGCACTGTCCTGCGTAGACCTGAAAGATCGCCATGCATCCCTTCCATGAATGCCACCACCTGCCCCAACTTCCTATCATGGTCCTGGAATGCATTCGTCATATTGGTCTGCCCCACACACAGCTGTCGCAGCAGATCAACTGCCTCAGCACACAGTGCATTTTGGCTCACCGTGGCAGGGGCAGCGGTGCCTGCACCGAACGCCACTCTGCTCCCCCTACTCCTCCGGCCACGAACAGTACATGGTGCAGTTGGTGGAAGTGTGGGCCCTGTGTGCTGTCTTCCGACAGAAGGTGATGAGTGCCCACTCCCAGTCTGTGACAACAGTGCAGGCTCACCAAGAGTGTCCGACGAGGAGGACGATGGTGTCTCCACATGCGAGTCCTCAGGGACGGTCCTGTTCCCCTCTCCGGCGCTGGCCTCCTCCGTGTCAGTCTGCGTGTGTGCGATGTCTGAGCCGGACTCATTTCCTCGGCTACTCTCCACCGTCTGTGGCAGAGTGTCCTCTGTCAAAGCTGAAATGCACAGAAAAGATGTGTGAGTCATGGGCAGACTGACGTACAGATGGAACAGGATAGCCAAATTACATAGCAGACAAAGGTTTAGGAGCCAACATCCTGCACATGGCCCACCCCTACCAGTCATCCTCACATTTCCTGGAATGGGGCCATGGACCACTAGGGGATGTGCATTAACACTCAAGTACTAAGCAAGTGGCGTGTCAACATGGCGGACCTGGCTGTCAAATGAGTACCACCCAATGGGACCAAAATGGCAGCACAGGCATACGTACGCAACACGGAACTCAATAGTGTGTCTGGGCACCAATACATGCATAGCACTCACAAGTTTCCTACACAGACAGTATGCTCACCGCTAGTTTGCTGTTGATCGGCACTCAGACGTTCGGCCAGTTCAGGATGCGTCACTGCAATTATACGGTGCATGAGAGGGGTCATGGAGCGTCGGGCCAGACGGGGCGTCCTTGGAATCAGGCCCAGTGTTACTTCAGCTACATTCTTGCTCAGCCTGGAAATGTCGTCCCAGCGTTTGTGGCAGTGTGTATGTCGTCTGTTGCACACCCCCAATGCCCGTACTTCCCGTGCTATGCCCCTCCACAGGTCCTTGCGAAGGTGCAGCTTGACCTACCATGATGAAAGAGAAAAGGGTTTTAGTCAGTGGACAGGTGGCCTGTGACACACATAGGGGCAAGACGTAACTGTCAGCAGCCATGCACAATCGGGAACATATGTGTAGCCCACACTACACAGCTAAGATAGAAATTGGCAAGATCATTTAGCCCCCTCATGCACACCAACATGTCCCACACTGCACTTACCACCCGTCCTGGTGCGCCGTAGAGGCGTCCATAGTTGCGGAGTACACCGTCCACGAGGACATCAAGCTCCGCGGCGGTGAAGGGTCGAGACCGGATCTCATTGCCTCTCGACATGGCAAGATCACGGAGTATGGCACTAGAGCAGCAGTCGGTGGTCAGCTCAGCAGCAGCAGTAGGTCGAGGTGATGGTCACAGGCAGCAGTCGGTGGTCAGCTCAGCAGCAGCAGTAGGTCGAGGTGATGGTCACAGGCAGCAGTCGGTGGTCAGCTCAGCAGCAGCAGTAGGTCGAGGTGATGGTCACAGGCAGCACTGGTCCCCAGGGTAGGTAGCGTCGTTTTGGCCAACACACATATATAGGGCCCTCTGCACGTGTCAGTGGCATACGTCGCCAGCAATTGGTCAGCCCTGGAAGCGTGATCGTGAAATGGGCCAATGACTGGCCCATAGTTGCGGTGCACACCTTCCGCTACTTGCGATTGGCCATATGCGGCCAGCGTCCCTCTCCCCATTGGCTGCATGTGCATGGACCGTCACGGGCAGACATCGGCGACCGCACGTGCAAGCCTCAGGCACGGATGCTTCCGTTGCAACAATGTACTATCACTGGCGCCTCCATGGCGGTGCACGTACTCAGCGGGGGAGGTGCAGGCCCATACACCCTGTAGATGTAGTCAATGGACATGCCATTTCATGACCCCCCTTACAGTCACCTTGCATCATCCACCGTACACCGGCCGGAGCGGCCGGGCCTAGGACGACCGCCGTGCCCGGCCATGAACACAAGCGCCATGGCCGGGCACGGCGGTTGTTCATGGCCGGGCACGGCGGTTCAACATGGCCGGGCACGGCGGTTGTTCATGGCCGGGCACGGCGGTTCAACATGGCCGGGCACGGCGGTTGTTCATGGCCGGGCACGGCGGTTCAACATGGCCGGGCACGGCGGTCGTCCTAGGCCCGGCCGCTCCGGCCGGTGTACGGTGGATGATGCAAGGTGACTGTAAGGGGGGTCATGAAATGGCATGTCCATTGACTACATCTACAGGGTGTATGGGCCTGCACCTCCCCCGCTGAGTACGTGCACCGCCATGGAGGCGCCAGTGATAGTACATTGTTGCAACGGAAGCATCCGTGCCTGAGGCTTGCACGTGCGGTCGCCGATGTCTGCCCGTGACGGTCCATGCACATGCAGCCAATGGGGAGAGGGACGCTGGCCGCATATGGCCTTTGGGAAGTAGCGGAAGTTGAGCACCGCCATGGCGGCGCCAATTATGTGATCTTGTCAGACGCTGCACCGTGATGTGTTGTGTGCAGTTGTGTCATGAGGGATGTGAGCGTGATTGGGAAAGGTCATATGTCATACAATATAGCATGTGTGTCCATACAATGGCAATCGGTCGGCACATTATGGGCAAAAGATGTGCATTTCTACTTGTTGACGTCGGGTGTGACCCTACAGACGGTGTTACATCTTCACAACTACACAGTACATCACGGCTGTGTGGCCAATTAATGCATCTGTTGTCAGTTTCTTGTTGTGTCGAGGTGACTACAGTGGTGGTGGTACACATGCATTCCGTGTATGTGTTTTGTACGTTGTGTCACCATGCATGTCATTTCCGTATGCACATCATTATTGGTGGTGGCATTTGTGCTTGATGACATGGCGTGTGTACACTTATCGTTTGTGTGCATGCAGTAGCATGAGTGTCTGTGATGTGTCTACGAAACATTAGGGTGATGACAGAAGTTTTGTCAGTAAGGTACACATGTGATGGAGTTCTACACGTATGCGTCGTTTGTAAGTTGACCAAAGTTACATCTCTGTCCCACACAGGAGGGCTCCAAATGTGCTTCGGCCATACACTGTGCTGGAGGATATGGTAGACGAGGACATCATTCGGAAATTCAGGCTGGATCGACGTCGGTTGATGGACCTTGTGGCACTATTGTCTCCTCATCTGCAGCCACGTAGAACGTATCCTGGGTCGATTACACCCACTGCAAAGGTCATGGCGGTACTACATTTCTTCGCTACTGGCACTTTTCAGTTCACTGTTGCAGTTTCCGGGGGGATGTCGCAGGCCATGTTTAGCACGGTTCTTCGGGATGTGTTGACAGCTATGATGCTCTACAAGGATGAGTACATTCATTTTCCACGGCCGGAAGAGTTGCCAGCTGTCAAAGCTGCTTTCTATGCACTGGGCCACATGCCTCACGTTGTGGGCTCAATTGATGGCACACACATCGCTCTGATTCCACCACGGGCACGCGAACAAGTGTTCAGGAATCGCAAACACTTTCATTCGCTGAACGTGCAGGTGGTGTGCCTGGCGAAGAACATCATCTCCCATGTGTGTGCCAGATTTCCTGGATCCGCACATGACGCCCACATCATGCGGAGCAGCAATGTCCCACGACTCATGGCAAATCTGCGACCCGGTCAAGCGTGGCTTGTTGGTGAGTGTGCAGTGTGTACTCTTGTGATCTCTGTGTTGCATGGGGTACCCACCATATATATTTCAGATGTTTGTCTCTGTCATCCCCCTACATAGGCGACTCGGCTTACCCAAACCGGCCCTGGCTCCTCAGTCCCCTACGTAATCCGAGGACGGCGGGTGACATGCGGTACAATGAGGCACATGGAAGGACACGGAGAGTCATCGAACGTACCTTTGGACTGCTAAAGTCCAGGTTTCGGTGCCTCGATAAGACCGGAGGGGCCCTGCCTTACACACCAGGAAAAGTATGCAAGATCGTGATAGCCTGCTGCATGCTCCACAACATTGCAGTACGCAATGGCATTGAACTGCTGTTGGACCCTGAAGACGAAGGAGTGCCTCGGCCTCCCATCCCACCCATGTCCACTGATGAGGATAGTGGTGAGGAGGAAGGTGTGGACCAGAGGCGCCAGCTCATAGATCGCTACTTCCCTTGAATGTGAGTATCTACCTGTAGTGGCGGTTGACAATGCCTCATGTATGTTTGCTGGTGTTGTGTGGGTATGGGGTTAATCAGCTGGGTGTTGTTTGTGATGGTTGCACATGTGTGTCTTCATGTCTTTGGACATGGAAGTGTCCATGATGTGTGTGCTCTCATCCCATGCTTGTGTGATGGTTGTCGTTTGTGTAATGTAGCTGTGCATTGTGTTGTGATGTGTGTGAATCTCTTTACTGACGTGTGTTTGCTGTCTCTGGTTTTCTCTAGGTCACTCCCGCAGCGCCATGATCATGTACGACTATGATCCCTGTACCTGTTTACGTCTGTATCTGATGGCAATCATGTGAATAAACATGGAGGCAAAACATCATTGTGTGAATTAATGCTATTTATTTACAGGTTGTGCTTCTGTGCTGGTGAATATTTACAAGTCAGTGGGGTGGAGGGAGTTGGAGTTGAAGGTATTGGCTGATGAAATGTCCGTGCTGACGCCACATTGGGGGGTGTCAGGGTAGACCAGCAGACCAGTGGGAATGATTGTCTGTGGGACAGGCTACTTAGCTGGGTGAATGTCTGGCACAGGCAGTGACATTGTCATGGTCGTCCCCTCTTGGAGCGTGTGCCTGGCGCTCCAACACTGCTCTCAGCCTCTTTCTTACTCGGACGGCCCCTCCGTCTCTGACCTGGAACAGATTCAGCTGGGAGGGCAGGTTGTTGATGGGCCACATCCGTCGCCAGGGGCTCAGGTGGTGGTGGCGGCGGTGGAGGCGGAGGCGGAGGTGGCGGCGGAGGCGGAGGTGGCGGGGGAGGCGGAGGTGGCGGGGGAGGCGGAGGTGGCGGGGGAGGCGGAGGTGACGGTGGCGCTACCACACTTGGTGGAGGGGGGGGGGGTTGTTCCGGTCAACCCATTCACTCCACATCGTTGCCTGCTGCCCCATGATCAGCAACATCTGGCCAAGGATGCCAGCGATTTGGCGCTGGGTGTTGGTGTTGTCCACTGAGTCCTGGTGTGCACGATCAGCGTTTGCCTGGGACCGGTCGTATGACGCCTGGCACCTGGCAAGAGCTTGTAGGGACTGTGCCACTGGCTGGGGTAGCTGTTCCTCCTCTGCACGGCGGTGTGTGGCTCGCCTGATTGGATGTTGTCCCGTTGCCTGTGTTTGTGGCCCACTCACCCTGCTTGTGTGTGGGGCCGTTGGACCAGCGTTGCGCGGTGGGTTCTGCTGGGTGGCAGCGGCAGGAGTCGTGGTGCTGGTGGTAGTGGTGGTACTGGTGGTACTGGTGGTACTGGTGGTACTGGTGGTGGTGGGGACTGTGCAGATCACAGAGACAGGTGCCGCTGGAGTCACACATGCGACGTTGGTCTGTCCAGGGAGTCCCTGTGAGCCAGATGGCCCTGGCTGCGTGCTTGGTCCCGCTCCATCCTCCGCCCCGGAGCTGACTGTGTCCTCGTCACCAGAGAGTCCTGTAGATGTGAGAGGCGAGGCTGGCGGCCGGGTACTGGTTTCCGCAGTCAGTTGACGATCACCTGAGGGACAAGATCGAGGTGGTCAGTAATTTGGACATTACATGGGTATATGGATTTGTAGCCATTTCGGTTTCCTGTCGAACACACCCCACCCTCCACCACCACCACCACCACCACCCTCCCCGTGCACATGGGGGCCTGTTGGGAGTTGTAGTTTGGGCCTCTCACACACCCCACCCTCCACCACCACCACCCTCCCCGTGCACATGGGGGCCTGTTGGGAGTTGTAGTTTGGGCCTCTCACACACCCCACCCTCCACCACCACCACCACCACCACCCTCCCCGTGCACATGGGGGCCTGTTGGGAGTTGTAGTTTGGGCCTCTCACACACCCCACCCTCCACCACCACCACCACCACCACCCTCCCCGTGCACATGGGGGCCTGTTGGGAGTTGTAGTTTGGGCCTCTCACACACCTCACCCTCCACCACCACCACCACCACCACCCTCCCCGTGCACATGGGGGCCTGTTGGGAGTTGTAGTTTGGGCCTCTCACACACCCCACCCTCCACCACCACCACCACCCTCCCCGTGCACATGGGGGCCTGTTGGGAGTTGTAGTTTGGGCCTCTCACACACCCCACCCTCCACCACCACCACCACCACCACCCTCCCCGTGCACATGGGGGCCTGTTGGGAGTTGTAGTTTGGGCCTCTCACACACCCCACCCTCCACCACCACCACCACCACCACCCTCCCCGTGAACATGGGGGCCTGTTGGGAGCCATGGACATGTTAGTGAGTTGGTGTCGAACGTGCATGGTTTGGGGCGTAGGGGATGTTTCTTCTCAGTTGTGTGAGCCTGACCATGTCGTGCTGATCGTGGTGTTGGTTTGTACTCACCAGTCTCTTCTCCTTCGTCAAGTCCGTCTAGGCTCTCTCGGTGCAGTATCCCCAGCACCTTCTCCTCCCAATCTGTGTAGGGTAATGGCTCCGGGGGTGTGCCACCACCAGTATGATTGGCTCTAGTGACGTTTTTCGCTCGGATGCCCTTGACCCTGGTCTTCAGGTCATGCCACCGCCTCTGAATGTCATGCTTCGTCCTCGGCACAGTCCCCGACGCATTCACCCGAGTGACGATCCTGTCCCACATGTGGTTCTTTTGCGCCACGCTCGTCTGCTGGACTTGGGCCCCGAAGATGTGGGGCTCGACACGGATTATTTCGTCTACCATTACCCTCAACTCTGTCTCTGAGAATTTAGGATTTTTTTTGGGTGCCATGGTGTGTGGTGCTCAGTGTGTGAGTTGTGTGAGTTGGGAGGTGCAGGTGTGTGGTGTGTGATGTGTCGGATTTGTGTGGTGGGTGTTTGTGTGGTGGGTGTGGTAGGGTGGTGGGTGGGTGTCTTCTATGTGATTTTATGTGAGTTAGCAGTTTCTCGATTTGCCCTCTTGCTCGCAGCAATGCTGTGGTGCAAAGGATTGTGGTTGTGTGTGGGTGTCATTTTGTAGTCGTGTCTCAATGGTTGTTGCGAGTCAGGTGGTAGGTGGGCGTGTTGACGTGTGTGCATTATTGGATGATTGGGACTTGTCATGGTGGCTTGTGATTGGTGTTGGGGGGGGGGCTTGTCAATGTTCGTATGTTTGCTTAGGACTTGCGGTGCAGTTTCTGACATTTGTTCGGCGCTAGGGATGTTGTGCGTGTTGGCCTTCCGCGGTGATGCTGTGGTTCTCGTGGCATTGTTTCCGCCGCGGACGTGGATGGCTGTGCGTTCCGTGGTACGGGCGGATTTATCCTAATTGCGGCCACAGAGTATTCTCAGGTATGGCGGTACATGTTTTATTTTCCGCGGTCATTTCCGTCCGCGGCAGTGGTTGTTCATTGAACTCCGTCCGCCGCGGACGGACTTGGTTGTGTTCCGACCGCCGCGGACGGTGTTGGTTGTGAACCGTCCGCCGCGGTCGGAGTTTCGTCACATGAATATCCTAATCCCAAACGCGGTATCTCCGCGGCGCAGCCGGGAGTAAAATTTCCCCCACCATGGCGGACAGTACCCATTTCCGTCCGCCATCCTAATCGGCCCCAAAATCTTTTCCACCAGGGATTTTCTTCAAACCACTTGCAATAAAAATTAGACCTTCCCAGCAGTGCTCCAAGACCCCTCAACCCAACCCCAAAAATCTAGAATACCCCCAAACAGCCCCCCAAAAACATGAAAAACTGCTTAAAAAAACGTTTCCACCTGGGATTTTTTTCAAACAACTTGCAATCAGAATTAGACCATCCCAGCAATGCTCCCAGACACCTCAACCCACCCCGAAAAATCTAGAACACCCCCAAACAGCCCCCCAAAAACATGCAATACTGCTAAAAACAAAAACTTTTCCACCAGGGATTTTCTTCAAACCACTTGCAATCAAAATTAGACCTTCCGAGCAGTGCTCCCAGACCCCTCAACCCACCCCAAAGATCTACAACACCCCCAAGCAGCCCGCCAAAAACATGCAATACTACCAGGCCTAAATTTGAATCGTGCCAAAATGCTCTCTGCAACTAGGCCCAAACCCCCCTTTTCCACCATGGATTTTCTTCACACCACTTGCAATCAAAATTAGACCTTCCCACCAGTGCTCCCAGACCCCTCAACCCACCCAGAAAAATCTAGAACACCCCCAAACAGCCCCCCCAAAACATGCAATACTGCTAAAAACAAAAACTTTTCCACCAGGGATTTTCTTCAAACCACTTGCAATCAAAATTAGACCTTCCCAGCAGTGCCCCCAGACCCCTCAACCCAACCCCAAAAAACTAGAACCCCCCAAACAGCCCCCCAAAAACATGCAATACTGCTTAAAAAAACGTTTCCACCACGGATTTTCTTCAAACCACTTGCAAACAAAATTAGACCTTCCCAGCAGTGCTCACAGACCCCTCAACCCACCCCCAAAGATCTAGAACACCCCCAAGCATCCCCCTAAAAACATGCAATACTACCAGGTCTAAATTTCAATCGTGCCAAAATGCTCTCTGCAACTTGGCCCAAACCCCCCTTTTCCACCATGGATTTTCTTCAAACCACTTGCATTCAAAATTAGACCATCTCAGCAGTGCTCCCAGATCCCTCAACCCACCCCGAAAAATCTAGAACACCCCAAACAGCCCCCCAAAAAACATGCAAAACTGCTTAAAAAAACATTTCCACCTGGGATTTTCTTCAAACCACTTGCAATCAAAATTAGACCTTCCGAGCAGTGCTCCCAGACCCCTCAACCCACCCCAAAATATCTAGAACACCCCCAAGCAGCCCGCCAAAAACATGCAATACTACCAGGCCTAAGTTTCAATTGTGCCAAAACGCTCTCTGCAACTAGGTCCAAACCCCCCTTTTCCACCATTGATTTTCTTCAAACCGCTTGCAATCAAAATTAGACCTTCCCAGCAGTGCTCCCAGACCCCTCAACCCACCCCAAAAAATCTAGAACACCCCCAAGCAGCCCGCCAAAAACATGCAATACTACCAGGCCTAAGTTTAAATTCTGCCAAAACGCTCTCTGCAACTAGGTCCAAAGTCCCCTTTTCCACCATGGATTTTCTTCAAACCACTTGCAATCAAAATTAGACCTTCCCAGCAGTGCTCCCAGACCCCTCAACCCACCTTCAAAAATCTAGAACACCCCCCAAGCAGCCACCCAAAAACATGCAATACTGCGAGGCCTAAGATTCAATATTGCCAAAACGTTCTCTGCAACTAGGCCCAAACCCCCCTTTTCTACCATGGTTTTTCTTCAAAGCACTTGCATTCAAAATTAGACCATCTCAGCAGTGCTCCCAGACCCCTCAACCCACCCCCAAAGATCTAGAACACCCCAAGGCGGCCCACCAAAACATGCAATACTACCAGGCCTAAGTTTCAATCGTGCCAAAACGCTCTCTGCAACGTATCCCAAACCCCCCTTTTCCACCATGGATTTTCTTCAAACCACTTGCAATCAAAATAAGACCTTCCCAGCAGTGCTCCCAGACCCCTCAACCCACCTTCAAAAATCTAGAACACCCCCAAACAGCCCCCCAAAAACATGCAAAACTGCTTAAAAAAACATTTCCACCTGGGATTTTCTTAAAGCCACTTGCAATCAAAATTAGACCTTCCGAGCAGTGCTCCCAGACCCCTCAACCCACCCCCAAAGATCTAGAACCCCCCCAAGCAGCCACCCAAAAACATGCAAAACTTTTTAAAAAAACGTTTCTACCTGGGATTTTCTTCAAACCACTTGCAATCAAAATTAGACCTTCCCAGCCGCGCTCCCAGACCCCTCAACCCACCCCCAAAAATCTAGAACACCCCCAAACAGCCCCCCAAAAACATGCAAAACTGCTTAAAAAAACGTTTCCACCTGGGATTTTGTTCAAACCACTTGCAATCAAAATTAGACCTTCCCACCAGTGCTCCCAGACCCCTCAACCCACCCCCAAAAATCTAGAACCCCCCCAAGCAGCCACCCAAAAACATGCAATACTGCTAGGCCTAAGATTCAATCTTGCCAAAACGTTCTCTGCAACTAGGCCCAAACCCCCCTTTTCTACCATGGATTTTCTTCAAACCACTTGCATTCAAAATTAGACCATCGCAGCAGTGCTCCCAGACCCCTCAACCCACCCCGAAAAATCTAGAACATCCCCAAACAGCCCCCCAAAAACATGCAATACTGCTAAAAACAAAATCTTTTCCACCAGGGATTTTCTTCAAACCACTTGCAATCAAAATTAGCCCTTCCGAGCAGTGCTCATAGACCCCTCAACCCACCCCCAAAGATCTAAAACACCCCCAAGCAGCCCGCCAAAAACAAGCAATACTACCAGGCCTAAGTTTCAATTGTGCCAAAATGCTCTCTGCAACTAGGCCCAAACCCCCCTTTTCCACCATGGATTTTCTTCAAACCATTTGCAATCAAAAGTAGACCTTCCCACCAGTGCTTCCAGACCCCTCAACCCACCCAAAGATCTAGAACCCCCCCAAGCAGCCACTCAAAAACATGCAATTCTGCTAGGCCTAAGATTCAATCTTGCCAAAACGTTCTCTGCAACTAGGCCCAAACCCCCCTTTTCTACCATGTATTTTCTTCAAACCACTTGCATTCAGAATTAGACCATCCCAGCAATGCTCCCAGACCCCTCAACCCACCCCGAAAAATCTAGAACACCCCCAAACAGCCCCCCCAAAACATGCAATATTGCTAAAAACAAAAAAATTTCCACCAGGGATTTTCTTCAAATCACTTGCAATAAAAATTAGACCTTCCGAGCAGTGCTCCCAGACCCCTCAACCCACCCTAAAGATCTAGAACACCCCCAAGCAGCCCGCCAAAAACATGCAATACTACCAGGCCTAAGTTTCAATCGTGCCAAAACGCTCTCTGCAACTAGGCCCAAACCCCTTTTTCCACCATGGATTTTCTTCAAACCACTTGCAATCAAAATTAGACCTTCACAGCAGTGCTCCCAGACACCTCAACCCACCCCCAAAAATCTAGAACACCCCCAAACAGCCCCCCCCAAAAATGAAATACTGCTTAAAAAAAACATTTCCACCAGGGATTTTCATCAAACAAATTGCAATCAAAAGTAGACCTTCCCAGCAGTACTCAAAGACCCCTCAACCCACCTTCAAAAATCTAGAACACCCCCCCAAGCAGCCACCCAAAAACATGCAATACTGCGAGGCCTAAGATTCAATATTGCCAAAACGTTCTCTGCAACTAGGCCCAAACCCCCCTTTTCTACCATGGTTTTTCTTCAAAGCACTTGCATTCAAAATTAGACCATCTCAGCAGTGCTCCCAGACCCCTCAACCCACCCCGAAAAATCTAGAACATCCCCAAGCAGCCAGCCAAAAACATGCAATACTACCAGGCCTAAGTTTCAATCGTGCCAAAACGCTCTCTGAAACTTATCCCAAACCCCCCTTTTCCACCATGGATTTTCTTCAAACCACTTGCAATCAAAATTAGACCTTCCCAGCAGTGCTCCCAGACCCCTCAACCCACCTTCAAAAATCTAGAACACCCCCAAACAGCCCCCCAAAAACATGCAAAACTGCTTAAAAAAAACATTTCCACCTGGGATTTTCTTAAAGCCACTTGCAATCAAAATTAGACCTTCCGAGCAGTGCTCCCAGACCCCTCAACCGACCCCCAAAGAACTAGAACACCCCAAGGCGGCCCACCAAAACATGCAAAATTACCAGGCATAAATTTCAATCGTGCCAAAACGCTCTCTGCAACTAGGCCCAAACCCCCCTTTTCCACCATGGATTTTCTTCAAACCACTTGCAATCAAAAGTAGACCTTCCCACCAGTGCTTCCAGACCCCTCAACCGACCCCCAAAGATCTAGAACCCCCCCAAGCAGCCACCCAAAAACATGCAAAACTGCTTAAAAAACGTTTCTACCTGGGATTTTCTTCAAACCACTTGCATTCAGAATTAGACCATCCCAGCAATGCTCCCAGACCCCTCAAACCACCCCGAAAAATCTGGAACACCCCCAAACAGCCCCCCAAAAACATGCAATACTGCTAAAAACAAAAACTTTTCCACCAGGGATTGTCTTCAAATCACTTGCAATAAAAATTAGACCTTCCGAGCAGTGCTCCCAGACCCCTCAACCCACCCCAAAGATCTAGAACACCCCCAAACAGCCCCCTCAAAAAAAGAAATACTGCTTAAAAAAAACATTTCCAACAGGGATTTTCATCAAACAAATTGCAATCAAAAGTAGACCTTCCCAGCAGTACTCACAGACCCCTCAACCCACCCCCAAAGATCTAGAACACCCCCAAACAGCCCCCCAAAAACATGCAATACTGCTAAAAACAAAATCTTTTCCACCAGGGATTTTCTTCAAACCACTTGCAATCAAAATTAGACCTTCCGAGCAGTGCTCATAGACCCCTCAACCCACCCCCAAACATCTAGAACACCCCCAAGCAGCCCGCCAAAAACATGCATTACTACCAGGCCTAAGTTTCAATTGTGCCAAAATGCTCTATGCAACTAGGCCCAAACCCCCCTTTTCCTACATGGATTTTCTTCAAACCACTTGCAATCAAAATTAGACCTTCCCAGCAGTGCCCCCAGACCCCTCAACCCACCCCAAAAAATCTAGAACACCCCGAAACAGCCCCCCAAAAACATGCAAAACTGCTTAAAAAAACATTTCCACCTGGGATTTTCTTCAAACCACTTGCAATCAAAATTAGACCTTCCCAGCAGTGCTCACAGACCCCTCAACCCACCCCAAAGATCTAGAACACCCCCAAGCAGCCCCCTAAAAACATGCAATACTACCACGCCTAAGTTTCAATCGTGCCAAAATGCTCTCTGCAACTAGGCCCAAACCCCCCTTTTCCACCATGGATTTTCTTCAATCCACTTGCAATCAAAATTAGACCTTCCCACCAGTGCTCCCAAACCCCTCAACCCACCCCCAAAGATCTAAAACACCCCCAAGCAGCCCACCAAAAACAAGCAATACTACCAGGCCTAAGTTTCAATTGTGCCAAAATGCTCTCTGCAACTAGGCCCAAACCCCCCTTTTCCTACATGGATTTTCTTCAAACCACTTGCAATCAAAATTAGACCTTCCCAGCAGTGCCCCCAGACCCCTCAACCCACCCCCAAAAATCTAGAACACCCCCAAACAGCCCCCCAAAAACATGCAAAACTGCTTAAAAAAACGTTTCCACCTGGGATTTTCTTCAAACCACTTGCAATCAAAATTAGACCTTCCCACCAGTGCTCCCAGACCCATCAACCCACCCCCAAAAATCTAGAACCCCCCCCAAGCAGCCACCCAAAAACATGCAATACTGCTAGGCCTAAGATTCAATCTTGCCAAAACGTTCTCTGCAACTAGGCCCAAACCCCCCTTTTCTACCATGGATTTTCTTCAAACCACTTGCATTCAAAATTAGACCATCCCAGCAGTGCTCCCAGACCCCTCAACCCACCCCGAAAAATCTAGAACATCCCCAAACAGCCCCCCAAAAACATGCAATACTGCTAAAAACAAAATCTTTTCCACCAGGGATTTTCTTCAAACCACTTGCAATCAAAATTAGCCCTTCCGAGCAGTGCTCATAGACCCCTCAACCCACCCCCAAAGAACTAAAACACCCCCAAGCAGCCCGCCAAAAACAAGCAATACTACCAGGCCTAAGTTTCAATTGTGCCAAAATGCTCTCTGCAACTAGGCCCAAACCCCCCTTTTCCACCATGGATTTTCTTCAAACCATTTGCAATCAAAAGTAGACCTTCCCACCAGTTCTCCCAGACCCCTCAACCCACCCAAAGATCTAGAACCCCCCCCCAAGCAGCCACCCAAAAACATGCAATACTGCTAGGCCTAAGATTCAATCTTGTCAAAACGTTCTCTGCAACTAGGCCCAAACCCCCCTTTTCCACCATGGATTTTCTTCAAACCACTTGCAATCAAAATAAGACCTTCCCAGCAGTGCTCCCAGACCCCTCAACCCACCCCCAAAAATCTAGAACACCCCCAAACAGCCCCCCAAAAACATGCAATACTGCTAAAAACACAATCTTTTCCAGCAGGGATTTTCTTCAAACCACTTGCAATCAAAATTAGCCCTTCGGAGCAGTGCCCATAGACCCCTCAACCCACCCCCAAAGATCTAGAGCACCCCCAAGCAGCCCGCCAAAAACATGCAATACTACCAGGCCTAAGTTTCAATCGTGCCAAAACGCTCTCTGCAACTAGGCCCAAACCCCCCTTTTCCACCAGGGATTTTCTTCAAACCACTTGCAATCAAAATTAGACCTTCCCACCAGTGCTCCCAGACCCCTCAACCTACCCCAAAGATCTAGAACCCCCCCAAGCAGCCACTCAAAAACATGCAATACTGCTAGGACTAAGATTCAATCTTGCCAAAACGTTCTCTGCAACTAGGCCGAAACCCCCCTTTTCTGCCATGGATTTTCTTCAAACTACTTGCATTCAGAATTAGACCATCCCAGCAATGCTCCCAGACCCCTCAACCCACCCCGAAAAATCTAGAACACCCCCATACAGCCCCCCAAAAACATGCAATACTGCTGAAAACAAAAACTTTTTCACCAGGGATTTTCTTCAAACCACTTGCAATCAAAATTAGACCTTCCCAGCAGTGCTCCCAGACCCCTCAACCCAACCCCAAAAAACTAGAACCCCCCAAACAGCCCCCCAAAAACATGCAATACAGCTTAAAAAATACGTTTCCACCAGGGATTTTCTTGAAACCACTTGCAATCAAAATTAGACCTTCCCAGCAGTGCTCACAGACCCCTACCTCAACCCACCCCCAAAGATCTAGAACACCCCCAAGCATCCCCCTAAAAACATGCAATACTACCAGGCCTAAATTTCAATCGTGACAAAATTCTCTCTGCAACTTGGCCCAAACCCCCCTTTTCCACCATGGATTTTCTTCAAACCACTTGCAATCAAAATAAGACCTTCCCACCGTGCTCCCAGACCCCTCAACCTACCCCCAAAAATCTAGAACCCCCCAAGCAGCCACCCAAAAACATGCAATACTGCGAGGCCTAAGATTCAATCGTGCCAAAACGCTCTCTGCAACTAGGTCCAAACCCCCCTTTTCCACCATTGATTTTCTTCAAACCACTTGCAATCAAAATTAGACCTTCCCAGCAGTGCTCCCAGACCCCTCAACCCACCCCCAAAAATCTAGAACACCCCCAAACAGCCCCCCAAAAACATGCAAAACTGCTTAAAAAAAAACTTTCCACCTGGGATTTTCTTCAAACCACTTGCAATCAAAATTAGACCTTCCGAGCAGTGCTCCCAGACCCCTCAACCCACCCCCAAAGATCTAGAACACTCCCAAGCAGCCCGCCAAAAACATGCAATACTGCTTAAAAAAACGTTTCCACCTGGGATTTTCTTCAAACCACTTGCAATCAAAATTAGACCTTCCGAGCAGTGCTCCCAGACCCCTCAACCCACCCCCAAAGATCTAGAACACTCCCAAGCAGCCCGCCAAAAACATGCAATACTACCAGGCCTAAGATTCAATCGTGCCAAAACGCTCTCTGCAACTAGGCCCACACCCCCCTTTTCCACAATGGATTTTCTTCAAACCACTTGCAATCAAAATTAGATCTTCCCAGCAGTGCTCCCAGACCCCTCAACCCACCCCCAAAAATCTAGAACACCCCCAAACAGCCCCACAAAAACATGCAAAACTGCTTAAAAAACAACGTTTGCACCTGGGATTTTCTTCAAACCACTGGCAATCAAAATGAGACCTTCCCAGTCGTGCTCCCAGACCCCTCAACACAACCCCAAAAATCTAGAACACCCCCAAACACCCCCCTAAAAACATGCAATACTGCTGAAAAAAAAGTTTACACCAGGGATTTTCTTCAAACCACTTGCAATCAAAATTAGACCTTCCCAGCAGTGCTCACAGACCCCTCAACCCACCCCCAAAGATCTAGAACACCCCGAGCAGCCCCCTAAAAACATGCAATACTACCAGGCCTAAGTTTCAATCATGATAAAATGTTCTCTACAACTAGGCCCAAACCCCCCTTTTCCACCATGTATTTTCTTCAAACCACTTGCAATCGAAATTAGACCTTCCCACCAGTGCTCCCAGACCCCTCAACCCACCCCCAAAGATCTAGAACCCCCCCAAGCAGCCGCCCAAAGACATGCAATACTGCTAGGCCTAAGATTCAATCTTGCCAAAACGTTCTCTACAACTAGGCCCAAACCCCCCTTTTCTACCACGGATTTTCTTCAAACCACTTGCATTCAGAATTAGACCATCCCAGCAGTGCTCCCAGACCCCTCAACCCACCCCCAAAGATCTAGAACACTCCCAAGCAGCCCGCCGAAAACATGCAATACTACCAGGCCTAAGTTTCAATCGTGTCAAAACGCTCTCTGCAACTAGGCCCAAACCTCTTTTTCCACCATGGATTTTCTTCAAACCATTTGCAATCAAAATTAGACCTACCCAGCAGTGCTCCCAGACCCCTCAACCCACCCCCAAAAATCTAGAACACCCCCAAACAGCCCCCCAAAAACATGCAATACTGCTTAAAAAAAACTTTCCTGCCAGGGATTTTCTTCAAACCACTTGCAATCAAAATTAGACCTTCCCAGCAGTGCTCACAGACCCCTCAACCCACCCCCAAAGATCTAGAACACCCCCAAGCAGCCCCCTAAAAACATGCAATACTATCAGGCCTAAATTTCAATCGTGCCAAAATGCTCTCTGCAACTAGGCCCAAACCCCCCTTTTCCACCATGGACTTTCTTCAAACGACTTGCAATCAAAATTAGACCTTCCCAGCAGTGCTCCCAGACCCCTCAACCCACCCCAAAAAATCTAGAACACCACCAAACAGCCCCCCAAAAACATGCAAAACTGCTTAAAAAAAACGTTTCCACCAGGGATTTTCTTCAAACCACTTGCAATCAAAAGTAGACCTTCCCAGCAGTGCTCCCAGACCCCTCAACCCAACCCCAAAAATCTAGAATACCCCCAAACAGCCCCCCAAAAACATGAAAAACTGCTTAAAAAAACGTTTCCACCTGGGATTTTCTTCAAACCACTTGCAATCAAAATGAGACCTTCCCAGTCGTGCTCCCAGACCCCTAAACACAACCCCAAAGATCTAGAACACCCCCAAACACCCCCCTAAAAACATGCAATACTGCTGAAAAAAAACGTTTATACCAGGGATTTTCTTCAAACCACTTGCAATCAAAATTAGACCTTCCCAGCAGTGCTCACAGACCCCTCAACTCACCCCAAAGATCTAGAACACCCCCAAGCAGCCCCCTAAAAACATGCAATACTACCAGGCCTAAGTTTCAATCGTGCCAAAATGTTCTCTGCAACTAGGCCCAAACCCCCCTTTTTCACCATGGATTTTCTTCAAACCACTTGCAATCAAGATTAGACATTCCCACCAGTGCTCTCATACCCCTCAACCCACCCCCAAAGATCTAGAACCCCCCCAAGCAGCCGCCCAAAGACATGCAATACTGCTAGGTCTAACATTCAATCTTGCCAAAACATTCTCTGCAACTAGGCCCAAACCCCCCTTTTCTACCATGGATTTTCTTCAAACCACTTGCATTCAGAATTAGACCATCCCAGCAGTGCTCCCAGACCCCTCAACCCACCCCGAAAAATCTAGAACACCCCCAAACAGTCCCCCAAAAACATGCAATACTGCTAAAAACAAAAACTTTTCCAGCAGGGATTTTCTTCGAACCACTTGCAATCAAAATTAGACCTTCCGAGCAGTACTCGCAGACCCCTCAACCCACCCCCAAAGATCTAGAACACCCCCAAGCAGCGCACCGAAAACATGCAATACTACCAGGCCTAAGTTTCAATCGTGCCAAAACGCTCTCTGCAACTAGGCCCAAACCTCTTTTTCCACCATGGATTTTCTTCAAACCACATGCAATCAAAATTAGACCTACCCAGCAGTGCTCCCAGACCCCTCAACCCACCCCCAAAAATCTAGAACACCCCCAAACATCCCCCCAAAAACATGCAATACTGCTTAAAAAAAACGTTCCTGCCCGGGATTAAATTCAAACCACTTGCAACCAAAATTAGACCTTCCCAGCAGTGCTCACAGACCCCTCAACCCACCCCCAAAGATCTAGAACACCCCCAAGTAGCCCCCTAAAAACATGCAATACTATCAGGCCTAAATTTCAATCGTGCCAAAATGCTCTCTGCAACTAGGCCCAAACCCCCCTTTTCCACCATGGATTTTCTTCAAACCACTTGCAATAAAAATCAGATCTTCCCAGCAGTGCTCCCAGACCCCTCAACCCACCCCAAAAAATCTAGAACACCAACAAACAGCCCCCCAAAAACATGCAAAACTGCTTAAAAAAATCGTTACCACCAGGGATTTTCTTCAAACCACTTGCAATCAAAAGTAGACCTTCCCAGCAGTGCTCCCAGACCCCTCAACCCAACCCCAAAAATCTAGAATACCCCCATACAGCCATCCAAAAACATTCAAAACTGCTTAAAAAAAACATTTCCACCTGGGATTTTCTTCAAACCACTTGCAATCAAAATTAGACCTTCCCACCAGTGCTCCCCGACCCCTCAACCCACCCCCAAAGATCTAGAACCCCCCCAAGCAGCCACCCAAAAACATGCAATACTGCTAGGCCTAAGATTCAATCTTGTCAAAACGTTCTCCGCAATTTGGCCCAAACCCCCCTTTTCCACCATGGATTTTCTTCAAACCACTTGCAATCAAAATTAGACCTTCCCAGCAGTGCTCCCAGACCCCTCAACCCACCCCCAAAAATCTAGAACACCCCCAAACAGCCCCCCAAAAACATGTAATACTGCTAAAAACAAAATCTTTTCCACCAGGGATTTTCTTCAAACCACTTGCAATAAAAATTAGACCTTCCCAGCAGTGCTCCAAGACCCCTCAACCCAACCCCAAAAATCTAGAATACCCCCAAACAGCCCCCCAAAAACATGAAAAACTGCTTAAAAAAACGTTTCCACCTGGGATTTTTTTCAAACAACTTGCAATCAGAATTAGACCATCCCAGCAATGCTCCCAGACACCTCAACCCACCCCGAAAAATCTAGAACACCCCCAAACAGCCCCCCAAAAACATGCAATACTGCTAAAAACAAAAACTTTTCCACCAGGGATTTTCTTCAAACCACTTGCAATCAAAATTAGACCTTCCTAGCAGTGCTCCCAGACCCCTCAACCCACCCCAAAGATCTACAACACCCCCAAGCAGCCCGCCAAAAACATGCAATACTACAAGGCCTAAATTTGAATCGTGCCAAAATGCTCTCTGCAACTAGGCCCAAACCCCCCTTTTCCACCATGGATTTTCTTCACACCACTTGCAATCAAAATTAGACCTTCCCACCAGTGCTCCCAGACCCCTCAACCCACCCAGAAAAATCTAGAACACCCCCAAACAGCCCCCCCAAAACATGCAATACTGCTAAAAACAAAAACTTTTCCACCAGGGATTTTCTTCAAACCACTTGCAATCAAAATTAGACCTTCCCAGCAGTGCCCCCAGACCCCTCAACCCAACCCCAAAAAACTAGAACCCCCCCAAACAGCCCCCCAAAAACATGCAATACTGCTTAAAAAAACGTTTCCACCACGGATTTTCTTCAAACCACTTGCAATCAAAATTAGACCTTCCCAGCAGTGCTCACAGACCCCTCAACCCACCCCCAAAGATCTAGAACACCCCCAAGCATCCCCCTAAAAACATGCAATACTACCAGGTCTAAATTTCAATCGTGCCAAAATGCTCTCTGCAACTTGGCCCAAACCCCCCTTTTCCACCATGGATTTTCTTCAAACCTCTTGCAATATAAATTAGACCTTCCCACCAGTGCTCCCAGACCCCTCAACCTACCCCCAAAGGTCTAGAACGCCCCCCAGCAGCCACCCAAAAACATGCAATACTGCGAGGCCTAAGATTCAATCTTGCCAAAACGTTCTCTGCAACTAGGCCCAAACCCCCCTTTTCTACCATGGATTTTCTTCAAACCACTTGCATTCAAAATTAGACCATCTCAGCAGTGCTCCCAGATCCCTCAACCCACCCCGAAAAATCTAGAACACCCCAAACAGCCCCCCAAAAACATGCAAAACTGCTTAAAAAACATTTCCACCTGGGATTTTCTTCAAACCACTTGCAATCAAAATTAGACCTTCCGAGCAGTGCTCCCAGACCCCTCAACCCACCCCAAAATATCTAGAACACCCCCAAGCAGCCCGCCAAAAACATGCAATACTACCAGGCCTAAGTTTCAATTGTGCCAAAACGCTCTCTGCAACTAGGTCCAAACCCCCCTTTTCCACCATTGATTTTCTTCAAACCGCTTGCAATCAAAATTAGACCTTCCCAGCAGTGCTCCCAGACCCCTCAACCCACCCCAAAAAATCTAGAACACCCCCAAGCAGCCCGCCAAAAACATGCAATACTACCAGGCCTAAGTTTAAATTGTGCCAAAACGCTCTCTGCAACTAGGTCCAAACTCCCCTTTTCCACCATGGATTTTCTTCAAACCACTTGCAATCAAAATTAGACCTTCCCAGCAGTGCTCCCAGACCCCTCAACCCACCTTCAAAAATCTAGAACACCCCCCAAGCAGCCACCCAAAAACATGCAATACTGCGAGGCCTAAGATTCAATATTGCCAAAACGTTCTCTGCAACTAGGCCCAAACCCCCCTTTTCTACCATGGTTTTTCTTCAAAGCACTTGCATTCAAAATTAGACCATCTCAGCAGTGCTCCCAGACCCCTCAACCCACCCCCAAAGATCTAGAACACCCCAAGGCGGCCCACCAAAACATGCAATACTACCAGGCCTAAGTTTCAATCGTGCCAAAACGCTCTCTGCAACTTATCCCAAACCCCCCTTTTCCACCATGGATTTTCTTCAAACCACTTGCAATCAAAATAAGACCTTCCCTGCAGTGCTCCCAGACCCCTCAACCCACCTTCAAAAATCTAGAACACCCCCAAACAGCCCCCCAAAAACATGCAAAACTGCTTAAAAAAACATTTCCACCTGGGATTTTCTTAAAGCCACTTGCAATCAAAATTAGACCTTCCGAGCAGTGCTCCCAGACCCCTCAACCCACCCCCAAAGATCTAGAACCCCCCCAAGCAGCCACCCAAAAACATGCAAAACTTTTTAAAAAAACGTTTCTACCTGGGATTTTCTTCAAACCACTTGCAATCAAAATTAGACCTTCCCAGCCGCGCTCCCAGACCCCTCAACCCACCCCCAAAAATCTAGAACACCCCCAAACAGCCCCCCAAAAACATGCAAAACTGCTTAAAAAAAACGTTTCCACCTGGGATTTTGTTCAAACCACTTGCAATCAAAATTAGACCTTCCCACCAGTGCTCCCAGACCCCTCAACCCACCCCCAAAAATCTAGAACCCCCCCAAGCAGCCACCCAAAAACATGCAATACTGCTAGGCCTAAGATTCAATCTTGCCAAAACGTTCTCTGCAACTAGGCCCAAACCCCCCTCTTCTACCATGTATTTTCTTCAAACCACTTGCATTCAGAATTAGACCATCCCAGCAATGCTCCCAGACCCCTCAACCCACCCCGAAAAATCTAGAACACCCCCAAACAGCCCCCCAAAAACATGCAATACTGCTAAAAACAAAAGAATTTCCACCAGGGATTTTCTTCAAATCACTTGCAATAAAAATTAGACCTTCCGAGCAGTGCTCCCAGACCCCTCAACTCACCCTAAAGATCTAGAACACCCCCAAGCAGCCCGCCAAAAACATGCAATACTACCAGGCCTAAGTTTCAATCGTGCCAAAACGCTCTCTGCAACTAGGCCCAAACCCCTTTTTCCACCATGGATTTTCTTCAAACCATTTGCAATCAAAAGTAGACCTTCCCACCAGTGCTTCCAGACCCCTCAACCCACCCAAAGATCTAGAACCCCCCCAAGCAGCCACTCAAAAACATGCAATTCTGCTAGGCCTAAGATTCAATCTTGCCAAAACGTTCTCTGCAACTAGGCCCAAACCCCCCTCTTCTACCATGTATTTTCTTCAAACCACTTGCATTCAGAATTAGACCATCCCAGCAATGCTCCCAGACCCCTCAACCCACCCCGAAAAATCTAGAACACCCCCAAACAGCCCCCCAAAAACATGCAATACTGCTAAAAACAAAAAAATTTCCACCAGGGATTTTCTTCAAATCACTTGCAATAAAAATTAGACCTTCCGAGCAGTGCTCCCAGACCCCTCAACCCACCCTAAAGATCTAGAACACCCCCAAGCAGCCCGCCAAAAACATGCAATACTACCAGGCCTAAGTTTCAATCGTGCCAAAACGCTCTCTGCAACTAGGCCCAAACCCCTTTTTCCACCATGGATTTTCTTCAAACCACTTGCAATCAAAATTAGACCTTCACAGCAGTGCTCCCAGACACCTCAACCCACCCCCAAAAATCTAGAACACCCCCAAACAGCCCCCCCCAAAAATGAAATACTGCTTAAAAAAAACATTTCCACCAGGGATTTTCATCAAACAAATTGCAATCAAAAGTAGACCTTCCCAGCAGTACTCAAAGACCCCTCAACCCACCTTCAAAAATCTAGAACACCCCCCCAAGCAGCCACCCAAAAACATGCAATACTGCGAGGCCTAAGATTCAATATTGCCAAAACGTTCTCTGCAACTAGGCCCAAACCCCCCTTTTCTACCATGGTTTTTCTTCAAAGCACTTGCATTCAAAATTAGACCATCTCAGCAGTGCTCCCAGACCCCTCAACCCACCCCGAAAAATCTAGAACATCCCCAAGCAGCCCGCCAAAAACATGCAATACTACCAGGCCTAAGTTTCAATCGTGCCAAAACGCTCTCTGAAACTTATCCCAAACCCCCCTTTTCCACCATGGATTTTCTTCAAACCACTTGCAATCAAAATTAGACCTTCCCAGCAGTGCTCCCAGACCCCTCAACCCACCTTCAAAAATCTAGAACACCCCGAAACAGCCCCCCAAAAACATGCAAAACTGCTTAAAAAAACATTTCCACCTGGGATTTTCTTAAAGCCACTTGCAATCAAAATTAGACCTTCCGAGCAGTGCTCCCAGACCCCTCAACCCACCCCCAAAGAACTAGAACACCCCAAGGCGGCCCACCAAAACATGCAAAATTACCAGGCATAAATTTCAATCGTGCCAAAACGCTCTCTGCAACTAGGCCCAAACCCCCCTTTTCCACCATGGATTTTCTTCAAACCACTTGCAATCAAAAGTAGACCTTCCCACCAGTGCTTCCAGACCCCTCAACCCACCCCCAAAGATCTAGAACCCCCCCAAGCAGCCACCCAAAAACATGCAAAACTGCTTAAAAAAACGTTTCTACCTGGGATTTTCTTCAAACCACTTGCATTCAGAATTAGACCATCCCAGCAATGCTCCCAGACCCCTCAAACCACCCCGAAAAATCTGGAACACCCCCAAACAGCCCCCCAAAAACATGCAATACTGCTAAAAACAAAAACTTTTCCACCAGGGATTTTCTTCAAATCACTTGCAATAAAAATTAGACCTTCCGAGCAGTGCTCCCAGACCCCTCAACCCACCCCAAAGATCTAGAACACCCCCAAACAGCCCCCTCAAAAAAAGAAATACTGCTTAAAAAAACATTTCCAACAGGGATTTTCATCAAACAAATTGCAATCAAAAGTAGACCTTCCCAGCAGTACTCACAGACCCCTCAACCCACCCCCAAAGATCTAGAACACCCCCAAACAGCCCCCCAAAAACATGCAATACTGCTAAAAACAAAATCTTTTCCACCAGGGATTTTCTTCAAACCAATTGCAATCAAAATTAGACCTTCCGAGCAGTGCTCATAGACCCCTCAACCCACCCCCAAACATCTAGAACACCCCCAAGCAGCCCGCCAAAAACATGCATTACTACGAGGCCTAAGTTTCAATTGTGCCAAAATGCTCTATGCAACTAGGCCCAAACCCCCCTTTTCCTACATGGATTTTCTTCAAACCACTTGCAATCAAAATTAGACCTTCCCAGCAGTGCCCCCAGACCCCTCAACCCACCCTCAAAAATCTAGAACACCCCGAAACAGCCCCCCAAAAACATGCAAAACTGCTTAAAAAAACATTTCCACCTGGGATTTTCTTCCAACCACTTGCAATCAAAATTAGACCTTCCCAGCAGTGCTCACAGACCCCTCAACCCACCCCAAAGATCTAGAACACCCCCAAGCAGCCCCCTAAAAACA
The DNA here is from genome assembly GCF_964263255.1 of Lissotriton vulgaris. Classification (NCBI taxonomy): domain Eukaryota; kingdom Metazoa; phylum Chordata; class Amphibia; order Caudata; family Salamandridae; genus Lissotriton; species Lissotriton vulgaris. The sequence goes on from NC_141688.1 coordinate 171,280,243, forward strand.
TGCAATACTACCACGCCTAAGTTTCAATCGTGCCAAAATGCTCTCTGCAACTAGGCCCAAACCCCCCTTTTCCACCATGGATTTTCTTCAATCCACTTGCAATCAAAATTAGACCTTCCCACCAGTGCTCCCAAACCCCTCAACCCACCCCCAAAGATCTAAAACACCCCCAAGCAGCCCACCAAAAACAAGCAATACTACCATGCCTAAGTTTCAATTGTGCCAAAATGCTCTCTGCAACTAGGCCCAAACCCCCCTTTTCTACCATGGATTTTCTTCAAACCACATGCATTCAGAATTAGACCATCCCAGCAATGCTCCCAGACCCCTCAACCCACCCCGAAAAATCTAGAAAACCCCCAAACAGCCCCCCAAAAACATGCAATACTGCTAAAAACAAAAACTTTTCCACCAGGGATTTTCTTCAAACCACTTGCAATAAAAATTAGACCTTCCGAGCAGTGCTCCCAGACCCCTCAACCCACCCCAAAAGATCTAGAACACCCCCAAGCACCCCACCAAAAACATGCAAAACTACCAGGCCTAAGTTTCAATCGTGCCAAAACGCTCTCTGCAACTAGGCCCAAACCCCCTTTTTCCACCATGGATTTTCTTCAAACCACTTGCAATCAAAATTAGACCTTCCACAGTGCTCCCAGACCCCTCAACCCACCCCCAAAGATCTAGAACCCCCCCCAATCAGCCACCCAAAAACATGCAATACTGCTAGGCCTAAGATCCAATCTTGCCAAAACGTTCTCTGCAACTAGGCCCAAACCCCCCTTTTCTACCGTGGATTTTCTTCAAACCACTTACATTCAAAATTAGACCATCCCAGCAGTGCTCCCAGACCCCTTAACCCACCCCAAAAAATCTAGAACATCCCAAAACAGCCCCCCAAAAACGTGCAATACTGCTAAAAACAAAATCTTTTCCACCAGGGATTTTCTTCAAACCACTGGCAATCAAAATTAGACCTTCCGAGCAGTGTTCATAGACCCCTCAACCAACCCCCAAACATCTAGAACACCCCCAAGCAGCCTGCCAAAAACATTCATTACTACCAGGCCTAAGTTTCAATCGTGCCAAACCGCTCTATGCAACTAGGCCCAAACCCCCCTTTTCCTACATGGATTTTCTTCAAACCACTTGCAATCAAAATTAGACCTTCCCAGCAGTGCTCACAGACCCCTCAACCCACCCCCAAAGATCTAGAACACCCCCAAGCAGCCCCCTAAAAACATGCAATACTATCAGGCCTAAATTTCAATCGTGCCAAAATGCTCTCTGCAACTAGGCCCAAACCCCCCTTTTCCACCATGGACTTTCTTCAAACGACTTGCAATCAAAATTAGACCTTCCCAGCAGTGCTCCCAGACCCCTCAACCCACCCCAAAAAATCTAGAACACCACCAAACAGCCCCCCAAAAACATGCAAAACTGCTTAAAAAAAACGTTTCCACCAGGGATTTTCTTCAAACCACTTGCAATCAAAAGTAGACCTTCCCAGCAGTGCTCCCAGACCCCTCAACCCAACCCCAAAAATCTAGAATACCCCCAAACAGCCCCCCAAAAACATGAAAAACTGCTTAAAAAAACGTTTCCACCTGGGATTTTCTTCAAACCACTTGCAATCAAAATGAGACCTTCCCAGTCGTGCTCCCAGACCCCTAAACACAACCCCAAAGATCTAGAACACCCCCAAACACCCCCCTAAAAACATGCAATACTGCTGAAAAAAAACGTTTATACCAGGGATTTTCTTCAAACCACTTGCAATCAAAATTAGACCTTCCCAGCAGTGCTCACAGACCCCTCAACTCACCCCAAAGATCTAGAACACCCCCAAGCAGCCCCCTAAAAACATGCAATACTACCAGGCCTAAGTTTCAATTGTGCCAAAATGTTCTCTGCAACTAGGCCCAAACCCCCCTTTTTCACCATGGATTTTCTTCAAACCACTTGCAATCAAGATTAGACATTCCCACCAGTGCTCTCATACCCCTCAACCCACCCCCAAAGATCTAGAACCCCCCCAAGCAGCCGCCCAAAGACATGCAATACTGCTAGGTCTAACATTCAATCTTGCCAAAACATTCTCTGCAACTAGGCCCAAACCCCCCTTTTCTACCATGGATTTTCTTCAAACCACTTGCATTCAGAATTAGACCATCCCAGCAGTGCTCCCAGACCCCTCAACCCACCCCGGAAAATCTAGAACACCCCCAAACAGTCCCCCAAAAACATGCAATACTGCTAAAAACAAAAACTTTTCCAGCAGGGATTTTCTTCGAACCACTTGCAATCAAAATAGACCTTCCGAGCAGTACTCGCAGACCCCTCAACCCACCCCCAAAGATCTAGAACACCCCCAAGCAGCCCCCTAAAAACATGCAATACTATCAGGCCTAAATTTCAATCGTGCCAAAATGCTCTCTGCAACTAGGCCCAAACCCCCCTTTTCCACCATGGACTTTCTTCAAACGACTTGCAATCAAAATTAGACCTTCCCAGCAGTGCTCCCAGACCCCTCAACCCACCCCAAAAAATCTAGAACACCACCAAACAGCCCCCCAAAAACATGCAAAACTGCTTAAAAAAAACGTTTCCACCAGGGATTTTCTTCAAACCACTTGCAATCAAAAGTAGACCTTCCCAGCAGTGCTCCCAGACCCCTCAACCCAACCCCAAAAATCTAGAATACCCCCAAACAGCCCCCCAAAAACATGAAAAACTGCTTAAAAAAACGTTTCCACCTGGGATTTTCTTCAAACCACTTGCAATCAAAATGAGACCTTCCCAGTCGTGCTCCCAGACCCCTAAACACAACCCCAAAGATCTAGAACACCCCCAAACACCCCCCTAAAAACATGCAATACTGCTGAAAAAAAACGTTTATACCAGGGATTTTCTTCAAACCACTTGCAATCAAAATTAGACCTTCCCAGCAGTGCTCACAGACCCCTCAACTCACCCCAAAGATCTAGAACACCCCCAAGCAGCCCCCTAAAAACATGCAATACTACCAGGCCTAAGTTTCAATCGTGCCAAAATGTTCTCTGCAACTAGGCCCAAACCCCCCTTTTTCACCATGGATTTTCTTCAAACCACTTGCAATCAAGATTAGACATTCCCACCAGTGCTCTCATACCCCTCAACCCACCCCCAAAGATCTAGAACCCCCCCAAGCAGCCGCCCAAAGACATGCAATACTGCTAGGTCTAACATTCAATCTTGCCAAAACATTCTCTGCAACTAGGCCCAAACCCCCCTTTTCTACCATGGATTTTCTTCAAACCACTTGCATTCAGAATTAGACCATCCCAGCAGTGCTCCCAGACCCCTCAACCCACCCCGGAAAATCTAGAACACCCCCAAACAGTCACCCAAAAACATGCAATACTGCTAAAAACAAACACTTTTCCAGCAGGGATTTTCTTCGAACCACTTGCAATCAAAATTAGACCTTCCGAGCAGTACTCGCAGACCCCTCAACCCACCCCCAAAGATCTAGAACACCCCCAAGCAGCGCACCGAAAACATGCAATACTACCAGGCCTAAGTTTCAATCGTGCCAAAACGCTCTCTGCAACTAGGCCCAAACCTCTTTTTCCACCATGGATTTTCTTCAAACCACTTGCAATCAAAATTAGACCTACCCAGCAGTGCTCCCAGACCCCTCAACCCACCCCCAAAAATCTAGAACACCCCCAAACATCCCCCCAAAAACATGCAATACTGCTTAAAAAAAACGTTCCTGCCCGGGATTAAATTCAAACCACTTGCAACCAAAATTAGACCTTCCCAGCAGTGCTCACAGACCCCTCAACCCACCCCCAAAGATCTAGAACACCCCCAAGTAGCCCCCTAAAAACATGCAATACTATCAGGCCTAAATTTCAATCGTGCCAAAATGCTCTCTGCAACTAGGCCCAAACCCCCCTTTTCCACCATGGATTTTCTTCAAACCACTTGCAATAAAAATCAGATCTTCCCAGCAGTGCTCCCAGACCCCTCAACCCACCCCAAAAAATCTAGAACACCAACAAACAGCCCCCCAAAAACATGCAAAACTGCTTAAAAAAATCGTTACCACCAGGGATTTTCTTCAAACCACTTGCAATCAAAAGTAGACCTTCCCAGCAGTGCTCCCAGACCCCTCAACCCAACCCCAAAAATCTAGAATACCCCCATACAGCCATCCAAAAACATTCAAAACTGCTTAAAAAAAACATTTCCACCTGGGATTTTCTTCAAACCACTTGCAATCAAAATTAGACCTTCCCACCAGTGCTCCCCGACCCCTCAACCCACCCCCAAAGATCTAGAACCCCCCCAAGCAGCCACCCAAAAACATGCAATACTGCTAGGCCTAAGATTCAATCTTGTCAAAACGTTCTCCGCAATTTGGCCCAAACCCCCCTTTTCCACCATGGATTTTCTTCAAACCACTTGCAATCAAAATTAGACCTTCCCAGCAGTGCTCCCAGACCCCTCAACCCACCCCCAAAAATCTAGAACACCCCCAAACAGCCCCCCAAAAACATGTAATACTGCTAAAAACAAAATCTTTTCCACCAGGGATTTTCTTCAAACCACTTGCAATAAAAATTAGACCTTCCCAGCAGTGCTCCAAGACCCCTCAACCCAACCCCAAAAATCTAGAATACCCCCAAACAGCCCCCCAAAAACATGAAAAACTGCTTAAAAAAACGTTTCCACCTGGGATTTTTTTCAAACAACTTGCAATCAGAATTAGACCATCCCAGCAATGCTCCCAGACACCTCAACCCACCCCGAAAAATCTAGAACACCCCCAAACAGCCCCCCAAAAACATGCAATACTGCTAAAAACAAAAACTTTTCCACCAGGGATTTTCTTCAAACCACTTGCAATCAAAATTAGACCTTCCGAGCAGTGCTCCCAGACCCCTCAACCCACCCCAAAGATCTACAACACCCCCAAGCAGCCCGCCAAAAACATGCAATACTACCAGGCCTAAATTTGAATCGTGCCAAAATGCTCTCTGCAACTAGGCCCAAACCCCCCTTTTCCACCATGGATTTTCTTCACACCACTTGCAATCAAAATTAGACCTTCCCACCAGTGCTCCCAGACCCCTCAACCCACCCAGAAAAATCTAGAACACCCCCAAACAGCCCCCCCAAAACATGCAATACTGCTAAAAACAAAAACTTTTCCACCAGGGATTTTCTTCAAACCACTTGCAATCAAAATTAGACCTTCCCAGCAGTGCCCCCAGACCCCTCAACCCAACCCCAAAAAACTAGAACCCCCCCAAACAGCCCCCCAAAAACATGCAATACTGCTTAAAAAAACGTTTCCACCACGGATTTTCTTCAAACCACTTGCAATCAAAATTAGACCTTCCCAGCAGTGCTCACAGACCCCTCAACCCACCCCCAAAGATCTAGAACACCCCCAAGCATCCCCCTAAAAACATGCAATACTACCAGGTCTAAATTTCAATCGTGCCAAAATGCTCTCTGCAACTTGGCCCAAACCCCCCTTTTCCACCATGGATTTTCTTCAAACCTCTTGCAATATAAATTAGACCTTCCCACCAGTGCTCCCAGACCCCTCAACCTACCCCCAAAGGTCTAGAACGCCCCCCAGCAGCCACCCAAAAACATGCAATACTGCGAGGCCTAAGATTCAATCTTGCCAAAACGTTCTCTGCAACTAGGCCCAAACCCCCCTTTTCTACCATGGATTTTCTTCAAACCACTTGCATTCAAAATTAGACCATCTCAGCAGTGCTCCCAGATCCCTCAACCCACCCCGAAAAATCTAGAACACCCCAAACAGCCCCCCAAAAACATGCAAAACTGCTTAAAAAAACATTTCCACCTGGGATTTTCTTCAAACCACTTGCAATCAAAATTAGACCTTCCGAGCAGTGCTCCCAGACCCCTCAACCCACCCCAAAATATCTAGAACACCCCCAAGCAGCCCGCCAAAAACATGCAATACTACCAGGCCTAAGTTTCAATTGTGCCAAAACGCTCTCTGCAACTAGGTCCAAACCCCCCTTTTCCACCATTGATTTTCTTCAAACCGCTTGCAATCAAAATTAGACCTTCCCAGCAGTGCTCCCAGACCCCTCAACCCACCCCAAAAAATCTAGAACACCCCCAAGCAGCCCGCCAAAAACATGCAATACTACCAGGCCTAAGTTTAAATTGTGCCAAAACGCTCTCTGCAACTAGGTCCAAACTCCCCTTTTCCACCATGGATTTTCTTCAAACCACTTGCAATCAAAATTAGACCTTCCCAGCAGTGCTCCCAGACCCCTCAACCCACCTTCAAAAATCTAGAACACCCCCCAAGCAGCCACCCAAAAACATGCAATACTGCGAGGCCTAAGATTCAATATTGCCAAAACGTTCTCTGCAACTAGGCCCAAACCCCCCTTTTCTACCATGGTTTTTCTTCAAAGCACTTGCATTCAAAATTAGACCATCTCAGCAGTGCTCCCAGACCCCTCAACCCACCCCCAAAGATCTAGAACACCCCAAGGCGGCCCACCAAAACATGCAATACTACCAGGCCTAAGTTTCAATCGTGCCAAAACGCTCTCTGCAACTTATCCCAAACCCCCCTTTTCCACCATGGATTTTCTTCAAACCACTTGCAATCAAAATAAGACCTTCCCTGCAGTGCTCCCAGACCCCTCAACCCACCTTCAAAAATCTAGAACACCCCCAAACAGCCCCCCAAAAACATGCAAAACTGCTTAAAAAAACATTTCCACCTGGGATTTTCTTAAAGCCACTTGCAATCAAAATTAGACCTTCCGAGCAGTGCTCCCAGACCCCTCAACCCACCCCCAAAGATCTAGAACCCCCCCAAGCAGCCACCCAAAAACATGCAAAACTTTTTAAAAAAACGTTTCTACCTGGGATTTTCTTCAAACCACTTGCAATCAAAATTAGACCTTCCCAGCCGCGCTCCCAGACCCCTCAACCCACCCCCAAAAATCTAGAACACCCCCAAACAGCCCCCCAAAAACATGCAAAACTGCTTAAAAAAAACGTTTCCACCTGGGATTTTGTTCAAACCACTTGCAATCAAAATTAGACCTTCCCACCAGTGCTCCCAGACCCCTCAACCCACCCCCAAAAATCTAGAACCCCCCCAAGCAGCCACCCAAAAACATGCAATACTGCTAGGCCTAAGATTCAATCTTGCCAAAACGTTCTCTGCAACTAGGCCCAAACCCCCCTCTTCTACCATGTATTTTCTTCAAACCACTTGCATTCAGAATTAGACCATCCCAGCAATGCTCCCAGACCCCTCAACCCACCCCGAAAAATCTAGAACACCCCCAAACAGCCCCCCAAAAACATGCAATACTGCTAAAAACAAAAGAATTTCCACCAGGGATTTTCTTCAAATCACTTGCAATAAAAATTAGACCTTCCGAGCAGTGCTCCCAGACCCCTCAACTCACCCTAAAGATCTAGAACACCCCCAAGCAGCCCGCCAAAAACATGCAATACTACCAGGCCTAAGTTTCAATCGTGCCAAAACGCTCTCTGCAACTAGGCCCAAACCCCTTTTTCCACCATGGATTTTCTTCAAACCATTTGCAATCAAAAGTAGACCTTCCCACCAGTGCTTCCAGACCCCTCAACCCACCCAAAGATCTAGAACCCCCCCAAGCAGCCACTCAAAAACATGCAATTCTGCTAGGCCTAAGATTCAATCTTGCCAAAACGTTCTCTGCAACTAGGCCCAAACCCCCCTCTTCTACCATGTATTTTCTTCAAACCACTTGCATTCAGAATTAGACCATCCCAGCAATGCTCCCAGACCCCTCAACCCACCCCGAAAAATCTAGAACACCCCCAGACAGCCCCCCAAAAACATGCAATACTGCTAAAAACAAAAAAATTTCCACCAGGGATTTTCTTCAAATCACTTGCAATAAAAATTAGACCTTCCGAGCAGTGCTCCCAGACCCCTCAACCCACCCTAAAGATCTAGAACACCCCCAAGCAGCCCGCCAAAAACATGCAATACTACCAGGCCTAAGTTTCAATCGTGCCAAAACGCTCTCTGCAACTAGGCCCAAACCCCTTTTTCCACCATGGATTTTCTTCAAACCACTTGCAATCAAAATTAGACCTTCACAGCAGTGCTCCCAGACACCTCAACCCACCCCCAAAAATCTAGAACACCCCCAAACAGCCCCCCCCAAAAATGAAATACTGCTTAAAAAAAACATTTCCACCAGGGATTTTCATCAAACAAATTGCAATCAAAAGTAGACCTTCCCAGCAGTACTCAAAGACCCCTCAACCCACCTTCAAAAATCTAGAACACCCCCCCAAGCAGCCACCCAAAAACATGCAATACTGCGAGGCCTAAGATTCAATATTGCCAAAACGTTCTCTGCAACTAGGCCCAAACCCCCCTTTTGTACCATGGTTTTTCTTCAAAGCACTTGCATTCAAAATTAGACCATCTCAGCAGTGCTCCCAGACCCCTCAACCCACCCCGAAAAATCTAGAACATCCCCAAGCAGCCCGCCAAAAACATGCAATACTACCAGGCCTAAGTTTCAATCGTGCCAAAACGCTCTCTGAAACTTATCCCAAACCCCCCTTTTCCACCATGGATTTTCTTCAAACCACTTGCAATCAAAATTAGACCTTCCCAGCAGTGCTCCCAGACCCCTCAACCCACCTTCAAAAATCTAGAACACCCCGAAACAGCCCCCCAAAAACATGCAAAACTGCTTAAAAAAAACATTTCCACCTGGGATTTTCTTAAAGCCACTTGCAATCAAAATTAGACCTTCCGAGCAGTGCTCCCAGACCCCTCAACCCACCCCCAAAGAACTAGAACACCCCAAGGCGGCCCACCAAAACATGCAAAATTACCAGGCATAAATTTCAATCGTGCCAAAACGCTCTCTGCAACTAGGCCCAAACCCCCCTTTTCCACCATGGATTTTCTTCAAACCACTTGCAATCAAAAGTAGACCTTCCCACCAGTGCTTCCAGACCCCTCAACCCACCCCCAAAGATCTAGAACCCCCCCAAGCAGCCACCCAAAAACATGCAAAACTGCTTAAAAAAACGTTTCTACCTGGGATTTTCTTCAAACCACTTGCATTCAGAATTAGACCATCCCAGCAATGCTCCCAGACCCCTCAAACCACCCCGAAAAATCTGGAACACCCCCAAACAGCCCCCCAAAAACATGCAATACTGCTAAAAACAAAAACTTTTCCACCAGGGATTTTCTTCAAATCACTTGCAATAAAAATTAGACCTTCCGAGCAGTGCTCCCAGACCCCTCAACCCACCCCAAAGATCTAGAACACCCCCAAACAGCCCCCTCAAAAAAAGAAATACTGCTTAAAAAAACATTTCCAACAGGGATTTTCATCAAACAAATTGCAATCAAAAGTAGACCTTCCCAGCAGTACTCACAGACCCCTCAACCCACCCCCAAAGATCTAGAACACCCCCAAACAGCCCCCCAAAAACATGCAATACTGCTAAAAACAAAATCTTTTCCACCAGGGATTTTCTTCAAACCAATTGCAATCAAAATTAGACCTTCCGAGCAGTGCTCATAGACCTATCAACCCACCCCCAAACATCTAGAACACCCCCAAGCAGCCCGCCAAAAACATGCATTACTACGAGGCCTAAGTTTCAATTGTGCCAAAATGCTCTATGCAACTAGGCCCAAACCCCCCTTTTCCTACATGGATTTTCTTCAAACCACTTGCAATCAAAATTAGACCTTCCCAGCAGTGCCCCCAGACCCCTCAACCCACCCTCAAAAATCTAGAACACCCCGAAACAGCCCCCCAAAAACATGCAAAACTGCTTAAAAAAACATTTCCACCTGGGATTTTCTTCCAACCACTTGCAATCAAAATTAGACCTTCCCAGCAGTGCTCACAGACCCCTCAACCCACCCCAAAGATCTAGAACACCCCCAAGCAGCCCCCTAAAAACATGCAATACTACCACGCCTAAGTTTCAATCGTGCCAAAATGCTCTCTGCAACTAGGCCCAAACCCCCCTTTTCCACCATGGATTTTCTTCAATCCACTTGCAATCAAAATTAGACCTTCCCACCAGTGCTCCCAAACCCCTCAACCCACCCCCAAAGATCTAAAACACCCCCAAGCAGCCCACCAAAAACAAGCAATACTACCATGCCTAAGTTTCAATTGTGCCAAAATGCTCTCTGCAACTAGGCCCAAACCCCCCTTTTCTACCATGGATTTTCTTCAAACCACATGCATTCAGAATTAGACCATCCCAGCAATGCTCCCAGACCCCTCAACCCACCCCGAAAAATCTAGAAAACCCCCAAACAGCCCCCCAAAAACATGCAATACTGCTAAAAACAAAAACTTTTCCACCAGGGATTTTCTTCAAACCACTTGCAATAAAAATTAGACCTTCCGAGCAGTGCTCCCAGACCCCTCAACCCACCCCAAAAGATCTAGAACACCCCCAAGCACCCCACCAAAAACATGCAAACTACCAGGCCTAAGTTTCAATCGTGCCAAAACGCTCTCTGCAACTAGGCCCAAACCCCCTTTTTCCACCATGGATTTTCTTCAAACCACTTGCAATCAAAATTAGACCTTCCACAGTGCTCCCAGACCCCTCAACCCACCCCCAAAGATCTAGAACCCCCCCCAAGCAGCCACCCAAAAACATGCAATACTGCTAGGCCTAAGATCCAATCTTGCCAAAACGTTCTCTGCAACTAGGCCCAAACCCCCCTTTTCTACCGTGGATTTTCTTCAAACCACTTACATTCAAAATTAGACCATCCCAGCAGTGCTCCCAGACCCCTTAACCCACCCCAAAAAATCTAGAACATCCCAAAACAGCCCCCCAAAAACGTGCAATACTGCTAAAAACAAAATCTTTTCCACCAGGGATTTTCTTCAAACCACTGGCAATCAAAATTAGACCTTCCGAGCAGTGTTCATAGACCCCTCAACCAACCCCCAAACATCTAGAACACCCCCAAGCAGCCTGCCAAAAACATTCATTACTACCAGGCCTAAGTTTCAATCGTGCCAAACCGCTCTATGCAACTAGGCCCAAACCCCCCTTTTCCTACATGGATTTTCTTCAAACCACTTGCAATCAAAATTAGACCTTCCCAGCAGTGCCTCCAGACCCCTCAACCCACCCCCAAAAATCTAGAACACCCCCAAACAGCCCCCCAAAAACATGCAAAACTGCTTAAAAAAACGTTTCCACCTGGGATTTTCTTCAAACCACTTGCAATCAAAATTAGACCTTCCCACCAGTGCTCCCAGACCCATCAACCCACCCCCAAAAATCTAGAACCCCCCCCAAGCAGCCACCCAAAATCATGCAATACTGCTAGGCCTAAGATTCAATCTTGCCAAAACGTTCTCTGCAACTAGGCCCAAACACCCCTTTTCTACCATGGATTTTCTTCAAACCACTTGCATTCAAAATTAGACCATCCCAGCAGTGCTCCCAGACCCCTCAACCCACCCCGAAAAATCTAGAACATCCCCAAACAGCCCCCCAAAAACATGCAATACTGCTAAAAACAAAATCTTTTCCACCAGGGATTTTCTTCAAACCACTTGCAATCAAAATTAGCCCTTCTGAGCAGTGCTCATAGACCCCTCAACCCACCCCCAAAGAACTAAAACACCCCCAAGCAGCCCGCCAAAAACAAGCAATACTACCAGGCCTAAGTTTCAATTGTGCCAAAATGCTCTCTGCAACTAGGCCCAAACCCCCCTTTTCCACCATGGATTTTCTTCAAACCATTTGCAATCAAAAGTAGACCTTCCCACCAGTGCTCCCAGACCCCTCAACCCACCCAAAGATCTAGAACCCCCCCAAGCAGCCACTCAAAAACATGCAATTCTGCTAGGCCTAAGATGCTATCTTGCCAAAACATTCTCTGCAACTAGGCCCAAACCCCCCTTTTCTAACATGGTTTTTCTTCAAAGCACTTTGATTCAAAATTAGACCATCTCAGCAGTGCTTCCAGACCCCTCAACCCACCCCCAAAGATCTAGAACCCCCCCAAGCAGCCACCCAAAAACATGCAAAACTGCTTAAAAAAACGTTTCTACCTGGGATTTTCTTCAAACCACTTGCAATCAAAATTAGACCTTCCCAGCCGCGCTCCCAGACCCCTCAACCCACCCCCAAAAATCCAGAACACCCCCCAAACACCCCCCTAAAAACATGCAATACTGCTTAAAAAAACGTTTACACCAGGGATTTTCTTCAAACAACTTGCAATAAAAATTAGACCTTCCCACCAGTGCTCCCAGACCCCTCAACCCACCCCCAAAGATCTAGAACCCCCCCAAGCAGCCACTCAAAAACATGCAACACTGCTAGGCCTAAGATTCTATCTTGCCAAAACATTCTCTTCAACTAGGCCCAAACCCCCCTTTTCTACATTGGATTTTCTTCAAACCACTTGCATTCAGAATTAGACCATCCCAGCAATGCTCCCAGACCCCTCAACCCACCCCGAAAAATCTGGAACACCCCCAAACAGCCCCCCAAAAACATGCAATACTGCTAAAAACAAAAACTTTTCCACCAGGGATTTTCTTCAAATCACTTGCAATAAAAATTAGACCTTCCGAGCAGTGCTCCCAGACCCCTCAACCCACCCCAAAGATCTAGAACACCCCCAAACAGCCCCCCAAAAAATGAAATACTGCTTAAAAAAACATTTCCACCAGGGATTTTCATCAAACAAATTGCAATCAAAAGTAGACCTTCCCAGAAGTACTCACAGACCCCTCAACCCACCCCCAAAGATCTAGAACACACCCAAGCAGCCCCCTAAAGACATGCAATACTACCAGGCCTAAGTTTCAATCATGCCAAAATGGTTTCTGCAACTAGGCCCAAACCCCCCTTTTCCCCCATGGATTTTCTTCAAACCACTAGCAATCAAAATTAGACCTTCCCACCAGTGCTCCAAGACCCCTCAACCCACCCCCAAAGATCTAGAACCACCCCCCCAAGCAGCCACCAAAAAAAATGCAATACTGCTAGGCCTAAGATTCAATCTTGCCAAAACGTTCTCTGCAACTATGTCAGATATGATCAAGCACTCTTACCTGAGCTGAACACCAACCTTACCTGTAAGGTGTTTGATCGGTTTTGCAGAGACGCTATAGACCAATCCCCCAAAACCCTACCTTTTCAGCCAGTGATTCTTAACAACACACTAGGATGATGGGTAGCAGCCAGGGAGAGAGGCCGGATCTGACGCTACTTGTTGTCTAGTAGTCGACCTGAAAACATATACAAGAATGTAATTTTAGCAAAAGTCTATGTCTCTTTAATCTCCTATCTACTCCTCTAACTCTTCCTTGACTTTTGGGGAGGCAGTCTCCTACCTGCGAACTACTCGTTAGGTCTTCGCGTCCTGGATGTCGTCGTCGTGGTGTGCGCAAGGGTTGAGGTCTTCAGTTGAAGGTGGTTGACTTGTCCGCCTCCAGTTTTGAGTTTGAAACTTCTATGAAAAGAAACAACACTTATTTGCACTTTTCTTAACCCTCACTTTTACCTGTTATCTATAATAACTTAAAAGTAAATCCTACTCACTTCCTTTCCCTGCTTTGGTAGGTTTATCACGACTTTTCCATAAAAGATCAAAACTATTGCGATTCCGACTGAAACTTCTGAAAACTCTGTGAGGATGAATATTATCTAAACACTCTCTTTAAGATGCATCATCTAGGTTGTCAAACATTAACACTCATGTTCGAATTAAACCTTGACTTGGTTCACAGAAGAATAAAACAAAGAATACCCATAAACATTCTTGTTCGAATTAGTCCTTAACTTGGTTTTCAAATGAATACCCTGAAAATAATCAAAGTTCAAAACAAGTCTCTTGGATCCTTGCGTTGGGCGCCTTGAAGAGAAACAAGTACTTAGCTTTCAATCCAAGCTGTCTGAGCTGTCTGATGATTGCTGACTCTGACTCAGTTCCAGATCTCCGATGCTGAACGCGAGCTCTTCCATGCAGGTGTTGACTCCGGGACACTCCGAAGACCAAGCGTCTTCTAGAACCTTGGGTGTGGCTTTTATAGTCTAGCCACACCCAAGGACGTCAGGAAACGGCTGCGTGCCACGCCCAAAGTCCGCCGAGCACTCCGAGAATGGAGCGCTGAATCATTCTGCATCGCGCACCAAAAAGATGCGTGTTGTTTTTTAAAGCGCGTCTTTTTTCCTTTTCTTGATGCAACACCAAAGCGCGTCTTTTTCCCCTTGAATGTCTACACGGAGTACCACATAAATAATGCAGCCAATCATAATAAACATATAAAGGCATTGGTTTGAAACATGCATATAACAGTGAACATCAACCATTATTAATGACTTTACATGCTAACCCTTTTTTCCCTTTTAGGTACAGGCGTGCAGGTTGCACGGGACAGGGGTGGGTTTCCTCGAAGGGTGTTCTAAGCTCGTTTTTGGGCTTGGAAAGACGGTGTCATGACAGTACCCTCCCCGTAGAATCCCCCCTAATACCATTGGAATTGGCTTTGGTTTGTCTGGGAAACGATTATGAAAGGTCTTTAGGACTTTGGGAGAGTTTTTTAGATTCTCTAGAGGCTCCCAGGAGCGATCCTCTGGACCATAGCCCTTCCAGTCCACCAAGTAAAACAATTTCCCTTTCTTTCTTTTGGAATCTAAAACTGCCTTTACCTCGTATTCCAAATCCCCCTCTACTTCAATTGCAGGTGGCTTACTAAGCTTCCGAGTGTCAGGATCATAAGGTTTCAATAGTGAGACGTGAAAAACTGGGTGGATACGATAAGAATCAGGTAGTTTCAACTTCATGCTGACTGGATTAACAATCTTTTCTATCGGAAAAGGTCCTATGAATCGAGGACGAAATGTCTTATGACTTTTCAGCCTTAAGTTTTTTGTGGCTAGCCATACATTGTCACCCACTGAATATGCGGGCTGCATAGACCGATTTTTATCAGCAAATCTCTTTTGTACTTCTTTTGCAAGAACTAACTGCTGTTGAGCTTCTAGTTGAATAGAGACCAGATTGTTTACAAAATCTGTGACTGCAGGCATATCAGAAACCTTTTTATCTATACCTAGCATGTCTTTAGGATGGAAACCATGGACACAGAAAAAGGGTGACATACCAGTTGAAGAATTGTTGGAATTATTATAAGCGAATTCAGCGGCCCAAATGATATCTGACCATTCCTGATCATGGGTGGTTAGCAAACAGCGCAGAAGCTGTTCCACTGTCTGATTTGTGCGTTCTGTTAGTCCATCAGTTTGCGGATGATAACTGGACGACATGCGCATTTCCATCTTTAATGATTTCCCTAGACCTTGCCAAAAATGTGACACAAACTGTGAACCCCTATCTGATAACACCACAGATGGGATTCCATGTAACCTAACAATTTGTGAGACAAAAATGTGTGCTAACTCCAAGGCAGAAGGAAGCTTTTTTAAAGGAATGAAATGAGCATATCTAGAAAAGTGGTCCACTATTGTAAGAATGGTGGTAAAACCTGAAGTGGTGCGAGGCAATTCTACAATGAAATCTAAGGATACCGTATGCCAAGGCTGAGGAGGAACTGGCAAAGGCATAAGTAGTCCAGATGGAGATTTATGAACCGCCTTATTCCTGCTACAGACGGTGCATGTTTGCACATATTTCTGAATGTCCTTCAGCATGGTCTGCCACC
This sequence comes from Lissotriton vulgaris, assembly GCF_964263255.1. Lineage (NCBI taxonomy): Eukaryota > Metazoa > Chordata > Amphibia > Caudata > Salamandridae > Lissotriton > Lissotriton vulgaris. The sequence continues at coordinate 171,296,001 of NC_141688.1, forward strand.
AAAAGTGTCTTTTTATGAGTTGGTACATTTTGGTTACCCCTGGGTGAATTGACAGCATAGAATCATGATAATTTTGCATCACTTTTTCTTGTAAAATTGCTTCGGGAACAAACACTTGGTCATTCATAAACAGCAAATTATCTTTCCATTGTAACAAAGGAAAAAGCTTATTCCATTCATCTTTTGTATGATTTTGTAAGGCTTTCTCAATATCAGGCAAAACGTCTGAGTTAACAAGACCAATCTGAAACCTATCCTCTGAAATTATAGGGTGTAACTTTTCTTTTTGTAGATTTAGGTCATCACTTAAACCGATTCTAGATAAAGCATCGGCTTTGTTATTTTCTTTTCCTGGTCGATAAGTTATGATGAAATCATAATCATTAAAAAACAAAGTCCAGCGCAGCTGGCGAGGAGTCAAAGCTTTAGCAGATCTAAGTGTTTGTAGATTCCTGTGATCTGTATATATGGTCACTGGATGTCGAGCCCCTAGCAAGTAGTGCCGCCATTCTTTGAACACAGCTTTTATAGCCAATAACTCTCGGTCTGCAATTGCATAGTTCTGATCAGGAGGGGTTAATTTTCTAGAATAGTATGCAATGGGGTGCAACTGTCCGGTTTTTATACTTCTCTGAGATAAGATTCCTCCTATGGCGAATTGTGAAGCATCAGCTTCTACTATGAACGGCTGAGAGGGGTCAGGATGTTTTAACACTGGGGCTGTCACAAATTGGTCTTTTAAATCTTGAAAAGCTTGTTCACTTTCTGAAGCCCATTCAAATTTCGTGTTCTTGCGTAACAATTTTGTGATAGGCGTAACTTTTTGAGAAAAGTCCTTAATGAAACGCCTATAAAAATTCGCAAAACCCAGAAAACTCTGTATTTGCTTTACTGAAGAGGGACTGGGCCATTCTATTATTGCCTTGACTTTCTTTGGGTCCATTTCAATTCCAGCCGGACTGAGGATATACCCCAGAAAGTCAACTGTGGTCACATGGAACAAACTCTTTTCGAGTTTGACAAATAAAGAATTTTGTAAAAGCTGTTGAAGAATGGCTCGTACTTGCTTTACATGCTCAGATTGGTTTTTTGAATAGATTAGGATATCATCAATGTATACAATACAGCAAATATCCAAAAAATCTCTTAGCACCTCATTTATAAAAAACTGGAACGCTGCTGGTGCATTGCAAAGTCCGAAGGGCATCACCTGGTATTCATATAAACCGAATTTAGTTCTAAAGGCTGTTTTCCATTCGTCGCCCTCTCGGACTCGCACCAAATGATATGCGCCTCGCAGATCCAGTTTTGTATAAATGGTGGCGTCTTTGATCTGATCAAGTAAGGTTGGAATCAAAGGTAAGGGATATCGGTTCTTGACCGTCACATTGTTGATGGCACGATAGTCGATGCAGGTGCGCAATTCTCCTCCCTTCTTTGGGATGAAGAAGAGAGGAGAAGAGACCGGAGACTTAGAATGTCGAATGAACCCATTGGCCAAGTATTCATCCAAATACTTTCGTAGATGTTCATTTTCTTTCTCTGTTAACGAGTAAATTCGACTGCAGGGCAAAGATGCCCCAGGGACCAAATCTATTTGACAGTCAAAATCTCTATGAGGAGGCAATGTCTCTGCCTTTTTCTTGTCAAATACATCCAACAAGTCTTGGTATTCCTCTGGTACCCCTGCAACCACTAGAACACTCTTGGATTTCTTTGGAAAGTCATATCCCTGAATTAACAATTCTGAACCTGGGAATTGTTTGAAACACTTAGCATGACAATAATCGGATTTAAACAAAATACTCCTATTAGTCCAATCTATATACGGATTATGTAAAACTAGCCATGGAATCCCCAGAATCAAACCGAATTGAGGTGCATCAATAATGTCAAAAGTTATTTCCTCTATGTGTTTTTCTGCACAAGTCATGTTCAACATCTCGGTATGATATTGTATGAGTCCTGACGTGAGTTCCTTACCGTCCACTGCTCTTACTACTTCTGGTGAGTCTTTAACTATTTGTTCTAGGCCTAACTTCTGAAATAATTTAGTGTCGATGAAATTTCCAGTTGCTCCGGAATCAATTAAGGCATCTATGGACCAAGACCGTTCCTTATTCAGTTGAGACTGAAGAAGAATACGCATACTGAGGTGACAATGAGAGGCAGTTGGAGCTAAGGAGGCCAAAGTGATAGATGGACTCGGTAGATTGACCTCTGTATCTACCGAGAGGGCTAGTTTTCCGACTGCTGCATAATTGCAACTTCTGAAAACTTGGTCTTAGGCCTTACTGGACGTGTGGGACAATCTTTAATAAAGTGCCCGGTTTTCCCACAGTACATACATTGGTTCAGTTTTCGACGCTTCTCTCTCTCATCCTTAGTGAGGGGTCCTCTAATTGTGCCTATTTGCATTGGCTCCACTGGATCAAGTTTAGAGGGAGAAGGCTCTGTTCTTACATTCCCTTTTTCTTTGAAGATCATCATTCTAAAGTCTGATTTCCCCCTTTCTCCTTTCCTTTCTGAAATTCTGTGATTTAATTTTACTACCAGATCTATGAATTCCTCGCAATCAGTAGGTGGATCTAAAATTTGCGTTATCATGTCTTTTAAATCATCGCGTAAACCACGATAGAACAATGATACTCTTTTCTCCTCAGGCCACTCTGCTTCAATAACCAGTCTGTTAAAAATTGAAATATAATGCAGAAGATCTGAAGATCCCTGCTTTAAATTAAGCAGCTCATGATCTGCTGATTGTACAAATACATGTTTGGCAAACAATTTCTTCATTGCTCTTTTGAATCTTCTAAAATCAGTTAATATTGGGTCATTCCTTTCTACATAAGGCACGGACCATAAAGCAGCGTCTCCACCTAAATAGGACAAGATGAATGCCACCTTAGAGGAATCATCGGGAAACGCTGTAGGTTTTGCCACAAAATGCAACTGACACTGATTTAAGAAGATAGTGAATTTGTTACAATCCCCATAAAACCTCTCAGGTGGTGCTAATGGGATAGATACTGGAGTAACCACCTGAATTTGAGGATTTCCTGAAGTATTAGAGTTTGCTTCCCCACTATACAGAGTATGCATAGTTGGCTGAAAGATTGGTGGTTTCATATAAGATTTTTTATCAGAAGTAAAAGTCCAGGTCTGAGGACTTGGTGTAATCCTATTTTGAATTGCAGTAACATCCTTCCTTAGTTCCGCATTTTCTGCCCTGATTTCTAATAGTACAGTAGCTAAATCCTGCAACGTTATTTGCGGGGATTCATCCATAGCGTCTGGGCAAAACTTTGCCGTGGGCTTGGTCTTCTGTCAGATATGATCAAGCACTCTTACCTGAGCTGAACACCAACCTTACCTGTAAGGTGTTTGATCGGTTTTGCAGAGACGCTATAGACCAATCCCCCAAAACCCTACCTTTTCAGCCAGTGATTCTTAACAACACACTAGGATGATGGGTAGCAGCCAGGGAGAGAGGCCGGATCTGACGCTACTTGTTGTCTAGTAGTCGACCTGAAAACATATACAAGAATGTAATTTTAGCAAAAGTCTATGTCTCTTTAATCTCCTATCTACTCCTCTAACTCTTCCTTGACTTTTGGGGAGGCAGTCTCCTACCTGCGAACTACTCGTTAGGTCTTCGCGTCCTGGATGTCGTCGTCGTGGTGTGCGCAAGGGTTGAGGTCTTCAGTTGAAGGTGGTTGACTTGTCCGCCTCCAGTTTTGAGTTTGAAACTTCTATGAAAAGAAACAACACTTATTTGCACTTTTCTTAACCCTCACTTTTACCTGTTATCTATAATAACTTAAAAGTAAATCCTACTCACTTCCTTTCCCTGCTTTGGTAGGTTTATCACGACTTTTCCATAAAAGATCAAAACTATTGCGATTCCGACTGAAACTTCTGAAAACTCTGTGAGGATGAATATTATCTAAACACTCTCTTTAAGATGCATCATCTAGGTTGTCAAACATTAACACTCATGTTCGAATTAAACCTTGACTTGGTTCACAGAAGAATAAAACAAAGAATACCCATAAACATTCTTGTTCGAATTAGTCCTTAACTTGGTTTTCAAATGAATACCCTGAAAATAATCAAAGTTCAAAACAAGTCTCTTGGATCCTTGCGTTGGGCGCCTTGAAGAGAAACAAGTACTTAGCTTTCAATCCAAGCTGTCTGAGCTGTCTGATGATTGCTGACTCTGACTCAGTTCCAGATCTCCGATGCTGAACGCGAGCTCTTCCATGCAGGTGTTGACTCCGGGACACTCCGAAGACCAAGCGTCTTCTAGAACCTTGGGTGTGGCTTTTATAGTCTAGCCACACCCAAGGACGTCAGGAAACGGCTGCGTGCCACGCCCAAAGTCCGCCGAGCACTCCGAGAATGGAGCGCTGAATCATTCTGCATCGCGCACCAAAAAGATGCGTGTTGTTTTTTAAAGCGCGTCTTTTTTCCTTTTCTTGATGCAACACCAAAGCGCGTCTTTTTCCCCTTGAATGTCTACACGGAGTACCACATAAATAATGCAGCCAATCATAATAAACATATAAAGGCATTGGTTTGAAACATGCATATAACAGTGAACATCAACCATTATTAATGACTTTACATGCTAACCCTTTTTTCCCTTTTAGGTACAGGCGTGCAGGTTGCACGGGACAGGGGTGGGTTTCCTCGAAGGGTGTTCTAAGCTCGTTTTTGGGCTTGGAAAGACGGTGTCATGACAAACTAGGCCCAAACCCCCCTTTTCTATCATGGATTTTCTTCAAACCACTTGCATTCAAAATTAGACCATCCCAGCAGTGCTCCCAGACCCCTTAACCCACCCCGAAAAATCTAGAACATCCCCAAACAGCCCCCCAAAAACGTGCAATACTGCTAAAAACAAAATCTTTTCCACCAGGGATTTTCTTCAAACTACTTGCAATAAAAATTAGACCTTCCGAGCAGTGCTCCCAGACCCCTCAATCCACCCCAAAAGATCTAGAACACCCCCAAGCACCCCACCAAAAACATGCAATACTACCAGGCCTAAGTTTAAATCGTGCCAAAACGCTCTCTGCAACTAGGCCCAAACCCCCTTTTTCCACCATGGATTTTCTTCAAACCACTTGTAATCAAAATTAGACCTTCCACCAGTGCTCCCAGACCCCTCAACCCACCCCCAAAGATCTAGAACCCCCCCCCCCAAGCAGCCACCCAAAAACATGCAATACTGCTAGGCCTAAGATTCAATCTTGCCAAAACGTTCTCTGCAACTAGGCCCAAACCCCCCTTTTCTACCATGGATTTTCTTCAAACCACTTACTTTCAAAATTAGACCATCCCAGCAGTGCTCCCAGACCCCTTAACCCACCCCAAAAAATCTAGAACATCCCAAAACAGCCCCCCAAAAACGTGCAATACTGCTAAAAACAAAATCTTTTCCACCAGGGATTTTCTTCAAACCACTCGCAATCAAAATTAGACCTTCCGAGCAGTGCTCATAGACCCCTCAACCAACCCCCAAACATCTAGAACACCCCCAAGCAGCCTGCCAAAAACATGCATTACTACCAGGCCTAAGTTTCAATCGTGCCAAACCGCTCTATGCAACTAGGCCCAAACCCCCCTTTTCCTACATGGATTTTCTTCAAACCACTTGCAATCAAAATTAGACCTTCCCAGTAGTGCCCCCAGACTCCTCAACCCACCCCCAAAAATCTAGAACACCCCTAAACAGCCCCCCAAAAACATGCAAAACTGCTTAAAAAAACGTTTCCACCTGGGATTTTCTTCAAACCACTTGCAATCAAAATTAGACCTTCCCACCAGTGCTCCCAGACCCCTCAACCCACCCCCAAAAATCTAGAACCCCCCCAAGCAGCCACCCAAAAACATGCAATACTGCTAGGCCTAAGATTCAATCTTGCCAAAGCGTTCTCTGCAACTAGGCCCAAACCCCCCTTTTCTACCATGGATTTTCTTCAAACCACTTGCATTCAAAATTAGACTATCTCAGCAGTGCTCCCAGACCCCTCAACCCACCCCGAAAAATCTAGAACATCCCCAAACAGCCCCCCAAAAACATGCAATACTGCTAAAAACAAAATCTTTTCCACCAGGGATTTTCTTCAAACCACTTGCAATCAAAATTAGCCCTTCCGAGCAGTGCTCATAGACCCCTCAACCCACCCCCAAAGATCTAAAACACCCCCAAGCAGCCCGCCAAAAACAAGCAATACTACCAGGCCTAAGTTTCAATTGTGCCAAAATGCTCCCTGCAACTAGGCCCAAACCCCCCTTTTCCACCATGGATTTTCTTCAAACCATTTGCAATCAAAAGTAGACCTTCCCACCAGTGCTCCCAGACCCCTCAACCCACCCAAAGATCTAGAACCCCCCCAAGCAGCCACTCAAAAACATGCAATTCTGCTAGGCCTAAGATTCAATCTTGCCAAAACGTTCTCTGCAACTAGGCCCAAACCCCCCTTTTCTACCATGGATTTTCTTCAAACCACTTGCATTCAGAATTAGACCATCCCAGCAATGCTCCCAGACCCCTCAACCCACCCCGAAAAATCTAGAACACCCCCAAACAGCCCCCCAAAAACATGCAATACTGCTAAAAACAAAATCTTTTCCACCAGGGATTTTCTTCAAATCACTTGCAATAAAAATTAGACCTTCTGAGCAGTGCTCCCAGACCCCTCAACCCAACCCAAAGATCTAGAACACCCCCAAGCAGCCCGCCAAAAACTGCAATACTACCAGGCCTAAGTTTCAAACGTGCCAAAACGCTCTCTGCAACTAGGCCCAAAACCCCTTTTTCCACATGGATTTTCTTCAAACCACTTGCAATCAAAATTAGACCTTCACAGCAGTGCTCCCATACACCTCAACCCACCCCCAAATATCTGGAACACCCCCAAACAGCCCCCCCCCAAAAATGAAATACTGCTTAAAAAAAACATTTCCACCAGGGATTTTCATCAAAGAAATTGCAATCAAAAGTAGACCTTCCCAGCAGTACTCACAGACCCCTCAACCCACCCCCAAAGATCTAAAACACCCCCAAGCAGCCCCCTAAAGACATGCAATACTACCAGGCCTAAGTTTCAATCGTGCCAAAATGGTTTCTGCAACTAGGCCCAAACCCCCCTTTTCCACCATGGATTTTCTTCAAACCACTCGCAATCAAAATTAGACCTTCCCACCAGTGCTCCCAGACCCCTCAACCCACCCCCAAAGATCTAGAACCCCCCCCCAAGCAGCCACCCAAAAACATGCAATACTGCTAGGCCTAAGATTCAATCTTGCCAAAACGTTCTCTGCAACTAGGCCCAACCCCCCCTTTTTTATCATGGATTTTCTTCAAACCACTTGCATTCAAAATTAGACCATCCCAGCAGTGCTCCCAGACCCCTCAACCCACCCCGAAAAATCTAGAACATCCCCAAGCAGCCCGCCAAAAACATGCAATACTACCAGGCCTAAGTTTCAATCGTGCCAAAACGCTCTCTGCAACTTATCCCAAACCCCCCTTTTCCACCATGGATTTTCTTCAAACCACTTGCAATCAAAATTAGACCTTCCCAGCAGTGCTCCCAGACCCCTCAACCCACCTTCAAAAATCTAGAACAACCGAAACAGCCCCCCAAAAACATGCAAAACTGCTTAAAAAAAACATTTCCACCTGGGATATTCTTAAAGCCACTTGCAATCAAAATTAGACCTTCCGAGCAGTGCTCCCAGACCCCTCAACCCACCCCCAAAGATCTAGAACACCCCAAGGCGGCCCACCAAAGCATGCAAAACTACCAGGCATAAGTTTCAATCGTGCCAAAACGCTCTCTGCAACTAGGCCCAAACCCCCCTTTTCCACCATGGATTTTCTTCAAACCACTTGCAATCAAAAGTAGACCTTCCCACCAGTGCTTCCAGACCCCTCAACCCACCCCCAAAGATCTAGAACCCCCCCAAGCAGCCACCCAAAAACATGCAAAACTGCTTAAAAAAACGTTTCTACCTGGGATTTTCTTCAAACCACTTGCAATCAAAATTAGACCTTCCCAGCCGCGCTCCCAGACCCCTCAACCCACCCCCAAAAATCCAGAACACCCCCCAAACACCCCCCTAAAAACATGCAATACTGCTTAAAAAAACGTTTACACCAGGGATTTTCTTCAAACAACTTGCAATAAAAATTAGACCTTCCCACCAGTGCTCCCAGACCCCTCAACCCACCCCCAAAGATCTAGAACCCCCCCAAGCAGCCACTCAAAAACATGCAACACTGCTAGGCCTAAGATTCTATCTTGCCAAAACATTCTCTGCAACTAAGCCCAAACCCCCCTTTTCTACCATGGATTTTCTTCAAACCACTTGCATTCAGAATTAGACCATCCCAGCAATGCTCCCAGACCCCTCAACCCATCCCGAAAAATCTGGAACACCCCCAAACAGCCCCCCAAAAACATGCAATACTGCTAAAAACAAAAACTTTTCCACCAGGGATTTTCTTCAAATCACTTGCAATAAAAATTAGACCTTCCGAGCAGTGCTCCCAGACCCCTCAACCCACCCCAAAGATCTAGAACACCCCCAAACAGCCCCCCCAAAAAATTAAATACTGCTTAAAAAAAACATTTCCTCCAGGGATTTTCATCAAACAAATTGCAATCAAAAGTAGACCTTCCCAGCAGTACTCACAGACCCCTCAACCCACCCCCAAAGATCTAGAACACCCCCAAGCAGCCCCCTAAAGACATGCAATACTACCAGGCCTAAGTTTCAATCGTGCCAAAATGGTTTCTGCAACTAGGCCCAAACCCCCCTTTTCCACCATGGATTTTCTTCAAACCACTTGCAATCAAAATTAGACCTTCCCACCAGTGCTCCCAGACCCCTCAACCCACCCCCAAAGATCTAGAACCCCCCCCCCCCCCCAAGCAGCCACCAAAAAACATGCAATACTGCTAGGCCTAAGATTCAATTGTGCCAAAATTCTCTCTGCAACTAGGCCCAAACCCCCCTTTTCCACCATGGATTTTCTTCAAACCATTTGCAATCAAAAGTAGACCTTCCCACCAGTGCTCCCAGACCCCTCAACCCACCCAAAGATCTAGAACCCCCCCAAGCAGCCACTCAAAAGCATGCAATTCTGCTAGGCCTAATATTCAATCTTGCCAAAACGTTCTCTGCAACTAGGCCCAAACCCCCCTTTTCTACCATGGATTTTCTTCAAACCACTTGCATTCAGAATAAGACCATCCCAGCAATGCTCCCAGACCCCTCAACCCACCCCGAAAAATCTAAAACACCCACAAACAGCCCCCCAAAAACATGCAATACTGCTAAAAACAAAAACCTTTCCACCAGGGATTTTCTTCAAACCACTTGCAATCAAAATTAGACCTTCCCACCAGTGCTCCCAGACCCCTCAACCCACCCCCAAAAATCTAGAACACCCCCAAACAGCCCCCCAAAAACATGCAAAACTACTTAAAAAAACGTTTCCACCTGGGATTTTCTTCCAACCACTTGCAATCAAAGTTAGACCTTCCAATCAGTGCTCCCAGACCCCTCAACCCACCCCCAAAAATCTAGAACACCCCCAAGCAGCCCCCTAAAAACAAGCAATACTACCAGGCCTAAGTTTCAATCGGGCCAAAATGCTCTCTGCAACTAGGCCCAAACCCCCCTTTTCCACCCTGGATTTTGTTCAAACCACTAGCAATCAAAATGAGACCTTCCCAGCAGTGCCCCCAGACCCCTCAACCCAACCCCAAAAATCTAGAACACCCCGAAACAGCCCCCCAAAAACATGCAAAACTGCTTAAAAAAACATTTCCACCTGGGATTTTCTTCAAACTACTTGCAATCAAAATTAGACCTTCCCAGCAGTGCTCACAGACCCCTCAACCCACCCCAAAGATCTAGAACACCCCCAAGCAGCCCCCTAAAAACATGCAATACTACCACGCCTAAGTTTCAATCATGCCAAAATGCTCTCTGCAACTAGGCCCAAACCCCCCTTTTCCACCATGGATTTTCTTCAATCCACTTGCAATCAAAATTAGACCTTCCCACCAGTGCTCCCAAACCCCTCAACCCACCCTCAAAGATCTAGAACCCCCCGAAGCAGCAACTCAAAAACATGCAATACTGCTAGGCCTAAGATTCAATCTTGCCAAAACGTTCTCTGCAACTAGGCCCAAACCCCCCTTTTCTACCATGGATTTTCTTCAAACCACATGCATTCAGAATTAGACCATCCCAGCAATGCTCCCAGACCCCTCAACCCACCCCGAAAAATCTAGAACACCCCCAAACAGCCCCCCAAAAACATGCAATACTGCTAAAAACAAAAACTTTTCCACCAGGGATTTTCTTCAAACCACTTGCAATAAAAATTAGACCTTCCGAGCAGTGCTCCCAGACCCCTCAACCCACCCCAAAAGATCTAGAACACCCCCAAGCACCCCACCAAAAACATGCAATACTACCAGGCCTAAGTTTCAATCGTGCCAAAACGCTCTCTGCAACTAGGCCCAAACCCCCTTTTTCCACCATGGATTTTCTTCAAACCACTTGCAATCAAAATTAGACCTTCCACCAGTGCTCCCAGACCCCTCAACCCACCCCCAAAGATCTAGAACCCCCCCCCAAGCAGCCACCCAAAAACATGCAATAATGCTAGGCCTAAGATTCAATCTTGCCAAAACGTTCTCTGCAACTAGGCCCAAACCCCCCTTTTCTACCATGGATTTTCTTCAAACCACTTACATTCAAAATTAGACCATCCCAGCAGTGCTCCCAGACCCCTTAACCCACCCCAAAAAATCTAGAACATCCCAAAACAGCCCCCCAAAAACGTGCAATACTGCTAAAAACAAAATCTTTTCCACCAGGGATTTTCTTCAAACCACTGGCAATCAAAATTAGACCTTCCGAGCAGTGCTCATAGACCCCTCAACCAACCCCCAAACATCTAGAACACCCCCAAGCAGCCTGCCAAAAACATGCATTACTACCAGGCCTAAGTTTCAATCGTGCCAAACCGCTCTATGCAACTAGGCCCAAACCCCCCCTTTTCCTACATGGATTTTCTTCAAACCACTTGCAATCAAAATTAGACCTTCCCAGCAGTGCCCCCAGACCCCTCAACCCACCCCCAAAAATCTAGAACACCCCCAAACAGCCCCACAAAAACATGCAAAACTGCTTAAAAAAACGTTTCCACCTGGGATTTTCTTCAAACCACTTGCAATCAAAATTAGACCTTCCCACCAGTGCTCCCAGACCCCTCAACCCACCCCCAAAAATCTAGAACCCCCCCAAGCAGCCACCCAAAAACATGCAATACTGCTAGGCCTAAGATTCAATCTTGCCAAAGCGTTCTCTGCAACTAGGCCCAAACCCCCCTTTTCTACCATGGATTTTCTTCAAACCACTTGCATTCAAAATTAGACTATCTCAGCAGTGCTCCCAGACCCCTCAACCCACCCCGAAAAATCTAGAACATCCCCAAACAGCCCCCCAAAAACATGCAATACTGCTAAAAACAAAATCTTTTCCACCAGGGATTTTCTTCAAACCACTTGCAATCAAAATTAGCCCTTCCGAGCAGTGCTCATAGACCCCTCAACCCACCCCCAAAGATCTAAAACACCCCCAAGCAGCCCGCCAAAAACAAGCAATACTACCAGGCCTAAGTTTCAATTGTGCCAAAATGCTCTCTGCAACTAGGCCCAAACCCCCTTTTTCCACCATGGATTTTCTTCAAACCATTTGCAATCAAAATTAGACCTTCCCAGCAGTGCCCCCAGACCCCTCAACCCACCCCCAAAAATCTAGAACACCCCCAAACAGCCCCACAAAAACATGCAAAACTGCTTAAAAAAACGTTTCCACCTGGGATTTTCTTCAAACCACTTGCAATCAAAATTAGACCTTCCCACCAGTGCTCCCAGACCCCTCAACCCACCCAAAGATCTAGAACCCCCCCAAGCAGCCACTCAAAAACATGCAATTCTGCTAGGCCTAAGATTCAATCTTGCCAAAACGTTCTCTGCAACTAGGCCCAAACCCCCCTTTTCTACCATGGATTTTCTTCAAACCACTTGCATTCAGAATTAGACCATCCCAGCAATGCTCCCAGACCCCTCAACCCACCCCGAAAAATCTAGAACACCCCCAAACAGCCCCCCAAAAACATGCAATACTGCTAAAAACAAAAACTTTTCCACCAGGGATTTTCTTCAAATCACTTGCAATAAAAATTAGACCTTCTGAGCAGTGCTCCCAGACCCCTCAACCCAACCCAAAGATCTAGAACACCCCCAAGCAGCCCGCCAAAAACTGCAATACTACCAGGCCTAAGTTTCAAACGTGCCAAAACGCTCTCTGCAACTAGGCCCAAAACCCCTTTTTCCACATGGATTTTCTTCAAACCACTTGCAATCAAAATTAGACCTTCACAGCAGTGCTCCCATACACCTCAACCCACCCCCAAATATCTGGAACACCCCCAAACAGCCCCCCCCAAAAATGAAATACTGCTTAAAAAAAACATTTCCACCAGGGATTTTCATCAAAGAAATTGCAATCAAAAGTAGACCTTCCCAGCAGTACTCACAGACCCCTCAACCCACCCCCAAAGATCTAAAACACCCCCAAGCAGCCCCCTAAAGACATGCAATACTACCAGGCCTAAGTTTCAATCGTGCCAAAATGGTTTCTGCAACTAGGCCCAAACCCCCCTTTTCCACCATGGATTTTCTTCAAACCACTCGCAATCAAAATTAGACCTTCCCACCAGTGCTCCCAGACCCCTCAACCCACCCCCAAAGATCTAGAACCCCCCCCCAAGCAGCCACCCAAAAACATGCAATACTGCTAGGCCTAAGATTCAATCTTGCCAAAACGTTCTCTGCAACTAGGCCCAACCCCCCCTTTTTTATCATGGATTTTCTTCAAACCACTTGCATTCAAAATTAGACCATCCCAGCAGTGCTCCCAGACCCCTCAACCCACCCCGAAAAATCTAGAACATCCCCAAGCAGCCCGCCAAAAACATGCAATACTACCAGGCCTAAGTTTCAATCGTGCCAAAACGCTCTCTGCAACTTATCCCAAACCCCCCTTTTCCACCATGGATTTTCTTCAAACCACTTGCAATCAAAATTAGACCTTCCCAGCAGTGCTCCCAGACCCCTCAACCCACCTTCAAAAATCTAGAACAACCGAAACAGCCCCCCAAAAACATGCAAAACTGCTTAAAAAAAACATTTCCACCTGGGATATTCTTAAAGCCACTTGCAATCAAAATTAGACCTTCCGAGCAGTGCTCCCAGACCCCTCAACCCACCCCCAAAGATCTAGAACACCCCAAGGCGGCCCACCAAAGCATGCAAAACTACCAGGCATAAGTTTCAATCGTGCCAAAACGCTCTCTGCAACTAGGCCCAAACCCCCCTTTTCCACCATGGATTTTCTTCAAACCACTTGCAATCAAAAGTAGACCTTCCCACCAGTGCTTCCAGACCCCTCAACCCACCCCCAAAGATCTAGAACCCCCCCAAGCAGCCACCCAAAAACATGCAAAACTGCTTAAAAAAACGTTTCTACCTGGGATTTTCTTCAAACCACTTGCAATCAAAATTAGACCTTCCCAGCCGCGCTCCCAGACCCCTCAACCCACCCCCAAAAATCCAGAACACCCCCCAAACACCCCCCTAAAAACATGCAATACTGCTTAAAAAAACGTTTACACCAGGGATTTTCTTCAAACAACTTGCAATAAAAATTAGACCTTCCCACCAGTGCTCCCAGACCCCTCAACCCACCCCCAAAGATCTAGAACCCCCCCAAGCAGCCACTCAAAAACATGCAACACTGCTAGGCCTAAGATTCTATCTTGCCAAAACATTCTCTGCAACTAAGCCCAAACCCCCCTTTTCTACCATGGATTTTCTTCAAACCACTTGCATTCAGAATTAGACCATCCCAGCAATGCTCCCAGACCCCTCAACCCACCCCGAAAAATCTGGAACACCCCCAAACAGCCCCCCAAAAACATGCAATACTGCTAAAAACAAAAACTTTTCCACCAGGGATTTTCTTCAAATCACTTGCAATAAAAATTAGACCTTCCGAGCAGTGCTCCCAGACCCCTCAACCCACCCCAAAGATCTAGAACACCCCCAAACAGCCCCCCCAAAAAATTAAATACTGCTTAAAAAAAACATTTCCTCCAGGGATTTTCATCAAACAAATTGCAATCAAAAGTAGACCTTCCCAGCAGTACTCACAGACCCCTCAACCCACCCCCAAAGATCTAGAACACCCCCAAGCAGCCCCCTAAAGACATGCAATACTACCAGGCCTAAGTTTCAATCGTGCCAAAATGGTTTCTGCAACTAGGCCCAAACCCCCCTTTTCCACCATGGATTTTCTTCAAACCACTTGCAATCAAAATTAGACCTTCCCACCAGTGCTCCCAGACCCCTCAACCCACCCCCAAAGATCTAGAACCCCCCCCCCCCCCAAGCAGCCACCAAAAAACATGCAATACTGCTAGGCCTAAGATTCAATTGTGCCAAAATTCTCTCTGCAACTAGGCCCAAACCCCCCTTTTCCACCATGGATTTTCTTCAAACCATTTGCAATCAAAAGTAGACCTTCCCACCAGTGCTCCCAGACCCCTCAACCCACCCAAAGATCTAGAACCCCCCCAAGCAGCCACTCAAAAGCATGCAATTCTGCTAGGCCTAATATTCAATCTTGCCAAAACGTTCTCTGCAACTAGGCCCAAACCCCCCTTTTCTACCATGGATTTTCTTCAAACCACTTGCATTCAGAATAAGACCATCCCAGCAATGCTCCCAGACCCCTCAACCCACCCCGAAAAATCTAAAACACCCACAAACAGCCCCCCAAAAACATGCAATACTGCTAAAAACAAAAACCTTTCCACCAGGGATTTTCTTCAAACCACTTGCAATCAAAATTAGACCTTCCCACCAGTGCTCCCAGACCCCTCAACCCACCCCCAAAAATCTAGAACACCCCCAAACAGCCCCCCAAAAACATGCAAAACTACTTAAAAAAACGTTTCCACCTGGGATTTTCTTCCAACCACTTGCAATCAAAGTTAGACCTTCCAATCAGTGCTCCCAGACCCCTCAACCCACCCCCAAAAATCTAGAACACCCCCAAGCAGCCCCCTAAAAACAAGCAATACTACCAGGCCTAAGTTTCAATCGGGCCAAAATGCTCTCTGCAACTAGGCCCAAACCCCCCTTTTCCACCCTGGATTTTGTTCAAACCACTAGCAATCAAAATGAGACCTTCCCAGCAGTGCCCCCAGACCCCTCAACCCAACCCCAAAAATCTAGAACACCCCGAAACAGCCCCCCAAAAACATGCAAAACTGCTTAAAAAAACATTTCCACCTGGGATTTTCTTCAAACTACTTGCAATCAAAATTAGACCTTCCCAGCAGTGCTCACAGACCCCTCAACCCACCCCAAAGATCTAGAACACCCCCAAGCAGCCCCCTAAAAACATGCAATACTACCACGCCTAAGTTTCAATCATGCCAAAATGCTCTCTGCAACTAGGCCCAAACCCCCCTTTTCCACCATGGATTTTCTTCAATCCACTTGCAATCAAAATTAGACCTTCCCACCAGTGCTCCCAAACCCCTCAACCCACCCTCAAAGATCTAGAACCCCCCGAAGCAGCAACTCAAAAACATGCAATACTGCTAGGCCTAAGATTCAATCTTGCCAAAACGTTCTCTGCAACTAGGCCCAAACCCCCCTTTTCTACCATGGATTTTCTTCAAACCACATGCATTCAGAATTAGACCATCCCAGCAATGCTCCCAGACCCCTCAACCCACCCCGAAAAATCTAGAACACCCCCAAACAGCCCCCCAAAAACATGCAATACTGCTAAAAACAAAAACTTTTCCACCAGGGATTTTCTTCAAACCACTTGCAATAAAAATTAGACCTTCCGAGCAGTGCTCCCAGACCCCTCAACCCACCCCAAAAGATCTAGAACACCCCCAAGCACCCCACCAAAAACATGCAATACTACCAGGCCTAAGTTTCAATCGTGCCAAAACGCTCTCTGCAACTAGGCCCAAACCCCCTTTTTCCACCATGGATTTTCTTCAAACCACTTGCAATCAAAATTAGACCTTCCACCAGTGCTCCCAGACCCCTCAACCCACCCCCAAAGATCTAGAACCCCCCCCCAAGCAGCCACCCAAAAACATGCAATAATGCTAGGCCTAAGATTCAATCTTGCCAAAACGTTCTCTGCAACTAGGCCCAAACCCCCCTTTTCTACCATGGATTTTCTTCAAACCACTTACATTCAAAATTAGACCATCCCAGCAGTGCTCCCAGACCCCTTAACCCACCCCAAAAAATCTAGAACATCCCAAAACAGCCCCCCAAAAACGTGCAATACTGCTAAAAACAAAATCTTTTCCACCAGGGATTTTCTTCAAACCACTGGCAATCAAAATTAGACCTTCCGAGCAGTGCTCATAGACCCCTCAACCAACCCCCAAACATCTAGAACACCCCCAAGCAGCCTGCCAAAAACATGCATTACTACCAGGCCTAAGTTTCAATCGTGCCAAACCGCTCTATGCAACTAGGCCCAAACCCCCCTTTTCCTACATGGATTTTCTTCAAACCACTTGCAATCAAAATTAGACCTTCCCAGCAGTGCCCCCAGACCCCTCAACCCACCCCCAATAATCTAGAACACCCCCAAACAGCCCCCCAAAAACATGCAAAACTGCTTAAAAAAACGTTTCCACCTGGGATTTTCTTCAAACCACTTGCAATCAAAATTAGACCTTCCCACCAGTGCTCCCAGACCCCTCAACCCACCCCCAAAAATCTAGAACCCCCCCAAGCAGCCACCCAAAAACATGCAATACTGCTAGGCCTAAGATTCAATCTTGCCAAAGCGTTCTCTGCAACTAGGCCCAAAGCCCCCTTTTCTACCATGGATTTTCTTCAAACCACTTGCATTCAAAATTAGACTATCTCAGCAGTGCTCCCAGACCCCTCAACCCACCCCGAAAAATCTAGAACATCCCCAAACAGCCCCCCAAAAACATGCAATACTGCTAAAAACAAAATCTTTTCCACCAGGGATTTTCTTCAAACCACTTGCAATCAAAATTAGCCCTTCCGAGCAGTGCTCGTAGACCCCTCAACCCACCCCCAAAGATCTAAAACACCCCCAAGCAGCCCGCCAAAAACAAGCAATACTACCAGGCCTAAGTTTCAATTGTGCCAAAATGCTCTCTGCAACTAGGCCCAAACCCCCCTTTTCCACCATGGATTTTCTTCAAACCATTTGCAATCAAAAGTAGACCTTCCCACCAGTGCTCCCAGACCCCTCAACCCACGCAAAGATCTAGAATCCCCCCAAGCAGCCACTCAAAAACATGCAATTCTGCTTGGCCTAAGATTCAATCTTGCCAAAACGTTCTCTGCAACTAGGCTCAAACCCCCCTTTTCTACCATGGATTTTCTTCAAACCACTTGCATTCAGAATTAGACCATCCCAGCAATGCTCCCAGACCCCTCAACCCACCCCAAAAAATCTAGAACACCCCCAAACAGCCCCCCAAAAACATGCAATACTGCTAAAAACAAAAACTTTTCCACCAGGGATTTTCTTCAAATCACTTGCAATAAAAATGAGACCTTCTGAGCAGTGCTCCCAGACCCCTCAACCCACCCCAAAGATCTAGAACACCCCCAAGCAGCCCGCCAAAAACATGCAATACTAACAGGCCTAAGTTTCAATCGTGCCAAAACGCTCTCTGCAACTAGGCCCAAAACCCCTTTTTCCACATGGATTTTCTTCAAACCACTTGCAATCAAAATTAGACCTTCACAGCAGTGCTCCCATACACCTCAACCCACCCCCAAAAATCTAGAACACCCCCAAACAGCCCCCCCCCAAAATGAAATACTGCTTAAAAAAAAACATTTCCACCAGGGATTTTCATCAAACAAATTGCAATCAAAAGTAGACCTTCCCAGCAGTACTCACAGACCCCTCAACCCACCCCCAAAGATCTAAAACACCCCCAAGCAGCCCCCTAAAGACATGCAATACTACCAGGCCTAAGTTTCAATCGTGCCAAAATGGTTTCTGCAACTAGGCCCAAACCCCCCTTTTCCACCATGGATTTTCTTCAAACCACTCGCAATCAAAATTAGACCTTCCCACCAGTGCTCCCAGACCCCTCAACCCACCCCCAAATATCTAGAACCCCCCCCCAAGCAGCCACCCAAAAACATGCAATACTGCTAGGCCTAAGATTCAATCTTGCAAAAACGTTCTCTGCCACTAGGCCCAAACCCCCCTTTTCTATCATGGATTTTCTTCAAACCACTTGCATTCAAAATTAGACCATCCCAGCAGTGCTCCCAGACCCCTCAACCAACCCCGAAAAATCTAGAACACCCCCAAACAGCCCCCCAAAAACATGCAATACTGCTAAAAACAAAAACTTTTCCACCAGGGATTTTCTTCAAATCACTTGCAATAAAAATGAGACCTTCCGAGCAGTGCTCCCAGACCCCTCAACCCACCCCAAAGATCTAGAACACCCCCAAGCAGCCCGCCAAAAACATGCAATACTACCAGGCCTAAGTTTCAATCGTGCCAAAACGCTCTCTGCAACTAGGCCCAAAACCCCTTTTTCCACATGGATTTTCTTCAAACCACTTGCAATCAAAATTAGACCTTCACAGCAGTGCTCCCATACACCTCAACCCACCCCCAAAAATCTAGAACACCCCCAAACAGCCCCCCCCCAAAATGAAATACTGCTTAAAAAAAAACATTTCCACCAGGGATTTTCATCAAACAAATTGCAATCAAAAGTAGACCTTCCCAGCAGTACTCACAGACCCCTCAACCCACCCCCAAAGATCTAAAACACCCCCAAGCAGCCCCCTAAAGACATGCAATACTACCAGGCCTAAGTTTCAATCGTGCCAAAATGGTTTCTGCAACTAGGCCCAAACCCCCCTTTTCCACCATGGATTTTCTTCAAACCACTCGCAATCAAAATTAGACCTTCCCACCAGTGCTCCCAGACCCCTCAACCCACCCCCAAAGATCTAGAACCCCCCCCCAAGCAGCCACCCAAAAACATGCAATACTGCTAGGCCTAAGATTCAATCTTGCCAAAACGTTCTCTGCAACTAGGCCCAAACCCCCCTTTTCTATCATGGATTTTCTTCAAACCACTTGCATTCAAAATTAGACCATCCCAGCAGTGCTCCCAGACCCCTTAACCCACCCCGAAAAATCTAGAACATCCCCAAACAGCCCCCCAAAAACGTGCAATACTGCTAAAAACAAAATCTTTTCCACCAGGGATTTTCTTCAAACCACTTGCAATCAAAATTAAACCTTCCGAGAAGTGCTCATAGACCCCTCAACCCACCCCCAAACATCTAGAACACCCCCAAGCAGCCCGCCAAAAACATGCATTACTACCAGGCCTAAGTTTCAATCGTGCCAAAACGCTCTCTGCAACTAGGCACAAACCCCCTTTTTCCACCATGGATTTTCTTCAAACCACTTGCAATCAAAATTAGACCTTCCACCAGTGCTCCCAGACCCCTCAACCCACCCCCAAAGATCTAGAACCCCCCCCCCAAGCAGCCACCCAAAAACATGCAATACTGCTAGGCCTAAGATTCAATCTTGCCAAAACGTTCTCTGCAACTAGGCCCAAACCCCCCTTTTCTACCATTGATTTTCTTCAAACCACTTGCATTCAAAATTAGACCATCCCAGCAGTGCTCCCAGACCCCTTAACCCACCCCAAAAAATCTAGAACATCCCAAAACAGCCCGCCAAAAACGTGCAATACTGCTAAAAACAAAATCTTTTCCACCAGGGATTTTCTTCAAACCACTGGCAATCAAAATTAGACCTTCTGAGCAGTGCTCCCAGACCCCTCAACCCACCCCAAAAGATCTAGAACACCCCCAAGCAGCCCACCAAAAACATGCAATACTACCAGGCCTAAGTTTCAATCGTGCCAAAACGCTCTCTGCAACTAGGCCCAAACCCCCCTTTTCCACCATGGATTTTCTTCAAACCACTTGCAATCAATATTAGACATTCCCAGCAGTGCTCCCAGACCCCTCAACACCCCCCCAAAAATCTAGAACACCCCCAAGCAGCCCGCTAAAAACATGCAATACTACCAGGCCTAAATTTCAATCGTGCCAAAATGCTCTCTTCAACTAGGCCCAACCCCCTCTTTTCCACCATGGATTTTCTTCAAACCACTTGCAATCAAAATTAGACCTTCCCACCATTACTCCCAGACCCCTCAACCCACCGCCAAAAATCTAGAACCCCCCAAGCAGCCACCCAAAAACATGCAATACTGCTAGGCCTAAGATTCAATCTTGCCAAAACGTTCTCTGCAACTAGGCCCAAACCCCCCTTTTGTACCATGGATTTTCTTCAAACCACTTGCATTCAGAATTAGACCATCCCAGCAGTGCTCCCAGACCCCTCAACCCACCCCGAAAAATCTAGAACACCCCCAAACAGCCCCCCAAAAACATGCAATACTGCTAAAAACAAAACCTTTTCCACCAGGGATTTTCTTCAAACCACTTGCAATCAAAATTAGACCTTCCGAGCAGTGCTCCCAGACCCCTCAACCCACCCCCAAAGATCTAGAACACCCCCAAGCAGCCCACCAAAAAACATGCATTACTACCAGGCCTAAGTTTCAATCGTGCCAAAACGCTCTCTGCAACTAAGCCCAAACCCCCCTTTAACACCATGGATTTTCCTCAAACCACTTGCAATCAAAATTAGACCTTCCCAGCAGTGCTCCCAGACCCCTCAACCCACCACTAAAAATCTAGAACATCCCCAAACAGCCCCCCAAAAACATGCAATACTGCTTAAAACAAAATCTTTTCCACCAGGGATTTTCTTCAAACCACTTGCAATCAAAATTACCCCTTCCAAGCAGTGCTCATAGACCCCTCAACTCACCCCCAAAGATCTAGAACACCCCAAAGCAGCACACCAAAAACATGCATTACTACCAGGCCTAAGTTTTAATCGTGCCAAAATGCTCTCTTCAACTAGGCCCAAACCCCCCTTTTCCACCATGGATTTTCTTCAAACCACTTGCAATCAAAATTAGACCTTCCCAGCAGTGCTCCCAGACCCCTCAACCCACCCCCAAAAATCTAGAACACCCCCAAACAGCCCCCCAAAAACATGCAAAACGGCTTAAAAAAACGTTTCCACCTGGGATTTTCTTCAAACCACTTGCAATCAAAATTAGACCTTTCCACCAGTGCTCCCAGACCCCTCAACCCACCCCCAAAAATCTAGAACCCCCCAAGCAGCCACCCAAAAACATGCAATACTGCTAGGCCTAAGATTCAATCTTGCCAAAACGTTCTCTGCAACTAGGCCCAAACCCCCCTTTTCTACCATGGATTTTCTTCAAACCACTTGCATTCAAAATTAGACCATCCCAGCAGTGCTCCCAGACCCCCCAACCCACCCCAAAAATCTAGAACATCCCCAAACAGCCCCCCAAAAACATGCAATACTGCTAAAAACAAAATCTTTTACACCAGGGATTTTCTTCAAACCACTTGCAATCAAAATTAGACCTTCCGAGCAGTGCTCATAGACCCCTCAACCCAACCCCAAAGATCTAAAACACCCCCAAGCAGCCCGCCAAAAACATGCAATACTGCCAGGCCTAAGTTTCAATTGTGCCAAAATGCTCTCTGCAACTAGGCCCAAACCCCCCTTTTCCACCATGGATTTTCTTCAAACCATTTGCAATCAAAAGTAGACCTTCCCACCAGTGCTCCCAGACCCCTCAACCCACCCAAAGATCTAGAACCCCCCCAAGCAGCCACTCAAAAGCATGCAATTCTGCTAGGCCTAATATTCAATCTTGCCAAAACGTTCTCTGCAACTAGGCCCAAACCCCCCTTTTCTACCATGGATTTTCTTCAAACCACTTGCATTCAGAATAAGACCATCCCAGCAATGCTCCCAGACCCCTCAACCCACCCCGAAAAATCTAAAACACCCACAAACAGCCCCCCAAAAACATGCAATACTGCTAAAAACAAAAACCTTTCCACCAGGGATTTTCTTCAAACCACTTGCAATCAAAATTAGACCTTCCCACCAGTGCTCCCAGACCCCTCAACCCAACCCCAAAATTCTAGAACACCCCCAAACAGCCCCCCAAAAACATGCAAAACTACTTAAAAAAACGTTTCCACCTGGGATTTTCTTCCAACCACTTGCAATCAAAGTTAGACCTTCCAATCAGTGCTCCCAGACCCCTCAACCCACCCCCAAAAATCTAGAACACCCCCAAGCAGCCCACTAAAAACAAGCAATACTACCAGGCCTAAGTTTCAATCGGGCCAAAATGCTCTCTGCAACTAGGCCCAAACCCCCCTTTTCCACCCTGGATTTTGTTCAAACCACTTGCAATCAAAATTAGACCTTCCCACCAGTGCTCCCAGACCCCTCAACCCACCCCCAAAGATCTAGAACCCCCCAAGTAGCCACTCAAAAACATGCAATACTGCTAGGCCTAAGATTCAATCTTGCCAAAACGTTCTCTGCAACTAGGCCCAAACCCCCCTTTTCTACCATGGATTTTCTTCAAACCACTTGCATTCATAATTAGACCATCCCAGCAATGCTCCCAGACCCCTCAACCCACCCCGAAAAATCTAGAACACCCCCAAACAGCCCCCCAAAAACATGCAATACTGCTAAAAACAAAAAATATTCCACCAGGGATTTTCTTCAAACCACTTGCAATCAAAATTAGACCTTCCGAGCAGTGCTCCCAGACCCCT
The DNA here is from genome assembly GCF_964263255.1 of Lissotriton vulgaris. Classification (NCBI taxonomy): domain Eukaryota; kingdom Metazoa; phylum Chordata; class Amphibia; order Caudata; family Salamandridae; genus Lissotriton; species Lissotriton vulgaris. The sequence goes on from NC_141688.1 coordinate 171,318,944, forward strand.
CAACCCACCCCAAAAGATCTAGGACACCCCCAAGCAGCCCGCTAAAAACATGCAATACTACCAGGCCTAAGTTTCACTCATGCCAAAACGCTCTCTGCAACTAGGCCCAAACCCCCTTTTTCCACCATGGATTTTCTTCAAACCACTTGCAATCAAAATAAGACCTTCCCAGCAAGGCTCCCAGACCCCTCAACCCACCCCCAACAATCTAGAACATCCCCAAACAGCCCCCCAAAAAAATGAAATACTGCTTAAAAAAAACGTTTCCACCAGGGATTTTCTTCAAACCACTTGCAATCAAAATTAGACCTTCCCAGCAGTGCTCACAGACCCTTCAACCCACCCCCAAAGATCTAGAACACCCCCAAGCAGCCCCCTAAATACATGCAATACTACCAGGCCTAAGTTTCAATCGTGCCAATATGCTCTCTGCAACTAGGCCCAAACCCCCCTTTCCCACCATGGATTTTCTTCAAACCACTTGCAATCAAAATTAGACCTTCCCACAATGTACTCCCAGACCCCTCAACCCACCCCCAAAGATCTAGAACCCCCCAAAGCAGCCACCCAAAGACATGCAATACTGCTAGGCCTAAGACTGAATCTTGCCAAAAACGTTCTCTGCAACTAGGCCCAAACCCCACTTTTCTACCATGGATTTACTTCAAACCATTTGTATTCAGAATTAGACCATACCAACAGTGTTCCCAGACCCCTCAACCCACCCCGAAAAATCTAGAACACCCCCAAACAGCACCCCAAAAACATGCAATACTGTTAAAAACAAAAACTTTTCCACCAGGGATTTTCTTCAAACCACTTGCAATCAAAATGAGTCCTTCCGAGCAGTGCTCCCAGACCCCTCAACCCACCCCCAAAGATCTAGAACACCCCCAAGCAGCCCGAAAAAAACATGCAATACTATCAGGCCTAAGTTTCAATCGTGCCAAAACGCTTTCTGCAACTAGGCCCAAACCCTCTTTTTCCACCATGGATTTTCTTCAAACCACTTGCAATCAAAATTAGACCTTCCCAGCAGTGCTCCAGACCCCTCAACCCACCCCCAAAAATTTAGAACACCCCCAAACAGCCCCCCAAAAACATGCAATACTGCTAAAAAAAACGTTTCCGCCAGGGATTTTCTTCAAACAACTTGCAATCAAAATTAGACCTTCCCAGCAGTGCTCACAGATCCCTCAACCCACCCCCAAAGATCTAGAACACCCCCAAGCAGCCCCCTAAATACATGCAATACTACCAGGCCTACGTTTCAATCGTGCCAATATGCTCTCTGCAACTAGGCCCAAACCCCCCTTTCCCACCATGGATTTTCTTCAAACCACTTGCAATCAAAATTAGACCTTCCCACAATGTACTCCCAGACCCCTCAACCCACCCCCAAAGATCTAGAACCCCCACAAGCAGCCACCCAAAGACATGCAATACTGCTAGGCCTAAGACTGAATCTTGCCAAAAACGTTCTCTGCAACTAGGCCCAAACCCCACTTTTCTACCATGGATTTACTTCAAACCATTTGTATTCAGAATTAGACCATACCAACAGTGTTCCCAGACCCCTCAACCCACCCCGAAAAATCTAGAACACCCCCAAACAGCCCCCCAAAAACATGCAATACTGTTAAAAACAAAAACTTTTCCACCAGGGATTTTCTTCAAACCACTTGCAATCAAAATGAGTCCTTCCGAGCAGTGCTCCCAGACCCCTCAACCCACCCCCAAAGATCTAGAACACCCCCAAGCAGCCCGAAAAAAACATGCAATACTATCAGGCCTAAGTTTCAATCGTGCCAAAACGCTCTCTGCAATTAGGCCCAAACCCTCTTTTTCCACCATGGATTTTCTTCAAACCACTTGCAATCAAAATTAGACCTTCCCAGCAGTGCTCCAGACCCCTCAACCCACCCCCAAAAATTTAGAACACCCCCAAACAGCCCCCCAAAAACATGCAATACTGCTAAAAAAAACGTTTCCGCCAGGGATTTTCTTCAAACAACTTGCAATCAAAATTAGACCTTCCCAGCAGTGCTCACAGATCCCTCAACCCACCCCCAAAGATCTAGAACACCCCCAAGCAGCCCCCTAAAAACATGCAATACTACCAGGCCTAAATTTCAATCGTGCCAAAATGCTCTCTGCAACTAGGCCCAAACCCCCCTTTTCCACCATGGATTTTCTTCAAACCACTTGCAATCAAAATTAGACCTTCCCAGCAGTGCTCCCAGCCCCCTCAACCCACCCCCCAAAATCTAGAACACCCCCAAACAGCCCCCCAAAAACATGCAAAACTGCTTAAAAAAATGTTTCCACCTGGGATTTTCTTCAAACCACTTGCAATCAAAATTAGACCTTCCCAGCAGTGCTCACAGACCGTTTAACCCACCCCCAAAGATCTAGAACACCCCCAAGCAGCCCCCTAAAAACATGCAATACTACCAGGCCTAAATTTCAATCGTGCCAAAATGCTCTCTGCAACTAGGCCCAAACCCCTCTTTTTCACCATGGATTTTCTTCAAACCACTTGCATTCAAAATTAGACCTTCCCACCAGTGCTCCCAGACCCCTCAACCCACCCCCAAAAATCTAGAACATCCCCAAAAAGCCCCCCAAAAACATAATACTGCTAAAAACAAAATCTTTTCCACCAGGGATTTTCTTAAAACCACTTGCAATCAAAATTAGACCTTCCGAGCAGTGCTCATAGAACTCTCAACCCACCCCCAAAGATCTAAAACACCCCCAAGCAGCCCGCCAAAAACATGCAATACTACCAGGCCTAAGTTTCAATCGTGACAAAACGCTCTCTGCAACTAGGCCCAAACCCCCCTTTTCAACCATGGATTTTCTTCAAACCACTTGCAATCAAAATTAGACCTTCCCAGCAGTGCTCCCAGACCCCTCAACCAACTCCCAAAAATCTAGAACACCCCCAAACTGCCCCCCAAAAACATGCAAAACTGCTTAAAAACAAACGTTTCCAACTGGGATTTTCTTCAAACCACTTGCAATCAAAATTAGACCTTCCCAGCAGTGCTCCCAGAACCCTCAACCCACCCCCAAAAATCTAGAACACCCCCAAACAGCCCCATAAAAACTTGCAAAACTGCTTAAAAAAAACGTGCCCACCTGGGATTTTCTTCAAACCACTTGCAATCAAAATTAGACCTTCCCAGCAGTGCTCACAGACCCCTCAACCCACCCCCAAAGATCTAGAACACCCCCAAGCAGCCCCCTGAAAACATGCAATACTACCAGGCCTAAATTTCAATCGTGCCAAAATGCTCTCTGCAACTAGGCCCAAACCCCTCTTTTCCACCATCGATTTTCTTCAAACCACTTGCAATCAAATTTAGACCTACCCACCAGTGCTCCCAGAACCCTCAACCCACCCCCAAAAATCTAGAACATCCCCAAAAAGCCCCCCAAAAACATAATACTGCTAAAAACAAAATCTTTTCCACCAGGGATTTTCTTAAAACCACTTGCAATCAAAATTAGACCTTCCGAGCAGTGCTCATAGAACTCTCAACCCACCCCCAATGATCTAGAACACCCCCAAGCAGCCCGCCAAAAACATGCAATACTACCAGGCCTAAGTTTCAATCGTGACAAAACGCTCTCTGCAACTAGGCCCAAACCCCCCTTTTCAACCATGTATTTTCTTCAAACCACTTGCAATCAAAATTAGACCTTCCCAGCAGTGCTCCCAGACCCCTCAACCAACTCCCAAAAATCTAGAGCACCCCCAAACTGCCCCCCAAAAACATGCAAAACTGCTTAAAAACAAACGTTTCCAACTGGGATTTTCTTCAAACCACTTGCAATCAAAATTAGACCTTCCCAGCAGTGCTCCCAGAACCCTCAACCCACCCCCAAAAATCTAGAACACCCCCAAACAGCCCCATAAAAACATGCAAAACTGCTTAAAAAAAACGTGCCCACCTGGGATTTTCTTCAAACCAATTGCAATCAAAATTAGACCTTCCCAGCAGAGCTCACAGACCCCTCAACCCACCCCCAAATATCTAGAACACCCCCAAGCAGCCCCCTGAAAACATGCAATACTACCAGGCCTAAGTTTTAATCGTGCCAAAACGCTCTCTGCAACTAGGCCCAAACCCCCCTTTTCCACCATGGATTTTCTTCAAACCACTTGCAATCAAAATTAGACCTTTCCACCAGTGCTCCCAGACCCCTCAACCCACCCCCAAAGATCTAGAACCCCCCGAAGCAGCCACTCAAAAACATGCAATACAGCTAGGCCTAAGATTCAATCTTGCCAAAACGTTCTCTGCAATTAGGCCCAAACCCCCCTTTTCTACCATGGATTGTCTTCAAACCACTTGCATTCAGAATTAGACCATCCCAGCAATTCTCCCAGACACCTCAACCCTCCCCGAAAAATCTAGAACACCCCTAAACAGCCCTTCAAAAACATGCAATAATGCTAAAAACAAAAACTTTTCCACCAGGGATTTCTCTCGAAACCACTTGCAATCAAAATTTGACCTTCCCAGCAGTGCTCACAGACCCCTCAACCCACCCCCAAAGATCTAGAACACCCCCAAGCATCCCCCTAAAAACATGCAATACTACCAGGCCTAAATTTCAATCGTGACAAAATGCTCTCTGCAACTTGGCCCAAGCCCCCCTTTTCCACCATGGATTTTCTTCAAACCACTTGCAATCAAAATTAGACCTTCCAGCAGTGCTCCCAGACCCCTCAACCCACCTTCAAAAATCTAGAACACCCCCCAAGCAGCCACCCAAAAACATGCAATACTGCGAGGCCTAAGATTCAATATTGCCAAAACGTTCTCTGCAACTAGGCCCAAACCCCCCTTTTCTACCATGGTTTTTCTTCAAAGCACTTGCATTCAAAATTAGACCATCTCAGCAGTGCTCCCAGACCCCTCAACCCACCCCGAAAAATCTAGAACATCCCCAAGCAGCCCGCCAAAAACATGCAAAACTGCTTAAAAAAACATTTCCACCTGGGATTATCTTCAAGGCACTTGCAATCAAAATTAGACCTTCCGAGCAGTGCTCCCAGACCCCTCAACCCACCCCCAAAGATCTAGAACACCCCAAGGCAGCCCACCAAAACATGCAAAACTACCAGGCATAAGTTTCAATCGTGCCAAAACGCTCTCTGCAACTAGGCCCAAACCCCCCTTTTCCACCATGGATTTTCTTCAAACCACTTGCAATCAAAAGTAGACCTTCCCACCAGTGCTTCCAGACCCCTCAACCCACCCCCAAAGATATGGAACCCCCCCCAGCAGCCACCCAAAAACATGCAAAACTGCTTAAAAAAACGTTTCTACCTGGGATTTTCTTCAAACCACTTGCAATAAAAATTAGACCTTCCCAGCCGCGCTCCCAGACCCCTCAACCCACCCCCAAAAATCCAGAACACCCCCAAACACCCCCCTGAAAACATGCAATACTGCTTAAAAAACATTTCCACCAGGGATTTTCATCAAACAAATTGCAATCAAAAGTAGACCTTCCCAGCAGTACTCACAGACCCCTCAACCCACCCCCAAAGATCTAGAACACCCCCAAGCAGCCCACTAAAGACATGCAATACTACCAGGCCTAAGTTTCAATCGTGCCAAAATGGTTTCTGCAACTAGGCCCAAACCCCCCTTTTCCAACATGGATTTTCTTCAAACCACTTGCAATCAAAATTAGACCTTCCCACCAGTGCTCCCAGACCCCTTAACCCACCCCGAAAAATCTAGAACATCCCCAAACAGCCCCCCAAAAACGTGCAATACTGCTAAAAACTAAATCCTTTCCATCAGGGATTTTCTTCAAACCACTTGCAATCAAAATTAGACCTTCCGAGCAGTGCTCACAGACCCCTCAACCCACCCCCAAACATCTAGAACACCCCCAAGCAGCCCGCCAAAAACATGCATTACTACCAGGCCTAAGTTTCAATCGTGCCAAAATGCTCTATGCAACTAAGCCCAAACCCCCCTTTTCCTACATGGATTTTCTTCAAACCACTTGCAATCAAAATTAGACCTTCCCAGCAGTGCCCCCAGACCTCTCAACCCACCCCCAAAAATCTAGAACACCCCGAAACAGCCCCCCAAAAACATGCAAAACTGCTTAAAAAAACATTTCCACCTGGGATTTTCTTCAAACCACTTGCAATCAAAATTAGACCTTCCCAGCAGTGCTCACAGACCCCTCAACCCACCCCAAAGATCTAGAACACCCCCAAGCAGCCCTCTAAAAACATGCAATACTACCAAGCCTAAGTTTCAATCGTGCCAAAATGCTCTCTGCAACTAGGCCCAAACCCCCCTTTTCCACCATGGATTTTCTTCAATCCACTTGCAATCAAAATTAGACCTTCCCACCAGTGCTCCCAAACCCCTCAACCCACCCCCAAAGTTCTAGAACCCCCCCCAAGCAGCCACCCAAAAACATGCAATACTGCTAAAAACAAAAACTTTTCCACCAGGGATTTTCTTCAAACCACTTGCAATAAAAATTAGACCTTCCGAGCAGTGCTCCCAGACCCCTCAACCCACCCCAAAAGATCTAGAACACCCCCAAGCAGCCCACCAAAAACATGCAATACTACCAGGCCTAAGTTTCAATCGTGCCAAAACGCTCTCTGCAACTAGGCCCAAACCCCCTTTTTCCACCATGGATTTTCTTCAAACCACTTGCAATCAAAATTAGACCTTCCACCAGTGCTCCCAGACCCCTCAACCCACCCCCAAAGTTCTAGAACCCCCCCCCAAGCAGCCACCCAAAAACATGCAATACTGCTAGGCCTAAGATTCAATCTTGCCAAAACGTTCTCTGCAACTAGGCCCAAACCCCCCTTTTCTACCATTGATTTTCTTCAAACCACTTGCATTCAAAATTAGACCATCCCAGAAGTGCTCCCAGACCCCTTAACCCACCCCAAAAAATCTAGAACATCCCAAAACAGCCCCCCAAAAACGTGCAATACTGCTAAAAACAAAATCTTTTCCACCAGGGATTTTCTTCAAACCACTGGCAATCAAAATTAGACCTTCCGAGCAGTGCTCATAGACCCCTCAACCAACCCCCAAACATCTAGAACACCCCCAAGCAGCCTGCCAAAAACATGCATTACTACAAGGCCTAAGTTTCAATCGTGCCAAACCGCTCTATGCAACTAGGCCCAAACCCCCCTTTTCCTACATGGATTTTCTTCACACCACTTGCAATCAAAATATTAGACCTTCCCAGCAGTGCCCCCAGACCCCTCAACCCACCCCCAAATATCCAGAACACCCCCAAACAGCCCCCCAAAAACATGCAAAACTGCTTAAAAAAACGTTTCCACCTGGGATTTTCTTCAAACCACTTGCAATCAAAATTAGACCTTCCCAGCAGTGCTCACAGACCCCTCAACCCACCCCCAAAGATCTAGAACACCCCCAAGTAGCCCCCTAAAAACGTGCAATACTACCAGGCCTAAATTTCAATCGTGCCAAAATGCTCTCTGCAACTAGGCCCAATCCCCTCTTTTCCACCATGGATTTTCTTCAAACCACTTGCAATCAAAATTAGACCTTCCCACCAGTGCTCCCAGACCCCTCAACCCACCCCCAAAAATCTAGAACCCCCCCAAGCAGCCACCCAAAAACATGCAATACTGCTAGGCCTAAGATTCAATCTTGCCAAAAAGTTCTCTGCAACTAGGCCCAAACCCCCCTTTTCTACCATGGATTTTCTTCAAACCACTTGCATTCAAAATTAGACCATCCCAGCAGTGCTCCCAGACCCCTCAACCCACCCCGAAAAATCTAGAACATCCCCAAACAGCCCCCCGAACACATGCAATACTGCGAGGCCTAAGATTCAATCTTGCCAAAACGTTCTCTGTAACTAGGCCCAAACCCCCCTTTTCTACCATGGATTTTCTTCAAATCACTTGCAATCAAAATTAGACCTTCCTACCAGTGCTCCCAGACCCCTCAACCCACCCCCAAAGATCTAGAACCCCCCCAAGTAGCCACTCAAAAACATGCAATACTGCGAGGCCTAAGATTCAATCTTGCCAAAACGTTCTCTGTAACTAGGCCCAAACCCCCCTTTTCTACCATGGATTTTCTTCAAATCACTTGCAATCAAAATTAGACCTTCCCAGCAAGGCTCCCAGACCCCTCAACCCACCCCCAAAAATCTAGAACACCCCGAAACAGCCCCCCAAAAAAATGAAATACTGCTTAAAAAAAACGTTTCCACCAGGGATTTTCTTCAAACCACTTGCAATCAAAATTAGACCTTCCCAGCAGTGCTCACAGACCCCTCAACCCACCCCCAGAGATCTAGAACCCCCCCAAGCAGCCACCCAAAGACATGCAATACTGCTAGGCCTAAGACTGAATCTTGCCAAAACGTTCTCTGCAACTAGGCCCAAACCCCACTTTTCTACCATGGATTTACTTCAAACCATTTGTATTCAGAATTAGACCATACCAACAGTGTTCCCAGACCCCTCAACCCACCCCGAAAAATCTAGAACACCCCCAAACAGCCCCCCAAAAACATGCAATACTGCTAAAAACAAAAACTTTTCCACCAGGGATTTTCTTCAAACCACTTGTAATCAAAATTAGTCCTTCTGAGCAGTGCTCCCAGACCCCTCAACCCGCCCCAAAGATCTAGAACACCCCCAAGCAGCCCGAAAAAAACATGCAATACTACCAGGCCTAAGTTTCAATCGTGCGAAAACGCTCTCTGCAACTAGGCCCAAACGCTCTTTTTCCACCATGGATTTTCTTCAAACCACTTGCAATCACAATTAGACCTTCCCAGCAGTGCTCCAGACCCCTCAACCCACCCCCAAAAATTTAGAACACCCCCAAACAGCCCCCCAAAAACATGCAATACTGCTAAAAAAAACGTTTCCGCCAGGGATTTTCTTCAAACCACTTGCAATCACAATTAGACCTTCCCAGCAGTGCTCACAGACCCCTCAACCCACCCCAAAGATCTAGAACACCCCCAAGCAGCCCCCTAAAAACATGCAATACTACCAGGCCTAAATTTCAATCGTGCCAAAATGCTCTCTGCAACTAGGCCCAAACCCCCCCTTTCCACCATGGATTTTCTTCAAACCACTTACAATCAAAATTAGACCTTCCCACTAGTGCTCCCGGACCCCTCAACCCACCCCCAAAGATCTAGAACCCCCCCAAGCAGCCACCCATAAACATGCAATACTGCTAGGCCTAAGATTCAATCTTGCCAAAACGTTCTCTGCAACAAGGCCCAAACCCCCCTTTTCTGCCATGGATTTTCTTCAAAACACTTGCATTCAAAATTAGACCATCCCAGCAGTGCTCCCAGACCCCTCAACCCACCCCGAAAAATCTAGAACACCCCCAAGCAGCCCGCCAAAATCATGCAATACTATCAGGCCTAAGTTTCAATCGTGCCAAAACACTCTCTGCAACTAGGCCCAAACCCCCCTTTTCCATCATGGATTTTCTTCAAACCACTTGCAATCAAAATTAGACCTTCCCAGCAGTGCTCCCAGACCCCTCAACCCACCCCCAAAAATCTAGAACACCCCCAAACAGCCCCCCAAAAACATGTAAAACTGCTTAAAAAAACGTTTCTACCTGGGATTTTCTTCAAACCACTTGCAATCAAAATTAGACCTTCCCAGCAGTGCTCACAGACCCTTTAACCCACCCCCAAAGATCTAGAACACCCCCAAGCAGCCCCCTAAAAACAGGCAATTCTACCAGGCCTAATTTTCAATCGTGCCAAAATGCTCTCTGCAACTCGGCCCAAACCCCTCTTTTCCACCATGGATTTTCTTCAAACCACTTGCATTCAAAATTAGACCTTCCCACCAGTGCTCCCCGACCCCTCAACCAACCCCCAAAAATCTAAAACATCCCCAAACAGCCCCCCAAAAACCTAATACTGCTAAAAACAAAATCTTTTCCACCAGCGATTTTCTTAAAACCACTTGCAATCAAAATTAGACCTTCTGAGCAGTGCTCATAGAACTCTCATCCCACCCCCAAAGATCTAGAACACCCCCAACAGCCCGCCAAAAACATGCAATACTACCAGGCCTAAGTTTCAATCGTGCCAAAACGCTCTCTGCAACTAGGCCCAAACCCCCCTTTTCAACCATGGATTTTCTTCAAACCACTTGCAATCAAAATTAGACCTTCCCAGCAGTGCTCGCAGACCCCTCAACCCACCCCCAAAAATCTAGAACACCCCCAAACTGCCCCCCAAAACATGCAAAACTGCTTAAAAAAACGTTTCCACCTGGGATTTTCTTCAAACCACTTGCAATCAAAATTAGACCTTCCCAGCAGTGCTCACAGACCCCTCAACCCACCCCCAAAGATCTAGAACACCCCCAAGCAGCCCGCCAAAAACATGCAATACTACCAGGCCTAAGTTTCAATCGTGCAAAAACGCTCTCTGCAACTAGGCCCAAACCCTCTTTTTCCACCATGGATATTCTTCAAACCACTTGCAATCACAATTAGACCTTCCCAGATTGCTCCAGACCCCTCAACCCACCCCCAAAAATTTAGAACACCCCCAAACAGCCGCCCAAAAACATGCAATACTGCTAAAAAAACGTTTCCGACAGGGATTTTCTTCAAACCACTTGCAATCAAAATTAGACCTTCCCAGCAGTGCTCACAGACCCCTCAACCCACCCCCAAAGATCTAGAACACCCCCAAGCAGCCCCCTAAAAACATGCAATATTACCAGGCCTAAATTTCAATCGTGCCAAAATGCTCTCTGCAACTAGGCCCAAACCCCCCTTTTCTACCATGGATTTTCTTCAAACCACTTGCATTCAAAATTAGACCATCCCAGCAGTGCTCCCAGACCCCTCAACCCACCCCGAAAAATCTAGAACATCACCAAACAGCCCCCCAAAAACATAATACTGCTAAAAACAAAATCTTTTCAACCAGGGATTTTCTTCAAACCACTTGCAATCAAAATTAGTCCTTCCGAGCAGTGCTCATAGACCCCTCAACCCACCCCCAAAGATCCAGAACACCCCCAAGCAGCCCGCCAAAAACATGCAATACTATCAGACCTAAGTTTCAATTGTGCCAAAACGCTCTCTGCAACTAGGCCCAAACCCCCCTTTTTCACCATGGATTTTCTTCAAACCACTTGCAATCAAAATTGGACCTTCCCAGCAGTGCTCCCAGACCCCTCAACCCACCCCCAAAAATCTAGAACACCCCCAAACAGCCCCCCAAAAACATGTAAAACTGCTTAAAAAAACGTTTCCACCTGGGATTTTCTTCAAACCACTTGCAATCAAAATTAGATCTTCCCAGCAGTGCTCCCAGACCCCTCAACCCACCCCCAAAAATCTAGAACATCCCCAAACAGCCCCCCAAAAACATAAAACTGCTAAAAATAGAATCTTTTCCACCAGGGATTTTCTTAAAACCACTTGCAATCAAAATTAGACCTTCCGAGCAGTGCTCATAGAACTCTCAACCCACCCCCAAAAATCTAGAACACCCCCAAACTGCCCCCCAAAAACATGCAAAACTGCTTAAAAAAAACGTTTCAACCTGGGATTTTCTTCAAACCACTTGCAATCAAAATAAGACCTTCCCAGCAGTGCTCCCATACCCCTCAACCCACCCCCAAAAATCTAGAACACCCCCAAACAGCCCCATAAAAACATGCAAAACTGCTTAAAAAAAACGTTTCCAGCTGGGATTTTCTTCAAACCACTTGCAATCAAAATTAGACCTTCCCAGAAGTGCTCACAGACCCCTCAACCCACCCCCAAAGATCTAGAACACCCCCAAGCAGCCCACTGAAAACATGCAATACTACCAGGCCTAAATTTCATTCGTGCCAAAATGCTCTCTGCAACTAGGCCAAAACCCCTCTTTTCCACCATCGATTTTCTTCAATCCACTTGCAATCAAAATTAGACCTTCCCACCAGTGCTCCCAGAACCCTCAACCCACCCCCAAAAATCTAGAACATCCCCAAACAGCCCCCAAAAAACATAATACTGCTAAAAACAAAATCTTTTCCACCAGGGATTTTCTTAAGACCACTTGCAATCAAAATTAGACCTTCCGAGCAGTGCTCATTGACCTCTCAACCCACCCCTCCCCAAAGATCTAGAACACCCCCAAGCAGCCCGCCAAAAACATGCAATACTACCAGGCCTAAGTTTTAATCGTGCCAAAACGCTCTCTGCAACTAGGCCCAAACCCCCCTTTTCCACCATGGATTTTCTTCAAACCACTTGCAATCAAAATTAGACCTTCCCAGCAGTGCTCCCAGACCCCTCAACCCACCCCGAAAAATCTAGAACACCCCCAAACAGCCCCCCAAAAACATGCAAAACTGCTTTAAAAAAACGTTTCCACCTGGGATTTTCTTCAAACCACTTGCAATCATAATTAGACCTTCTGACCAGTGCTCCCAGACCCCTCAACCCACCCCCAAAAATCTAGAACATCCCCAAACAGCCCCCCAAAAACATAATACTGCTAAAAACAAAATCTTTTCCACCAGGGATTTTCGGAAAACCACTTGCAATCAAAATTAGACCTTCCGAGCAGTGCTCATAGACCTCTCAACCCACCCCCCCCAAAGATCTAGAAAACCCCCAAGCAGCCCGCCAAAAACATGCAATATGACCAGGCCTAAGTTTCAATCGTGCCAAAACGCTCTCTGCAACTAGGCCCATACCCCCCTTTTCCACCATGGATCTTCTTCAAACCACTTGCAATCAACATTAGACCTTCCCAGCAGTGCTCACAGACCCCTCAACCCACCCCCAAAGATCTAGAACCCCCTGAAGCAGCCACTCAAAAACATGCAATACAGCTAGGCCTAAGATTCAATCTTGCCAAAACGTTCTCTGCAACTAGGCCCAAACCCCCCTTTTCTACCATGGATTGTCTTCAAACCACTTGCATTCAGAATTAGACCATCCCAGCAATTCTCCCAGACACCTCAACCCTCCCCGAAAAATCTAGAACACCCCCAAACAGCCCTACAAAAACATGCAATAATGCTTAAAAAAACGTTTCCACCTGGGATCTTTTTCAACCCACTTGCAATCAAAATTAAACCTTCCTAGCAGTGCTCACAGACCCCTCAACCCACCCCCAAAGATCTAAAACACCCCCAAGCTGCCCCCTAAAAACATGCAATACTACCAGGCCTAAATTTCAATCGTGCCAAAATGCTCTCTGCAACTAGGCCCAAACCCCTCTTTTCCACCATGGATTTTCTTCAAACCACTTGCAATCAAAATTAGACCTTCCCACCAGTGCTCCTAGACCCCTCAACCCATCCTCAAAAATCTAGAACCCCCCCAAGCAGCCACCCAAAAACATGCAAAACTGCTTAAAAAAACGTTTCCACCTGGGATTTTCTTCAAACCACTTGCAATCAAAATTAGACCTTCCCAGCAGTGCTCCCAGACCCCTCAACCCAGCCCCAAAAATCTAGAACACCTCCAGAGTCCCCCCAAAACATGCAAAACTGCTTAAAAAAACGTTTCCACCTGGGATTTTCTTCAAACCACTTGCAATCAAAATTAGACCTTCCGAGCAGTGCTCCCAGACCCCTCAACCCACCCCCAAAGATCAAGAACACCCCCAAGCAGCCCGCCAAAAACATGCAATACTGCTAGGCCTAAGATTCAATCTTGCCAAAACGTTCTCTGCAACTAGGCCCAAACCCCCCTTTTCTACCATAGATTTTCTACAAACCACTTGCATTCAGAATTAGACCATCCCAGTAATGCTCCCAGACCCCTCAACCCACCCTGAAAAATCTAGAACACCCGCAAACAGCCCCCCAAAAACATGCAATACTGCTAAAAACAAAATCTTTTCCACCAGGGATTTTCTTCAAACCACTTGCAATCAAAATAAGACCTTCCGAGCAGTGCTCCCAGACCCCTCAACCCACCCCCAAAGATCAAGAACACCCCCAAGCAGCCCGCCAAAAACATGCAATACTACCAGGCCTAAGTTTCAATCGTGCCAAAACGCTCTATGCAACTAGGCCCAAACCCCCTATTTCCACCATGGATTTTCTTCAAACCACTTGCAATCAAAATTAGACCTTCCCAGCAGTGCTCCCAGACCCCTCAACCCACCCCCAAAAATCTAGGACACCGCCAAACAGCCCCCGAAAAACATGAAATACTGCTTAAAAAAACTGTTTCCACCAGGGATTTTCTTCAAACCACTTGCAATCAAAATTAGACCTTCCCAGCAGTGCTCAGAGACCCCTCAACCCACCCCCAAAGATCTAGAACACCCCCAAGCAGCCCCCTAAAAACATGCAATACTACCAGGCCTAAATTTAAATCGTGCCAAAATGCTCTCTGCAACTAGGCCCAAGCCCCTCTTTTCCACCATGGATTTTCTTCAAAACACTTGCAATCAGAATTAGACATTCCCACCAGTGCTCCCAGACCCCTCAACCCACCGCCCAAAATATAGAACCCCCAAGCAGCCACCCAAAAACATGCAATACTGCTAGGCCTAAGATTCAATCTTGCCAAAACGTTCTCTGCAACTAGGCCCAAACCCCCCTTTTCTACCATGGATTTTCTTCAAACCACTTGCATTCAAAATTAGACCATCCCAGCAGTGCTCCCAGACCCCTCAACCATCCCCGAAAAATCTAGAACATCCCCAAACAGCCCCCCAAAAACATGCAATACTGCTAAAAACAAAATCTTTTCCACCAGGGATTTTCTTCAAACCACTTGCAATCAAAATTAGACCCTCCGAGTAGTGCTCCCAGACCCCTCAACCCACCCCCAAAGACCTAGAACACCCCCAAGCAGCCCACCAAAAAACATGCATTACTACCAGGCCTAAGTTTCAATCATCCCAAAATGCTCTCTACAACTAGGCCCAAACCCCCCTTTTCCACCATGGATTTTCTTCAAACCACTTGCAATCAAAATTAGACCTTCCCAGCAGTGCTCCCAGACCCCTTAACCCACCCCCAAAAATCTAGAACACCCCCAAACAGCCCCCCAAAAACATGCAAAACTGCTTAAAAAAACGTTTCCACCTGGGTTTTTCTTCAAACCACTTGCAATCAAAGTTAGACCTTCCCAGCAGTGCTCCCAGACCCCTCAAACCAACCCCACAAATCTAGAATACCCCCAAACAGCCCCCCAAAAACATGCAAAACTGCTTAAAAAAACGTTTCCACCTGGGATTTTCTTCAAACCACTTGCAATCAAAATTAGACCTTCCGAGCAGTGCTCCCAGACCCCTCTACCCACCCCCAAATATCTAGAACACCTCCAAGCAGCCCCCTAAAAACATGCAATACTACCAGGCCTAGGTTTCAATTGTGCCAAAATAATCTCTGCAACTAGGCCCAAACCCTCCTTTTCCACCATGGATTTTCTTCAAACCACTTGCAATCAAAATTAGACCTTCCCACCAGTGCTCCCAGACCCCTCCACCCACCCCCAAAGATCTAGAACCTCCCCAAGCAGCCACTCAAGAACATGCAATACTGCTAGGCCTAAGATTCAATCTTGCCAAAACGTTCTCTGCAACTAGGCCCAAACCCCCCTTTTCTACCATGGATTTTCTTCAAACCACTTGCATTCAGAATTAGAACATCCCAGCAATGCTGCCAGACCTGTCAACCCACCCCGAAAAATCTAGAACACCCCCAAACAGCCCCCCAAAAACATGCAATACTGCTAAAAACAAAAACTTTTCCACCAGGGATTTTCTTCAAACCACTCGCAATCAAAATTAGACCTTCCCAGCAGTGCTCACAGACCCCTCAACCCACCCCCAAAGATCTAGAACACCCCCAAGCAGCCCCCTAAAAACATGCAATACTACCAGGCCTAAATTTCCATCGTGCCAAAATGCTCTCTGCAACTAGGCCCAAACCCCTCTTTTCCACCATGGATTTTCTTCAAACCACTTGCAATCAAAATTAGACCTTCCCACCAGTGCTCCCAGACCCCTCAACCCACCGCCAAAAATCTAGAACCCCCCCAAGCAGCCACCCAAAAACATGCAATACTGCTAGGCCTAAGATTCAATCTTGCCAAAACGTTCTCTGCAACTAGGCCCAAACCCCCCTTTTCTACCATGGATTTTCTTCAAACCACTTGCATTCAGAATTAGACCATCCCAGCAGTGCTCCCAGACCCCTCAACCCACCCTGAAAAATCTAGAACACCCCCAAACAGCCCCCCAAAAACATGCAATACTGCTAGGCCTAAGATTCAATCTTGCCAAAAAGTTCTCTGCAACTAGGCCCAAACCCCCCTTTTCTACCATAGATTTTCTACAAACTACTTGCATTCAGAATTAGACCATCCCAGTAATGCTCCCAGACCCCTCAACCCACCCTGAAAAATCTAGAACACCCGCAACCAGCCCCCTAAAAACATGCAATACTGATAAAAACAAAAACTTTTCCACCAGGGATTTTCTTTAAACCACTTGCATTCAGAATTAGACCATCCCAGCAATGCTGCCAGACCCATCAACCCACCCCGAAAAATCTAGGACACCCCCAAACAGCCCCCCAAACACATGCAATACTGCTAAAAACAAAACCTTTTCCACCAGGGATTTTCTTCAAACCACTTGCAATCAAAATTAGACCTTCCCAGCAGTGCTCACAGACCCCTCAACCCACCCCCAAAGATCTAGAACACCCCCAAGCAGCCCGCTAAAAACATGCAATACTACCAGGCCTAAATTTCAATCGTGCCAAAATGCTCTCTGCAACTAGGCCCAAACCCCTCTATTCCACCATGGATTTTCTTCAAACCACTTGCATTCAGAATTAGACCATCCCAGTATTGCTCCCAGACCCCTCAACCCACCCCGAAAAATCTAGAACACCCCCAAACAGCCCCCCAAAAACATGCAATACTGCTATGCCTAAGATTCAATCTTGCTAAAACGTTCTCTGCAACTAGGCCCAAACCCCCCTTTTCTACCATAGATTTTCTACAAACCACTTGCATTCAGAATTAGACCATCCCAGTAATGCTCCCAGACCCCTCAACCCACCCTGAAAAATCTAGAACACCCGCAACCAGCCCCTAAAAACATGCAATACTGATAAAAACAAAAACTTTTCCACCAGGGATTTTCTTCAAACCACTTGCAATCAAAATGAGACCTTCCGAGCAGTGCTCCCAGACCCCTCAACCCACCCCCAAAGATCAAGAACACCCCCAAGCAGCCCGCCAAAACATGCAATACTACCAGGCCTAAGTTTCAATCGTGCCAAAACGCTCTCTGCAACTAGGCCCAAACCCCCTATTTCCACCATGGATTTTCTTCAAACCACTTGCAATCAAAATTAGACCTTCCCAGCAGTGCTCACAGACCCCTAAACCCACCCCCAAAGATCTAGAACACCCCCAAGCAGCCCCCTAAAAACATGCAATACTACCAGGCCTAAATTTCAATCGTGACAAAATGCTCTCTGCAACTAGGCCCAAACCCCTCTTTTCCACCATGGATTTTCTTCAAAACACTTGCAATCAGAATTAGACCTTCCCATGAGTGCTCCCAGACCCCTCAACCCACCTCCCAAAATATAGAACCCCCCAAGCAGCCACCCAAAAACATGCAATACTGCTAGGCCTAAGATTCAATCTTGCCAAAATGTTCTCTGCAACTAGGCCCAAACCCCCCTTTTCTACCATGGATTTTCCTCAAACCAATTGCAATCAAAATTAGACCTTCCCAGCAGTGCTCCCAGACCCCTCAACCCACCCCGAAAAATCTAGAACATCCCCAAACAGCCCCCCAAAAACATGCAATACTGCTAAAAACAAAATCTTTTCCACCAGGGATTTTCTTCAAACCACTTGCAATCAAAATTAGACCGTCCGAGCAGTGCTCATAGACCTCTCAACCCACCCCCCCCAAAGATCTAGAACACCCCCAAGCAGCCCGCCAAAAACATGCAATACTACCAGGCCTAAGTTTCATTCGTGCCAAAACGCTCTCTGCAACTAGACCCAAACCCCCCTTTTCCACCATGGATCTTCTTCAAACCACTTGCAATCAAAATTAGACCTTCCCAGCAGTGCTCCCAGACCCCTCAACCCACCCACAAAAATATAGAATACTCCCAAACTGCCCCCCAAAAACATGCAAAACTGCTTAAAAAAACGTTTCCACCTGGGATTTTCTTCAACCCACTTGCAATCAAAATTAAACCTTCCCAGCAGTGCTCCCAGACCCCTCAACCCACCCCCAAAAATCTAGAACCCCCCCAAGCAGCCACCCAAAAACATGCAATACTGCTAGCCCTAACATTCAATCTTGCCAAAACTTTCTCTGCAACTAGGCCCAAACCCCCCTTTTCTACCATGGATTTTCTTCAAACCACTTGCATTCAAAATTAGACCATCCCAGCAGTGCTCCCAGACCCCTCAACCCTCCACCCAAAATTTAGAACACCACCAAACAGCCCCCCAAAAACATTCAAAACAGCTTAAAAAAAAGTTTCCACCTGGGATTTTTTTCAAACCACTTGCAATCAAAATTAGACCTTCCCAGCAGTGCTCCCAGACCCCTCAACCCAGCCCCAAAAATCTAGAACACCCCCAAAGAGCCCCCCCAAAACATGCAAAACTGCTTAAAAAAAACGTTTCCACCTGGGATTTTCTTCAAACCACTTGCAATCAAAATTAGACCTTCCGAGCAGTGCTCCCAGACCCCTCAACCCACCCCCAAAGATCAAGAACACCCCCAAGCAGCCCGCTAAAAACATGCAATACTGCTAGGCCTAAGATTCAATCTTGCCAAAACGTTCTCTGCAACTAGGCCCAAACCCCCCTTTTCTACCATAGATTTTCTACAAACCACTTGCATTCTGAATTAGACCATCCCAGTAATGCTCCCAGAGCCCTCAACCCACCCTGAAAAATCTAGAACACCCTCAAACAGCCCCCCAAAAACATGCAATACTGCTAAAAACAAAATCTTTTCCACCAGGGATTTTCTTTAAACCACTTGCAATCAAAATAAGACCTTCCGAGCAGTGCTCCCAGACCCCTCAACCCACCCCCAAAGATCAAGAACACCCAAAAGCAGCCCGCCAAAAACATGCAATACTGCTAGGCCCAAGATTCAATCTTGCCAAAACGTTCTCTGCAACTAGGCCCAAACCCCCCTTTTCTACCATAGATTTTCTACAAACCACTTGCATTTAGAATTAGACCATCCCAGTAATGCTCCCAGACCCCTCAACCCACCCTGAAAAATCTAGAACACCCGCAAACAGCCCCCCAAAAACATGCAATACTGCTAAAAAACAAAATCGTTTCCACCAGGCATTTTCTACAAACCACTTGCAATCAAAATTAGACCTTCCCAGCAGTGCTCCCAGACCCCTCAACCCACCCCAAAAATCTAGGACACCCCCAAACAGCCCCCCAAAAACATAAAATACTGCTTAAAAAAACTGTTTCCACCAGGGATTTTCTTCAAACCACTTGCAATCAAAATTAGACCTTCCCAGCAGTGCTCACAGACCCCTCAACCCACCCCCAAAGATCTAGAACACCCCCAAGCAGCCCCCTAAAAACATGCAATACTACCAGGCCTAAATTTAAATCGTGCCAAAATGCTCTCTGCAACTAGGCCCAAACCCCTCTGTTCCACCATGGATTTTCTTCAAAACACTTGCAATCAGAATTAGACCTTCCCACCAGTGCTCCCAGACAACTCAACCCACCCCCAAAGATGTAGAACCCCCCCAAGCAGCCACCCAAAAACATGCAATACTGCTAGGCCTAAGATTCAATCTTGCCAAAACGTTCTCTGCAACTAGGCCCAAACCCCCCTTTTCTACCATGGATTTTCTTCAAACCACTTGCATTCAGAATTAGACCATCCCAGCAGTGCTCCCAGACCCCTCAACCCACCCAGAAAAATCTAGAACACCCCCAAACAGCCCCCCAAAAACATGCAATACTGCTAGGCCTAAGATTCAATCTTGCCAAAACGTTCTCTGCAACTAGGCCCAAACCCCCCTTTTCTACCATAGATTTTCTACAAACCACTTGCATTCAGAATTAGACCATCCCAGTAATGCTCCCAGACCCCTCAACCCACCCTGAAAAAATCTAGAACACCCGCAACCAGCCCCCTAAAAACATGCAATACTGATAAAAACAAAAACTTTTCCACCAGGGATTTTCTTCAAACCACTTGCAATCAAAATAAGACCTTCCGAGCAGTGCTCCCAGACCCCTCAACCCACCCCAAAGATCAAGAACACCCCCAAGCAGCCCGCCAAAAACATGCAATACTACCAGGCCTAAGTTTCAATCGTGCCAAAACGCTCTCTGCAACTAGGCCCAAACCCCCTATTTCCACCATGGATTTTCTTCAAACCACTTGCAATCAAAATTAGACCTTCCCAGCAGTGCTCCCGGACCCCTCAACCCACCCCCAAAAATCTAGGACACCCCCAAACAGCCCCCCAAAAACATGAAATACTGCTTAAAAAACTGTTTTTACCAGGGATTTTCTTCAAACCACTTGCAATCAAAATTAGACCTTCCCAGCAGTGCTCACAGACCCCTCAACCCACCCCCAAAGATCTAGAACACCCCCAAGCAGCCCCCTAAAAACATGCAATACTACCAGGCCTAAATTTCAATCGTGACAAAATGCTCTCTGCAACTAGGCCCAAACCCCTCTTTTCCACAATGGATTTCCTTCAAAACACTTGCAATCAGAATTAGACCTTCCCACGAGTGCTCCCAGACCCCTCAACCCACCGCCCAAAATATAGAACTCCCCAAGCAGCCACCCAAAAACATGCAATACTGCTAGGCCTATGATTCAATCTTGCCAAAACGTTCTCTGCAACTAGGCCCAAACCCCCCTTTTCTACCATGGATTTTCCTCAAACCACTTGCAATCAAAATTAGACCTTCCCAGCAGTGCTCCCAGACCCCTCAACCCACCCCGAAAAATCTAGAACATCCCCAAACAGCCCCCCAAAAACATGCAATACTGCTAAAAACAAAATCTTTTCCACCAGGGATTTTCTTCAAACCATTTGCAATCAAAATTAGACCTTCCGAGCAGTGCTCATAGACCTCTCAACCCACCCCCCCCCAAAGATCTAGAACACCCCCAAGCAGCCCGCCAAAAACATGCAATACTACCAGGCCTAAGTTTCAATCGTGCCAAAACGCTCTCTGCAACTAGACCCAAACCCCCCTTTTCCACCATGGATCTTCTTCAAACCACTTGCAATCAAAATTAGACCTTCCCAGCAGTGCTCCCAGACCCCTCAACCCACCCACAAAAATATAGAATACTCCCAAACTGCCCCCCAAAAACATGCAAAACTGCTTAAAAAAACGTTTCCACCTGGGATTTTCTTCAACCCATTTGCAATCAAAATTAAACCTTCCCAGCAGTGCTCCCAGACCCCTCAACCCACCCCCAAAAATCTAGAACCCCCCCAAGCAGCCACCCAAAAACATGCAATACTGCTAGCCCTAACATTCAATCTTGCCAAAACTTTCTCTGCAACTAGGCCCAAACCCCCCTTTTCTACCATGGATTTTCTTCAAACCACTTGCATTCAAAATTAGACCATCCCAGCAGTGCTCCCAGACCCCTCAACCCTCCCCCCAAAATTTAGAACACCACCAAACAGCCCCCCAAAAACATTCAAAACTGCTTAAAAAAAAGTTTCCACCTGGGATTTTTTTCAAACCACTTGCAATCAAAATTAGACCTTCCCAGCAGTGCTCCCAGACCCCTCAACCCAGCCCCAAAAATCTAGAACACCCCCAAAGAGCCCCCCCAAAACATGCAAAACTGCTTAAAAAAAACGTTTCCACCTGGGATTTTCTTCAAACCACTTGCAATCAAAATTAGACCTTCCGAGCAGTGCTCCCAGACCCCTCAACCCACCCCCAAAGATCAAGAACACCCCCAAGCAGCCCGCTAAAAACATGCAATACTGCTAGGCCTAAGATTCAATCTTGCCAAAACGTTCTCTGCAACTAGGCCCAAACCCCCCTTTTCTACCATAGATTTTCTACAAACCACTTGCATTCAGAATTAGACCATCCCAGTAATGCTCCCAGACCCCTCAACCCACCCTGAAAAATCTAGAACACCCTCAAACAGCCCCCCAAAAACATGCAATACTGCTAAAAACAAAATCTTTTCCACCAGGGATTTTCTTTAAACCACTTGCAATCAAAATAAGACCTTCCGAGCAGTGCTCCCAGACCCCTCAACCCACCCCCAAAGATCAAGAACACCCAAAAGCAGCCCGCCAAAAACATGCAATACTGCTAGGCCCAAGATTCAATCTTGCCAAAACGTTCTCTGCAACTAGGCCCAAACCCCCCTTTTCTACCATAGATTTTCTACAAACCACTTGCATTCAGAATTAGACCATCCCAGTAATGCTCCCAGACCCCTCAACCCACCCTGAAAAATCTAGAACACCCGCAAACAGCCCCCCAAAAACATGCAATACTGCTAAAAACAAAATCGTTTCCACCAGGCATTTTCTACAAACCACTTGCAATCAAAATTAGACCTTCCCAGCAGTGCTCCCAGACCCCTCAACCCACCCCCAAAAATCTAGGACACCCCCAAACAGCCCCCCAAAAACATAAAATACTGCTTAAAAAAACTGTTTCCACCAGGGATTTTCTTCAAACCACTTGCAATCAAAATTAGACCTTCCCAGCAGTGCTCACAGACCCCTCAACCCACCCCCAAAGATCTAGACAATCAGAATTAGACCTTCCCACGAGTGCTCCCAGACCCCTCAACCCACCGCCCAAAATATAGAACTCCCCAAGCAGCCACCCAAAAACATGCAATACTAATAGGCCTATGATTCAATCTTGCCAAAACGTTCTCTGCAACTAGGCCCAAACCCCCCTTTTCTACCATGGATTTTCCTCAAACCACTTGCAATCAAAATTAGACCTTCCCAGCAGTGCTCCCAGACCCCTCAACCCACCCCGAAAAATCTAGAACATCCCCAAACAGCCCCCCAAAAACATGCAATACTGCTAAAAACAAAATCTTTTCCACCAGGGATTTTCTTCAAACCACTTGCAATCAAAATTAGACCTTCCAAGCAGTGCTCATAGACCTCTCAACCCACCCCCCCCCCCAAAGATCTAGAACACCCCCAAGCAGCCCGCCAAAAACATGCAATACTACCAGGCCTAAGTTTCAATCGTGCCAAAACGCTCTCTGCAACTAGACCCAAACCCCCCTTTTCCACCATGGATCTTCTTCAAACCACTTGCAATCAAAATTAGACCTTCCCAGCAGTGCTCCCAGACCCCTCAACCCACCCACAAAAATATAGAATACTCCCAAACTGCCCCCCAAAAACATGCAAAACTGCTTAAAAAAACGTTTCCACCTGGGATTTTCTTCAACCCATTTGCAATCAAAATTAAACCTTCCCAGCAGTGCTCCCAGACCCCTCAACCCACCCCCAAAAATCTAAAACCCCCCCAAGCAGCCACCCAAAAACATGCAATACTGCTAGCCCTAACATTCAATCTTGCCAAAACTTTCTCTGCAACTAGGCCCAAACCCCCCTTTTCTACCATGGATTTTCTTCAAACCACTTGCATTCAAAATTAGACCATCCCAGCAGTGCTCCCAGACCCCTCAACCCTCCCCCCAAAATTTAGAACACCACCAAACAGCCCCCCAAAAACATTCAAAACTGCTTAAAAAAAAGTTTCCACCTGGGATTTTTTTCAAACCACTTGCAATCAAAATTAGACCTTCCCAGCAGTGCTCCCAGACCCCTCAACCCAGCCCCAAAAATCTAGAACACCCCCAAAGAGCCCCCCCAAAACATGCAAAACTGCTTAAAAAAAACGTTTCCACCTGGGATTTTCTTCAAACCACTTGCAATCAAAATTAGACCTTCCGAGCAGTGCTCCCAGACCCCTCAACCCACCCCCAAAGATCAAGAACACCCCCAAGCAGCCCGCTAAAAACATGCAATACTGCTAGGCCTAAGATTCAATCTTGCCAAAACGTTCTCTGCAACTAGGCCCAAACCCCCCTTTTCTACCATATTTTCTACAAACCACTTGCATTCAGAATTAGACCATCCCAGTAATGCTCCCAGACCCCTCAACCCACCCTGAAAAATCTAGAACACCCTCAAACAGCCCCCCAAAAACATGCAATACTGCTAAAAACAAAATCTTTTCCACCAGGGATTTTCTTTAAACCACTTGCAATCAAAATAAGACCTTCCGAGCAGTGCTCCCAGACCCCTCAACCCACCCCCAAAGATCAAGAACACCCAAAAGCAGCCCGCCAAAAACATGCAATACTGCTAGGCCCAAGATTCAATCTTGCCAAAACGTTCTCTGCAACTAGGCCCAAACCCCCCTTTTCTACCATAGATTTTCTACAAACCACTTGCATTCAGAATTAGACCATCCCAGTAATGCTCCCAGACCCCTCAACCCACCCTGAAAAATCTAGAACACCCGCAAACAGCCCCCCAAAAACATGCAATACTGCTAAAAACAAAATCGTTTCCACCAGGCATTTTCTACAAACCACTTGCAATCAAAATTAGACCTTCCCAGCAGTGCTCACAGACCCCTCAACCCACCCCAAAGATCTAGAACACCCCCAAGCAGCCCCCTAAAAACATGCAATACTACCAGGCCTAAATTTAAATCGTGCCAAAATGCTCTCTGCAACTAGGCCCAAACCCCTCTGTTCCACCATGGATTTTCTTCAAAACACTTGCAATCAGAATTAGACCTTCCCACCAGTGCTCCCAGACAACTCAACCCACCCCCAAAGATGTAGAACCCCCCCAAGCAGCCACCCAAAAACATGCAATACTGCTAGGCCTAAGATTCAATCTTGCCAAAACGTTCTCTGCAACTAGGCCCAAACCCCCCTTTTCTACCATGGATTTTCTTCAAACCACTTGCATTCAGAATTAGACCATCCCAGCAGTGCTCCCAGACCCCTCAACCCACCCCGAAAAATCTAGAACACCCCCAAACAGCCCCCCAAAAACATGCAATACTGCTAGGCCTAAGATTCAATCTTGCCAAAACGTTCTCTGCAACTAGGCCCAAACCCCCCTTTTCTACCATAGATTTTCTACAAACCACTTGCATTCAGAATTAGACCATCCCAGTAATGCTCCCAGACCCCTCAACCCACCCTGAAAAAATCTAGAACACCCGCAACCAGCCCCCTAAAAACATGCAATACTGATAAAAACAAAAACTTTTCCACCAGGGATTTTCTTCAAACAACTTGCAATCAAAATAAGACCTTCCGAGCAGTGCTCCCAGACCCCTCAACCCACCCCAAAGATCAAGAACACCCCCAAGCAGCCCGCCAAAAACATGCAATACTACCAGGCCTAAGTTTCAATCGTGCCAAAACGCTCTCTGCAACTAGGCCCAAACCCCCTATTTCCACCATGGATTTTCTTCAAACCACTTGCAATCAAAATTAGACCTTCCCAGCAGTGCTCCCGGACCCCTCAACCCACCCCCAAAAATCTAGGACACCCCCAAACAGCCCCCCAAAAATATGAAATACTGCTTAAAAAACTGTTTTTACCAGGGATTTTCTTCAAACCACTTGCAATCAAAATTAGACCTTCCCAGCAGTGCTCACAGACCCCTCAACCCACCCCCAAAGATCTAGAACACCCCCAAGCAGCCCCCTAAAAACATGCAATACTACCAGGCCTAAATTTCAATCGTGACAAAATGCTCTCTGCAACTAGGCCCAAACCCCTCTTTTCCACAATGGATTTTCTTCAAAACACTTGCAATCATAATTAGACCTTCCCACGAGTGCTCCCAGACCCCTCAACCCACCGCCCAAAATATAGAACTCCCCAAGCAGCCACCCAAAAACATGCAATACTGCTAGGCCTATGATTCAATTCTGCCAAAACGTTCTCAGCAACTAGGCCCAAACCCCCCTTTTCTACCATGGATTTTCTTCAAACCACTTGCATTCAAAATTAGACCATCCCAGCAGTGCTCCCAGACCCCTCAACCCACCCCGAAAAATCTAGAACATCCCCAAACAGCCCCCCAAAAACATGCAATACTGCTAAAAACAAAATCTTTTCCAACAGGGATTTTCTTCAAACCACTTGCAATCAAAATTAGACCCTCCGAGTAGTGCTCCCAGACCCCTCAACCCACCCCCAAAGATCTAGAACACCCCCACGCAGCCTGCCAAAAAACATGCATTACTACCAGGCCTACGTTTCAATCGAGCCAAAACGCTCTCTGCAACTAGGCCCAAACCCCCCTTTTCCACCATGGATTTTCCTCAAACCACTTGCAAATAAAATTAGACCTTCCCAGCAGTGCTCCCAGACCCCTCATCCCACCACTAAAAATCTAGAACACCCCCAAACAGCCACCCAACAACATGCAATACTGCTAGGCCTAAGATTCAATCTTGCCAAAACTTTCTCTGCAATTAGGCCCAAACCCCCCTTTTCTACCATGGATTTTCTTCAAACCAGTTGCATTCAAAATTAGACCATCCCAGCAGTGCTCCCAGACCCCTCAACCCACCCCGAAAAATCTAGAACATCCCCAAACAGCCCCCCAAAAACATGCAATACTGCTTAAAACAAAATCTTTTCCACCAGGGATTTTCTTCAAACCACTTGCAATCAAAATTACCCCTTCCGAGCAGTGCTCATAGACCCCTCAACCCACCCCCAAAGATCTAGAACACCCCAAAGCAGCACACCAAAAACATGCACTACTACCAGGCCTAAGTTTCAATCGTGCCAAAATGCTCTCTACAACTAGGCCCAAACCCCCCTTTTCCACCATGGATTTTCTTCAAACCACTTGCAATCAAAATTAGACCTTCCCAGCAGTGCTCCCAGACCCCTCAACCCACCCCCAAAAATCTAGAACACCCCCAAACAGCCCCCCAAAAACATGCAAAACTGCTAGGCCTAAGATTCAATCTTGCCAAAACGTTCTCTTCAACTAGGCCCAAACCCCCCTTTTCTACCATGGATTTTCTTCAAACCACTTGCATTCAAAATTAGACCATCCCAGCAGTGCTCCCAGACCCCTCAACGCACCCCGAAAAATCTAGAACATCCCCAAACAGCCCCCCAAAAACATGCAATACTGCTAAAAACAAAATCTTTTCCAGCAGGGATTTTCTTCAAACCACTTGCAATCAAAATTAGCCATTCCGAGCAGTGCTCATAGACCCCTCAACCCACCCCCAAAGATCTAGAACACCCCCAAGCAGCCCGCCAAAAACATGCAATACTACCAGGCCTAAGTTTCAATCGTGCCAAAATGCTCTCTACAACTAGGCCCACACCCCCCTTTTCCACCATGGATTTTCTTCAAACCACTTGCAATCAAAATTAGACCTTCCCAGCAGTGCTCCCAGACCCCTTAACCAACACCCAAAAATCTAGAACACCCCCAAACAGCCGCCCAAAAACATGCAAAACTGCTTAAAAAAAAAGTTTCCACCTGGGTTTTTCTTCAAACCACTTGCAATCAAAGTTAGACCTTCCCAGCAGTGCTCCCAGACCCCTCAACCCAACCCCAAAAATCTAGAATAGCCCCAAATAGCCCCCCAAAAACATGCAAAACTGCTTAAAAAAACGTTTCCACCTGGGATTTTCTTCAAACCACTTGCAATCAAAATTAGACCTTCCGAGCAGTGCTCCCAGACCCCTCTACCCACCCCCAAATATCTAGAACACCTCCAAGCAGACCCCTAAAAACATGCAATACTACCAGGCCTAAGTTTTAATCGTGCCAAAATGCTCTCTGCAACTAGGCCCAAACCCCCCTGTTCCACCATGGATTTTCTTCAAACCACTTGCAATCAAAATTAGACCTACCCACCAGTGCTCCCAGACCCCTCAACCCACCCCCAAAGATCTAGAACCCCCCCAAGCAGCCACTCAAAAACATGCAATACTGCTAGGCCTAAGATTCAATCTTGCCAAAACGTTCTCTGCAACTAGGCCCAAACCCCCCTTTTCTACCATGGATTTTCTTCAAACCACTTGCATTCAGAATTAGACCATCCCAGCAATGCTGCCAGACCTCTCAACCCACCCCGAAAAATCTAGAACACCCCCAAACAGCCCCCCAAAAACATGCAATACTGCTAAAAACAAAAACATTTCCACCAGGGATTTTCTTCAAACGACTTGCAATCAAAATTAGACCTTCTGAGCAGTGCTCCCAGACCCCTCAACCCACCCCCAAAGATCTAGAACACCCCCAAGCAGCCCACCAAAAACATGCAATACTACCAGGCCTAAGTTTCAATCGTGCCAAAATGCTCTCTGCAACTAGGCCCAAACCCCCTTTTTCCACAATGGATTTTCTTCAAACCACTTGCAATCAAAATTAGACCTTCCCAGCAGTGCTCCCAGACCCCTCAACACACCCCCAAAAATCTAGAACACCCCCAAGCAGCCCGCTAAAAACATGCAATACTACCAGGCCTAAATTTCAATCGTGCCAAAATGCTCTCTTCAACTAGGCCCAACCCCCTCTTTTCCACCATGGATTTTCTTCAAACCACTTGCAATCAAAATTAGACCTTCCCACTATTGCTCCCAGACCCCTCAACCCACCGCCAAAAATCTAGAACCCCCCAAGCAGCCACCCAAAAACATGCAATACTGCTAGGCCTAAGATTCAATCTTGCCAAAACGTTCTCTGCAACTAGGCCCAAACCCCCCTTTTCGACCATGGATTTTCTTCAAACCACTTGCATTCAGAATTAGACCATCCCAGCAGTGCTCCCAGACCCCTCAACCCACCCCGAAAAATCTAGAACACCCCCAAACAGCCCCCCAAAAACATGCAATACTGCTAAAAACAAAAACTTTTCCACCAGGGATTTTCTTCAAACCACTTGCAATCAAAATTAGACCTTCCGAGCAGTGCTCCCAGACCCCTCAACCCACCCCCAAAGATCTAGAACACCCCCAAGCAGCCCACCAAAAAACATGCATTACTACCAGGCCTAAGTTTCAATCGTGCCAAAACGCTCTCTGCAACTAAGCCCAAACCCCCCTTTAACACCATGGATTTTCCTCAAACCACTTGCAATCAAAATTAGACCTTCCCAGCAGTGCTCCCAGACCCCTCAACCCACCACTAAAAATCTAGAACATCCCCAAACAGCCCCCCAAAAACATGCAATACTGCTTAAAACAAAATCTTTTCCACCAGGGATTTTCTTCAAACCACTTGCAATCAAAATTACCCCTTCCAAGCAGTGCTCATAGACCCCTCAACTCACCCCCAAAGATCTAGAACACCCCAAAGCAGCACACCAAAAACATGCATTACTACCAGGCCTAAGTTTTAATCGTGCCAAAATGCTCTCTTCAACTAGGCCCAAACCCCCCTTTTCCACCATGGATATTCTTCAAACCACTTGCAATCAAAATTAGACCTTCCCAGCAGTGCTCCCAGACCCCTCAACCCACCCCCAAAAATCTAGAACACCCCCAAACAGCCCACCAAAAACATGCAAAACTGCTAGGCCTAAGATTCAATCCTACCAAAACGTTCTCTTCAACTAGGCCCAAACCCCCCTTTTCTACCATGGTTTTTCTTTAAACCAATTGCATTCAAAATTAGACCATCCCAGCAGTGCTCCCAGACCCCTCAACGCACCCCGAAATATCTAGAACATCCCCAAACAGACCCCCAAAAACATGCAATACTGCTTAAAACAAAATCTTTTCCACCAGGGATTTTCTTCAAACCACTTGCAATCAAAATTACCCCTTCCAAGCAGTGCTCATAGACCCCTCAACTCACCCCCAAAGATCTAGAACACCCCAAAGCAGCACACCAAAAACATGCATTACTACCAGGCCTAAGTTTTAATCGTGCCAAAATGCTCTCTTCAACTAGGCCCAAACCCCCCTTTTCCACCATGGATATTCTTCAAACCACTTGCAATCAAAATTAGACCTTCCCAGCAGTGCTCCCAGACCCCTCAACCCACCCCCAAAAATCTAGAACACCCCCAAACAGCCCACCAAAAACATGCAAAACTGCTAGGCCTAAGATTCAATCCTACCAAAACGTTCTCTTCAACTAGGCCCAAACCCCCCTTTTCTACCATGGTTTTTCTTTAAACCAATTGCATTCAAAATTAGACCATCCCAGCAGTGCTCCCAGACCCCTCAACGCACCCCGAAATATCTAGAACATCCCCAAACAGACCCCCAAAAACATGCAATACTGCTAAAAACAAAATCTTTTCCACCAGGGATTTTCTTCAAACCACTTGCATTCAAAATTAGCCATTCCGAGCAGTGCTCATAGACCCCTCAACCCACCCCCAAAGATCTAGAACACCCCCAATCAGCCCGCCAAAAACATGCAATACTACCAGGCCTAAGTTTCAATCATCCCAAAATGCTCTCTACAACTAGGCCCAAACCCGCCTTTTCCACCATGGATTTTCTTCAAACCACTTGCAATCAAAATTAGACCTTCCCAGCAGTGCTCCCAGACCCCTTAACCCACCCCCAAAAATCTAGAACACCCCCAAACAGCCCCCCAAAAACATGCAAAACTGCTTAAAAATAACGTCTCCACCTGGGTTTTTCTTCAAACCACTTGCAATCAAAGTTAGACCTTCCCAGCAGTGCTCCCGGACCCCTCAACCCAACCCCACAAATCTAGAATACCCCCAAACAGCCCCCCAAAAACATGCAAAACTGCTTAAAAAAAACGTTTCCACCTGGGATTTTCTTCAAACCACTTGCAATCAAAATTAGACCTTCCGAGCAGTGCTCCCAGACCCCTCTACCCACCCCCAAATATCTAGAACACCTCCAAGCAGCCCCCTAAAAACATGCAATACTACCAGGCTTAGGTTTCAATCGTGCCAAAATAATCTCTGCAACTAGGCCCAAACCCCCCCTTTTCCACCATGGATTTTCTTCAAACCACTTGCATTCAGAATAAGACCATCCCAGGAATGCTGCCAGACCCCTCAACCCACCCCGAAAAATCTAGAACACCCCCAAACAGCCCCCCAAAAACATGCAATACTGCTAAAAACAAAAACTTTTCCACCAGGGATTTTCTTCAATCGACTTGCAATCCAAATTAGACCTTCCCAGCAGTGCTCACAGACCCCTCAACCCACCCCAAAGATCTAGAACACCCCCAAGCAGCCCGCTAAAAACATGCAATACTACCAGGCCTAAATTTCAATCGTGCCAAAATGCTCTCTGCAACTAGGCCCAAACCCCTCTTTTCCACCATGGATTTTCTTCAAACCACTTGCAATCAAAATTAGACCTTACCACCAGTAATCCCAGACCCCTCAACCCACCGCCAAAAATCTAGAACCCCCCCAAGCAGCCACCCAAAAACATGCAATACTGCTAGGCCTAAGATTCAATCTTGCCAAAACGTTCTCTACAACTAGGCCCAAACCCCCCTTTTCTACCATGGATTTTCTTCAAACCACTTGCATTCAGAATTAGGCCATCCCAGCAGTGCTCCCAGACCCCTCAACCCACCCCGAAAAATCTAGAACACCCCCAAACAGCCCCCCAAAAACATGCAATACTGCTAGGCCTAAGATTCAATCTTGCCAAAACGTTCTCTGCAACTAGGCCCAAACCCCCCTTTTCTACCATAGATTTTCCACAAACCACTTGCATTCAGAATTAGACCATCCCAGTAATGCTCCCAGACCCCTCAACCCACCCTGAAAAATCTAGAACACCCGCAACCAGCCCGCTAAAAACATGCAATACTGATAAAAACAAAAACTTTTCCACCAGGGATTTTCTTCAAACCACTTGCAATCAAAATAAGACCTTCCGAGCAGTGCTCCCAGACCCTTCAACCCACCCCCAAAGATCAAGCACACCCCCAAGCAGCCCGCCAAAAACATGCAATACTACCAGGCCTAAGTTTCAATCGTGCCAAAACGCTCTCTGCAACTAGGCCCAAACCCCCTATTTCCACCATGGATTTTCTTCAAACCACTTGCAATCAAAATTAGACCTTCCCAGCAGTGCTCCCGGACCCCTCAACCCACCCCCAAAAATCTAGGACACCCCCAAACAGCCCCCCAAAAACATGAAATACTGCTTAAAAAACTGTTTCCACCAGGGATTTTCTTCAAACCACTTGCAATCAAAATTAGACCTTCCCAGCAGTGCTCACAGACCCCTCAACCCACCCCCAAAGATCTAGAACACCCCCAAGCAGCCCCCTAAAAACATGCAATACTACCAGGCCTAAATTTCAATCGTGACAAAATGCTCTCTGCAACTAGGCCCAAACCCCTCTTTTCCACCATGGATTTTCTTCAAAACACTTGCAATCAGAATTAGACCTTCCCACGAGTGCTCCCAGACCCCTCAACCCACCGCCCAAAATATAGAACTCCCCAAGCAGCCACCCAAAAACATGCAATACTGCTAGGCCTACGATTCAATCTTGCCAAAACGTTCTCAGCAAGTAGGCCCAAACCCCCCTTTTCTACCATGGATTTTCTTCAAACCACTTGCATTCAAAATTAGACCATCCGAGCAGTGCTCCCAGACCCCTCAACCCACCCGAAAAATCTAGAACATCCCCAAACAGCCCCCCAAAAACATGCAATACTGCTAAAAACAAAATCTTTTCCAACAGGGATTTTCTTCAAACCACTTGCAATCAAAATAAGAACCCTCCGAGTAGTGCTCCCAGACCCCTCAACCCACCCCCAAAGATCTAGAACACCCCCAAGCAGCCTGCCAAAAACATGCATTACTACCAGGCCTACGTTTCAATCGTGCCAAAACGCTCTCTGCAACTAGGCCCAAACCCCCCTTTTCCACCATGGATTTTCCTCAAACCACTTGCAATCAAAATTAGACCTTCCCAGCAGTGCTCCCAGACCCCTCAACCCACCACTAAAAATCTAGAACACCCCCAAACAGCCACCCAACAACATGCAATACTGCTAGGCCTAAGATTCAATCTTGCCAAAACTTTCTTTGCAATTAGGCCCAAACCCCCCTTTTCTACCATGGATTTTCTTCAAACCACTTGCATTCAAAATTAGACCAAAACGTTCTCTTCAACTAGGCCCAAACCCCCCTTTTCTACCATGGGATTTCTTCAAACCACTTGCATTCAAAATTAGACCATCCCAGCAGTGCTCCCAGACCCCTCAACCCACCCCGAAAAATCTAGAACATCCCCAAACAGCCCCCCAAAAACATGCAATACTGCTTAAAACAAAATCTTTTCCACCAGGGATTTTCTTCAAACCACTTGCAATCAAAATTAGACCTTCCCAGCAGTGCTCCCAGACCCCTCAACCCACCCCCCAAAATCTAGAACACCCCCAAACAGCCCCCCAAAAACATGCAAAACTGCTAGGCCTAAGATTCAATCTTGCCAAAACGTTCTCTTCAACTAGGCCCAAACCCCCCTTTTCTACCATGGGATTTCTTCAAACCACTTGCATTCAAAATTAGACCATCCCAGCAGTGCTCCCAGACCCCTCAACCCACCCCGAAAAATCTAGAACATCCCCAAACAGCCCCCCAAAAACATGCAATACTGCTTAAAACAAAATCTTTTCCACCAGGGATTTTCTTCAAACCACTTGCAATCAAAATTACCCCTTCCGAGCAGTGCTCATAGACCCCTCAAACCACCCCCAAAGATCTAGAACACCCCAAAGCAGCACACCAAAAACATGCACTACTACCAGGCCTAAGTTTCAATCGTGCCAAAATGCTCTCTACAACTAGGCCCAAACCCCCCTTTTCCACCATGGATTTTCTTCAAACCACTTGCAATCAAAATTAGACCTTCCCAGCAGTGCTCCCAGACCCCTCAACCCACCCCCCAAAATCTAGAACACCCCCAAACAGCCCCCCAAAAACATGCAAAACTGCTAGGCCTAAGATTCAATCTTGCCAAAACGTTCTCTTCAACTAGGCCCAAACCCCCCTTTTCTACCATGGGATTTCTTCAAACCACTTGCATTCAAAATTAGACCATCCCAGCAGTGCTCCCAGACCCCTCAACGCACCCCGAAAAATCTAGAACATCCCCAAACAGCCCCCCAAAAACATGCAATACTGCTAAAAACAAAATCTTTTCCACCAGGGATTTTCTTCAAACCACTTGCAATCAAAATTAGCCATTCCGAGCAGTGCTTATAGACCCCTCAACCCACCCCCAAAGATCTATAACACCCCCAAGCAGCCCACCAAAAACATGCAATACTACCAGGCCTAAGTTTCAATCATGCCAAAATGCTCTCTACAACTAGGCCCACACCCCCCTTTTCCACCATGGATTTTCTTCAAACCACTTGCAATCAAAATTAGACCTTCCCAGCAGTGCTCCCAGACCCCTTAACCAACACCCAAAAATCTAGAACACCCCCAAACAGCCCCCCAAAAACATGCAAAACTGCTTAAAAAAAAAGTTTCCACCTGGGTTTTTCTTCAAACCACTTGCAATCAAAGTTAGACCTTCCCAGCAGTGCTCCCAGACCCCTCAACCCAACCCCAAAAATCTAGAATACCCCCAAACAGCCCCCTAAAAACATGCAAAACTGCTTAAAAAACGTTTCCACCTGGGATTTTCTTCAAACCACTTGCAATCAAAATTAGACCTTCCGAGCAGTGCTCCCAGACCCCTCTACCCACCCCCAAATATCTAGAACACCTCCAAGCAGACCCCTAAAAACATGCAATACTACCAGGCCTAAGTTTTAATCGTGCCAAAATGCTCTCTGCAACTAGGCCCAAACCCCCCTTTTCCACCATGGATTTTCTTCAAACCACTTGCAATCAAAATTAGACCTTCCCACCAGTGCTCCCAGACCCCTCAACCCACCCCCAAAGATCTAGAACCCCCCCAAGCAGCCACTCAAAAACATGCAATACTGCTAGGCCAAAGATTCAATCTTGCCAAAACGTTCTCTGCAACTAGGCCCAAACCCCCCTTTTCTACCATGGATTTTCTTCAAACCACTTGCATTCAGAATTAGACCATCCCAGCAATGTTGCCAGACCTCTCAACCCACCGCGAAAAATCTAGAACACCCCCAAACAGCCCCCCAAAAACATGCAATACTGCTAAAAACAAAAACCTTTCCACCAGGGATTTTCTTCAAACGACTTGCAATCAAAATTAGACCTTCTGAGCAGTGCTCCCAAACCCCTCAACCCACCCCCAAAGATCTAGAACACCCCCAAGCAGCCCACCAAAAACATGCAATACTACCAGGCCTAAGTTTCAATCGTGCCAAAATGCTCTCTGCAACTAGGCCCAAACCCCCTTTTTCCACAATGGATTTTCTTCAAACCACTTGCAATCAAAATTAGACCTTCCCAGCAGTGCTCCCAGACCCCTCAACACCCCCCAAAAAATCTAGAACACCCCCAAGCAGCCCGCTAAAAACATGCAATACTACCAGGCCTAAATTTCAATCGTGCCAAAATGCTCCTTGCAACTAGGCCCAACCCCCTCTTTTCCACCATGGATTTTCTTCAAACCACTTGCAATCAAAATTAGACCTTCCCACCATTGCTCCCAGACCCCTCAACCCACCGCCAAAAATCTAGAACCCCCCAAGCAGCCACCCAAAAACATGCAATACTGCTAGGCCTAAGATTCAATCTTGCCAAAACGTTCTCTGCAACTAGGCCCAAACCCCCCTTTTCTACCATGGATTTTCTTCAAACCACTTGCATTCAGAATTAGACCATCCCAGCAGTGCTCCCAGACCCCTCAACCCACCCCGAAAAATCTAGAACACCCCCAAACAGCCCCCCAAAAACATGCAATACTGCTAAAAACAAAAACTTTTCCACCAGGGATTTTCTTCAAACCACTTGCAATCAAAATTAGACCTTCCGAGCAGTGCTCCCAGACCCCTCACCCCACCCCCAAAGATCTAGAACACCCCCAAGCAGCCCGCCAAAAACATGCAATACTACCAGGCCTAAGTTTCAATCATCCCAAAATGCTCTCTACAACTAGGCCCAAACCCGCCTTTTCCACCATGGATTTTCTTCAAACCACTTGCAATCAAAATTACCCCTTCCAAGCAGTGCTCATAGACCCCTCAACTCACCCCCAAAGATCTAGAACACCCCAAAGCAGCACACCAAAAACATGCATTACTACCAGGCCTAAGTTTTAATCGTGCCAAAATGCTCTCTTCAACTAGGCCCAAACCCCCCTTTTCCACCATGGATATTCTTCAAACCACTTGCAATCAAAATTAGACCTTCCCAGCAGTGCTCCCAGACCCCTCAACCCACCCCCAAAAATCTAGAACACCCCCAAACCGCCCACCAAAAACATGCAAAACTGCTAGGCCTAAGATTCAATCCTACCAAAACGTTCTCTTCAACTAGGCCCAAACCCCCCTTTTCTACCATGGTTTTTCTTTAAACCAATTGCATTCAAAATTAGACCATCCCAGCAGTGCTCCCAGACCCCTCAACGCACCCCGAAATATCTAGAACATCCCCAAACAGACCCCCAAAAACATGCAATACTGCTAAAAACAAAATCTTTTCCACCAGGGATTTTCTTCAAACCACTTGCATTCAAAATTAGCCATTCCGAGCAGTGCTCATAGACCCCTCAACCCACCCCCAAAGATCTAGAACACCCCCAATCAGCCCGCCAAAAACATGCAATACTACCAGGCCTAAGTTTTAATCATCCCAAAATGCTCTCTACAACTAGGCCCAAACCCGCCTTTTCCACCATGGATTTTCTTCAAACCACTTGCAATCAAAATTAGACCTTCCCAGCAGTGCTCCCAGACCCCTTAACCCACCCCCAAAAATCTAGAACACCCCCAAACA
The DNA here is from genome assembly GCF_964263255.1 of Lissotriton vulgaris. Lineage (NCBI taxonomy): Eukaryota > Metazoa > Chordata > Amphibia > Caudata > Salamandridae > Lissotriton > Lissotriton vulgaris. The sequence continues at coordinate 171,355,902 of NC_141688.1, forward strand.
GCCCCCCAAAAACATGCAAAACTGCTTAAAAATAACGTCTCCACCTGGGTTTTTCTTCAAACCACTTGCAATCAAAGTTAGACCTTCCCAGCAGTGCTCCCGGACCCCTCAACCCAACCCCACAAATCTAGAATACCCCCAAACAGCCCCCCAAAAACATGCAAAACTGCTTAAAAAAAACGTTTCCACCTGGGATTTTCTTCAAACCACTTGCAATCAAAATTAGACCTTCCGAGCAGTGCTCCCAGACCCCTCTACCCACCCCCAAATATCTAGAACACCTCCAAGCAGCCCCCTAAAAACATGCAATACTACCAGGCTTAGGTTTCAATCGTGCCAAAATAATCTCTGCAACTAGGCCCAAACCCCCCCTTTTCCACCATGGATTTTCTTCAAACCACTTGCATTCAGAATAAGACCATCCCAGGAATGCTGCCAGACCCCTCAACCCACCCCGAAAAATCTAGAACACCCCCAAACAGCCCCCCAAAAACATGCAATACTGCTAAAAACAAAAACTTTTCCACCAGGGATTTTCTTCAATCGACTTGCAATCAAAATTAGACCTTCCCAGCAGTGCTCACAGACCCCTCAACCCACCCCAAAGATCTAGAACACCCCCAAGCAGCCCGCTAAAAACATGCAATACTACCAGGCCTAAATTTCAATCGTGCCAAAATGCTCTCTGCAACTAGGCCCAAACCCCTCTTTTCCACCATGGATTTTCTTCAAACCACTTGCAATCAAAATTAGACCTTACCACCAGTAATCCCAGACCCCTCAACCCACCGCCAAAAATCTAGAACCCCCCCAAGCAGCCACCCAAAAACATGCAATACTGCTAGGCCTAAGATTCAATCTTGCCAAAACGTTCTCTACAACTAGGCCCAAACCCCCCTTTTCTACCATGGATTTTCTTCAAACCACTTGCATTCAGAATTAGACCATCCCAGCAGTGCTCCCAGACCCCTCAACCCACCCCGAAAAATCTAGAACACCCCCAAACAGCCCCCCAAAAACATGCAATACTGCTAGGCCTAAGATTCAATCTTGCCAAAACGTTCTCTGCAACTAGGCCCAAACCCCCCTTTTCTACCATAGATTTTCCACAAACCACTTGCATTCAGAATTAGACCATCCCAGTAATGCTCCCAGACCCCTCAACCCACCCTGAAAAATCTAGAACACCCGCAACCAGAACGCTAAAAACATGCAATACTGATAAAAACAAAAACTTTTCCACCAGGGATTTTCTTCAAACCACTTGCAATCAAAATAAGACCTTCCGAGCAGTGCTCCCAGACCCTTCAACCCACCCCCAAAGATCAAGAACACCCCCAAGCAGCCCGCCAAAAACATGCAATACTACCAGGCCTAAGTTTCAATCGTGCCAAAACGCTCTCTGCAACTAGGCCCAAACCCCCTATTTCCACCATGGATTTTCTTCAAACTACTTGCAATCAAAATTAGACCTTCCCAGCAGTGCTCCCGGACCCCTCAACCCACCCCCAAAAATCTAGGACACCCCCAAACAGCCCCCCAAAAACATGAAATACTGCTTAAAAAACTGTTTCCACCAGGGATTTTCTTCAAACCACTTGCAATCAAAATTAGACCTTCCCAGCAGTGCTCACAGACCCCTCAACCCACCCCCAAAGATCTAGAACACCCCCAAGCAGCCCCCTAAAAACATGCAATACTACCAGGCCTAAATTTCAATCGTGACAAAATGCTCTCTGCAACTAGGCCCAAACCCCTCTTTTCCACCATGGATTTTCTTCAAAACACTTGCAATCAGAATTAGACCTTCCCACGAGTGCTCCCAGACCCCTCAACCCACCGCCCAAAATATAGAACTCCCCAAGCAGCCACCCAAAAACATGCAATACTGCTGGGCCTACGATTCAATCTTGCCAAAACGTTCTCAGCAAGTAGGCCCAAACCCCCCTTTTCTACCATGGATTTTCTTCAAACCACTTGCATTCAAAATTAGACCATCCGAGCAGTGCTCCCAGACCCCTCAACCCACCCGAAAAATCTAGAACATCCCCAAACAGCCCCCCAAAAACATGCAATACTGCTAAAAACAAAATCTTTTCCAACAGGGATTTTCTTCAAACCACTTGCAATCAAAATAAGAACCCTCCGAGTAGTGCTCCCAGACCCCTCAACCCACCCCCAAAGATCTAGAACACCCCCAAGCAGCCTGCCAAAAACATGCATTACTACCAGGCCTACGTTTCAATCGTGCCAAAACGCTCTCTGCAACTAGGCCCAAACCCCCCTTTTCCACCATGGATTTTCCTCAAACCACTTGCAATCAAAATTAGACCTTCCCAGCAGTGCTCCCAGACCCCTCAACCCACCACTAAAAATCTAGAACACCCCCAAACAGCCACCCAACAACACGCAATACTGCTAGGCCTAAGATTCAATCTTGCCAAAACCCTTCGCCACCACCATCACTGACTTCATTGCACCCCACTCCATCTCCTCAGCAAACTACGTACTGATTGGAGACCTGACCTTCCACCTTGACAACCCCAGCTACCCCAACTCCACTATCCTTTGTGACAACCTCGCAAGCATCGGACTTAAACAACTCGTCAACACACCGACCCACATTTCAGGGCACACCCTCAACCCCTTCTTTGTGGCAGGAACCAGCGCCCAAATTCAACCACAGACCGACCACCACTGGGTACACATTGCCATCAACAAATCCAATGCACCGAAACCAGCCCCACGCCCACCATGAAAGAACTGGATCAAGGTTACCAACGAGCAACTTAACTCCACCCTCACACGAGACAACCACACCTGGGCACCTGACACAAATGACCAGCCAGAGAACTTCACACCTGGATCTCCAACTGCGCAGACGAGCTTGCCCCGCTATGCAACTCCAAGAGACAACGCCCCAGGAAAGCAGCCTGGTTCACCACCACTCTCCAAGAAGCCAGATGCACCTGTAGATGCCTACAGAAGAACTGGAGAAACACCAAGACAACCGAAAACCACACCACCTACAATGACACCATCAGAGCCACTAAGATGAACTTCGTCCACAAGAAAATCCTGGCCAACTCCGCCCACTCCAAGGAACTTTTCAGTGTCATTCATGAATTCTCCAACCCGGGCAGCAAAGCCACAGACATCACCTCATCCCAAGACCTCTACGACAAGCTTGGAACCTATTTACACCTCAAGATCAAAAACCTCTACAACAACTACATCGACCATCCACCAGGTGCCACAGATGGCCCCGTAGAAACACTAACCAGCCCACCATCTCCAACTGGACACCAATCACGGGCAGAAGACAACTCCTTGACCATGAAAAGCATCCACCGACCCCTGCCCCCCTCATATCTACTACAGAGCAGCTGCTGCCATCAAATCCGAACTACAATGCACCATTAACACCACCTTCAAAACAGGCACATTCCCAGATGACTGGAAGCATGCAAAAGTCAGACCCCTGCTCGAAAAGCTCACAGCTGACTCCACCGACCTCAAGAACTATCGGCCTATCGTGCTCCTCCCCTTCGCAGCGAAAGTTGCAGAGAAAATAGTCAACAGGAAACTGACACGATTTATTGAAGAGAACGCCGTCCTCGACCAATCCCAATCTGGATTCCGAAGCAACCACAGCACAGAGACCGCCCTACTCACCGCCACAGACAACATCCGCAGCCTCCTGGACCAAGGCCACTTCGCATCCCTCATCATACTCGACCTATCAGTGGCCTTCGACATCATCTCCCACCACACCCGAACTGCCAGAATACACGACGCAGGCGTACAAGGAACAGCCCAGGACTGGATCCAATCATTCCTTTATGGAATAAGCCAACGGTTCAGACTCTCACCCTTCCTCTCTGACCCCTCAAAAATCACCTGTGGAGTCCCACAGGGTTCATCCCCGAGCCCCACCTCTTCAACATCTACATGGCTACCCTCTCAGCCATGGTCCGACAATACAGCCTCAACATCATATTCTACGCCGAAGACACCCAGCTCATCCTCTCCCTCACCAAAGACCCCACCACTGCCAAACTTAACTTCCAGAAAGGAATGCAAAACATCGCAGTCTGGATGACTAACAGCTGCCTGAAGCTCAACGCTGAGAAGACAGAAGTCCTTGTCCTCTGTTCCACCTCTTCTGCATGGGACAGCACCTGGTGGCCGACCGCACTCGGAAGCCCACCTACATCCTGAGACCACACCAAGAACCTTGGCATCGTACTCGACTCATCACTCACCATGAACCGACAGGTCAACGCCATCACCTCAAGCTGCTTCAACACCCTCCGCATCCTCAGCAAAACCTTCAAGTGGATCCCCCTGAGTCAAGGAAGACAATTACCCATGCACTCATCACCAGCAGACTGGACTATGGAAACGCACTCTACACCAGCATCAAGTCAATACCCCGCAAACTCCAGACAATACAAAACACCACCGCCAGACTAGACCTTGGCATCCCTGGACAGAAACACATCAGCCAACACCTACGAAGTCTCCACCGTTACTCTGTGGAGAAAAGAGGCACTTTCAAAATCCTCACACCTACAAATGCCTACACCACAACAGACCCAAATACCTCAACAACATAATCAACTTCCACGTACCCAAAAGAAACCTCCAATCTTCCAACCTCGCACTGGCCGAAACCTCCGCGCATCCAGAGAGTCAGAGCAGGTGGAAGATCTTTCTCTCACATTGCAGCAAAGACCTGCTACTAGCTCCCAGCAGACTTCAAATGCGCCCCCTCCCTGAACACTTTCAAGAAGACCCTCAAGACCTGGCTCTTCAGCTAAACAGATCTGCGGACCCCCCCCTGAACCTCATTCAGTGCCTTGAGACCCTCAAGGGTGAGTAGCGCAATTACAATTCCCTGATTGATTGATTGACTTTTGCAAAATTACTGAAATGTTTTTCCTGGTGTCAAGTCTGTGACCTTGTGATCTTAAACGGGATTTAGTAATTTGTCAGATGTGTGCAAGGTGATAAATCAGTAAAGTTAAGTTACACGAACAGCAAGAGGCAAAGTTGGGTATGGTTGACAGTGTTTTCAGTAGTAGCAAGCAAACATCACATATAATACACAACACAGAGTATAATATCATGCAATTATGTTCAAGTATCCAAACTAATGAATAGAAACATGATATTTATGCAACTGTGCACCACAGTACAAGTATCAAGTAACTTCATGCGTATACAATCATGACCACCTCTGTACAATGGTCAAGTGATTTGTCTATATATTCATATTGCGATAACACAGTTACCCTTTTATATAAGAATTAGCCCCTGCTCATTTGAGGTCAGCTTGACTATCCATAGACATTCCTTGATATTCAACATGTTATTGATGTCCACATTGTAGTTTTCTACTGTAAGAAATGGGGGTTTTAGTTAATGGGAGTGGTGACCCACCTTACGCAATAACCATAATCCATTTTAAGGTAAGCCAGAAAAGTCACTAAATTGACTTGAGAGCAGCCATGTCTGACAGGCTTAACTTAGAAACAATGTGCAAAGTATTTATGCCTTAACAAAACAGTAATAATGTCAGAGTAGAACACAAGAAAAAATGCAAGCAATTTGTGGAAAATAGAGTAAATTTTAAAATATACAATAATAAAGAGACTACAAAAATCCGATAAAGGAAATGGAGATTTGAATTTTTCAGACTTTAAGGTTGAAAACAGCGCCAAAAAGCATTAAGCGCCAACTGTGGTCATCTGGCTGTGCTTTTCCAGTACCTAGGTTTGAGTTAGAGTTGTCTACAATGGAGCATAGTTCAGATACAGAAAAAAGGTTCAACTCAGTTGGAAGTTTTACCTTTGGATTTAGACTCTGAAATGGAAGTAAAAAATCGTCAGCAGGGCAGCAGACTGTGGCCAATTAGGGTTCCACAATGTTGGATAGTGGTTGGACAACTCCTGATGAAGCCAATGACTTTTGGAAAGAAAGCTCCAAGCAGAAGAAATTTGAATTTTGCTCATGGAAGACCTACCTTGTTGGCTGTTTGCTTGTGGCCCCTTCACCACATTCAGCCTTGGTAACTTTATTGGAGCTCAGATGTTTTCCAGGCAGGCAAGGATGCAGGATGTTGCAGAAGTGGACTCCTTGAGGCCAAATACCTTCTTCGTGAGATCTAGCTGAATACTATTTGCTGCCTGAATCTTCGGGCCAGTGGTATCTCATCTTCATCAAATCAGGTTGATAAGATGGTATTGATTCTCTGAAGGTGTTTAGAGCCAAAATGAGTCTAAGTCCTAGGTTTCAGAAAAAGTACACTTTGACACCAACCAGGGGTCCAGGACTTTGGCAATTGCACATGGGGGTCAAGTCTCACTCCAGCAGAGGCCAGCTGCAGGGTCCACAGTAGGTCCAGTTGGAAATGGGGGTCAAGACTCACTCCAGCAGAGTCCAGCTGCAGGGTCCACAGTAGGTTCAGTTGGAAATGGTTGGTTGGGCAGCTGCAGAAATGGCTTCCTTAAACTTGTTCTCTCCCTGTAGCTTGAACAGAAGGTCAGTCTTATGATCCCTGAAATCAGTTATTTGTCCCGAGTGAAAGATGGAGAGCAGGTCCAATCTTCTAGGCTCATCTCAAGTCTCAGATAACAAGTTTACCCCTCTTCTGATCTTCCACAAGTTTAGTAGTGATCTAAGGACAGTACTGTGGGTGCCATATTTATATCTGGTACTGGCTTATGGGTTACAGACTAATGGCCCGTCCCTAATCCATAGAGTAAAAGTTTCCAGGGGCAGCCCTATCCATTTTTGTAGTATTCCATGTGTGCCCTACAGCTAACAATCTCACAGTGCTCTTCTTTGTCTAAACCCAAGATGATCAAACTTTTCTTCCTTTGTGCAAAGCATGTGTGCTCACCTAAAAGGCATGGCCGGGAAAATGAGCAACACTTCCTGTGTGGTCACTTCAAACTAGTTCTGAGGGCAGCTCTCCTCAAACAGTGATTGGACCGTGCCTATGAAACAAGCAAAGGCCCTGCCAAAATCTCAAGTAATATTTGCTAGGAGTAGCACCACTCTGTTGTCGGAGTTTTTGGTGTTTTGCCATTCTGTGCTCTGCTTGGTGCACGGAGTTCATCAAAAACTTTGCCTACTGGAGCTCGGTGGAGCACAGAGTGCTGTCACGCTCAGAGCTCAGCTCTGTAAAGATTTGTGCAATTCATGACAAAACCGTCTCCTGAACTTGAGCTTGCCAAACTTAACGAGGGCGAATTTAGGAGAGGCGGAGCTTTTGGAAAATGAAGCTTGATTTCATTGGGGGAGTCAACTTTTACCAGTCAAGGCACAGTTGAACTAAAAACCATCTGACACTTTGCTCTTGGTCCCTGCCTTTTACTTGCCTGTGCCTGCTTATTCCTCTAGGGAAGTGGCTTCCCTCTGTATGTGACTGTCCATGGCTGTTTTTGCCAGTGTTGCCTTTGTACTATAGTAGCGCAGATTAACTCTGATTGCATGATGCCGGCTTTGCCTGCTCTGATGCTCTTTAGGGACATCAATACATAAACCACAGAATCTGTCTGCTTCGTGCAAACATAGGCTTAACAACATAAGCTATCTTCAAATGTGGTTTGTTGGGACAAGTAAAGCAAACAGAAAACCTTTACCATCTCTTGTCAATTGCCTTAAGGGAATAAATTGTAAAAATAATACACTTCCAATTACTGTCACTATCCCGTGTAACCCCTTATACCATACAATATAACTTTTTATGTTCCATGAGTCAAATATTTATAATTCTAGTACTGGCAAGCTGCCATTTTTATTTTTTGCTGATAGTTAGATCCACATCTTTCTTCAAATGTCTATGATTTATCGACCACTCTGGTAAATTTACTTTTCTCCCCTGTCATCCTAGACTATTGTGCGGTGATAGAGCTTCGTAAATTAGTACCTTATAAATGACCACTAAAAGATACATTCTTCACCAATTATTTTCCACCACCACCACACCTTCTGAACATGGAAGTAAGAAACAGCACACATTTTTATAGATTTGAGTGGAAATATTATTTTTTGTACTGCTATGTACAAGTGAAGTGAAAAAAATGCACTGATGTAACAATATCTGTTCAATCTTTTTTATGTTTCCTAAATGAGTTTTGATCATGACATATACATATTTCATGCATTTTCCTGTGGCTTGCTATAAATCTCGCAGTGAAATGTCAGGAGCAGCCTTCTGTTGGGAGAGCATCCTGAGCTCTGCAAGTTGTAGGCAATTTGTTTTCTGAGATATCTACTTCATTATCTCTCTCTCTATAGAGCACCTCAAAGATCAGTGGCACCATGGAGGGCACAGGAATCATACCTGCACAAAAGTATACGCAAAAAACGCCAGGCTCGTCTCCACTCTGTTATTCTGTTATTCCACTTCTGAAATTTGAATTATCAATAAGGTCAACAAAATGATATGGTGTGTTAACTGCTGTCATCTGAATAATAGGCAGAAATAATATTGCAAAATCTTCCATCTCCAAGGATTAGAAGTGCATCTTTACAAATACCAATCTGATGATGTAAATAGAGCAGCAGATGAGAACTTTCCTGTTCCAGTCAATCCAGGGACAAGAAGTCAACCAATCTATAGTCATTAGGCTTTTCTAGTTCTGAAGAAAATATACTTTTTTTGCACGGGATTGGCAGACCGCCCAGCCCCTGTTGTAGCATTTTAATAGAAGCCGCCTTTTGAAAGAACATAATCCCAATCAAAGGATCTTTCACTGCCTTCCATGGCGGTTCACACACCCTTCGTTCATGACTTTCTGGACATGTGATCTCCTCCCACATGCTGCTTCCATGGAGTTCAGGGCACCAACAAATCTGGTTGTTTGATAAGAAGGGCAGGGTTCTTGAACTTAAGTGGACACAATGTGGGATCAGTGGTTAAGTGTCCAGATGTCTGGCATGGGGAGTGTGTTATCGCTGTGTGTAGCATGCATGCTGTGTTCTGATTGGCTGTGTGTTCCTAACTTAGTGCACTATCTAACTTTATGGAGTTTTTGGAACAAATGACCCTCTGGTCAAATGTATTTTAATGGGGCCAATCTTCTCAAGACCATTGTGGTATTGTGCCTCTCTGTGGGATCGATCTGGGTATTTCTGTTTGCAAATTTGTCTAAGGGTTAATTGTCTCTTAACCTGTGATCTGTCAATCAGTTCTTCAGGCATTTCTGACTTGGGGTTGATGGAGAGGTAATATTGGGTGGATTCAGCAATAGTGATACAAGCTCATTGTTAGACATACATATATAATAATGTACATCAACATCATATTCTTTTAATATTAACATTCACCTCTCTAGTTGACACTTCATGACAATCACATTATTTGAGATCTGATGTTTTTCTGTTGTGTCTGTTTCTAACTGCCTTAGTTACTTGCATTCTTCATAATTTGAGGACTGCATTTTTACAGCAGAAAACCACAACTTGTAGGAAAGCACATAATAACAGCACAAAATGACAATTGCAAGCAATGATGTGCAGAGTCTGGTCACCCACTCGGGGAGCCAGGAAAACAAATCGACAAACCACTCCTGTTTAGGGGTACCTCACTCCTTCTTCAAGTCAGCTTGTAGAAAAAAGCAATGCTTGGATAGCAAATATTAGTGTTCCATTGTCCATGTAATTTCTATGGATAAAAGTACAGCAGGAAGCACCATTCTTAGCACACACGGCACCCTCAATTGCAGTCATCAGGTCCAATAGATACCGATGTTGCATCACCATAAGGTGGATGACTCTCAGTTCTTCCTTGATCGCATTTATGCAGAGCTCAGTATTTTTGATCACCTTCAGTAATTTTCATCTAGTTATTTGTAACAAGTCGGCATTTACCATTGTTTGCTGTGTGAAGTAGGGTATGAACCCTCCCTCATTTACTTGAGTGTCAAAAAACAGTCAAAATTCTTCGGGATTGTCCTTGTACTGAGCCCAGCCAAAATAATTATCAGTTCCTTTTTTCTCAAGCCTGATGCAATAGAGTTGTTCTCTTCTGTAGTGGATGTTTGAGGAACTCAAACAGGTCTTCTCAATGGACGACCAGGGTCAGAGTGTCTATGGTTACGAGCTTTCCCGCTCATGTGATTTTTCATTTTTTCACTCCTACTCATTGAGTATTAGCACCATATCCACATTGCATTCTGTGATGCTAGTCAGCTATTGCTACTGTATGTTGAGGCTCACAGTGCCAGTATATAATTACCAGAGTATTTTTAGTAGTTTCCCTTACCTCTGTAAGGAATTTTTTGACCCTTTGTGATTAATATACTGCATGCATCGAGCACCTATCCTCAATGTAGCTGTTTTGTTGGGGGTCTCATTCACTGTGCTTCTAGCAACGGAGCACCAACAGTAACAAACAGCAGCGTGTTGCAGGATTGGGATGCAATAATATGAGCATGCAGGAGAGTGAGTTAAGCTGTTACCGCGTGTGCAGGCTCTGACGCCGTGTGCACAAGCACAGTCTTTTATTTAACGCGCCAAATTTACACGGGCCAAACCAAACTACACGCGTACTTGGGGGAAGTCACAGCTTTCCCCCAGATGTCACGTAAGTAAGCACAACCCCCAATTACTTATCGCGACGAGCGATACAACATTCCTCCCACAAAATAAGTCTTAATAGAGATGAGGAAAACATCTTTAGAAATAATTTATCACAGCCTTTCAAATGTACTTCAATATATACAGTATATCACACTTTAGCTCACTCATAGATAGTCTTAGCAGTGATGATCTCGCAGTCTACTGGAGGACACAGAATTCTTCCTCAGGTTATACTGAGTGTGGGTTTCATGACAGTCACTGATTCCTTGAGTGGTAAGAGAAACCCCCGATGACTCTGAGCTACCTGCTTGAGATGGAGCAGGCAACTCCACATCTCTAGTTTGAGATGCCTCTGACTCTGTCATTATCACCAAACCTTCTGTTGGGGTGATTGAAACCAGCTGGAAAACGTCTGTGATATTTTTTGAAGGCTGATACATTTCGGGTGACCAGTTCTAGGCCTCTTTTCACTGTGACGTTTCTGCCACGAATTTGAACAATGCACCATGGATCTTTTTCAAAAGGAAGCCTGAATTTAAAGCCAGGATGTCGTTCTTGAATCAGAACCAAATCACCTACTTTTAGATGTGACACTTCAGCTCTGCACCTCTTGCTGACCTGTGCATTTGACTTCTTCCTCCTGCAGTCAACCACAGGATCATTTATTTCATCTGCAACCCATCGTGAATGGTGCAGGAAAGAGTCACTCACAACTCTCCCAATTGACAGGTGCCGTGAGGCACGACCAGTAGTAGTATGGGGAGTCCCTCAGAAAATAGTATATTGACTGTTCCACAGAATCACCATTAGCCATGGCTATACGGATGACTTTGTTCGAAGTTCTCATAAAGCGTTCCACTTCTCCATTTGCTAGTGGCCATTTTGGCGTTATTTTCTTGTGTACAATCCCTAATGATGTCAAGTATGACAGACCCTGAAAAGGAGGATCATTATCAGTGTTTATCTCTCTGATGAGTCCATGTGTGGCCATCACTTTTCCGATTTAGGTATTACCTCTCCTGCACTCGGAGACAACAACATTTCAACCTCAGGGTACTTTGAGAAGTCATTGTATACTACCACCGAGTGTTTTCCATCCCGGAGACTCCCAAAGTCCATGCTAACACACTTCCATGGGCCGTTCGCCCTCTTTTCCATTGCAATCAGTGATGGAGGATTTGGTTCACCAGTAGCCTGACACCATGGGCAGGACAGCACCACCTTCTCGACTTTGTCATCCATGAGGGGGAACCAGACTTTGGTTCTGAGTCTGCCTTTTGTTTTTACCATCCCTTGATGGCTGGCGTGGGTTAATCCAACCACTCAGTCTACTAGTGTTGATGGAATCACCAGTCTATGACCTCGCAGCAAACACCTACTCGGATTCACACTCATTTCATGCCTCACATAATATCGGCTCTTGATCACTTTCCTTACTTCAGGAATGAATGCTATCCCTTGACTTCTTGACCTGCCACTTGTTGGTTGTCAGAGTCTGAAAACAACAAAAATAGTACAGAGTTCCCCAAAAGGATTTAATCAAGTGAACTCATTAAGACCTCTCTCTTAAAATGTGTGATAGAGCAGGGAAAGTGGGAGTCCCTTATCGGAATCAAGGATGCCTCACACAAGTCAAAGGTTGGGTAACAACTGTCACCCCACCCGATGATTGTCCAGTGTCATCATTGGCTATCCTGCTCCTTCGGCAGGCTGGCGATGCAATGCCCGTCGGGCGGCACGAAAGTGCTGCACTTTAGCGGAGATCTTTTATTCCTTATTAGCCAATGAATGTATGTGTGTGAGGGACCTAGGAAGTGCAATAAGTGAGCGTGAGTGAAGATAAGTTAAAAAAGGTCAGTAGAGTCCAATAGGGGAACCTTTAATAGCATGGCTCACTGCCTTATTAAAAAAACGTGAAAAGTTGAGGGGTATTAAGGCGTGACGGTAAGGGTAATCAGGCCTTATTCAACCCTCAGTCCGGGTTTGGTCAACATGTTTCTTGCCTCTAAGGCAATTCATCAGGACCAATTGCTCATAAGATTGCTCATGAATTCCTCCTACAAGAATCAGGAATCAAGTATACGACCTGTAACGTGTCGCAGAGTCAACCCTTCATTGAGGCCCTCCCTGGGACCGCAGTCCCTGGTCGGATTGCAGTCCGGCCGACCTGGTGGGGCCAGTGCTATGTGGTAAAGTACCTGATTAGCAGCTGGCAAGGCTTCTATCACCTACCCCGTCCACCCAGGTGCTGCGACAGGATCGCCGGTTGTCAGAGTCTCCAATGCTTTCTAAAGACAGTTGTCCAGGAAGGTTGCTGTGCAATTCTCCTAAAGAAATGGGCAGTGGTCGTGAGCGATCCAATATGTACCGGATGTATTCTTCCGTCTCTTCAGCATCCTCTACCTCATTAATAGTCACTTCTCTGGAATGACGAGACAGATAATCCACCGGATTGCTCGTTCTGGGATGGTATTCAATCTTGCAATCGTGCTCCTGCAACTACAACATCCACTTCTCTCTACGAGGGGGAGCTTAGATGCAGTTGCTGTGAACAACGGGATTAGAGACTTGTTGTCAGTGGTGACCAAGAACGGTTTTCCATATACATGAAAATGCCAGCACCCCCAATGTGCGGCAATTGCCTCTTTTTCTATTTGTGAAAACCTTTGTTCTGTGGCAGTTAATGACCAACTCGCAAATGCCACTGAGGCCCACTCATCTTCTTCCTTTGGCCGTTGCGAAATAAATACAATTAAATTAAATTAAACGTGGGTTTTTGTAGAGCACTTATTTGCTGTGGCGTCTTAGCGCTTGCTGCCATAGAGTGCAACCGCAAAATCAGCCAGCCGATTAGGTGCAAGTACATAAAAAAGTTTTAAGTTCATTCCTGAACTGTAGTAGGTTGTTTTGGCTTCTAAGGTGCAGGGGCATGGAATTCCATTGTTCTGGGGCTAAGTGTTGGAAATTTCTGCTGTTCCATTTCAGCGTTTTTACCCTTGGGACTACCAGAAGAGAGGCCACTGCGAAACAGATTGTTGTAGCATCCGCCTCAGCCGACTATTGTGTTGTAGTATAGATTTTGCATAGACAAGAATGTTGTCACTGACATTGACTAGTCCTGTGAGGTGAGTGAGAAGTTTTCTGATAATATTTTGGAATGCATCCGCTGCACTCGATATCCCAAAACTCAACCTCTTGTATAGTCGCAACCCGACATGCAAGGAAAATGTTGTGATATACCTGGACTGTTCAGCGAGGCCTAATTTGTGATATCCAGCCCTGAAGTCCAGTTTAGAGAACCAGCTGGCTCCAGTCAGTTCTCCTATCAGGTCATCAATGGTTGGAGTTAGATGCCTTTCTACCTTGATGGTGGTATAGGGAATCCGCATGTCCACGCATATTCCTACTTTTCCCGGCTGTTTAGGATTTTGGGCGACCACAATCGCGGAGGTCCATGGGGGTTGGACCTTTCAATTTATCAATTATCGCTGCTTCTTCAAGTTTGCACAATTCTTTTTCCACTAAAGGCTTCAGGTGAAAGGCAACGCTCCTGTGTCGAAGGGCCACTGGTTGCACCGACAGATCAATATGTAGGCGTTATCTGTTTGTCACATAAACACCTGATGCCACTGAATACTTTAGGGAGCTCCTTCAGGATTTGACTCACTCCTTCTCGGTGTATCCTAAAGGCAAACTTGACGATGCCAATCGCTTTTGCTGATTTACACCCTAGAAACATGCCAAGTCCTTCCTTTGTCACATACACTAGGGCGCCCACTTCCTGAGAGTCATAGGGGATGGTGGTCTTGAACTTCCCTCTGATGGCTAGTCATTTGATTTCACCACACGCAAATACCTGTATATTGCCAGGAATCAGGGGTGGAGGAGGAGTCACCTCTTGGTAAGCCTCCTTGGACAGGATATTTATCGTAGCACCAGTGTCCACTATCACAATTGAGGGACAACCTCCTACCAGGACTTGGCATTGTGGCAAATGATTCTGCACTGTGGCCGCTGAACCTACTGTGAACACCAAATGTTAGGTATGCTCTTCCTCGCCAACGTCATCCATGTCACTGTTAGGTTCCTGAGACTATGGATCATGTTCACCTGGGACCTCGCAGCCTATGTTAGACCGGCACACTTTCATGAAGTGGTTCATTTTACCGCATGCCATGCACCTCTTTCCTTTCGCTGGGCACTCTGACCGTCTATGGGATGGACCTTCACAGCATCCGCATGACCGGATTCTCAGCATCAAGACAGGGCTGACAATGGAGATGTTTGCTACATTTAAAATAGTCAGACATGTATCGTGGGTGGGTCCCCCTAGTCAAATCTATAAAGGGGATTGTGTTGTCCTATCATTAGCCTCACCTGTATTAGTTCACAAAATTCTAACAGGACCAGGTCTAAATGTATCTACGACTGAGGGTGTAAAGGTTTTTCCCCGGGGGCATTTCTATCGACCAATAGGGCCACAGAGAAATACTGGTCGCTATAGTGGCTCCCAATTAAATAACAATTGGAGTTACAATTGTGAAGTAACTAACATATATGGGCCACTACACTCCCTAGAGGAGGTCGATTGACTTCAGGATAGTACTGGAAATCAAATTAGAGTGACTGACCAGTTTTCCATACCATGTGAGATAGAAAGCCCTCTGGTATCAATGTGAAAATCAACTGTGAATGATGCTACTGGGGGAGGGAAATTGAGGTTTTGTCCCCTATAAATTGCAAATACGTAAACCAAGAGGTTTGTAATGACCCTTGTAGAATGGAAATGTCTTCGCTAGTCGAAACTATGAATTAAGTTTCTAATGTTGAGCCAAGAGGTTCATTATCTAATGTAGATACCACACCTGTAAATGTTGTAGGTTCCCTTGTGGTAAACACACAACTAGGGATAAGCTTAAGCCAGACAGAGCGGGCACATGCAATGGAACTTTATGCAAATTCGGCCCAAGGGTTAGTGAGCGTAATCACCTGGAACTTTTCCGGACTTTTATCTAAGGCTATCAACCAGGTGTGGGCTGATTTTATAAGGAATTTTTACATTCTATGCTTGCAGGAAACCTGGCTGTTGACAGAACTGCACATAGATGGCTTTAAAACCTTCCATATACCAGCATTGTGCTCACCCCATGGCAGGAATAAAGGGGGGATTTGTGTATATATATCTCAAATGTGTTAAAGGTCTTAATGATTAAAACATTTAAGTCATCTACCTATTATCAAATAGTTAATATTCATTTCTCCAAACAAGTTGTGGTAGCAGTCATAAATTTCTACAAAAATAAAGATAAGGGAAATTTTATTGGTGTTTTAAAAAATCTTAAAGAGGATATGAGTAACCTATCTGTACCGATGGAGATGGATGTAATTCCAATCTGGGGAGGGGACTTCAACACTGGGATCTGCTCATAGGCAAATTGTGGGTTATGGGAAAATGTCGAAGACCAGAATATTTATACGCTCCATTTTGTGCATTCTGTTAGGGGAGAAGGTCTTAAAGAGGTTATGCTTTCTCACGACCTCAGTTTTGCCAACAAACTATGTTCCATCCGAGTAGAATTTGGTCCAACGTTTATTGGTAGAGGTCTTAGTTCTAATATAGATTTCCTTATAATTCCAAATCGTTATGCATCCTGGTTTAATGATTTTACTATTCATCCCAATGGGTTAAGCGATCATCTTCCGCTGAGCATTGATATTAGTCTCCCCCATAATAGCACCATATCGGTGGTCGAGAGCTTGGCTTGGACACAAGATTGTGTTATGGATCGTCGAAATGGGTACTCATTGAGCTGGTGCGGAAAAGATCCAGAGGCTCTGAATTTAAAGATTATGACAAAGGCAAAAGATGACATTCTAGAGTCCCTACGCGAAGGATCAAGTACAAGGACATCCTGACCGCGTATTCGCAGATTGTACTGGTGAGCCAAGAAATATTGAGTCGTCCTGGCAGGAAGATATCCAACAATAAGAACGGCTGGTTCAACACAACCTGCACCAGAGCTTACTCTGTTTAAAGGCTGCTCTAAATAAGACAGATAAGGATTACGACGAAATCACGGGGCTTAGGAAGGCATATAATAGCGCTAGTAGTAAACGAAAGAAGGAAATTAAAGAGCAGGCATGGCAGAATCATTACAAAGTTTCCCTTAGTAGGGACTGTTCATAATTTTAGCAGAAAGTAAAGGCGCCGTTCTTTGCCAGTAAAGTGGCAGCTAGAATGGAGATTGCTGTCAGTGAGAATTCCTGGGTTGACTGTTTTTCCCCAGGTATATGGGATACAAGATAAAAATGCTGCAGTTTCTGAAGATCTGCTAACAGCATATATTGTAACCCAATTTCTTCCAATTGATATTCACCTCACTCATAGCAAAGTCCTGATGGCTATAAATGAGAGTAAAGGCAGAAAGGTTCGGGGCCCTGATGGGACTCCAATAGATCTGTACAAACTCACAACGGAAGTTTGGGCTCAATTGCTAACTCGAGTACTTAACGCATGTTGTGCTGAAGGTTTTATAAAAACATGGTCGGAGTCCATCATCACACCTATTTTTAAAAAAGGGGAAAGGGATAATCCCGCTTGTTACTGCCCTATGTCCCTCCTAGACTCTTTTATGAAAGTTGCGGGAAGAGTAATCCTCAATAGACTCCACCAGTGGGCTCAGGATAATAATATCCGAAGTCCTGTGCCATATAGTTTTAGGGAGGGTAGGGGAACGGTTGAACAACTTTTACATTTTATTTTAATTCAGGGGAAATATATCCATGCAAAAGAGGGGAAATTATTTGCGTTTTTGTTGACTTAACTGCAGCCTTCGGTTCTTTTGTCCTTAATAGGTTATGGCAAATCTTGGAGAGCCTAAACGTCGAGCCTTCCTTGATGTTATTCCTGAGGCAATTATATGTGGGGGCCATAGCTAGGGTAAGATACGGCCTAAAGGGAGAAAGCACTAAGTTGTTTCGCGTGGAGAGGGGTGTTAGACAAGGTTGCATACTGGCCCCATTCCTGTTCTCTTTATACACCAACGCCTTGGAGGAGGAATTTGTGGCCAGTGCGAGAGACTCCCCGAAAATTAACAACAAATAGATTGTCTCTCTCCACTATGCGGACGACTCAGTGCTGATGTCAAGAACCCAACTTGGTCTTCAAAGGGCCCTTGCTACTTATATTATTTTATGGACAACAGAGGTCTGAAGCTTAATGCGAAGAAGAACTTTGTAATGTCCTATGGCAAGGGGAAGAATAAACAGTGTAACCTAGTAATAGAAAATGGGAAAATTGAATCCACTAAAAAAAAAAATTCTTATCTAGGTATTTTACAAGAGGACATGGGATCGGGGAGATCGGCGATTAAAAATAGGACCCTTCTTTTTAAACGATCGACCGCTGTGATTCTATTCTCGCAGAAAATGGGTAAGAGGCCCCCGGGGATCCTGCTAAAAATGTATCAAGCTACATGCTTAAGTATAGCTATGTATAGTGCGGGAATCTGGGGGTTCTATGATGTTTCCCCTATTCAGGTAATAGAAAATGCTTTTTTAAGATTAATACTAGCTGTCACCCAAAGCACGTCAGTTTTTAATTGTCACAGTGAACTGGGGACTTCCCACATTGCCGATCTGATTAAAATATGCCTATGCTGCTTTGGCATAGAGTCTGGACGTCGCCACATTTGGCACTAAATAGAGAAATCTTAACAGACTCTTTGGGACTAGAACAGTCTGGAAAAATCCCCTGGTTATTTATTTATTTATTTAAACAACTTATAAAGCGCACTGTCACCCTGCAGGCATCCTGGGGCTGGTGGCTGCATGAGAGGCGAGAATAAATGACGGGCGAGCACAAGAGACTATGGCTTAGGAAACAACCAGGTCTTCACACATTTCCTGCAGGGGAGAAGCTCCCTAATTTGCCTAATCTCCCAAGGGAGGCCGTCCCACAGTTTGCCCGATGCCACCCCAAAAGATCTACCACCTGAGCTAACTAGTGGGAGAGTAACAAACACATTTTGTTTGCATTGCTGGGGTCCTGGCCCATGGAGGGCTTTAAAAACAAGGCAGAGGGACTTAAATTGTACTGTCTGCCTAAGAGGGAGCCAGTGGAGTTCAGCCAGTGCTGCTGATGCGGACGATCTTCTAGGCAGCCCTAAAACTAATCTAGCTGCGGCTGATTGAATTCTTTGAAGCCTGTCCAACAGGAAGCAAGGGGAATCAAGTAAGAGGGCATTACAGTAATCCAGCCTGCTCAAGATTGTACATTTAGCCACAAGAGCACGAGCAAGAGAGAGTAATAGAGGCAAGATCTTCTGAAGGAACCTATTGATTGCAGAGCAGTAAGTTGTTGTTTTCGCAACCTGAGCTTCCATAGTAACTCTATTATCCAGCATAATTCCCAAGTTACAGACAGTTTCAGCTGGTCGAACTTTGACCGATGTTTCAGGGGGCCAAAAATCATCAGGGAAGTGACGAGGAATCCTACTCCCTGCACAGAAGAGCACCTCGGTCTGTGCCGCGTTAAATTGAAGGGAGTTGTTCTGTAGCCAGCCGGCCGTGTTGCGTATACACTCATGAAACATATCCAATGGTGTTGAATCCTCAACCTCAAAGGAGAAGATCAACTGAGTGTCGATCACATAGTTTATGGTAATGATCCCATAGGATTTGATGACCGTAATCAAGGGTTTTAAATAAAGATTAAACAAAAAAGGGCTAATTGCCGAACCCCGAGGGACCCCATGCGGCACAGGGGAAAAAGCAGATTGAAAAGGCAGGAGGGACACCACCTGCTGTCTATCCTGCAAAAAGGTTAAACTACATAAGAAAGCTGTCTAATGATCTAGGGAGATCAGATTTGTATACTGATCCGGGTACAATGTGCACAATGACTAGAAAAGAGTTGAAGGGTTTTTGTTTATACCACTTTGAGTCTTTAAGAATTGGGCTGGAAATTAATAAAAGTACTGTGCTTCGACATCAACAGACCTTGACTTGTAAATCGATACAACCATACTTAGTAGTGTGCCTAGGTGGTTACGATAGAAACGTCCTGACTAGATTCAGTTTTGACAGTTTTCACTGCTTAGTATCTTTCCTAACCACAAATGATTAGTCTAGACAACTCTGTCCATGCCCATGTGACAATCTTTCTACACAATGTACAATTCACGTGTTCCTTTTTTGTAAATTTTATGCTAACGAATGTGCTACATGGATTATCCCTTTTTTAAAACAAGAAGCATGGAGGCAATGCCGACCGGCCTTTTTATTCTTACAATTATTGGAAAATGTGTATGTTATTGGAATCATGACCGCTTTTTTGAAATGTAGATTAGGAAAAAGGAGAAGTATCATTTTTTAAAACATCTGTATAATTGTAATGAATAATGTACTTTGAGGGCTGCTGCTTTGATGTATTCTATTTGTCAAAAAATGTATATATGAATTGTTTATGGTATTAGCTGCTTTTATGGTTTTATATAGTATTTAAAATCGAATAAAGCATTTCCATTCAATCATTCATATATTGGCCAATTCCTCTAGAATTCGCTTTCTCAACTTTGCTGAGGTATACCCTTAAAAACCTGCCCCTGCATTTCCTCAATCTCATCTTGGAAACCACAGGTACTTGTCAACTCCTATAAGCGCGCATGAAACACATCTAGCGATTCTTCTGGCTGCTGCCTAGCTGTCTGAACTAACTATGGGCGAATTTTGCGAATCTCGCGTTCGCGAATTTTGCGGATTTGCGAACTCGCAATCCGCAAAATACGCGAATTCTCGCGAATTCGCGGATTTTTTTTTTGTGTGTTCGCAAGGATTTCTGCCAGTTCGCGAGGGTTTCGTACCAGTTCGCAATTGCGAACTTACATGCAACGGTTGCGATTATGTTGTTTCTACGTCTGGTTCATCATCACAGGTTCCCAGCACCCTCTGTTTCACCACTGCAACCCTCTGTTACATCAATGCCACCCTCTGGTTCATCATCACTGTAGATTATGGGGGGGGAAAGCAAGCACACCAGCCCTGCTTCAACTGACATGAATTAATTTGGGGTTAGTTTAATAATGTGTCACTGTTTTAAAATTCCAGTCTGGTACCTGCTTCCTTATCTATAATTTGCTTTCTGTTGCAGTGATTTTTTTTCCAGGACCTTTGTGGCCTACTTGTAGCTATTCTATGAGCCTGCTGTGAGGGTCAGAGCAGGGTCATACAATTGTTGCAACTAGCAACTGAATTCTGGAGGGGCCCCAGTCAGGAAGCACTACAGGGAATTGTTACTAATGATGAGTTTGAACTCTTGCACCTGCCGAGTGCTTTCAGTTTAGCAAAACACGTTTTACTGCAATTTCGCGGGATTTGCGGGGCGCGAACACTCGCGAGATCGGATTCGGAAGCCGCGAATTCGTGCGAATATGCAATTTGTTTTTTTGCGGCGTGTTAGTTCGCAAGGTTTTGTGCGTTTTTGCGAGCAACTCGTAGTGCAAGGCGCGAAGTTACCCTCGCGGTCGTTCAAGGGCGCGGCCATCTTGTTTGCCTGACGTATTTCCGTTTCCGGGCGCGAAGTGTAATCTCGCAAAGTGTGCGGCTCGGTAGTACAGTTTCGCGAGTGTTCGCAAGGAAAATCTTGCGCGAACTTACCCGCGCGGTCGTGAACGGGCGCGGCCATCTTGTTTCTCATTCATTGCTATGGTTCTGGGCATGGTCTTTGTATCCTCTGTCAATCTCTGCCATCCTTTGCTTGTTTGAAGTTTTTTTTGATCTATTTTACTTATTATCTATCCCTCTATTTTTCTAGCCCTATATTTTTGTGTTTACTGCTACTTTTGGTTAATTTTAAACTACTTTTTTAAACTCTTTTCTTCTCTTCCCTATTCTATTTTCTTTATTCCTTTCTGCCCAGACCATGGTGAAGGGAGCCGGGAAGCATCCCGAGAAGGGGAAGGGTCCCGCACTCTGTGTCCGGCTCCCGTGCGGGCGTTTGAGGGGGGAGGAGGTCGTACCCAGGGACATCTTTACCCCGGAGGAAGTGGGCCAACTCATTTTTAATGTTCAGCGCCGCCTCCCCAGGACCATCATGGGAGGCGGCAAGATCAGTGGGGTACGGGATCCGGGAGCGCCGGAAGCGGTGGGAGAAGGTGTGCCAGGCCATTTACAACCACTCTCGGGTCTGGCGCACCTACAACCAGGCCACCCACCGCTGGACGGATGTCGTGACCCGTGAGCGAGATCTGCTCGACCTCCTTGGCCTTGAGATCCCCGGGCTTGGTGAGTAGTAGTAGCTATTTCTTTACTACTATGTTTTCTCCTGCTGTGTTATTATATTGCAAATTTTAGTTTTTTACCAAGAGCAATAATGCTGCTCATTACATTGTAGGTAAATTATATTTCAAAATCTTCTGTGCATTTCAGGTACACTGCTCTCCTTCTTCTCAGTAGTGTTGCTACTATGCTTATTTGTTTTAGATTTTGTGTTCATTTCATTGGCCTGTGAAATTATGTATGTAGTTTAAAGAACTGCGTAATGCTACACACTAAGGTTCAGATTTTTAATTACCGGCGCATCCCTGCAAAGTCACGCCACCATCACCCATGGTGCGCCGTATTTACAATGCGGCGCACCATGGGCCCAAAACATCACCAAAGCGTTACGCATCTGTGCCGTAAAGGCGGCGCATTGCTGGAGTTGCGTCGCAACGATGGTGCAGCTCCATCAATGCTCTGGGGTGCCCTATCTCCCCAATGCTGCGTCAAGCCGTACGTCTGCTTCAAGCAGGCGCAGGGTTTGAGTCACGCATCATTGTCCTCAAAGTGACTGATTGAAATCTTGTAGATTTCCCTCAGCCACTTTTAGGATGCGTTCCTGCGCAGGAACGCCCTCCCTGGCGCCGGAACGCCCCCCTATTGGCGCAGGGCTTTACAACGTGATGCATCTCCCATATGCGTCACGTTGTTAATATACGCTGCACCATTGCGCCTCTTTTGTGCTGCCGCTGCGTCACAAAAGTCACGCAACAATGGAGCAAAAGAGCCGCAAGGGGCTTCTAAATCAGCCCCTACAGACTCAAGTCCAGTCCTTTCTTTGTACACATGGCGATTAGAAGAAATAGTGGTGGTGGATTGATAGTTTGAGTATTTTAATGACTGGTTAATGTAGTAGGAAACTTTAGTGTTGTCGCTGATCTTCAATCACGATGGACTTTGGCTGTCACTTCGCGTGCTGCGGACTGCTGCCTGCCAATCCTAGGCAAACCTTTTTAGTACTTTGTTTAGTGAGTTACATAAGGTAATTTCCAATTCGACTGTCTGCAAATCAAGCAATACTAAAGTAATAACGTAGTCGACCACATGAGATTGGTCAATAATATATCCCGTGGAGTAGTTGTCTATTTGCTTATTCGCAAAAATATTTTGTTAGTTCTTTTGAAATATTTGATTTGGTTGACAAATATCATCCATGTTTTCTGTTTTTCTTTCTTTCATGTTGTACATCAGCTTCCCCCAGGGGCAAGAGGAGGACACAGGAGGAGGAGGAGGGTGCTGTTGACGATGCAGGCCAGGACCGGGCAGGCGAGGGCTCCTTTGCTGGCCCCAGTAAGTTTTAATTTTAATATAGAGTACTTATTTTTTCCTAGCGTTCCTCATTCGATTTTTTCTAAATCGTCTTTGATCTTCTTGTAGACAGGATCTAAATTCTTATCCTGCCTCGACTATGATGCCGTGTGGTATTACTAGATTATTCTTATTAGTCTGTCTGTGTAGCTAACTAAGATTGCACATTTGGCATTTCCATTGGACTCCCATTCTATTCAGAAATAGCTCTATGCACTGAGTGCAGTCCTCTGAGATTGTCCATAATGTCTTTTCAAGTATTCTAAATGTTTATGCTTTGACAATTGCCAACAATAAAAATGTGAATGACCACCAAGAAAGAATAAGATACTACTTTACTTTTGGTTTGGATAGGAGGACAATCCATTCTACTACTGTTGCAGGGACAAATCTGCACAAACAGAACTATGGACACTAAATAATGCATTGCTTAGCTTATCAATTATAATAGGTGCTGTTAGACTTTCCACATACCTCAGTGATAACAGACTTTGTAGTTGAACCCCCAATCTCCTTACTGACTAGATAGTGTGGCAGAGTCATTTAGCTCCCAAAGTCACCGATGGCAGAGGCACGGACTTATGCTTGCAAAAATTCCAAAACCTTTAGCTCATCCACTCTAGTCTGGAGGACCAAAAACCACAGAGTCTATTTGAGTTTAAAAGCTTTATTAAAAGTAAACACATTTATTGAAATCAAGTTTGTCATAAAAGTAAACGTTTAACTGGAAATGGAAAAGTGCTTAGTGCTGACGATTAATTGGACACATTTCTTGTGGTCGAGCCAAGCTCTCACCTGGTTTGAACTTGATCCTGCTCGTGTTCTTAGAAGTCAAGCTTCTGTCTGTTAGGAGAAAAAGTGGTGCGTGTTAAAAATAAAAAGCAAGCATTCATCAGTTGTGCCAAAAAGTGCAGCAAGACAACAGCCTTCCCTGGAAAAAGGGACATTTTTACTTTACAGTAGACAGTCACAAATTATTAAATTGTATACTGTTTTTTTCACATTTCTTTCTTCCTCCTAGACCAAATATTATATAGTAGTGAGTGGTGTATTCTAACATTATTAAATGTACTTTGTAGGTGAAACATCTGGAGGCGGGGCCAGCGTCGAGGTGGTGGTGGCATTGGACGAGGACAACTCTGGGGAGGAGGCGGTGGAAGTGCCGGACAAATCTGTGGGGGATGACACGGTGGTGGCGGGCAGAGGTAAGCTATACATTCCTTACTCATTTGAGATTGAAGACTGCAGAGTGTGCTTTCTGCACGGGTGTATTATAAATAAACCAGGTAGTAGCCTCCTCTAAATGTACTTCGACTTAGCTGTGAAGTTTTTGGCGAGAAGAATCCCAATCAGATCTGAGGTGAACTTGATGGAAGGGATGAACGAAAAGCGAAAGAAGGGTGTAAGTAAGTGTGGAAGGACGAGAAATGTAATGATGACTGGCACAGAAGAATGATATGTGTTTGCTTGGTCCCCGAGGTGGCTGGGAAGGAAAGAATATGGTATGGTGCATGGCTGGGTGAATGATGAAGCAAGGATGGGTGTAAGGAGAACAGCCTGGGTGGGTGAAACAGAAACTGTATGTGTGCATATACTTTGAATGGATGGATGCCTGGATCATTCATGGTACTATCTGACTCTTAGATAGCATATGTGTATCTAGAGAGAGTAGACGGTCACTGGATGAACTAAGTGTTACTTTGAAGAGCATGTAACACCGCACCCGCACGTCCGTCCTAGTGTAGGAAAGGCAAGGAAAAGAAGTTGTAATTTTGTCCAAATACTACCATGAATAGTAGCAGTAGTTTGTATTGCAACTGCAAGCACAGCATATATCCGGTTATTACGGTGGACACTCCCTACCTCTCTTAATAACTTTAGTTTAGTAGTAGTACGTCATTCATGTGTGGGGGTATCACTGTTCACTCCATAATAAGCAAAGCCCCCAAAGTCATCCCATATGTCATCAAATACATCCCATGTGAAGTGATAGATAATTAGATTATTTAGCTTCTTTATTTTCCTTTTCTAATACTCATTTGCACTGTAGGGTGAAAGCTAAATTAATTAAGCAGTAGCCCTTTTAACAGAGTATTCTCAGTGCCACCCGTAATAGAAAAGTAAGAGCTTCACAACCTGCATGTACTGGACCGGTACAGTAACGCAAGTCTGTCTCACTCACCATGGTGTGCGTCTGTTTTTCTCGGGTGCAAGTTCACTGCGCTGGCATTATGCCGGCTTGCATAAGATAACGTACCAATTTTCCTAAACAAGAGAGAAGAAGAAGAATAAGACTGGTGTACTGTCATAGTCGACTGTAATGGAAGTCCATAGTGCTTGTAGAATTTGTTCCTTAAACTCCCACTAATGTTAGAGCAAGGATGAGGAAGTCGGAGGTTACATAGATACTGTCCTCAATAGTTATGTACTGTGCTTTCAATTTGCTACTTGTACTGTGACAACTTTCTGCTCAATCATTTTGTGTTAATCTTAAGGAGCATTGGTTACAGACTATGTCTTTCTTTCTTCATGTAGTTGCTCCTTCCAAATCCAAGACACCATCAAGGAGGAAGGAGCTGGCTCGAATGGCCCGGCAACGGAGGCTGGATGCCACTGTCGCTGAATATCGGCGGCTGGTGGCCCTGGAGGAGGAGGAGACGCAGTCTGGTACAACAACAACGTCCACGGGGACAGCTGCATCCTCCTCCGTGCGGGCTGCCAGCCAGTGCAGTGCTCCAGCGGTACGGAGCCGGGCTACCAAAGCCCAACGCCAACGCCGAGCAGCAAAGACAGCAGCTGCCCCCCACAGGATTTGCAAGGCACACCGGCGCCGCTTATCCCTCAGACTGTCCTACCTGGAGCAGGAGGTCCTGAACTATAAGAACTTGGTGGAGGGCCTCCGCTTCGAACTTGCCACCCTCCGCAAGGAGCATGATGCCCTGGCTGCTAAAGCCAACAGCACCCTGCCATAGTGTCCCTTGCCCCTTTTTTAGAGACTTTTGGGGGGTGGGAATTGGGAGTTGGGTTTTTTGGGGACTTTTGAAGGACAATCGTTGGGGTTAGGGAGGGTCTTGCGGGAGATTATTTTGTTAGGGCTATAAAAATATAATTTTTGAAACTTTATCTGACCATACCTGTTTTTTACTGCTTTTGAGTCTGGTGGGTGGGGGTTTAACAGTAAGTTTGTTTTCCTGAATAGTCCTAGGACTTTAGTAGTACTACCGTCAATGTCCCATCTCTCCTAATACTCCATTATACTACCTCCAACCTGTAATTTCTGTTTGCAAGTAGGGCTAGGCCCAGGGCTGGCTCCACGGGAAACAGCAAATAAGGTTGGCAATCCTGGGTGGATAAAATTTCCTCATAGCGGTGGTACTAGTGGTGTGACACAGTGGCAGTTGCATGCCTATGAAAAAAAAGAAAATGAAATCTGGTTTGTCCTCCTGAGCAATACAACGGTACAATAGAGAATATAGCAGGTGACATTACACTAGAACAGTGCCACATTGTAGCCTAACAAATGGTAAAGTATAACTACTGATTCGGTTGAAGTTCTTTGACATTAGCCATGGGTCTTTGTCAAGCAGAGTAAGAATATATCCTCGGATTTCTTCACCAGCCTGTTGGTATCACCTTATCCTCCCCAGCAAGTGTGTGGATTTATTGCTGTAATTTAGTCACACATCAATCAAAACCACACAGCCTGGGGGAAGAGGGTTAGGGTTTGAAAAATGGATGGGTACGGGGGTTTTTGGGAAAGGTTTTGTGAGACAAGAAAAAATAGCACAGCATGGACAAACAATTGTGAACATAAACAAATCGTTGGGTACAAACCTATCCATCAATCTTTGAAAGTGCATGCACTAGTGCATGCATGTCAGTGAAAAGTAAGTAGTACTTTCGACAACTGTGGAAGAAAGAATGCGACAGTACAGGGCGTGTGTGGAAATATTGATAACTATATTCAAGATAAGGTCTCTGTTGCCAGATACCTGAGAGCCTTGCTGGTCACTATAAATCCATTCACAACACTCAATGGGGTTGGTCTGGAAGGTGTAGTAGATAGAAAAGGAGAAATTGCTCTTTTTCTAGGTGTCCCCTCACTCACCAGGGTTGCCCCTTGGTGACATGCTTCATCATTGGGGCCATCCCAGTCCTCTACGGGCTGGGGCGTGCTGCGACTTGCGAATTACGTAGGAGCCCTTACAAATGACTATGTGTGGTGCAGATGTGATAGTGGAGTGGACTAAGTGATGTGTTATAGGATCAATTAAGAAGCAGAGAGAGATCCAAGAAATGCAGTCACAGTCCTAGAAAAACACAATGGATACTGTATCTGTATGTTGTTGTAGTTGTCCTGTTGAATTTGGTAAGTAAGTTGCATGCAGAAAAAAAATCCTCTTATTAGCGTCACTCCTCCATTCCATCTGACGCTTCGTCCATCAATGTTGGTCACCACCAGAAGACGCCCTGTAAAAAAAGCACAGCATGGACAAACAATTGAACATAAACAAATCTTTGGGTACAAACCTATCCATCAATATTTGAAAGTGCATGCACTAGTGCATGCATGTCAGTGAAAAGTAAGTAGTTCTTTCGACAACTGTGGAAGAAAGAATGCGACAGTACAGGGCGTGTGTGGAAATATTGATAACTATATTCAAGATAAGGTCTCTGTTGCCAGATACCTGAGAGCCTTGCTGGTCACTATAAATCCATTCACAACACTCAATGGGGTTGGTCTGGAAGGTGCAGTAGATAGAAAAGGAGAAATTGCTCTTTTTCTAGGTGTCCCCTCACTCACCAGGGTTGCCCCTTGGTGACATGCTTCATCATTGGGGCCATCCCAGTCCTCTACGGGCTGGGGCGTGCTGCGACTTGCGAATTACGTAGGAGCACTTACAAATGACTATGTGTGGTGCAGATGTGATAGTGGAGTGGACTAAGTGATGTGTTAAAGGATCAATTTAGAAGCAGAGAGAGATCCAAGAAATGCAGTCACAGTCCTAGAAAAACACAATGGATACTGTATCTGTATGTTGTTGTAGTTGTCCTGTTAAATTTGGTAAGTAAGTTGCATGCAGAGAAAAAATACTCTTATTAGCGGCACTCCTCCATTCCATCTGACGCTTCGTCCATCAATGTTGGTGACCAGAAGACACCCTGTCCACTGCCTGCCTGGCGGATGCTGAATTGCGGCTCGCTAATGTGAAGCCTGACTCCATCCTTTTTTCCCCATTGCACAGACTGAAACCCGGCCTGTAATTATTCAACAAAAAACAGGAAGTGATATAATATTACAACACCACTGATAAATAAATATAAGGTATGTAGGCTGTGGAGTGCAAAAACTCACACTTTGATTTTCCTAGTAGAATATTTTTGACAGTGCGTACTCTGTCTGAGTCACCTTTTGAAGGATAAATAAGTATGGGCAAATTAATGTAGAAGATCTTTCCCCTCAAGCTAGGTGTACTGTAAACTGTGTTTTAGAACAAAATTAGATCTTCCCAGCAGTGCTCCCACCCAGACCCTTACTAAAGCCAGTCGCAAAAATGTAGAAGACCCCCAATCAAATCGCAAAAAACAAGGCCTAGCAGAAAACTGGTGACAAAACGTACTTTGAAAGTAAAAGTAGGCCCAAATACCCCCTTACCCACCGTGGATTGCATTCAAACCACTTGCAAGCAACCAAGCAAAAGTATCCATAGCCAGCATCGCTCCAAGACTCGAAAACCCCCCACAAAAACACATGCAATAGAAATACTGCTAACCCTAACGAACCCTAAGTTAAGAATAGTGGCAAAGGCTTTCTTTAACTATGCCAAATCCCCCCTTTCCCACCATGGATTTTCTTCAAATGACTTGCAACCAAAATTACACATTCTTACGAGTGCTCTAAGACCCCAGAACTCAGTTGCAAAAATCTAGAACATCCCGAAACACATGCAATCCTGCTGTTAGGGCTAACCCTAACGAACCCTAAGTTACAAAAAGTGCCAAAAGGCTTTTCGGCCTGGATTTTGTCCCAACCACTTCTACCCGGTATTAGACCTTCCCAGGAATGGCCCAAGACCCGCCAACCCACCCGTCAAAAAGCATAACACCCCCAAACAGGCCAAAAGCAACATCTCCTACTTACAATATTTCTCGGCCTTCGGTCCAAACACGCTGCGTAGCTAGGCCATAAGTCCGGTTTGCCACCACGGATTTCCTGAAAAGCAAATGCAATCAAGATTAGAGTGTCCCAGCAGTGCTCACAGACCCCGAAACTCACCCACAAACAGACGGAAGCCCCCCTAAGAGCACCTCAAAGGCAAGCAAGTCAGCAAAAACACAAAAATATTTCCGCCTCGGATTTGGTCCAAACCACTTTTATCAGGTATTAGAGCTTCCCAGAAATGGCCCCAGAGCCGTCAACCCAGGAAAAAACGAGTAGAAGACCCCCAAACAGCCAAAGAGCAAAAGTACAAAAATGGGGACTTAATCATTTTTCCCAAATTTCCCAAATCACTCCGCGCGCGCTCTGCAGCTACGCCCTAACTCCCCTCTGCCACCATGGATTTGCTTCAAACCTCTTGCAAATTAAAGTATCCATAGCCAGCGGTGCTCCCAGACCCCGAAACCAACCCACAAACACCAGGAAGCCCCCCAAACAGGCCCCCGAAAACGCCACATTGAGCAAAATGTCTGAAATAGCAAAAAAAAAATCGGCCTGGATTTTGTCCCAACCACTTCTACCCGGTATTAGACCTTCCCAGGAATGGCCCAAGACCCGCCAACCCACCCGCCTAAAAGCATAACACCCCCAAACAGGCCAAAAGCAACATCTCCTACTTACAATATTTCTCGGCCTTTGGTCCAAACGCGCTGCGTAGCTAGGCCATAAGTCCGGTTTGCCACCACGGATTTCCTGAAAAGCAAATGCAATCAAGATTAGAGTGTCCCAGCAGTGCTCACAGACCCCAAAACTCACCCACAAACAGATGGAACCCCCCCTAAGAGCACCTCAAAGGCAAGCAAGTCAGCAAAAACACAAAAAAATTCCGCCTCGGATTTGGTCCAAACCACTTTTATCCGGTATTAGAGCTTCCCAGCAATGGCCCCAGAGCCGTCAACTCACCTGCAAAGAGGTAGAACAACACCCCCACAAGTGCTGAGTCTTTCTTCATTGGGCGTAAACCAGCCCTCTGCTTTGATGGAAATAGGAGTCTGGAGGAGGAGGATAGAGGAGCATGTTCTTCTGAACTTGTGAACCTGAGGAATGCAGACTGCGGCACCTTCAAATCAATTATCAAACAAGTGAAGACAGTTCTGCTGATGGGCTTGTTTTTGTGATTATCTGATTGAAGTTTGAATTATATTAACTGTGCACAACAAAGAAAGACAGACACACAGGAATAAAAGTGAAGAAGGACGAAAAAGAAAGTTATTGATTTGTTGTCTCGTTTTCAGGGCTCGGTATCACGGTCCATGAATGAGAATAAGGCTTCGTCATCATACTCTGAGAATTCAGGCAGGGTGAGCTCAGTGTCACCTGACAGAGAAGAAATTCCCTCATCTATGTTGCTGGCCACCTCGTCTTCATCCGGCGCGCTTTCTCGTACTCTGAAATCTGGTGGTATGAGGTGCTGATTCATCTTGATCATTGTTAACCTCTCCACATTTTTGGGCGAGAGGCGGCTCCGTTTGGAAGTTACAATGCCACCAGTAGCACTGAAAACACGTTCAGAAGACACGCTTGCGAGTGGGCAAGACAAGTAGTTTAAAGCCAGGTTGGTGAGCTGTGGCCACAATTCTTTTTTCCCATGCCAATACACCAATGGGTCAGCATTAACATAGACCTCTGTTGAGTCATTCAGATAGTCCTTGACCATCGAATCAAGGTTCTCCTCCAAGGTTCCTCCACTTTGCTTAGCTGTTGCTGTGACCTTTTGAGAACCAAACCCAAGCCAAGCTAGCCAATCCTCTTCAGCCTCCAATTGTTACTGTTGTGTCTGGTGGTGCAGATGATCCGGTTGCCGGTCTCTTTAACGGCTGAGAGGTCACTTGTGCCGCAGCCACAGGTGCAGAAGTGGATTGTTTTGACTGGGGATGGCCTGCTGATGCTGATGTACTGCCTTTTCCTTCAATTTGCTGCCGTTCTCTTTCAAACCTCTTGGCTGAGGAGGCTATCCACTGTTTGTACTTTGTAACATCTTAATCAGCAAAAGGAAAGAATGCTTTGCCTGCAAGCGCCTTTTTGTAGCGTGGATCAAGAATAGTAGCACAAATGTAATGCTGGTTTGAGTGGATCATTTTAAGACGTTCATCACCTTGTAGGTGCTCTAATATTTTCTCAGCCAGAACAAAAGGGTCTTGGTTTTTTTCATCTTTTTCAAACACAGAACACACCTCCTTCAGTTGGTGCTCCAGCATGTACAACAATGGGATAGCTTTCCCCTATTTACAGTCCTCCTTGCTGACTGCACGCGTGAAGAACTAACCCTGGGCGTAGTTCGCGTAGCCGCACTCCGCGAGCTACGCGAAGATGCACTTGCACTCCGCGAAACTACGCATAGCTCCGCGAGCATGCGTAGTAGCTTGCTTAACCGTTCGCGAGCCATTTTTCGTCTTCGGGAGCGCCATGGAACTCTGGAACCTGCTCGACACCACAACTCCAGACGTCGCCTTCCTCACGGAAACATGGATGAACGCCTCCTCAGCGCCCGACATCGCCGTCGCCATCCCGGACGGATACAAGATCACCCGGAGAGGCCGCGTCAACGAGACAGG
The DNA here is from genome assembly GCF_964263255.1 of Lissotriton vulgaris. Taxonomy (NCBI): domain Eukaryota; kingdom Metazoa; phylum Chordata; class Amphibia; order Caudata; family Salamandridae; genus Lissotriton; species Lissotriton vulgaris. Next base: position 171,387,900 of record NC_141688.1, read on the forward strand.
AGGAGGCATCGCCATCGTCCACAAGAACACCATCCGCATCACGACCAACTCAGACGACACCCTCACAGCCGCTTAACATCTTCACTTCCAGATACACACCGACCCCAAGACCACACTCAGAGGCACCCTCATCTACAGAACCCCTGGTCCTCGCACACAATTCAGCGAAGACATCGCAGACTTCATCAGCCCGCACGCCCTTGCCTCCGCTGACTACATCCTCCTAGGGGACCTCAACTTCCACCTGGAGAACAACAACGACAACACCACCACCACCCTGCTGGACAACCTCGCCAACCTCGGACTCATGCAACTGGTGAACACCCCCACCCACTATGCCGGACACACGCTTGACCCAGTCTTCTCCTCCAGCAAGTACATCTCCTTCAGCCACTCCACCGGACTCCACTGGACAAACCACAGCTGCGTCCACTTCAGCTTCAGAAAGACCACGACTCACCACCAACCGCAACAGGTTCCCCGCAGGAACTGGAACAAGATCACCACCGACCAGCTCACCACTTCACTGAGCCAGAACCCTCCCGCCAGCTCAACGTACCCCAACCAAGCAGCCAACAACCTCACACAGTGGATCACCAATTGCGCTCGCCCAACCAGCCTCGACCACTCGCAGTCCGGCTTCCGCGCCAACCACAGCACCGAGACCGCCCTCATCGCAGCCACTGACGACATCCGAGTCCTGCTCGACAACTGGGAAACAGCGGCCCTCATCCTCCTGGACCTCTCCGCAGCATTCGATACGGTCTGACACCGCACCCTAGTGCAGTGCCTCAGCAACATCAGAATCCAAGAGAAGGCACTGGAGTGGATCATCTCGTTCCTCACCGGAAGAACCCAGAGAGTCCGCCTCCCCCGTACAGATCCAAGGCCACCGAAGTCATATACGGCGTACCACAAGGATCATCACTCAGCCCCACCCTCAACGTCTACATGAGCCCCCTGGCAGCCATCGTACGCCAACACAACCTCAACATCATCTCCTATGCCGACGACACCCAGCTGATCCTCTCCCTCACCAACGACCCAGGAACCGCCAGAACCAACCTACACGAAGGGATGAAAGACGTAGTCGAGTGGATGAGGAACAGCCGCCTGAAACTGAACTCAGACAAGACGGAAGTCCTCATCCTTGGATCATCTCTCTCCGCCTGGGACGACTCCTGGTGGCCCCCTGCCCTGGGAAGCGCACCCAAACCAACGGACCACGCACGCAACCTGGGCTTCATCCTGGACTCCTCCCTCTCGATGACCAGACAAGTCAACGCCGTCTCATCATCATGCTTCAACATCCTACGCATGCTCCGAAAGATCTTCCGATGGCTCGCCACCGAAACCAGGAAGACGGTCACACCAGCCGACTGGACTACGGAAACACCCTCTATACCAGAACCACAGCTAAACTCCAGAAAAGACTCTAACTCATCCAGAACGCCTCCGCATGACTCATCTTGGACATCCCCCGACACAGCCACATCTCCGGACACCTGAGAGACCTTCACCGGCTCCCCGTCAGCAAGAGAATCACGTTCCAACTCCTCACCCACTCACACAAGGCCCTCCATGACCTGGGCCCCAGGTACCTCAACAACCGCCTGACCTTCTACACTCCCACCCGCCAGCTACGATCGACCAGCCACGCCCTCACCGCCGTGCCATGCATCCGAAGATCCACCATGGGAGGAAGATCCTTCTCCTACCTGGCAGCCAAGGCTTGCAACTCCCTCCCCATCCACCTCCGCCTGACCCAAGACCACCTCTGCTTCAGGAAGCAACTCAAGACATGGCTATTCGAGCAGTAGCGGACCCCCCTCCCCCAAGCGCCTTGAGACCCTCTGGGTGAGTAGCGCGCTATACAAATATCCTGATTGATTGATTGATTGATTGCCTGCATGCTCGGGATGTGTAGCGCGCGAAGTTACCCAAGAGGTTTGTCCCTCCCGCTCGCGTCCCCTTATTTCCGGTCACTGCTAACGTGTTCGCGAGTTATTCTGTGCCAGATTGCAGTTTCTGCGTGTTCGGCAACTCGATCTTACCGACAAGCATCCTCGCGCACGCGAAAATGCTATTGAGCGCGCGAGAACTACGCTACGCAGCAGTTTGCGGAGTATTCGACAACTTCGCGTTCTCCGCGGAGCGCGGAGTTGCCGAAACTCCGCAAACTCCGCGAACGGAGCGTAGTTCTTCGCCCAGGGTTATGAAGAACTCAAAAAGACGAAGCATGTGTATCAGGCTTTTAACTATGTTCCATTGCGCCGCACCCATCCTCGGGTCCTCCTTCTGAGCTGTACCCTGTGTTAAGAAATAGTGATCGAGTACCGTATACTGCTCATACAGACGCTCAAGCATGTAGAAGGTTGAGTTCCAACGTGTTACCACCTCCTGGATGAGTGCTTTCACTGGCATTTGACGTTCATATAGCAGGCTCCTCAGATGCTTCCGGGCCTTAAAAGAATGGCTGAAATGGTTGCACATTTTTCGGCAGGTCTCCACTACTCTGTACGCTGCACTGTCTTTATCACTCAAGAATTTTTTGACAACCAGGTTTATACAGTGCGCCAAACACGGCACTCTGAAATAGTCACCCAGCTGCATGGCCTTAACTATATTGGAGCCATTGTCCGTGGAAACATAACCAACCTGGTGTTTTTTTGGGGACAGCCAGTCAAGGACCTTTGTGTTGAAGACATCCAAAATGTTTTCTGCTGTGTGACGTTTCTCCAAACCAAACATGGCTAGTGTTGCATGTTTCCGAGCAGCTTTAAAAACAATGTCCGAGTCAACACCTGCGTTTAGCTTTGCTTTAGCCCCTGAAAAAGAGACCCAGTGTGCAGTGATGCACATGTAATCAGCGCCTGCGCCACTGGTCCACATGTCTGTTGTCAGATGTATAGTGTGAACAGCACTCTTCTGCAAAGCTGCCCCAATCACCTCCAGAACATCTTCATGTAGTGCTGGAACCGCAACTCGGGAAAAATAGAACCGGCTAGGAACCTTCCATTTAGGGCAGAGCGCTGCCACTAATTGTAGAAAACCAACCCCTTCTACAAAAGAAAAAGGGATAAGGTCCAGAGCTAGCATTTTAGCCAGCTTAGTGTTATACAGACGCGTCAGTGGGTGGTTGCGTTCATATTGCGCTTCTGTAAACAACATCTTTTTAATGTTGCCCTGGACCAAGGATTTACGGGATGATGATGATATCTTCGACCCAGTTACGCTCGCTGATGAACTTTTTCGCATTAATGTCTCACTCTCTCCCACACTCTTAGTGTGGCTCACATGGGGTGTGCTGCTGACAGGGGTACTGGGTGTAAGTGAAGTGTTTGAATCGTCTTCTTCCTCCTCGTCATCATCAGATGAAAAATCAACGTTTTCATTACGTGCAATTCGGGCTTCCTTGACCGCCTCTAGGTGCGCAAACCATTGGACAGCGTGCGTTCTCCTAAGATGACCTCTCTGGCCTCCGGTACCATAGTTGGTACCAAACTTACCACGACTAACTCGAAGCTTACAAATGCTACAAATAGCTACGTTTTCCTTTTTTGGGCAAACACTAAAGAAGTCCCAAACTGGAGACTTGAAATGTCTTTGGGGGCCGGAGGAGGCGGCGATACTGGTGGTGGTGGTCCTGCTGCTAATGCCAGATGAAGTGGAGGATGTGGATTGCCGAACTTCAGTGCGTTTTGCACTTTCACCACCACGAATTGAGGTGGAGGTGGATGGAGGTCCCTTCTTGCGAGAAAGAAATATGGAAGCGCTAGGTGTTGGTATACTAGTTAACTCCAAATCTAATGATTGTTGTGTTTCCATTTCCATTGCCTCCTCGTCGACATCATCATCACGCTCAGCAGCTTCTCGGGATAGGGTCAAAATGTCTCTTTGCTGCATGCCCGCTGGGGCTGCAGTGACCTTTATGATGACTGGGTCATCGTCATCGTGAGAGGCTTCACCAGCAGCAGTATCCGTCACTTCTTGTTGAGCCTCATCACACTCCATAGCTATGAGTTTTTCGACGGCCTTCCTTTTACGCTTAGGTACCTTTGTCAGATCATGGTGTGCCTCACTCTCAGACTGCCGTGATGATGGTTCCCAATCTTCATCCAGAATGGGATCATCAGAAGGAGGTGGGCTTGAAGAAGATGTAGACACCAACCTTGATCTTTTCCTTGCTAGGGATGTGGAAGACAATGAATGATCATCAGGAGGAGTGGCTTCCAATGATACCTCGGCTTGATTGTCGATTTCCTGATGTGCCCCTACTTCGGGAGGAACAACTATTGTGGGCACTTGTGACCCTCCATGCACCTCTGCTTGCGCATCTCCTTGCGCTGCCTCTCCTTCCACATGTACTTGGGCTTGTACTTGCACATGGTGTTGTTGTTGCGGCTGTGGTTGTTCAACACTTGTCAGATTGGTTACAACAACCTGTGTTGATTCAGGGACATCGCTGCTACTTTCTTGCGATGAGCCAACATCACTGGTCGATGGTGATTGGAGAAGTACACTGACTGCCTCTGAAGCACTCAAGGGCTTTGACTTAAGTTGGCGTGGTGGTGGAGTCACTGAACCCAATGGAGCGGGGGTGCTGCTCCCAGCTTGGTCCCCAGCAGATCCTGCTGCTGCTGCAGGCGTACTTTTTTTTTTGCTCCCAAAAAACGCGGCGGACGGCACACCAGCCTCCTTGGTAACTTGCTTCTTCTGCTCCTTACTAGCAACTTTCTTGCTAGAGGAGCTACGGAGACCTTTTTTGGGGCCATCTTCTTCAGAGCAGGTCAGACAGCAGGCCGCAGTTGCACGAATTGTAGAGTTGTCTGAGGCCAGACGTTACGTCGCGTGACGTTATGCTGCACACACACACCGCTGCAGGACTTTTTCATGGCACTGGTGGTTCTCTTGAGTCTTGTGCACCTAAAAGCAATGGAAGACAGAGGGACATCAGTTCAGTTATACACCCCAAACAAATCGAAAAAAACCCAGAAGAATCAGCACAATCCCATTCCATCCATGCCCTCCATGATGTTTAAGTTCAAGATACCCCACAGAAAGACTAGGCCCATGCTAGACTCAATACCCCTGGTGAAAAGGCCACAAGTACAGCCCCAAAAAACTAAAATCACTGAAAAATCAGCACAATCCCATTCCATCCATGCCCTCCATGATGTTTAAATTCAAGACACCCCACAGAAAGACTAGGCCCATGCAAGACTCACTACCCCTGGGCATAAAGGTTGAAAAGTAGGCAAAATGGTTGCAGTCCTAACAACAATGCCTGCATTCAAAATGGCCACTTGCCTCCCAGCACATGGCCAGGGCCTGTAGTAGCACTCAAAATGGCCCCCAGCCACATGGCCTGTCCCTCCCCATGAACACCCCCAAAAATCGAAAAACACTGAAAAATCAGCACAATCCCATTCCATCCATGCCCTCCATGATGTTTAAGTTCAAGACACCCCACAGAAAGACTAGGCCCATGCAAGACTCAATACCCCTTGTGAAAAGGCCACAAGTACAGCGCCAAAAAACGAAAATCACTGAAAAATCAGCACAATCCCATTCCATCCATGCCCTCCATGATGTTTAAGTTCAAGACACCCCACAGAAAGACTAGGCCCATGCTAGACTCAATACCCCTGGTGAAAAGGCCACAAGTACAGCCCCAAAAACCGAAAATCACTGAAAAATCAGCACAATCCCATTCCATCCATGCCCTCCATGATGTTTAAGTTCAAGACACCCCACAGAAAGACTAGGCCCATGCTAGACTCGATACCCCTGGTGAAAAGGCCACAAGTACAGCCCCAAAAAACGAAAATCACTGAAAAATCAGCACAATCCCATTCCATCCATGCCCTCCATGATGTTTAAATTCTAGACACCCCACAGAAAGACTAGGCCCATGCAAGACTCACTACCCCTGGGCATAAAGGTTGAAAAGTAGGCAAAATGGTTGCAGGCCTAACAACAATGCCTGTATTCAAAATGGCCACTTGCCTCCCAGCACATGGCCAGGGCCTGTAGCAGCACTCAAAATGGCCCCCAGCCACATGGCCTGTCCCTCCCCATGAACATCCCCAAAAATCGAAAAACACTGAAAAATCAGCACAATCCCATTCCATCCATGCCCTCCATGATGTTTAAGTTCAAGACACCCACAAAAAGACTAGGCCCATGCAAGACTCAATACCCCTGGTGAAAAAGCCACAAGTACAGCCCCAAAAAACGAAAATCACTGAAAAATCAGCACAATCCCATTCCATCCATGCCCTCCATGATGTTTAAATTCAAGACACCCCACAGAAAGACTCAGTCCACCCACCGCTAAGTACCCCTGGGCAAAAGGCCCCAAAACAGCCCAAAAATCGAAAATTCCAAAATTGTAGTTGCAGCAACTGTAATGCCCCAAACAAACGTACTTGTGAAATTTCTAATCCAAAAGTGATCCAAAGAAAGTCAAAAAGGCCTCAAATCCAAATATCCAGCAGCATCCACAAAAAGTAATCCTTCCAGCTCCAGATCCAAATGAAAAGTGACCAGGAGATGGACAAAGCACTGGGAGGAGCCTGCTGGACAGGAACAGGAAGTTAAAGACTGTGGGGCACTTCCTTCCTCCCACCCCCCCCCTCCCCAAAATGGACTCCTCGCAAAAAAAATGGGCAGGCAAATGTCAACCTGAGGAGTTATTCAGATAAAAATCATCATTTCCAGAAGGTTTATGCTGCTTGCTGGTGGATTTCTTGTGCAGAATTGCAAATTTTATATTTTCGCGAATGCGAGATTGTTGCTGCTCGCCGCATCTCCAAGCTCGCAATTGCGAAGTCCCGCGATACGTGATCACGGCGTACTCGCGTTGACAAACTCTCACTGTGCAAGTTGGCAAGCCGCGATTACGTAATCGCGCTCGCCAAATTCTCGCGGGATCCCGCAGGAAGATCCCGCAGCAAGATCCAAAATGGCGCAGCACTCGCAAAATATCGAGAAAAACAACTCGGCAAATGCTGATGAACGCCGCGCGCCGCAAAAATTGTATCACCCAGAAAAAAAATCTGCTGCGTGCGAATTTAGCGGATTTTGCGGGAAATCCGCGAATCTCGCGGATTGCGAATTTCCCGAAAATCCGCAAAATCCGCGAGCGGAGCGGATTTTACGCCCATACTTAATCTGAACACAAATCGCTCATAGTCTTGATTCGCCAAGGGCTCGAAATGGGCATTAAGGGTTGTAATGAGTGCGAGTTGAGTCTTTGGCGCCGACTCTACCACTGATTTGGGTATCCTATACACCTCTTTCCCACTAATGTAAGATCATGGCTTTCTACTGGTCATCCTCAAATTTAGTGGCCTCAAAGAACAGGAGGACACACTCCACCCACTCTTTCCATCTTCGGGTCTGAGCAGAAGGAGCCCCATCTACCACAAATGGCTCTATTGCCGGATCAGAGCCATATTCTGCGCACTTGCATCGCTGTAGCGCCCTCCTGGACAATGTTAACAGTGGCCCACACAGCAATGCAGTCTGTACGATATAAGTACCGTTGTTGCTACAATATTCTTGCCCTAGGCGTTTTCTTATATTGCTAATAACAATGATTAAATTGCAGGACCCTGCTATCTTGTCCTTCTCGTTCTACCATGTCCCTTATTGATCACAGGACATTTCATAATTCCTTTATGGCAGTCCACTTTTAACTATATTATCCATGACAAGTGAATCATTCAGTCTTGTTCTGCAAACCCTGGGGTAAGATAACTCACTCCACATTTTGGAGTTGGTACAATGTAATCTCAGCTACATGTCCTAGGCAACACATCAGTATATTGTGTTGAATGCCTCAATATGTTTATACATATTTTTCTATTTCCTTGTACACTGCAGGACACCATCAACTTTTGTGCAATTCTTTTCATCGTCAAAGCAGTGAGTTTGTTCCAGCCCTTAAGCCAATGCCGGACTTTCAGAAGCATTAGGTCTATTTCAATCAGCTTCCAGTTTCCTGGACAGGTAATTTCCCAATAATTTGGCCAGGTTTACGTTCTCTTCTTAGAATTTGCATGACTGAGTACCATTTATTGACCCTCTGGAGCAGCCACACTTAGGCAGTCTCAATAGAGATCTTTCGACTCACATATTGAGTTCCAACCCTTTCCGAGCACATATCTCTTTCTATCTAGTAATTCTTCACTATTTTTCTTCATGAGATAAAACACAGTGACGGGGCTAATCATTCTGGGACTACACACTGACTGTTTTTCTGATATTTTTTTTAATTGAAGGTCGATCCTGCTGCAGACATATATACATGTAGATCCCATTTGTTTATGTCCTTTTACAGATATTTGAGAAACAGTCTTCTGATGAAAGCACTATTGCTAAAACCTGCTTAGCCATATTATCTTCAAGCCTCCCACAATATGAATCATGTTTTGTTCGAAATATGGAATGTACAATGAAGGGCTTCTGCATTTAGTTACAGATATTTAAAAAACTCATTGCCAATTGGAGATATTGCTTTGTTCATTGTATGTTTATTATCCCGGCTTCATCATGTGGTAGTTGTCTATATTAAATTAGTGTTTAGGACAATTTTTTCATTGTTATTTAACAAACCCTTGATTATTTTCTCCTCTAGAATGTTTTCTAATAATATATAAATAATAGAAATTAATCATGTTTTCTTTGAATAGCAACACTTTTTTAACTGTACATTTTTGACAATTTTGAATTGTGATATGTTTACTTGATATCTATGTGTCCGCAGCTACAGATGAAAAATATCTTGCTCAAGAATGTTTTCTAATTGATTGTTGTTTTTCCCTGCTCTTGGCCAGTCATTTGCATTTAGGGGTCCCCTTTTCAAAACTAACTCCATGCATGGGGTCCATTAGTTATTAAAGAAGACAGCCCCAGACATGCTACGGGCCATACAAGACCATAGACAGAGGTGGGAGCGGACACATTTGGGTCCTGGTACAGTGAGTTGCTACCTCCAAGAACCTCTTTTCTGAAAAATCTTGGGGCCAAACGGTGTCTGCCTCCATAGTGTCCCACCTGTGCATCCTGTCTAGCTCAGTTTGAAAATCTCTAGGCTCGGTGAGAAGATACAGTGCACTGGGGTTTGTTTTATACCGGGTTATGTTTATCCACTACTTTCAGGGGTTCTTCTCTACTGTCTTGTATCTTGGCCCTAATTGCATATAGGGACAGGTGGAAGATACATTCTGCTTTTTCGGGGGCTATTTCCTGGGATAAGTAAAGTCTGTTTCTGCCCATGGCATGAGGTATCAACAAGCAGACATAGTATGACCTAGCCAATATCTGAGCACCCACGGCGGTCATGGGCTGATACCATGTGTTGTGCAAGAGAGCGCTGTGTGGTGCATGTGGAATACAAGTGTGTGGTTTAGTGTAAGTGTAAGTGGGAGAGAGTGGTCCTTATGCTTTTGCTGTTGAAATGTTGATGTAGGCTCCATATGACTAAGTAAAATATTCACTACGGATGGATGTGGCCATAGTCATGCTAAGCAGATGATGTACAAAGGTGCAATAATACATAACTTATAGAACATTGCAGATCTTGGGATGGTGTCTTGCCGCGTTATGGGTTGTCTTGTTTGGCACAGTCTAAAGAGCCTTTTGTAAAAAATATTTGTAAAAAATAGTCTGTGGTCTTTTTTTTGGCTTAAATCCTCGAGTCTCATTGGGATTTCGGGGCTTGCTACTGAAGAGGTGGCGTGCCGCAGTAAAGGTGGGGCACGTATGGCCCGATTGCAGACCTGTAGGATAAGAGCTGTGAGTTGTAGGTTAATTTTAGAAAAATAAGCAACATTATTCGATCTAGGGAGTTCCAGTGCCTGGCCTTTTTGGGGCATTTCTATGCATCCATTTTGTGCAATCTTTGGTGAGGTGCTGGATAGGGAGCCCCAGTTAAGGCATCATTTTAGGAATTGGTGAGTTTTTGGTAACGGGTTGCCTGAGTTTTATTTTGTGGGTACTTTTGCTCTCCCCTTCGCCGTGACAGAGTTGAGTGTTTAAGTGGGGTGACCATCGTGGGGGTGTGGATGACTCTCGGTTTATGGGTGCTGTCTGCCCGCTGAAACCCTACTTTCCCTAATGTGTGTGTGTGTGTGTGTGTGTGTGTGTGTGTGTAATTTTATTGATTTGGATGTTTTGCTTTGAGATACACTTGCATGTTTTGCTACGAAAGGAAGGGGCTTTGTCACAGTTAGGGGGTTGTAAGTAATTACAATTTGTCCTGACAACATGTGAATGCCCCTCTGGTCCCTGCGCGTGGTGTGTAACAAGGCATTCCCTAATGGAGTTGGGTGTTTTGACTATGCCCTTTTTTCTGGAAGTTTTGTTTGTGGCTACTTTTCGGCTACTTACTGCAGGTCCTTGAGCACCTCTCTAAGGTCTCATGTAGTGTTAGTTTTATTATGACATACCAGTGGGGGTTGAGAAGCTGCTCTGTGCCCCCCAAGTGATTTGAATGTGGCAATGACAGGGACCAGTCCTTTTGCTCACTTGGACATTCTTTGTGAGGACCTGTGCTATCTGATTCAACAAACTAGGTATGGTGGTGAGCATATCTGTGCAACTTGTGGTGGGGCTGCAATGGTCATCTACTGAACCCCTTTTCCTCCCAGTGACCCTCTCTCACTCGAATGCAGGCTGCATTGGGTTGTGCACCTTCTGTAGAGGGGCGTATTAGCCTGTGACATGCTACTTTCGCTGTTTTGGAGGGACATGGTCCAATGAGTAGATTTTCGATGTTTGGAAGAATTAGGGGAGAGGTGGAGGAAAGATATCTTGCTAACAGAAGCGCAGCTGGGACTTGTCGTGCTGCGGTTAATGAACTGAGATGGTTAGTTACCCTGGTGTACTCCTGTGCTGACCTGGTGTCAAATTGTGCATGGACTACAGGGATCTATGAGGCATCTCAACATTTCACCTGTGCGGAAAGTCTGGCTTCAGGCACTTGGAACATTGCCTTGTTTTTGAATTAAAAGGGGGCCCCCACTAGCTGTATGCCTAAATGTTGAAGAATGTTGTATTTTCGATCTAGTATAGGAAAACTGTCACAATTGGACTTGGACAAAGTGACCTGGGGGCCTGTTTTTATGCGCTGTCCCCTCATCAGACAGCTCCCTCCTGGGATTTAGCTAGCCAACCCCACCCGGGGGACCAGTGGCAGAGTTGGGCCTAGGCCAATGCAGGCACCCAAATGGTCAACTCTGGCAAGGATTGCCAGTCAACTTATCATTTGGCAGGCCAAAGTCCTTCCCGAGTGCAAGTACAGGCTTAAGTTTTCCCCTAATGTGGTGTCATTGGTCTTTATTGTTGTGGTCAGTTTTTTGAACGAGTATGAAGTGGATGTGTCATATTGCATTTTTTGTAGGCTTACTTTGCATTTGGATTGGGTGATTGTGTAAAGGTATTGCCTCCCCAGACACTCACCCCTCACTGCGGTGGTTATGGCCCTGGTCCATGTGGTGCTGGGTTCCCTGCATGCTGCTGTTACTATGTGTTTGGCCAACTACCTGGCCCTTGTTGCAGTAGTGTGTTTGCTGACTGATTTCCTTGTGGTTGAATGTGCTGGCCACTCAAGTTGATCTGTGCTTGGATTTATGGATTCTGATTTTCAGTGCATAGTCCAGGCTTATTGATCTGTGCTTATGGTAGGCCTTTGGCCTTGCCACCCCATACCCATACAAAATGTGCAACCTGTATGTTAACTAGAACTTAAAAAAATAAATGTTATGCAATTAACATAAATAATTATAGATTCAATAATTATAAATAATAAAAAAATATTTATTTACAAAGTATAATCAACTTTACACCCATAAAAACAACACCAGGAGTGCAAGGGCTTAAAAATACAAATGCTGCTGGTGGGCTTGCAGCACTGGTTGTGCCACCCACAGAAGCGGCCTAGGAAAATGTGTTTAAGGTCTGCCATTGCAGAACCTGCGTGCAGTCTGGTACTGTCATGCTGACTGCACAAGTGCACCTACTTACCAATCCCTAAACCTTCCCTTAACTTCATATTAGTCAGTCACCCCTATGGAAGGCCCACGGGCAGGGTGCATTGTAAGCATAAGGTAGGACAAGCCCTGATGTGTGTAGCATGTCCTAATAGTGAATTACAGCCATTTTTGTTTTTCACTATTGTAAGGCTACCTGTTCTCAGAGGCCAGAATGGGCTGCTGGAATTATTACACCATATAATCCCAGAAGGCTCAGGGAACATGGTAGAAAGTAAAGTTTAGTATGCCTGAACCTAGAATAATAAAATACTTCTTTTAGTAAAGTTTATTTTAATATCCTGTGTTGGCAAATGCTACTTTTGGAAAGATAGCCTTTGCTTGCCTGACTATTTCAGCCCGCCTCTGCTAAGATGTGTATCAGCTGTCTGGTTTCTGTGAGTGATAGGGCTGGGGGATTCCAGGAGACAGTCTGGGCTGCCAGGTGGTGAATAGAGAGATTGCACCAGGAAGGGTGGGAGGAGTGCCCCTTGACTCTGAATAGGGCTGTGCTCTGCCACCACAATGCTGGCTCCACCTACTGCGGAGCGTCTGATGTCTCAGCCCTGCTCACTGAAAGAAGAAGCCAGAGTCACCACAACAAAGTGCTCCACAACTGGGCTGAACCAGGCTCAGACCCCCTGGCCTGCATGAACAAAGGAAACTGTGTTTAAAAAGAGGAGCCCTGCTCCTAAGAAACTATCAATCAATCAATCAATCAGGAGTTTGTTAAAGCACAAGTACTCACTCGTAAGGGTCTCAAGGCGCTAGGGGTGGGGGGGTGGAGGGGGGGAGGGGTGCAGGTTCCATTCCATCAAGGAGGGGGTCTGTCGAAGAGCCAGGTTTTGAGGTTTCTTGCGAAGATGGGGAGCAATGGTGTCTGTCTGAGGTGGAGCGGAAGGGCGTTCCGTGCTTTGGCCGCAAGGAAGGAGAAGGAGCGGCCTCCCGATCTGGTCTTTCTGGTGCGGGGGACCTCAGCGTAGGAGAGCTGGGCTGATCATAGGGTCCTTTGGGGTGCGTGGAATTTGAGCCGGCTGTTCAGGTATGCTGGTCCGGTGCCGTGGAGGGCCTTGTGTGCGTGGGTGGGCATCTTAAAGGTGATTCTCGCCTCGACTGGGAGCCAGTGGAGTGTGCGCAGGTGCTGGGAGATGTGGCAGTGTTTTGGCAGGTTGAGGAACAGGGCTGTGCTCTGCCACCACAATGCTGGCTCCACCTACTGCGGAGCGTCTGATGTCTCAGCCCTGCTCACTGAAAGAAGAAGCCAGAGTCACCACAACAAAGTGCTCCACAACTGGGCTGAACCAGGCTCAGACCCCCTGGCCTGCATGAACAAAGGAAACTGTGTTTAAAAAGAGGAGCCCTGCTCCTAAGAAACTATCAATCAATCAATCAATCAGGAGTTTGTTAAAGCACAAGTACTCACTCGTAAGGGTCTCAAGGCGCTAGGGGTGGGGGGTTGGAGGGGGGAGGGGTGCAGGTTCCATTCCATCAAGGAGGGGGTCTGTCGAAGAGCCAGGTTTTGAGGTTTCTTGCGAAGATGGGGAGCAATGTTGTCTGTCTGAGGTGGAGCGGAAGGGCGTTCCGTGCTTTGGCCGCAAGGAAGGAGAAGGAGCGGCCTCCCGATCTGGTCTTTCTGGTGCGGGGGACCTCAGCGTAGGAGAGCTGGGCTGATCATAGGGTCCTTTGGGGTGCGTGGAATTTGAGCCGGCTGTTCAGGTATGCTGGTCCGGTGCCGTGGAGGGCCTTGTGTGCGTGGGTGGGCATCTTAAAGGTGATTCTCGCCTCGACTGGGAGCCAGTGGAGTGTGCGCAGGTGCTGGGAGATGTGGCAGTGTTTTGGCAGGTTGAGGAACAGTCTTGCGGCGGCGTTCTGGATGTTCTGTAGCTTGCGGATGAGGTTTTTGTTTATTCCGGCGTAGAGTGCGTTGCCGTAGTCGAGTCTGCTGGTGACCAGGGCGTGAGTGACTGTCTTTCGGTGTTCGAGGGGGATCCATTTGAAGGTCTTACGAAGGAGGCGGAGCGGGTGGAAGCATGAAGATGAGACAGAGTTGATCTGGCGGTCCATTTTGAGCTCGGAGTCCAGGATGATTCCCAGGTTGCGTGCGTGGTCTGTGGGGGTTGGCGGGTTTCCGAGGGCGGTGAGCCACCAGGTTTCGCTCCAGGCGTCGGGGTTTGGGCCCATGATGAGTACTTCTGTTTTGGTGGTGTTTAGTTGTAGGCAGCTGTTTTTCATCCATTTGGCGACGGCTTCCATGCCTTCTCGAAAGTTGTGTCTGGCGGTGTTGGGCTCGTTGGATAGGGAGAGGATGAGCTGGGTGTCGTCTGCGTATGACACGATGTTGAGTCCGTAGGTTCTGACGATGGGGGCAAGTAGAGCCATGTAGACGTTGAAGAGAGTCGGGCAGAGGGAGGAGCCCTGGGGGACTCCGCAGGTGGTAGGTGTGGGGTCTGAGAGGAAAGGGGGGAGTCTGACCCGTTGCGTCCTGCCGGAGAGGAAGGAGCAGATCCAGTCGAGGGCCTTGTCCTAGATTCCTGCGTCGTAAAGTCTGCGTATTAGGGTGCGGTGGGAGACTGTGTCGAATGCCGCTGATAGGTGTAGGAGGATGAGGGCTACTGTTTCTCCTTTGTCCAGTAGGGTGCGGATGTCACCTGTTGCGGCGAGGAGGGCGGTTTCCGTACTGTGGCTTTTTCTGAAGCTGGATTGGGAGGAGTCAAGGATGTTGTGATCTTCAATGAATGTGGCGAGTTGGCTGTTGATGGCTTTCAAGATGACTTTCACTGGGAAAGGAAACAGGGAGATGGGTCTGTAGTTTTTGAGGTCGGTGGGGTCTGTTGAGGGTTTCTTCAGGAGGGGGTTGACCTCGGCGTTTTTCCAGTCGTCGGGGAACGAGGCAGTCGCCAGGGAGTGGTTGATGCTGTGGCAGAGCATGGGTGCGATGGTGTCAGCGGCTCTGTTGAATATGTGGTGGGGGCAGGTGTCCGTGGGGGCCCCTGAGTGGATTGACTTCATTGTCTTCAGTGTGTCTTTGGTGGTGAGGGCTGTCCAGTCATCAATCGCTGGTTTCCGGGTGTCGGGGGTGTTGGTTGTCTTCGTCGAAGTTGTTGTAGATGCTCTTGATTTTGTGGTGGAAAAAGGTGCTGAGTTTGTCGCAGAGGTCTTGTGAGGGAGGGATGTCGGTAGACTCGCTGGTGGGTTGGGCGAACTCCTTGATGATGCTGAAGAGTTCCTTGCTGTTGTGTGCGTGGGTGGAGATTCTGTCTTCAATCGCTTTTTTCCTCGTTTCTCTGATGAGTTGATGGTGAGCGTTGGTGGCGCATCTGAGGTTGTTGTGGGTTACTGTGGATTTGGTGTTTCTCCAGGCCTTTTCGAGGAGGCGGCATGTGCACCTGGACTCTCGAAGTTCGGTGGTAAACCATCTGGCTTTCTTGGCACTGGTGTTGTTGTTTTTCTTGAGGGGGCTATGGTGTTGGTGCTGTCCGAGATCCATCTATGCAGGGTTCGGACTGTGGTGTTGGGGTCGTCGTTTTCCGCAATGGTTGGGGTGGAGTTGTTGAGTGAGGAGATGAAATGGTCATCAGTGATTTGGGTCCAGTTTCTTTGTGGAAGCAGGTGCAGGTGTCTGTGAATGGTGGGTGTTCTGGAGGTGAAGTGGACGCAACGATGGTCGGTCCATGGGAGTTCGGTGGTGTGGCTGAAGGTGATGGAGTTTCCTGTAGTGAAGAGGGGGTCGAGGGTGTGTCCTGCTGAGTGCGTGGGCTCGGTCACGATCTGGCAGAGTCCAATGTTGTGGAGGGTGTCCAGGAGGCATGTGGTGTTGGGGTCCAGTTGATTGTCAAGGTGGAAGTTGAGGTCTCACAGCAGGGTGTAGTTGGTGGATACAATGGCCTGCGGGGAGATAATGTCTGTGATAGAGTTGGCAGAGGGTCCGCGGGGTCCAGGGGGTCGGTAGATGAGGGTTCCTCGGAGGGCGGCAGTGGGGCTGGCCAGTATCTTGAAGTGAAGGTGTTCCATCAGTTCTGTGGACTCGTCAGGGAGTGTGCTCAGGCGGAGGCTGGATTTGTGGACGATGGCGATTCCTCCGCCTAGGTGGGCGGGGCAGTCCTTCCTGTAGATCTTGTATCCTTGGGGGATGGCGATGTCCGGTCCTGAGGTGGCGTTGGTCCAGGTTTCAGTGAAGAATGCTACGTCTGGGGTGGTGCTGTCGAGGAGGTCCCAGATTTCTGTGGCGTGTTTGTGGAGCGATCGGATGTTGTGGAGGATGCATTGCAGGGTCTTCGGTTCGGTTGTGTTCTTGTGGGCGGGTTGTACTGGATCCGTGTTCTTGGTGGTGCTGCAGGTGTGCCGGTAGCGGTGACAGCTGAAGGGTCCATGGGTGTCGGCTGGTGATGCTAGCTTGCAGTTGTTGTTGCAGCCTGGGTTGAGTGCGTGGAGTGCTGCTGAGTTGTAGCGTTGGCGGGGCGGAGGTCCAGGGTTCCTGGTGCTGGTTCGCGGACGGGTCGCAAACGGGTCACGGACGGGCGCAGACGTGCTTGCCTTTGATGCGCGTTCGGTGCACCAGCGGCGCGCCCGCAGCCTCGCAGCGGACGTGCAGTGGCCGCCATTAAGTAGGGGTCGGGGAGGGCTGGACAGCTGGGAGGCGGGAGCGAGGAGAGGAGCTGGATTGGGCCTGTCACGCTGAGGGGGGGGAGGGGCCGCGGGGGCAGCAGTGGCGGGGAAAGGTAAAGGGAGGAAAGAAGGGATAAAGAAAAAAGGGAAAATAAGCAGAAATAAGGCACAAAAGAGCGGAGATGCAGAAAAGGGCAGAAAGGTGAAAGATGGAAAGGGTAGAAAAACGAGTGAAGGAGCAGAGGGAGAGAAAGGGGAAATGGGCAGAAATAAGGCACAAAAAAGCAGAGATGCAGAAAGGTGGAGAAGGGTGAAAGATAGAAAGGGTAGAAAAACGAGTGAAGGAGCAGAGTGAGAGAAAGGAGACAGAGGTCCACTGGACCACCAGGGATGAGGCGCAGGGAAACCTGCGGGTGGAGGAGGGCCTCCATCACTAACACTCAGGGGTGCAGAGGCAGGGGCACCTCACTTAATGGTGGAGCTGCGAGGGTGGGAGAGCAATTTCACTGACAATGAGTCAGTGGTCTTGCTCGCCTTTACCCGCAGTGGCCACCATTAAGTAGGGGTCGGGGAGGGCTGGACCGCTGGGTGGCTGGAGCGGGGAGAGGAGCTGGATTGGGCCGGTCGCGCTGGGGGGAGGGGCCCCGGGGGCAGCAGCGGCGGGGAAAGGCAAAGGGAGGAAAGAAGGGATAAAGAAAAAAAGGGAAAATAAGCAGAAATAAGGCACAAAAGAGCAGAGATGCAGAAAAGGGCAGAAAGGTGAAAGATGGAAAGGGTAGAAAAACGAGTGAAAACGAGTGAAGGAGCAGAGGGAGAGAAAGGGAAAATGGGCAGAAATAAGGCACAAAAGAGCAGAGGTGCAACAAGGTGAAAGATAGAAAGGGTAGAAAAACGAGTGAAAACGAGTGAAGGAGCAGAGGGAGAGAAAGGGAAAATGGGCAGAAATAAGGCACAAAAGATGCAGAAATGTGCAGAAAGGTGAAAGTTAGAAAGGGTCGAAAAACGAGTGAAGGAGCAAAGTGAGAGAAAGGAGACAGAGGTCCACTGGACCACCAGGGATGAGGCGCAGGGAAACCTGCGGGTGGATGAGGGCCTCGATCACTAACACTCAAGAGTGCAGGGGCAGGGGTACCTCACTTAATGGTGGAGCTGCGAGGGTGGGAGAGCAATTTCACTGACAATGAGTCAGTGGTCTTGCTCCTGTTTGACCACGAAGAACCTCTGCCCGACTAGAAGGACCTGTAGAAGCTGGAGGAGGAGTACTCTCTCTGACCTGGGAGACTGGCCTGCAGTAGGTGCCTTGCTGAGAAAGGAGAGGAAAAGACCAGAAAGGACTTTGTAGAACTTGTGCCTGAAATGATCTCCAAGGGCTTGGGAACTAGCTTTTCCCCCTGAACTGAGCCCCAGGACCATTGGGCTCATCCTGCCTTAGCCCGTATGCTGCTGGACTGCTGTGTCTCCCCCCTCGCAGGAGCCGTGATCTCTGGTGTGCCTCGCCCCCTCCTTGGGCCGTGATGCTGGTGCCTGGCCACCCCTGCCTTGCCAG
The DNA here is from genome assembly GCF_964263255.1 of Lissotriton vulgaris. NCBI lineage: Eukaryota > Metazoa > Chordata > Amphibia > Caudata > Salamandridae > Lissotriton > Lissotriton vulgaris. The sequence goes on from NC_141688.1 coordinate 171,406,089, forward strand.
AGCCCCGCTGGAGTCAAGCCGCTCTCCCTACACTTCGTTGGGCCGCCCGCCCCCCCTGTAACCTCGCCTGCTCTGGATGGCGCTGTGCGCAACTCACCCCTCCCGCCGGAATCTGATCAAAGTCCTGTTCTCTGCCTCGGACGGCCGGTACGTTCATGACGTACCCGGTAGCCCCGCTCATCACTCCTGAATCAGAAGGGCCTCGCCGCACACTAACGGGTCTCCAGTACAGTCCGTACTAGGAGCCCAGTGCTGCGCCTGCCTATCTGGAACATTGTGTCCCCTGCCGACCTGAAGGTACGCTTTACCCCCACCGAGTACTGAAGAAGTACTCATCGCATCCTAAAAGAAGTACGCCTTGTATCCCGAAGAGGTGCGCATTGCATCCTAAAGAAGTACGCCTTGTAGTACGCCCTGAACCATCAAAGATTCCCGGAAGGTACTGTACGACTTAAACCAAGTCAAGTGTCCACATCGGACCTGGGTCCGCAACGTTGGGGTGGTCTTGCAATTCGCCTGTTGTTCTATCCCCGAGGTACGAGTCGCACCAGAGCCTATAACTCCTGCCCCCATTGTGAACCATACGCAGCGTACCGCGAGGCGCGTGGGACTTGGTAGGGCCTTCCTGTTCGACGCGCACAGAGCACGAAAGAGCACAATGAAACGCACAGCCTCTAACGAACCCTGCCAAAGAGTGGAACCTTGCTTGGCGTGTTGTGGGACTGTTTTTAAGTTAACAGAAATTGGGAATTAAGCATTTTGAAATATTTGAAAGAACTCTTTAGAACTAAAGTACTGTGGCCTCATTTAAAAAAACATTATACTGGTCTTGTATTAAGCCTGCCTCTATCTATATATTTTTACTTAAAGCCTACGTATTTTTGATACATAACTACGCCTGGTGTCCATTTGTGGTGGGTCATTGTTTTACTGTGTATGATCATAAATGCTTAACTAATCAAAGGTACTGAAGATTAGTCTTGTGTACTCGTGCCATGCTACCTAGAGGGTGAGTAGGGGTTATTCTGAGGAGTGAGTCCCTTAACCTGACTAGAGGAGAGGGCCCCTGCTTGTCATAAGTGCATACCTGTGCCAACCAGAGACCCCCAAATCTAACATTGGAAGCAACGGAAGGATTCGAACCTCCGACTCCGAAGAGACTGGAGAAGCTGGAGGAGGAGTACTGTCTATGACCTGGCGGATTGGCCTGCAGTAGGTACCTTACTGAGAAAGGAGAGGAAAAGACCAGAAAGGACCTTGTAGAACTTGTGCCTGAAACGATCTCCAAAGGCTTGGGAATGAGCTTTGCCCCCTGAACTGAGCCCCAGGACCGTAGGGATCATCCTGCCTTTGCCCGTCTGCTGCTGGACTGCTGTGTCTCCCCCCTCACCGGAGCCATGATCTCTGGTGTGCCTTGCCCCCTCCTTGGGCCGTGACGCTGGTGCCTGGCCGCCACTGCCTTGCGGGAGCCCCGCTCGAGTTGAGCCGCTCTCCCTACATTTCGTTGGCCCGGTCGCCCGCCCCCCTTGTCACCTTGTCTGCCCTGGAGCGCGCTGTACGCACCTCACCCCTCCCGCCGGAATCTGATCATAGTGCTGTTCTCTGCCTCGGACAGCCCGTTCGCTTGTGGCGTACCCGGCCACCCCGCTCCGCACTCCTGAATCAGAAGGGCTGCACCACACACCAAAGGGTCTCCAGTACGGTCCATACCAGGAGCCCAGTGCCACACCTGCCTATCTGGAACATCACGTGCCCCCACGGCGTACTGAAGAAGTATGCATCAATCCTAAAAGAAGTACGCCTTGTATCCTGAAGAGGTACGCATCGCATCCTAAAGAAGTACACCTTGTAGTACGCCCAGAAACATCAAAGATTCCCTGAAGGTACTGTACGACTTGAACCGAGTCAAGTGTCCACTTCGGACCTGGGTCCGCAACGTTGGGGTGGTCTTGCATTACAACTGTTGTTCTATCCCCGAGGTATGAGTCGCACTTGAGCGTACGACTCGTACCCCCATTGTGAACCATCTGCGCCGTACGCAACGTACCGCAAGGCGTGTGGGACTTGGTAGGGCCTTCCTGTTCGACACGCACAAAGCGCGAGAGAGCGCTACGAAGCGCAAAGCCTCTAACGAAACCTGCCAAAGAGCGGAACCTTGCTTGGAGTGTCGTGGGACAATTTTTAAGTTGACAGAACTTGGGAATTAAGCCTTTTTAAAGCATTTGAAAGAACTCTTTACAACTAAAGTACTGTGGCCTCATTTAAAAAAACTTTATACTGGTCTTGTATTAAGCCTGCATCTATCTATATATTTTTACATAAAGCCTACGTATTTTTGATACATAACTACGCCTGGTGTCCATTTGTGGTGGGTCATTGTTTTACTCTGTATGATCATAAATGCTTAACTAATTAAAGGGCCTGAAGATTAGCCTTGTCTACTTGCGCCACGCTACCTAGAGGGTGAGTAGGGGTTATTCTGAGGAGTGAGTCCCTAACCCTGACTAGAGGAGAGGGTCCCTGCTTGTCACAAGTGCATACCTGTGCCAACCAGAGTCCCCCAAATCTAACAACTGAACACCCAATTCCCCTATAAACCTCAAGGATCACTGACAGAATATCGAGGAGCAAAATATCGACCTGGCAAAATATCGATGACAAAATATAGAATGCCAGAATATTGAATTCCTTTCTCCAAACAGGTAAAAGCAAAAATATTGAAAAAAAAATATTGTTGTAAATGTTATAGTTTATAAAAATATCGAATTTTTTAAATGTCTAAAAAGTAATGTAAAATAATAAAACAATTATTTAGAATTAGGTAAAACATACTTAAAAATACTTAAATAACCTTACAATCAATAAATAATTAATGTAATTAGAAAAATGAACATGCATTGTTATGTTGTTATATATATATATTAACTTAGTAATATTAAAAAATATTAAATAATTTTAGTGTAGGATAGTGAGAGGGTAACATTTACTATTCCCACTCCAGTGAGTGCAACAGTAGGAAAAGCGCTGTATAGCAGGAGGGTAAAAATTACTATTCCCACTCCAGTGAGTGCAACAGTAGGGAAAGCGTTGGATAGCGGGAGGGTTAAAATTACTATTCCCACTCCAGTGAGTGCAACAGTAGGGAAAGAGTTGGATACCGAGAGTGTTAAGATTACTATTCCCACTCCAGTGAGTGCAACAGGAGGGAAAGCATTGAATAGCGTAGGGGTAAAAATTACTATTCCCACTCCAGTGAGTGCAACAGTAGGGAAAGCGTTGGATAGCATAGGGGTAAAAATTACTTTTCCCACTACAGTGAGTGCAACAGCAGGGAAAGTGTTGGATAGCATAGGGGTTAAAATTACTATTCTGACTCCAGTGAGTGCATCATTAGGGAAAGCGTTGGATAGCGAGACTGTAAAAATTACTATTCCCACTCTAGTGAGTGCATCAGTAGGGAAAGTGTTGGATAGCGGGAGGGTAAAAATTACTTTTCCCACTCCAGTGAGTGCAACAGTATTGAAAGCGTTTGATAGCGGGAGGGTAAAAATTACTATTCTCACTCCAGTGAGTGCAACTGTAGGGAAAGCATTGGATAGCGTAGGGGCTAAAATTACTATTCCCACTCCAGTGAGTGTAACAATAGGGAAAGTGTTGGATAGCGTACAGGTAAAAATTACTATTCTTACCCCAGAGAATGCAACAGTAGGGAAAGCGTTGGATACCGGGAGGGTAAAAATTACTATTCCCACTCCAGAGAGTGCAATAGGGAAAGTATTGGATAGTGTAGGTGTCGTAAATATATAATTTACCGTCTTAATTTCTATGCAGGTAAGTACTTAATCAATAATAACTCAAATCGGAAAGAAAGAAACAGAGTCCGTGGTGTTAGAGTTCTTAGGGGTTTTATTCCTTAAAAAGGAATGGTCAAGACCTGGATATCATGTTCTTCCCACCACAGGGGTGGAAGAAGGGATAGAGCATTATTTTATTGACAATACATAGCTTATATACTTAATTTACATCATAGAAAGCAATGCAGTAGGCATAACAGCTGAGAGAAGACAAGATAACAGCATCCACGTGTTACTAGTACGTAATCAGAAGGCGTGGACTAGGCGTGAACTAGAGGTGTGTGCTAGAAACGTCACAGGTAGCTGTCACAAGAGGGTGGCATCAAACAGAAATGTTGTAATGTCAGCAGAAATCGGAAGCTTGGATGCGCGCGCAGCTGCATGACGTGGAAACTGGAGGGTGCAGGGAGCTTAACATTTACACTGACGGAAAGAGACAGAAGTCTGGCATGTCAGATCAACTTGTACTTCTATCATATCTGATATCTGATGTTTGGGAACCATATTATCTGGACGGGAAAGGTCTCTGGGGCAGAAGCTATTCTATACTGACTGTGAGTGCGTGTATAAGCGCCTGAGTGTCTGCATGAGGAGCGTGGGGGCATGGGCCTTCCATGGGAGCATGGTAACAGAGGCTATGAATTACTTGCACGGAGACAGGCCGGCCCTTTGGCTCTGCAGCTGGGGAATGTTTACTTGAACTAGTAGGCAGGAATGTATTTTCGAGGAGCGGAACAGATAACTCGAAGGTTGTAGTCAGTCTTGGCAGGCAGCAGGCTGAGCTAAGCGCGGTGGGCCGCGCTGGAAGTAAGTCAGAGTTCACGGGTACAGGGGCAGCCTGGGCTGAGGCTTTCAGAGTCAGAAGCCAGGAGAAAAGGCTCGATGGCAGAATTCAGGGCCTACTTTGCCAGAGCTGGAAAACGTGTAAAGTACACTACAAAAAGACGTTGGCATAGCATACTTAGGAACGGACTATTCAATCCATTCAGGGCGGATCTGAAAGAGGACATGTTAACGTTGGACGCAAATGTATTTGCGTCTTCATAGCTGAGACAGGAGGGAAGTTACATGCACTTTAAGCTGGTACATGGAGACGGTGGGGTACTCGCTAGGGAACATAACTTGACCATAAAATTTATATTTCCTCATTCCCTCCTTGTTCCCTACGGACCCTTCATGATATATCGATCCTCATGAATCGATCAGTTTGTTCTTGTAACATCATTTGCTCTTCTTTCTTTCTTTTACGTCTTGAAAGGAAACTGGAATGTTCAATGCATGAGGTGGCACACAGTCCACAAATCGCTGGCCCACACTGTAAGCACAGGCAGCAACTGAATACTAGGACTAGGCCAATGCCTAGGAAGGATAGGATCTTCCATCCCCAAGCGGTTAACGTTGTCCAGAACCAACCGGACCAAGTCCAGGTGCCTGGATTCTGATGTATCTGATTTGCAATTTTATGGAGACGTGTAATAGCTTGATATACAGATGGCGCGTTTTGTGGAATGAAAACACAGCAACTTGACCCGATGACCTTACAGGCTCCGCCTCTATCTGCCAAGATGACGTCAATAACAAGACGATTCTGAAGGACAACAACCCGCATGGCGGACTGCTCCTCTGTTAAGTTACCTAGGGCGGAGGCAGTTTCATTCACTACTGCTTCAAGTGTTCTGGTTAATCTGCGTATTAGTTTACTATTTTGGACAGGGCCTAAAAAGAAAAAGAATCCTTTATTAAAATCGGTGTACTGTTCCCATGCCGTTTCTGTGTAGTCGACAAGTGGGATATCTCTTCTGAGTCTATTCTTTACTAGGTTTGTATTTCTGTGATAATCAGGAGGAGCTAGAAAAACAGGTGGCAGAAGGAATGCAATATAACAGGTACCATCCCAATCTGGAGGTAAGCGTATGTATGCGGTATGACCACAAACAAAATAGGAATGACTGGTAGCTTTAAAGGACGATTTACCATGATCACTGAATTCGACCACAGTAGTACATGTACTATGACCTAAGTGTACTGAACCTTTCATACTAACACATAATTCACCAGTGACTGGTAATACTGACATAGCGGGCAGAACTGGTGCAGCTTCAGATTCAACAGTAAGAATCATAAGGTTAATTGTGTAATTACCTAATCCATATACTTCATTTTCTAGATCAGTTCCTATTCTAGTGGGGAGTCCCTCCTTATCGGGGTAACAGACGTCGAGCAGAACCAGGTTCAAGTTTCCCCAAACCCAGCTCCCGTCGAAAACAGCAATATCAGGATCTAAAGAATTAATTATTTTAAACCATGCACCACAGGAGCCATTGTGAGTGAACGGGTACGGAAAGAGGGGCAGAGCTCCCTTGTAATTCTGGTAGGGAGGGAGTCGGCCACATATCCAGCAGTTTGTAGCATTATTAGTCTGATGGGAATGATGTAGCATACTAATGAAAGTGTTGTTGCGCAGCGCAAGTCTGTAAGAAAGTTCATGTGGAGGTAACTCGCTAAAAGAATGTTCAGCAGAAACATTGTAAGCAGATTGTTCACGCTTGAAAATAGGGTAATAGATAGGGAGAAGTATACTTGCAACAATGATTAGAAGACTTAGAAAAAACATGATTAATAATGTCACTATACAGTGACTACGCAATGATTTGCAATAGGTACGTTTCTTGAATTGTCTCTCTCTCTATCTCGATCTAGGGGATACATGTCAGAAACTATTTAACCGATTCACCTAGGGGAGGACTTAAACAATTAAACTGTCTGACTTGCTAGATCAGAGCTTTGATCTGTACTCTTCTTGTGGAGTTTTCTCTCGTTCGGAAACTTTAAAGTCTCTAGTCTTGATACAGTCTTTGGTGGGGTGGACGAGCCTGGGTCTGGTTTCAGTTCGTTATATTTCTTAATATGGCTCGTGTGGACCCACCCCTTTCTGCCTTCCAGTTTCACTGCGGTCCTCGTTGTAAGAAGGACGATCTTTGGCTCCTTCCAGCGGGGCTCCAGCTGACTTTTCCTGTCGAAATTCCGTACTAAAACTGTGTCACCAGGACGGACATCGTGTGGCTTTACATCAGTGTTGTCGGGAAAGGCTGCGGCAACCTGTGAACGACATGATTGGAGTGCAGACATCAAGGAGGCAAGGTAATCTGTCAACATATTACAATCGACATCAGTAATTTTCTTAGGAATGGGCGTCCCCCACATATTTGGTGGTCTACCAAAGACCACTTCGTACGGGGATAGTCCTGATCTCGAGTGGGCAACCATCCTCATATAGAACAGTGCCACTGGTAGGGCGACTATCCAGTCGACCCCTTTCTCTTTACATATTTTAGCAAGGCGTGTCTTTAGTGTCTGATTATGCCTTTCTACAAGGCCTGCGGCTTCGGGATGTCGGACACAATGGAATTTCCACTGGTATCCTAGCAATAAGGAAACTTCTTTCATTAATTCGGATGAGAATGGCTGTCCGTTATCTGAGTACACGACACGAGGCAAGCCGTACCGTGGGAAGAATTCACGAACCAGCTGCTTGGCAGTGGTCGGAGCAGTGTAATCTGGGACTGGGTATGCTTCGGTCCAACGGGACAGTGCACAAACAATTACGAGGACATATTTGAATCCTCGACAACGGTCCATCTGGATATAATCCATCTGGAGGACTTCAAAAGGGTGATCGGGAGGATGAAATCCACCTTGCTCTACAGGGACGCTTTTACCTGGATTGAACTGACAACAGATCATGCAAGTACGCACTTTCTGTTTTGCTGCTGCTCGTAAGTGTTTATTGCTCCAAAGATTTTGTAAACTGTCTAACATCGCTTTTTCTCCTAGGTGTGCTGGACTATGTGCTGTATTGATCATGACTTGAACCATGGAGTCAGGGAGAAACCATGTAGATTTTCCCTTTGTCATCCAACCTTGTTCTGTCTGGATCCCTCCTAGTTCAATCCATTTCTTTATTTCATCTGGGGTAGCATGTGCCTGAATATCGATTACATCTAGTGTGGGATCCCTGACTGTCATACAATTTGTCGGTCCTATTGTCTTTGTCACATCAGTTGTCTGAGTGTGAGTCAGTGCTGTATGTTTTGCTGTCTGGTCTGCCAGGTCGTTACCCTGGGAAACAGAATCTGTAACTTTAGTATGTGCTTTACACTTCATGACGGATATGCCTGAAGGCAGATGTATTGCTTCTAACAGTGCTTGAATGAGGGGACCGTGTTGGATCTTAGTATCATGAGAGGTCAAAAAACCTCGTTCTTGCCATAACATTCCGAAGTCGTGTACAACTCCGAACGCATAACGGGAATCAGTGTATATGTTGACATTTCTGTTCTTGGCTAGGATACAGGCTCGGGTCAGAGCAATAAGCTCTGCTGCTTGAGCAGACAGTGTGTCAATACGATGTGTTTCTTTAACTTCGGTTTCAGTGGTCACTGCATATGCGGCCACTAATTCTCCTGTACTTGTTCTCATACATGAACCGTCCACATAAAGTGTCAGGTCTGGATTTGTCAATGGAACATCTGTTAAGTCTCGTCGTGGCTTTGTTACTGCATTAATGATCTCTATACAATTATGCGGGGCTGGATCTGTCATAATCGAAGGTAACAATGTTGCGGGGTTCAGAATGCTGCAGCGTCTGATTTCTATGTGTGGCTGGAATAGCGTTAATTCGTAACCTGTCAATCGTGCTATGGTCAAGTGCTGAGTCTGGGTTCTGTTTAACAGAACCTCTACAGAGTGTGGAACTTGTACTGTTAACTGATGGCTTAAAACAATTGAATCGCTCTGTCTGATTGCTAATGCTGTTGCTGCTACTGACTTTAAGCACGCAGGGAGTGCCTGGGCTACTGAATCCAAAGTACTTGAAAAATAAGCGCAAGGCTTATGTGAACCTGCTTGATCTTGAGTGAGGACAGACAATGCTGTACCATCACGTTCTGTAACAAAAAGTGTAAACGGTTTGCTGTAACATGGTGTCGCTAAAACTGGTGCTTGGCATAATGCTTTCTTTAATTCCTCAAAGGCTTGTGTATGTTCCTGAGTCCAAGGAAGGACAGTCGAAGTCGCTGCCTCCTGTGTCGTTAACTGGATGAGTGGTTTAGCTAGAAATGCATATTGAGGAATCCATTGTCTGCAGTACGAGGTGAGTCCTATGAAGGCCCGCACTTCCTTTTGTGTCTGGGGTCTTGGCATATTTACAATTAACTGAATGCGATCGGGAGTGAGCTGTCTCCCCACTTTGGACAGCAAGTGACCCAAGTACACAACTTGCTGAACACAGAATTGTAGCTTCGAAGGAGACTCCTTGTGTCCCTTGTCTGCCAGGAAATGTAAGACTGTCAGTGATGCTTGTTCGCATTCGGGCTCACTTCGTGCGGTGATCAGCAGATCATCGACGTATTGCAGTAAAGCGGTGTTAACTGGCATTTGAATACAATCTAGTTGTCTTTTCAGTGCTTGACTATAGATGCTGGGGCTTTCTGTGAATCCTTGAGGTGCGCGGGAAAATTTGAAACTTCGTCCATTTAAACTGAATCCGAAAAGGTATTGGCTCTCTGGGTCAATAGGCACACTAAAGAAAGCGTTCTTAAGGTCAATTACAGTAAAGAACGTTGCTTCTGAATCAATAGCAGTCAATAGGGAAGAGATATCGGGGACCACAGGGTACTGTGGAACAATGCATTTATTCAGCTCTCTTAGATCAATCACCAGCCGATATACTGGCGGTGCATTGGGATCAGTACGTTTAAGAATCGGAATGATTGGTGAATTACAGATATTGGAGTCGGTCTCTACGACCACTCCTTAGGCAATGAGCTCTTCAATGATTTCCAGTAAAGCCACTACAGCATCGGGTGGTAACTTGTATTGTCTGATTCGCGGTAGAACAACTCCTGTCTTGAGTGTAACACGGTATGGTGTGATATGCATACAACCTACATCAGTTGGGCCTTTTGCCCACAAGTGATCTGGTACATTTTTCAATCTGACATCAAATTCTCGTAAGACATAATGGCCCTTGAAATCCCGCAGAAAGAGTCTAACTCCCTCCGGGGAACAGCAGATTATGGCTCCTAGAGCCTTCAATGTTTTAATTCCTAACAGATTTTCTGGACATGATTTCGTTAGTAACAAGTCTGTAACTCGTGATAATGGACCCACAGCCAGGGGGACTGGTTCTGATACTTCATTTACAATGGGCTGTCCTGAAAAGCCAAGGGAAACATTCTGTGAGCCTGAGAGGGGTGCCCCTGGGACTTCATTATGACTGATTGTTGTGCGGCTTGCCCCTGTGTCAATCAAAAATTTTCTGTCTTTTTCCAATACTTGACTGTGTACATAAGGACCCTCTTGATCTACAGGAATTTCAATAAGAGGCAAGCCAAATTCCCTCTCTAGGCTGTTTCATGTGTATCGTTGATACTCAGGGTAAGCAGATTGGGCATACTGGTACATCTGTTGAGAAACTTGTTGAGTCGAGGCTGTGGGCTGTGGCTGTGATACCGCTACGGTCTGTGCTGTATGAGATGAAGCATGCATAGGCTGCGTGTTCTGCATAGGTTGTACATTCTGTGAGGTCTGTTGCTGGGCCTGATCTTGTCTTGGTGGATGCGGTCTTTCTTTAGTTTTACCTGTGGATATGTTATGTTTCAGAACTGGACATTCATGTACGTAGTGACCTGGCTGCTTGCAATAGTTGCATGTCCCTTTAACGGGAGCTGCAGAATGATTTGTCTGGGTCGCACCCTTTCTGTGACCGTCGGCGGGGACTGTTTGAGCTACTAACATTTTCATTTTCGTGTCTTTCATACGTTTCTGTTCCTGATCTTGTTCTTCTCTAATTCTATTCTGATGGTATTGTAACATTTGTAACATCTGGGATGGCGTATTTGCTTGCCATGTACTCTCAACCTTGTATACACGGTTTTTAACTGCTAACAGGGAATTCTCGACTAACTTTGATACAAAAAGATGTGGGTATGACTCGCTACTTGGTTTAAGACCACTATTAATAATAAAACATTTCTCGAATCTTGAATAGAAGTCACTAGTATCTTCGTCGGGTTTCTGTTTACATGCTGAGATTGCATCCCAGTCTTCCTTTCTAGTTGTCAATAATCTTGGCAGAACCTGTACTATCAAACCTGGTAATGCTTTAGTTTTCTCCCCAAGGCCTACCCCTGGGACACGTTTGTTCTCTTCGTCTTCTATTTCTGCCCATACAATCTTTTTCTGCCCACCTCCCATTCCTTTTCCTTGAGTTTCTCGTAGATGCCCGTGGGCAGCAGTACCTTTAACATTTTCATGATATCTTCATATGTGTAATCCCCCATTAGTAACATGTCTTTAAGCTCTCTGTGAAAACCTGCAGGGTCTTTATCATGGCACGGTACTAGTTTCTTCATTTCTAACAGTTCTAACTTAGTCAGTGGCGTGTGTACATACACGCGTTTCAAGGTATGATCTTCACCCATAACTGGATGTACCTCTCGTAAGGGGTTCTGACTTTCAAGACCATGCAGACGCTCTATATGATACATTTTTCTTTCTGGGGGCGGGGCGGGAACATATTCGGAGCTTACAAAAGTGTTCTATCTATGTCCTTGTTCTAGAATTATTTGTATTAACTTGGTACTTAGACCTCTCCATCTATCCATGAGTAGTGCTTCTAATGTTTCGTGTAAGGGACCTGGATCAGAATGTTGGTTTCTGTATTTTGTGAGGAGGTGCTGAATCATGTATACACCTGCTAATTTCTGCTCGTCTGGGGAAAGGTTCAGAAATGTCTGTGCTACGGTGTCATCATTATATATATCCGGATTTTCAGCCCATAATATGGCTGACCGGGCTAGTTCTTGTTCATCCATAGAATTGAGTACGTGGTACCCCATTCGGTCTCGAAGCCTTTTATCAGTCTCCTGGAACTGATGTTCAGAAGAATTCGGGTTTGTTAAGGCAGAGAGAAATACTCTCTTGCTTTCTGGACGAGTGCCTTTCCTAAGGTAAGTTCCCTTACCTACATACGCTATAGTGTCTGTAGTCCTTTCTGATTCCTCAGATTCTTCTTCCTCCTCAGAGGAAGCCTTTTCTTTCTCTTCTTTGTGTATATCTATCACTGCCTTTCTAATTTTTCTGTACATACTGGCTATGCAAGTCCCCTTGTCGTGTTTTCCTTCAGATATATTTTGACCCCACTTGTTTAGTGCATCTAATTCGCTCTGATCTGTCCCAGGCCTGTCTCGTTCTCTTATTAGGCAATTTATAAAAAAACGTAGTATTTGTCCTTGAACGTCAACTTTCTGATGCTCCATGGCATCCTTAATACTGTCAGGGTCTTTCCCAGTCTGAACAAACTCATATATTCTATCTAGGCGCTCCTTCATTCCTACAAATAACAGCAGGAAATCAGTAGCAGATCTTAACCGTAGTGATGCCATCATCATTCTATCATCTTTGCCGGGTACTGGATCATATCTGCAAACTGTAAGTTGTCCTTTGAGTATGTCGAGACGGGGTGACTTGAATGTGAAAGGACTCTGTAAGTCCCCGAGCTGTAACCTGCGTGTTAATGGCGGGGTCTGATGACCCCCGGTCGCACCTCCTGAGGCGGAAGCTTGGGCATTATCTCTCTGTGGAGTCTGTATCTGAACTTGAATCTGTCTTTTAGTAGGGTCAGGTAGAAGTGGTTTCGGTAGATCGACTTTTAGTGCAGGAAGTGGTGGAGGTGGTGGAACAGGGGGAATCTGTCGCGGTACTGGCGGAATATGATCTTTGGGCGGGTGACCACCCCCGTCCCTGTCGTTAGGCAGGGCGCGGACAGGCAGATTGGTGTAAGCGGGTGCCACATCCTCTAGATAGGAATTCAGGAATATATCTTTAGTAGTCTTGTGAATTACTTTAGTTGGCACTAATGGTGGCGGCAGATTTTTCGGTATTTCTGAAATGGCCTCAGGCGAACCCTCGGCCGCGAGATACATACCGTTTACGAGATTGTTTCGTGCACGGTCTACTTGCTCTGATTTTACTCGGATCCCTTCAGTAACTAATTCGTTTTCTTGGGCCCTATCTGATTCTTTAAGTCTGTCTTCTCTACGTAGTGCCTTTTCAGCACGCTTATGTGATTCCTTACGCCAAAATTCTATGGCGTCTTTCTGAGATTGTCTGGCTTTCTTTTTCCATAGTGCTTCCTCTACCTTCATGATGCACTCGGCATCCCATGTTCCGGTAACAGGCCATCTGTGTCTTTCGTCTAGATGCTTAGTATAGTCGGCCCATAAATCTAGATACAATATGGCATCTAAGCCATGCTTATGGTACATAAAATTTCCTGGAGTGTCCCTAGGGGGGATAGGAATTGCTTCCTCTAGTATCCCTTTCCTAGTTCCTATTTGCTTTAATTTGTTGAAAAACGGCATCTTGTTTACTTAATACTGAATGCTCAACCCTAACTACTTTAATACTGGATACAGCTAGTTATACAAGAACACAATAATGCACATTAAAAACAGTCACACTCATACCACGACATTAATCACATGAAAAGACATTTTGAAACATATATGACTGCCCTCTATAACGGATGTACTGCTAAACAGTACAGATACACTGGTAAAACAGTGCAGAACTTCAGAATACTAGATATACTGCTAAACAGTACAGATACACTGTCTAAAAACAGTGCAGACCGTGTTTGTGTACCCAAACCCGTCTTGATACGTCCCAGCAATGGTACTCACCGGGAAGCACGGAAAACAGAAGGCCTCGGAAAACTCGACTGGACTGGACTTGACTCGACACGTGGATACTTCGGAAAACTTCGGAAAACTTCGGACAACTGGTGGGCCTCTTGACACCTCGGACCTTGCTTCTTTCGGCTAGGCTCTGGTCGGGATCCTCGGCACTCCTCACCGCCTCGTCTGGGTACTGATCGCAGTCTTCGTCACCTCCGTGGGCCAGAGGGAGATGCAGGAAATCCTGCTGGTACGCGTAGTTTCCTTCTAACTGATGGCAGGGGACAGAGCTTGCAACGCACCAACCGGCGCGTGAGGTGGGGGAGGGGTCCCTGTTCGGGCGCCAAAATGTCGTAAATATATAATTTACCGTCTTAATTTCTATGCAGGTAAGTACTTAATCAATAATAACTCAAATCGGAAAGAAAGAAACAGAGTCCGTGGTGTTAGAGTTCTTAGGGGTTTTATTCCTTAAAAAGGAATGGTCAAGACCTGGATATCATGTTCTTCCCACCACAGGGGTGGAAGAAGGGATAGAGCATTATTTTATTGACAATACATAGCTTATATACTTAATTTACATCATAGAAAGCAATGCAGTAGGCATAACAGCTGAGAGAAGACAAGATAACAGCATCCACGTGTTACTAGTACGTAATCAGAAGGCGTGGACTAGGCGTGAACTAGAGGTGTGTGCTAGAAACGTCACAGGTAGCTGTCACAAGAGGGTGGCATCAAACAGAAATGTTGTAATGTCAGCAGAAATCGGAAGCTTGGATGCGCGCGCAGCTGCATGACGTGGAAACTGGAGGGTGCAGGGAGCTTGACATTTACACTGACGGAAAGAGACAGAAGTCTGGCATGTCAGATCAACTTGTACTTCTATCATATCTGATATCTGATGTTTGGGAACCATATTATCTGGACGGGAAAGGTCTCTGGGGCAGAAGCTATTCTATACTGACTGTGAGTGCGTGTATAAGCGCCTGAGTGTCTGCATGAGGAGCGTGGGGGCATGGGCCTTCCATGGGAGCATGGTAACAGAGGCTATGAATTACTTGCACGGAGACAGGCCGGCCCTTTGGCTCTGCAGCTGGGGAATGTTTACTTGAACTAGTAGGCAGGAATGTATTTTCGAGGAGCGGAACAGATAACTCGAAGGTTGTAGTCAGTCTTGGCAGGCAGCAGGCTGAGCTAAGCGCGGTGGGCCGCGCTGGAAGTAAGTCAGAGTTCACGGGTACAGGGGCAGCCTGGGCTGAGGCTTTCAGAGTCAGAAGCCAGGAGAAAAGGCTCGATGGCAGAATTCAGGGCCTACTTTGCCAGAGCTGGAAAACGTGTAAAGTACACTACAAAAAGACGTTGGCATAGCATACTTAGGAACGGACTATTCAATCCATTCAGGGCGGATCTGAAAGAGGACATGTTAACGTTGGACGCAAATGTATTTGCGTCTTCATAGCTGAGACAGGAGGGAAGTTACATGCACTTTAAGCTGGTACATGGAGACGGTGGGGTACTCGCTAGGGAACATAACTTGACCATAAAATTTATATTTCCTCATAGGGGTAAAAATTACTATTCCCACTCCAGTGAGTGCAACAGTAGGGAAAGTAATGATTTCATATTTAAATAAAAATACATTAATTATCAAAACCAATAAAACATGTATTAAAATGAATTACCAATTACTAAATATTTAATAATGAATTACCTATAAATACCAATAAACATTATTTTTACACATGTATGACCTATTAATAATTAATTAACATCAAATTAGTTTTCAATTAAAAAACGTAATAAGTAATACAAATACCAATTAATAATTAACAGTAAATTATGTATCAATACACAAATATAATTGCAATAATTAATACATTACAATTACATTACTTCCCACCCTATTCCCCTATAAACCAAGAACCCGCTCCAAATAATTAATTAACAAAATTAATATAATTATCAATTAATCAATTAATAAAAATGAATTACCAATTAATAAAACGGTATTACCAATTAATAATTAATTACCAATAAATTAATTATCAGTACCAATAAATAAAAATAAATAATTGCTTAATAACAATTAAATTACTTCCCACCTTATTCCCCTATAAACCTATAAACTCACAACCCACTACTGAATTAAATTAGGCAAAAATTAAGTAACATAAAATGAATTACTTTAAAAAAATTCAAACATACATTACAAAAATAATACATACTTTTAACACATATATTAACACTTAAAACACTATAAAAAAATGATATTTTTAACAACTATATTATGACTGTCAATATTACTCACTTCGATATTATTGATATCGATATTTCTTACCTGAATTTCGAAATTCTGCATCACTATATTTTGGCAGTTCGATATTCTGTCCATTCTATATAAAAAACTCGATATTCTGTCAATTCAATATTTTTTTCCGACATTGTGACTGTTCACCAAACCTCACTAACCACAACAGTACTAAAAAGAATAAAGTACTATTACAATCAACTTAAAAACTGCTAATAATTTACAAACCATATTCAAAAACGAACAATATTTAAGCAAACGCTTTAAAACATATAAAATTAACATATACATTAAAATACACAAAAAGTATTGAAAATCGATATTATTAACAACATTTTAACATTGATAATGCTTACCTTAAAATCAATGTTCTTGTCCACGATATTTTTGCTCACGATGTTTCCGTGTCATGACATTTCCAACTCAATATATGTGTCAGTCGATTATTAACTCATTATTTTGTCTGAACACTGTTTTACCCAGCATGTGGGGGCCTGGCTTAGTGAAGGTTTTCCTATGGGGCCATTGCATGGGGGTGCATGTGGTGAACTGCCCCCGTTTGGCTCTGGGACTTTCGCATGTGTCTGGTGGAGGCCAGGGCTGGATAGGCAGTACAGGGCATCAGTAGTTTTCCTGGGAAACTGGAAGGGTGTGGGTTGGTTTTGCAGAGGTGAAGGCCGTTTTGTTTACTGGGGGCCGATTTTGCAGTGATTCTGCAATATCAGCACCTAGTACCAAAAACAGCAAGCGAGCGTTTCCAGCCTCCGGGGTCAAGTAGTGCTTCCATAGGGGCTGATCAGAGATAATTGCCAGGGCTGCTTTGGGTTTCAAGTCCAGCCCTGGTGGAGGCACTTCCCTGGGGTGATGTATCATTTGCTGAGTGTGCTGAGTTCCCTCCAATGATCACTTGCTGCGTACCATATTTGGCATCAGGTAGGGGAGTTTGGACATTGAGACTTACCGCATAGTCCTGGACAACTTTGTTGAAACCACTTCCTCACTCAAGGAGGTGACAGAGTGACAACAGAGGCTAAGTTTAGCAATCCCAGGGGTAAACACAGTCTGTTTGTCATGGCCATTGCCCCTATGCACCTTTGGCCGGCTCCTCATCTAGCCTCAGGGGACCCGGTAGGCATGCGCAAGTCGAGGTCCCGGATCTCTTTCTCCATCTAAGCCTTACTGGCTACCAGTCTTTTTTTCTTTTTTGCGTTTTCAATTGAGGTGATGCCCATCGCCCAACCAATTCTCAAGGAGATTTCACGTATACTCCAGGACCACCCCCATGAAGTGGATCCGACTGGCCGTGTCCACGCTGGCTGGGGTACATGTGGCATGGCTGTGTATTGCTAGTTGGTGCCCTGAGGGGGCCATTTCACAGGAGGAGCAGGCAATAGTCACATTCTCAACAAACTGTATTGACATTTTTAGTTTGGTTATTGGGTCCTGTCCCAAGATATGAGTCAGAGAAAAGGGACAGCTAAATGTTATTTTTAATAGTGGTGTCCACACCCAGTTAAAACTAAACCATCATGTTTAGACCATCTTAAGTTGAAAGCCCATTGTACAGGGTCTGTAACTCGACTTTAACCTTGTGAGAGTATACTTGACCTGCTCTGTAGAACGGGGATTTAGAGTTTAGGGTTTTCGATTGGTATCACTTCATTTGATTCTCTTTTTTTCTTTCATGTTACACATTATTGGGATACGTTGCGTTCCTTCAGGAATGTTCCAATGATGACAAAGTAAGTCAACTGGTGAGCACCTACTAGTACCTCCATCGATGTTGCTTGCGTGATGCACTTCCTTACTCACCTCACACTTTTTTAGATCCACTTATTTATTAAGAAATTGTGGGATTCTGGCCTGATTGGGTTTGTTTGATTTTATAAATGTTATGGCACATATGGGTGGGTATGACCAGATACTCAACCCTGTCTCACCAAAAAAAGAATGCGTGTGACGTTCTTTTAAAAATGTTGACAATGTGACTTATATGTGCAAGCTTGTAACCTGGTCTTTGTTTATGAGATTTAAGAGTGAAGGACGTCCTGGTTCCTTTTCCCTCTTTTGCTCTCTTTATGTGAGATGGTGTGCATGTGTGCCTGAGAGCCGAATAGCACTGGTTCATTTATTGAACTGCATCTGCAAACACTCTAAGGTGAACTTTTTGATTGCATCTTGCCATTTTAATGGTTCCTGTTCTAGAAACTCTCTGTAGAGGCATGGCTAGTATTCATTCCATGTTATTGAGTTCAGTCCACACCAAATGCCACTAAACCATTACAAAGATGCGTCTTTCTGTATTGTGAAATGCAACTACCCACAAGAAAGGATAATTTACAAACTCAAGCGCTTTTGCAGTGCTATATATCATGACTTTTTACCCAACACGCTTTTTGTACCATGTTGTGTGGCAATAAAACTTTATATTCGGCAGTTTTATGTCCTGGTTTAAAGCTGTAATGCTTTTCAGGCTGTTTTGCATTTTTACTGCAATTTACAACCCATTTAAAATCGCCACCAAAGGCATCAATTTTGCATTCAGAATTCTCCTTCTCAGATAGTCTTTCCTGCTCGATGATCCTTTTTTTTCCTGTGGCTTCGTAGATAACTCTTAAGAATATGTGCCACCATGCATCATTTGCACAGGCACTTAGAAATAAAAAGATATTTTTCTATCTATAAGGTAATATATATCATATTATTGGTCCTTTACTATTTTCTTTAAACACAATGGGCCTTATTTATGAAGGACTTGCGCCGCCGGTGCGTCACTTTTTCCCATGTTAAAAGTGACGCACCGGCGGCGCAAGGCCTTCATAAATAAGGCCCAATAATAGCAATATCATATTGGTCATCACTAAAAAAATGCTTGCACCAGTGACAAAAACTAAATAAAAATACAAAAATCTATATGCAATATACAATTAGATATGCATGTCTATCTCATTTTTGAATGCATGTATATACATATATGCTCAGAGTCAGGCAGGCACTACTTCTCCCAGTGCTTTGTCAGATACGAAGTATACGTCTGACTGATATCTTTGATTGATCCGTGGCCGATGTCTTCTCTGCATGCACCATTTTTCATAAAAATGTACAGTAAATTCACAGTTTGCTGGTCAAATTTACCAGTAACGCACGTCCTAGCACTAGAGGCTGATGCTTGTAGTGCTTTTGTGTTTTGCTCAAATGCATCCTCATAAGCAAAGTGTGCGCACATTTGCATTTCTCTTAATTAGTCTCTCTTTCATTTTCCGAGTTGTACTGCTTAAAAATAAAATACTGAGGGGCAGATTTATGTCGGACTTGCGCCACATTTACGCCGCCGTTGCGTGATGCAACAGCGCGGAAACATGGCGCATCCCTGCGACCTATTTACAATGCGACGCATCTAGGCAGATGCGTCACGTTGTAAAGCCCTGCGCCACATGGAACCTGCGTCAGGTTTCATGTGGGCGTTCTGTTGCAGGGTGGGCGTTCCCTCGTAGGAAAGCCCCGTAAAACTGACGCAGTGAAATCTACAAGATTTCACTGAGTCAGTTTTACGACGCTGCTGCGTCAAATCCTCACGCCTGCTTGAAGCAGGCGTAAGGAGTGATGCACCACGTTATGTATGGGTGGCCTCTGTACATTGCAGGAGTTGCGTCGCACTTGCGACGCTACTCCAGCAATGCGCCGCCCGTACACCACAAGATGCGTCACGCATCTGCCCTTCCTTGCACCATGGTGCGCCGCATTGTAAATGCGGCGCACCATGGTGCAAGGAAGGAATTGCGTGACGCATCAGTTCTGGCGCATCCCTGCTGATTTGCAGAGATGCACCAGAACTCATAAATCTCCCCCTAAATGAGAAATATAGTCTTAGTATGGCCCAAGCCCCTTCATTGCTATTTTTTACTAGCACTGGCTGCTTGTGGATGTGGTTTGCAGCATAAGTGATATGACACCTTCTTCACAATCCTGCCTTCCAACATTCACATTCTTCAATAAAGACTGCAGATGAAAATGTGCCGTTTGCTAAAATATTAATTAAAGTATGAAAAACTTGTGCAGACAGCTTTTCCTGCGTAATTGAGATGTGGATATGTAGACACCACAAATGAATGACATCTGTGCTTCTTCCCCGAACACAGGCGGTTTTAAGCAAAAAATAGAATAATTCGCTCTACCTATCCTCAAATGACATTTATCCAAGGACATGACATGTCTTTAAGAAATATTGAATTACATTCACATAATTTAAAAAGGAAGCAGCATCTCAGTGCTATTCATGATGGCATTGTCAAAGATTATAATATGCATTCAATCTGCTACTGGGAAAATAGGCAGGTGGTCGTAGATCAAACTATCTCGCCTTTTATCTGAATTTTATTATGAGCACACTATAGTTTTAGTAGGCAGCACAATAGGATGTACATATTCCTTAGCTCATTTTACTTTTCGCTTGCCAGGCGTTACCAAATATATATGAAGGGGTGACTTTCCCATGGTCTCCAAACAGTTTAGTCAAGAATCATGTACTCTATTGTATAATCTATATAAGAATAGATAATATGTGGTCCATTCAAACGGCAAAAAAGCTCACAGAAGCAGGTGTAGCAACCACTGGCAATGCCAATAGGCCTAGCTTATAAATGAAAGTGGCGCTTTAATCGTTGATTATTGGTTTAGGGACTCAATAAGTAATCATACATGCACTCTCTCACTAGTCCTTGTGCTCATGCATCCATTCATCCACCCACCGACGCATTCTTGCATTTTCCCACTTACACAACAACAAAGATGCAGAGAAGCAAACTCGACAACATGTGCATGGCGGACTATGCTTTCAGTATCAAATACAGTTGAACATCACAGCAAATGGACATCTTTCAATTGCATTGCACACAGCGGATCATTGTTTTGAAGTTCCACTCTGGCCATCATGTTTAATGATGCACTGTGGCAATTCCATTTTATGATGGTCACCTTATTTAGTGACAGTGGCCTTGTGGTATATGGTTCACTGCCGATAAAATGAGCAGCAAATATTCCCTAAAAATGAAAATAAAAAGGGGGGAAGAAAGAAATTAAATAGGGCCTATGAAAAAAGTAATTGTAGAACTAAAGAACATGCCCACCAGCCCTTCTAATGAAGCACACTTATTTTCAGGCAGTTCCGCACATGTGACCAGACAACGTCATTTTCACAGGTCAAGAAAGCAAGTGACCCCTTGCTGCATGCTCTTTGCTGTTATGAGTAGATGCATGGAAGAGACTGTAAATGACACTCATGCAGAACAATGGCAGAAGAGGCAAAGAGATATAAAGAGCTAAACATGGGGGCAGGTACCGCCCTCCTTAGCCTGTTGTGAGGGTCCCTGTGGAACCTCTTCTCCTCCAGCCAACAACATTTTTTTTTACTTAACTGCAGATTTGGAAAGGATCCTGCTGCTGCGCTTTTGGAAGCTTAATAGGCAGCCACGGCCCGTGGAGGGAGTTTCGCTGGGGCGGAGAGGCGGGGCAGAAGAGGGGCAGGGTGGGGGTTGCTAAAAACCGGAGTATGGATAATTGAAGGTAAGTAAACAACTTAATAAATAAAACAAATTTTGTTGCGCGCCCTGCAACACATTTTGCGATGCAGGGCGCGCAACGAAATTTGTTTAATTTATTAAATTGTTTACTTACCTTCAATTATCCATACTCCGGTTTTTACACCCACCACCCCGCCCCTCCCCCGCTTCGCCTCTCCGCCCCACCGAAACTCCCTCCACGGGCCCTGGCTGTTGATAGGCCACGGCCCAATGAGTAGGCAAAACATAATATGTGAGAGGAGGGCGCGCAGCCACTCCCTCCCCAAGTCAAAGTACAGCCCCCGGGACCCAACCTCCTGGTTAAAAAGCGCTTTTTATTTGGGGAAGGAGCATTTGTCTATCCTTTCCAAGAAGACCCATCCCCTGAGGCCAAAACCTGATTTTTCGGTAGGGGTTCGGTGGCCTCCTCCCCAAACTGATGTACCGCTCCAGGAACCGAAGCCTTTGGGGCCAAATCTTTATTTTGTGGAGGAGGGCATGCAGTAACACTTCCTGAGCAAAATTACTGTTTCGGGGAACACATGCCTTTGGGTCAAATCCTCTTTTTATTTAGGAGGGACATGCAGCACCACTTCCTGAGCCTAAGTATGACCCCCCTGGGACCCAGTTTCCTGGAGCTAAACCTTTTTTTTATTTTTGAGGGAGGGTCATGCTGCCATGTTCATCCAGCCAAACTGTGGCCCGACATCCATCAGCGCGCCAGGTGGCGCATAAAGCTCCGGCAGGTCCCTCGTCCCGCGAGGACGCGTGCGGGACGCGCCGGGCTAAGCCCGGGCAAAGGGCGGGCCCTCTACGGCCCTCATCGGCAGGAAGAGACAGGGACAGGGCCCTGACCTCTGTCCAAATCTTTCGAGTAAGTCATTATCTCCCAAAAATAACTGTAAGTGCCTGTGATTCCACTTAGCGTTTAACATCACACGGATTTATATAGACGCTATTTGCAAAAGTTGCCTTCCAACATGTCTAAAGCAAAATTGATTGCCCCCCTCAATACTATAGACAATTATATGGTCCAGAAAGTTGCTAAAATCAATAATCACAGGAGATCATCTCTGGGGTTGAGCTACTCACCAGAATTGCCTTCTGACAACACGCCTTTACCTACTCCTGCTTTTGATATTAGTAACGAGGTGTTTCAAACCCCGGAGAACAATTCACTGACCCAGCTTTTAGTAGCCATTGCCGATGCAGTTCCCGAGAGTATACCGGACGAAGAAATAATTCTCCTAGAAGAGGAGGCCCCTGCACCGGTCCCAGCACCAAGAGTAGTGAAGGGAGGGGAGAAGAGCATATCTAAACGGGGCGGTCTCCGATCAGGCAAAAAGCGTCCCGATGTATCCCCCCTGGAAAATAGTGGAGATGATACAAGGGGAACTACTGGAGGGAAGGTACACTTGGACGAAGATCAATTCAAGAAGTTGTTAAATGCCTTAGATAACAAGATCAAAACTATACCCAAGCCGGTTTTAAGTAAAATAGACCAGCTTACGGAAGAAGTGAATAGGCTGGGGGGTCTCCTGCAAAAATCAATAGAAGAAAAAGCGAAAACCCCATTGCCGAAAACACTTATAGTCGAATCGAAAAATACCCAAACTGCCCGCAGGTTAGAACTACTTGAAAACACTCCCTTGATCGCCATGGAGAGCATTGATCTAGGGAGGGGGGGCCCGAGGGATCTAGATATCAACAAAGGGGATTCTGAAGGGCTGAGCCAAAGGGACAGAAGGGAAGATTCCAATTTGGAGAAGGGGCCTGTAGAATTAATTGTAGAGGCATCTCCCCTAATATTGGTCTTGGCAAATGTCCCCCAGTTGGAACCAGGGCAAGTTGAGAACATCCCTTCCCTGATAAATAAATCACTCCATTGGTTATCAAGGAACATGGCTTTTATCCCGGGAGGCAGGGACCAGTTGGCACAAGAAGTAGCTAAAGCTAGAAGAGTTGAATGGATCGGGGGTGGCACTAAAACATTCAAAGGGGGTTTGTGTGGTGTTACACCTTTCTGATCCAGAAGTGTTGCCAAACATTCTAGTGAATATATACCCCCCCCCCCCAGCGTAGATCAACTGAAATAGTGCCACTAACTTTGGATTACTTTTATACAAACAAAGGTAATACTCTAAATCCAACAATGTTGAAAACTAAATGGAACCCTGTACAAAAAAAAGCCAAAACCCTTGATATAAGAAACAATTGGGGAATCCCGATGGAAAATAGATTCTCGGCCCTATCTGGTCTAAGTGAATGTGATTGACTGGAAGAGCGGATGAGCATAGAAAAGGATAAGGTTGCAGAGCTTCAAGAAAGTGGAAATGATGTCTTTATAAAACACTTAGAAATAAATCATAGTGAGGGTAAGACACTTGGTCCCAGGGAATATTCCCCTAGTATAGTAGAGCACTTGCCACTAAATACCCACACCACTGTATGTATTGAGGAAAGTAGTCCTTCATTCCCCCATGTTCCCTCTTAAGCAGGGTGCATCATTAGAAGAGCGGACTACCCAGATGAAAGGTAGTCTTAAACTTATTTCCTGGAATTTAGTGGGAATCCACCATAAGTTAGAAACCCCTGAATGGTGTGAGTTTATTGACTGCCATGATGTTATTATGCTGCAGGAAACTTGGGCAGTGGCACCAGTTTTTCGGCAGGGCTTCTTAAATTTCTTTGTACCTGCGAAAAAGAATACTAAAGGGCGGCCCTCAGGGGGTCTAATTATTTGGGTACGACAATCCCTACAATGTACCATCAAGCTGAGACCTACTTGTAATTGTGACCTACTCCCACTCGTGTTCACCTGGGTTGATGGCCATAACACGGCCTTATATAATATCTATGCCAGGGGAACTCAAGGGGGCAAAGCCTCGGATGTGATAGGTGCATTAGATAATGATTTAGAGACTCTTCCTACACATTACACTATCCTAGTGGGGGGAGACCTGAACACAACATTTGAACCACTAGGACTTGAGGATAACGAACTGGCCCTAGAGGAAGACACCAAATGGGGAGTCCCCCAATTGGATCTACCGATGGTAAAAAAGTGGACAGAAGTGGCAATACAGGTTAAGAGTTTGTGCCTGGCCAGGGGGTTGAGGGCAGTAAATGGCCGCACCCCCTCAGACCTACAGGGCATGCATACCTTCGATAACTTGAGGTCAAGTAGTCGGATAGACTACATCCTCATAGATGTTAGAGAATGACATAAAGTGGTAGATATGCAAGTGACATAGAGACTGGAGAGTGATCACAACCCGTTGTGCCTGCTCTTTAATCTGGATCAAGGTGAAAATTCATCTAATTAGGAAAGGGGTGTTCCGACACTAGAAGTTATTTCAACTAATAATCTCCGCCACATTAAATGGGCAACTTTGGTAGATAAGCGCGGGGATATGCAGGACTTAGTGGAGGTAGTTAGTAAAGAGGTTAGTAGACTACAGATCTACTGTAATGAATTACATTTTAACCAACTTATTGAAGAGTCACAGCCAATGTTTTTTGCTAACTTACAGAGGGTTTTCTTTAAAAAAACACAGCAGAAAAATGGTCCTGAAGAACGAAGGTTTTTGAACAGTAAAAGGGGTGCACTGCCTGTTTAAACGCATGCAGTTCCAAACAACAAGAATTCCTTAGGTGCTAAACGGCGAGTGGACAAACCCAAACCACTCCTGTGAGTAAGAAACTACTCCTAATAGGTAAAACGGTTTGCCGTAGCACTCTGTAAAGTATAGACGTTATGTACAATGACAATATACACGCATGTTCCAAAGCACAAAATGACAGAAATTTAACAAGTTCACAAGATGAGTAAATCTTGGTGTCTTTAATGAAGATTACAGCCAGCCGACACGTGTTTCATCGCCTTAGCGATTCATCAGGGCTAGACGGCCGTGTCAACATCCGAAGGTCGCTTAGCTGGTGATAATTCCAACCCAGCCGGGCATTCCCTGGTAGCACTGGTGTGAGTGCGTCCAGACGCGGTGAAAATCCTAGTATATCTGTTTCGACAGCATATACTTTCAAGGACGGGCTCGGAAATCACTCGATATTCATCAACAAACTTTCGAAACTTCTATGGTTAGAAGTGTGCCTTATCCATTTAGTAATAGGAAAACCTGGTGCAGTTCCCAATCGGTTATTGTCGTGAGCCGTGTGCGGCGTTTCTCTGGAGCAGCAAGTGAGTGCAGCTCTTCCCGGGCCCGGTTCCGTGTAGAGAGTGCTACGGCAAACCGTTTTAGAAAAATGGTCCTGGCCCCCCGATAAAAAGAGGGTGGTATGACCACTCCTGCAGAAAAGCACGACAGAACCTCAGTATAGCATTGAGGGCTAAAATAGGAGTATTAAAGGACAGGGATGATTACAGGAAAGCACAAATTAGGGCAAAAAGACTGTGGGATGAGAACCTATGGTTAGATCTTAAGAAGGCATGTGTAGCCAAACAACAGAAAAAGTTTTGGGCCATCTTAAAGTGGGGCAGTGGGGGAATAGCAGACTGCCCGAAAAATCATGTAGCAAAGGAAGCATGGGTAGACTTCTTTAAACCACAATAGGCTGACAATCTGCCCCCACCAATCGAATCGCCACCAGAAAGGGTATTCTATACTCATGGAATATTCTCATTGAAAGATGTAAACCAGGCAATGGACGGGGTAACTAGAGGAAGGGCGCCAGGAATTGATGGAATACCGGCGGATGTGTTTTTATCTGACAGGGCCAACTGGTGTAAATATTTTGTATGGCTTGCGAACTCCATCGCACAAGGAGCAATGATCCCAGCAACATGGAAGAGCGCAGAGATTATACCAGTCTTCAAAAAAGGGGATAAGGCTTTACCAAGCAACTACAGGCCCATTAGCCTTATCGACTCGGCACAAAAACTGATGGGCAGGATGATACAAAACAAAAATACAAGCCTGGATAGATGATAAGGATATCCTTTCCCCGTATCAAGCTGGCTTCCATCCATTAACTAGCTCTGTTGACCAGGTATTCAATTTTTTAACCTTGTTTTGGAAAAATGTAACCCTGACGAATGGCCCATTATATGCTGTTTTCGTTGACCTGAAGTCAGCGTTTGATCTAGTACCCTGACAAAAACTTTGGATTGTTTTGCGCGATCTCGGAATAAGCCCCGAATCGCTCACTTTGCTCGTGCGGATGCACGAAAACAACTATGCCAGGATTAGGTGGGGAGCACAGGGAGACGTCACTGAACCTTTCCCCGTGGAACAAGGGGTTAGGCAGGGCTGCGTCTTGGCCCCCACCCTATTCTCTCTCTACATCAACGGCATAGTAGATTTTCTAAAGCAATTTCCGACAGATGCCCCGATATTAGATGGGGAGCGGGTTCCAGTATTAATGTTTACTGATGACACCTTACTGGTCTCGCGGACCCCTAGTGGTTTACAAAAGACAATCAACGCTATTGGTGATTTCTGTCGGATTCGGGGCTTGGAACTAAATACAACAAAGACTAAGTTTATGAACCTGAATCCTGCTAAGCAATTCAAGGGGAAAATGCATTTTAATGGGTCTTTTTTGGAGGAAGTGAACGCTTTCACCTATCTAGGTATTTCTCTACAGGCCAACATGAACTGGAAATCTCATATGGACTCTGTGGTGCTAAAGTTCAATCAACTGGCCGGGGCTATAGCACAAAAACATAAATCTTCATTTACAAAACCCATTCAGCCATTAATGGAGATTTATAGTATGAAAGTGCTGGGCGCTTGCCTTTACGCATCAGAACTATGGGGCTTTACCAACTTGAGTACACTGGTCATTGCAGAAAATAAATTCCTTCGTCGAATGGTTGGTGTACCGCAGAGCACTCCATCGATCCCGCTCCAATACGATCTTGGGAGGAAAAAGATCGAGGACTTGGCCAGATTGCGTCCCCTTCTAT
This sequence comes from Lissotriton vulgaris, assembly GCF_964263255.1. Classification (NCBI taxonomy): domain Eukaryota; kingdom Metazoa; phylum Chordata; class Amphibia; order Caudata; family Salamandridae; genus Lissotriton; species Lissotriton vulgaris. The sequence continues at coordinate 171,433,475 of NC_141688.1, forward strand.
ATTGGAGGCGCATAAAGACTACTCCTGAATTGGGTCAATACGCATCTGCTCTCACGGACATTATTAGCTCTGATCGGTTTCATAAAATACCCTGGCTTAAAGAAATTAGGAACTTGCTCCAAAAATTGCACATAGATCACCTGTGGACTGCAGTAGACCCCCATGCCTTCCCATCTAAGGCATCATTGAAAATAATGTATGGGGACATGATATATAATACTGTTTTGACTTCCAACCAACCCTCCATGTTGGCATCCCAGTTCTTGGATTATAAAATAAACCCTAAATGCGAACAGTACTGGGACTTGATTTCTAAACCCCTAGATAGGAAGCTGTATTTTCAGTTTAGAATTGGCTCCCTACCCCTTAACGCTTTCACTGTCAAATGGTCCCCAGGCAATGTAAACACATGCTTCTATTGTAAAGTACATGTTGAGGACATCCCACATTTCCTGTTTGCCTGCCCATTATATGCTGCCCCGAGAAGTAGATGGCTAAAACCGGTTTGTAGGAATCTGGGGATAAGGAAATATCTTGAGGCACTAAGAATATTAAGATCAAATTGTGCCCCCAATCTTGCTATCGCCGTAGCCAAATACTTGGGGTGGGCCTGGATAATACGCATGCGCACTTTAAACTGTAATTAATTATGTAAAATGCAAAATGTGATTATAAGGATAAATCCAATCGCCAAGGACTTTGTACTGTGACTCGGATTTTATAACGTATGAATTTTATAAACTGAAAAATTCGCCAGCACTTTGTAATTTGATGGTATTTAATATGTATTTTTTGTTGATCTTAAAATTTTAGCGTAGTATTTATTCTGTTTAGCTGAGGGAAAGTATTGAAACTTGAAACTTGAAACTTGAACTTGAAACTTGAAATTCGTTTCATTTAAAAAATTGTTTACTTACCTTCAATTATCCATACTCCGGTTTTTACACCCCCCACCCCGCCCCTCCCCCGCTTCGCCTCTCCGCCCCACCGAAACTCCCTCCACGGGCCCTGGCTGTTGATAGGCCACGGCCCAATGAGTAGGCAAAACATAATATGTGAGAGGAGGGCGCGCAGCCACTCCCTCCCCAAGTCAAAGTACAGCCCCCGGGACCCAACCTACTGGTTAAAAAGCGCTTTTTATTTGGGGAAGGAGCATTTGTCTATCCTTTCCAAGAAGATCCATCCCCTAAGGCCAAAACCTGATTTTTCGGTAGGGGTTCGGTGGCCTCCTCCCCAAACTGATGTACCGCTCCAGGAACCGAAGCCTTTGGGGCCAAATCTTTATTTTGTGGAGGAGGGCATGCAGTAACACTTCCTGAGCAAAATGACTGTTTTGGGGAACACATGCCTTTGGGTCAAATCCTCCTTTTATTTAGGAGGGACATGCAGCACCACTTCCTGAGCCTAAGCATGACCCCCCTGGGACCCAGTTTCCTGGAGCTAAACCTTTTTTTATTTTTGAGGGAGGGTCATGCTGTCACGTTCATCCAGCCATACTGTGGCCCTGGGGACCCCATACCCCGGCTCCTGTATCCAGTGCGAGCAGTAATACTCCTGCCCGGAGCGGGCAAACCTTTTCTTTTTTTCCCTACCCGCAAGCAAAACATGTTCCCTCCCTTTGAAAAAGCAGGGATAAAATATGCTTCCACAGGATGGGAGCATTCTTGTTTCTGACTCCCACCAGTACCCATGAAGGGTGCTGGCTGGGTAGCTGGCAGGGACGGTGTGAGGCCTGGGGCTCCCCAAACACCCTCCAGCATATATGGACTTTTTGGGCACCAACCAAAATAAAGTGGCAGGCTCCCACCAGGCTAGGCAGCAGAATCCACTCAACATATACAGACTCAATTGACAAATGGTTTTACTGCACAACACATTACCATCGATGGAGACTCCTGCTCATTGTCTTCACTGCAGGTACACTCCAACCACCAACTGATTGGTTTCTTGCCAGTGTACGCCTCACAGAAATTTAATTACAAACCCCTTTTTTTCTGTTCATACAATGAGATGCATTTTGTTGGTTGCTATCAGTCTATTGATGTCTTTTAGAGACATTTTTTTCTGACATCCAGTATGAATTGAATTACTGGACTTGCTGACTCCATTGAGAGCATAGTGAGAGATTGGTGAGCATATTTCTATAATTTTAGATTTTCACCACACTTTGGTGATGGGTAGATGTTTCATATTCAGTGAAATCGTGGAGTACTATTCGGCGCTATGTTGCAATTTCTGCTCATACATAAGAGCACTTTCAATCCATCTACTACTTCTACTTTTTGATGAACCCCTTGCGTGCTGGCCACGGTGACGTTAAGTCTGTCATATTGGGGGGGAGGAGCTATGCCGTGAACCAAGATGGCCGCATAGGCTCCCGGCTCCGCCGACCTCCACCGGCAGCCCGTTAATCCTGTTGTCTATCCTCTACCCACGCCCTGGGCCTGGCTGTGTGAAAGTTGCCTGATGCCAACGGTGCTTTCCCGGATTTTCTGTCCTTTTCAGCGACGAAGTTATGTCGTGTTCCATTTTTGGCCTATTCCCGGGCTGCCGCCGGGACCTCAATTTTTGAAATACCCGAGAGAGACCTGATCAACATCGGCTATGGGACCGCGATTGTGGCCGGTCTTCCAGGCCTGAAATTTTTTTTCTTTTCCACCTTTGAGTCCCTTGTCCTCGTTGATGGATGATGCCGGAGTAGAGACGCTGTGCTGTGCTGGGATCCTCCTGCACCGTGACTGTGGGTTGTGCGCCTGACCCTCGTTTCCCGCCCCGGGGGCTGACGGGCTGCACCCACGGCCGGTGTGTGTGCTGAGTTTGCTAGTCTGGGGCGCCCGTGTTGTTACTATCGCCAAATGTGTACCCGGAGCCCGGCGATGTGGGCTGGAGATTGTGTCCCCCTCCGTCCTCTGGGCCCCGGGATGGAGGGGGTGGATGGCGCACGTTCATTGAGATCCGTATTGGCGGCGATTGGGGCGCTCCGCTCGCAATTTACCGACACATGTGTCTCCCTGGCGGCGAAACTGGATGATCTTTGCTCGCGACCGGCCACAGACGCTACAGCGCCTGCACAGAAATTGCGGTCCAGTCGAGTGACTTAACCCGCCATCTCGAGGAGCCCGTGCGGCAGCCCGACTTTGTTTCTCTGAGAGTCGGCCTCACTTTTCCCTCATCCTTTACAGTACACGGTCTTCCCTCTACATCTCCTATCCGATGGTGCATCGTCGCTGACTGTCCTGCACTTCCTTGTCGAGTCTCAGGGTCCCGTCCATGGGGCTCGCCATTTTCCTTTGTCTCGGCCCGTCTGCATGAGGGATGCCGCCATTTTGTGACCGGACTTTGTTCCATCTTCAACGCCGTGATCTGCCACGGACGCTTTGTCTGCCTCTGGTCGGATGTGGCTTGGTCGGGATGTGCTCCGGAACGGATTCGCACTGGTCAGGGCTGACTTTGACTTTGAGGTTTATTCGCCCCTTTCCACTGCTTCGGACCATCCGAGACGCTCCCTTTGTTTGCAACTACTATGCCTTTGGTAATGGATCTCCTCGTGAGACTTGCAGGGTTGACTTCTGTTTCCCTGGGGTTGCTCCGTTTAGTTTTGCCGGGACTGCACCAAATCCCTCACCGGGCTTGGGGTAAGGGTCGGGGGGGGTCTTATGGTGACTATCCTCCCCGTAATATTGCTGACTGTTTCGTATTGCTTGACGATGATTGTGTTATGGGGGGGTCGCCGCTGGTGGGGGGTGCCAAGTGTCCGGGGGCTTGTTTGTTTTTTCTCCTCCTCCGCTTCTTCTTATATTTTCCCTTCTGTGGGCCAGTTTCGGGGCAACAGGCACGCTGTTAGTGGGTTAGGCCGTAGCCATTACAGGGGTGCAGGGTGGCGGGTGTGGGGGGGGTTTGTTATTTTAGTTTGTTTTGTTCTATGGTCCCTATCGCTCTTTTCCGTCTTTGGGAGGGTTCTTTCCTCTTTAGTAGGGTTGGCTGTCTCTTGGTCTCGCACCTTTCTTTCTTTTTTCCGGCTTTCTGATGAGCCTCTGTTTTTCTATTCTCGGGGGGTAGGTTCTCTGGGGTGATTTTAGAAATGTGGATTATTGTACTATGGTTTATTGTCCGATATCGTCACCGTGGCTGCCCAGATTGCATAGATGCTTTTGTCATTGCCTATCTCCGATAGTGCTTGGGGTAAAATCCCTTTCGTCTCCTTGGTGCTTCTATCCTTTGAGGTGTGATGTCCTTGTTGTTGGGGCCCCTACTTCTCTTCTAAACCTTTAAAATGAAAACCTCATATCCTGTTTGCGAGTCCCACAACCACTCCTTATATACTTCGTTATATCCTGTTTACTGATTTGCTCTAATTTCTCCTGTTTCATTGACTGTTTTTGCGGCCGGCCATGATGGTTGTGGGCCTGCGCATGTACCTCCTTCTTTTATGAATAAAGGTTTTCAAAAAAAAAAAAAAAAAGTCTGTCATATTGACGTTTTCGGGTGATCATCTTTTGTGTATGCCTACTCACTGGTATTAGGATTTAATCATCTGTCTTTTAAGCACATCGTCATACTCAAAAGCTTTAAGTTCCTGCCATAGGTATATGTTCTATTACATAGAATGTGTGATTTCTGAGTGTTGTTATCTGCATTACAATTCTTTGCAAACCTAAAGAAGTCAATTGTGTGACTAAACAAATGTTGGCAGTGCTTAATGAGATTAGTTATCGTGCCCTGTTGAAGTTCTCATTATTTTTCCAAACTAAAGCAAATTGGAGTGAATGTACTGCAATCCTAAATTTATGGACTAATAGATTGTTTATTGAACTGCATTGTGAGTACTGTGACATATATTGTGCAATTTTAATGTGCAGTGGCTCTTTGATCTAGTGGCATTGTCACCTCTGGGAGTGGGGTGTCCAGATATCATGTTATAACATGAACCACACTAGTTTCCTACCAGATTGGACTACCCACTAAATTGTGTACCAGTAGGAGGTGCAATTTCATATACTACTTTATTGAAGCCTAGGGGACCAACATCTGCTACATTTGTCATGTTGACGGCGCCCTGCGTATCCATAAAACAGAAAAAGAAAACAATAGTAAATGAGCTGCCGGACCTGCTAATTTATTTTTCACTAACCTGTATATATTCACTAACCTGTGAAAGGAGCACCACATAATGCCACAAGGCTTTTTCAATTATCTTTGTTCTTCTTGGCGGTGCCCCTAGAAGGGCAGGGACACCATCCAACCATTTTGTTGAATGTTGTGGAGGGGAGGCTGGAGGGTGTGCTGCAGCCTCACAGCAACATTTGAGATAAACACAGTAAATCTCATGATTTTGGTTATTTTTTTACTTTTACCTCAGAACTAGAGTTCTCAAGGGGCATTTTGTAAAACCATGAGATTATATTAGGAATATCCGGATGTTTCAAAATGTGGGTGTTTTTTTCTTTACGATGCAGCGAAACAAAGCTGGTTACGATCATGCTTTCTTAAAGATTATGATAGGGATTCCTATTCATTTTAAGTATGACCAGCATACATCCTTTGTTATAAACCAAAGTTAGTTACGACATTTTATCCATGTGAAGAACGATCACAAGCATTTATTCCACTTTCTCTAGTAAGTTACATATCTTTTTTCTTATATATTAAAACTCAACTCGTTTGTAGGAAATGAATCAACAGTGATTCCCTGATTCCTGATATATCTAGAAGACCTAAGAGTTATGTGTTGAGCCTAAATGTTTTTATCCATGCTTACATAATAACAGCTTTTCATGTTAGATCAACTGCTTTCTTCCCCCACTTTGACTAAATGAGGATGTTGTGTACTCTAATATATAAAAAACAGACAAGAACATAATGAGTTAAGTAGTTGTGCTCCCTCTCCTGCTCATAGAATTGGTAATGCAAATAATATGTATTGTTTAATCGCTTCCCGACGCACTAACCGTTGAATAATATAATCAAGATGTCGAATGTCTGACACGCAGTTATAGAATACTGTTTAACTACATGAGACTATTTAATTGTACATTTGTAATTAATTAGCAGTTTTATATGTGTATATATTGTAAATAGTGTTTCTGTAATTGCCTCTAGGCCTGAAGAAGTCCCATGAGGGGTGAAACGCGTTGGCGGCAATGCAATTGTGTGGTGTTTTAAAAAATAAGAATAAGGAGGATAACTGCGTAATAATAAAAAAATTGATTTGACTACAATCAAGACATCTGACTGATTATTAATTTTGTTTGGGAAGTCTTTTCTGTTGGTGAAATTCGCTTTTATTTTCCAATACTATTTGTACTATATTAGTCATACACATAAGAACAATGGGGCATATTATCAAGGGGGTTAATCTCCGCTTTTTTGGCTTTAAAAGCCAAGAAAGCGGAGATAAAATTATCTCCCTATTACCTAGCTGTCACTAACACCAGTTAGTGACAGCTAGTAGGAGATAGCGACCATCTTGGGCCCGCTTTGCATGTCAGTGATATTTATCACTAATGACATGCAAAGTGGCGGTGCCAAGATGTTAGCGACTGGAAACAGTCGCTAACATCGGTATCTCCTATTACCAACTTTTGGAGATATTCATGCTCAGTGCGAATATCTCCAAAAGCTAACACCTGCCCCTGAGCAGTTCTTAGCCATGTTATCCAATGGGAGGTGGATAACATGGCTAAGAGCATTAGCTCGGTAATGCATGAATATCGCTGACTTTTCAGCGATATTCATGCATTTTGGCTGATTTTTATCGCTTAGGAGATAAACCTTGATAATAGCAAGGTTCCTAAGCAATAAAAATCGCCGCAGCTCGGCGATAAAAATATCGCCGCTAAACCAACATAGCGATAATTATCGCTAGTTGTTGTTTATATGCCCCAATATTTTCTCGGGTGCTGGGTCAGTTTAGAATTTGGTAACAAGTTCAAGTTCAAGTTCAAGTTCAGGAATTTGTATAGCGCACTACTCACCCAGAGGGTCTCAAGGTGCTTGGGGGAGGGGGTGCATTATTTATAGAATAGCCAGGTTTTAAGTTCCTTCCTGAAGGAAATGTGGTTCTGGGTAAGGCGGAGGTGAGTGGGGAGAGAATTCCAGGTTTTGGCCACCAAGTAGGAGAAGGATCTTCCTCCCATGGTGGATCTGTTGATGCGCGGAACTGCGGCGAGGGCTTGATTGGAGGATATTAGTTGGCGGGTTGGTGTGTAGAAGGACAGTTGTGTGTTTAGGCATTCAGGTCCTAGTTTGTAGAGGGCCTTGTGTGCGTGGGTGAGGAGACGGAACGTTATTCTCTTGTTGATGGGAAGCCAGTGGAGGTCTTTCAGGTGACCGGTAATGTGAGCTTGGCGCGGGATGTCCAATATGAGTCTGGCTGATGCGTTTTGGATGAGTTGGAGTTTTTTCTGTAATTTGGATGTGGTTCCGGCGTAGAGGGTGTTTCCATAGTCCAGTCGGCTAGTGACCAGTGCGTGGGTGACAGTCTTTCTTGTTTCGGTGGAGATCCAACGAAAGATTTTTTTGAGCATACGAAGTACGTTGAAGCAAGAAGATGAGACGGCGTTGACTTGTCGGGTCATCGAGAGGGAGCAGTCTAGGATGAAGCCTAGGTTACGTGCGTGGTCTGTGGGTATGGGTGCCGTGCCCTGGGCCGATGGCCACCATGAGTCGATCCATGCAGAGGGGATGATCCTAGGATGAGGACTTCCGTTTTGTCTGAGTTAAGTTTTAGGCGGCTGTTTTTCATCCATTCAGCTACTTCTTTCATGCCTTCATGAAGATTGGTTTTGGCGGTGTTAGGGTCTTTGGTAAGGGAAAGGATCAGCTGGTAGATGTTGTCCGCCAAATTGGGGTGAATGTGGGTCATATCACAAACCTAATGCACCAAGGGCAGGATTTAATAATATAGGCATACATAGTAGTGATGATTGGTGCTGAAACTTCTTAAAAAGCTCTGACCCTGTTTCTCGAAACTATAATTTAATATGAGTTTACCAGCAAATTCAACTACAAAAGCCCAAAAAACCGTGAAGATATGGATTTAGACAACAATAGGGAGGAGCTTTTGGGAGGCTTATTTGGCAAAAATGATACTGGTACTACACAGGTAGCACCTAAAACACCGAAGACAGAAGTGTTAAAAAATAAATTCATACGGTTGGAAAGATTAAAAATGCAAGAACTTGCCAAATGGTGGGATGGGGCCACTCTAAAAAACTATCTAGAGAATAGGCGCATCCCACGGGGTCTCCGAATTCTCATTTTTACGAATTATGAAGATCTGGATGCAGACAATCTAGGGGAGTGAGAGGATGGATTATACAATGCATCCTACAAAATAATGGATATTTTGATTTGGAACTCTGAACGTAAAGTTAAGAAAATCAGAGATGGAATGGCATAGTTAGAGAAAGAAATTAGTGACATTGACTTGACTGACGTCGTACAAAAAAATTATGCCATTCTGAAGAAAGAGCTAACAAATTATCAAATCTACCTTAAGGATAAAGAGTTGCAAAAGATAAAGCGATGCCAGGTAGATTATGAACGCGGACGTATATTTACGTTTGCCAATAAGTATGATGACATCACTAACAAACCAGCACAGGCCCCTATTGTTGCCACTAAAGAGCCGAGCATTTCATCTAGCTCTGCCTCTCTATTCTCAATAGAGAGTGATTTAAGTGAGGGACCCAGCACCAGTACGAACAACATAGAACCACCCTCTGTTTTTTAATGAGAATTCCAAAGGTTTCGTCTAGGGAACAAAAAAAAATCATGTAGACGAACAAGGAGGTGTGGCAAGAAACACACACGCTGGCACAAAGGCAAGAATGACAAATGGACAGACCAAATAAATGAAGAGATTGTGAACCATGACATGGGCAGTAATGATGTAGAATCCAATGCCAATGCATTAAATGTGGTTAATCTCTCGTCAAGAACATTACGTGAAGGAGAAATAGCTGTTTTGTGTAAAGGATTAAATTATTGCCCTACTGAGAACCATGTCTAGAGAATGTGCGTTTGGACCTGTACAAATTTGTCAGTAAATTGAGATTAAATTTTTTTTTGCAGAACATCCTACTGTTTGTAGTGTTTCAGAGAACAATGTATGCACATCTGATTTTACCTTTGCGGAGATTAATGTGTCACATGTAATAGCCACATTACATTATGAGGGGGATGTTAATAATTTGGTAGACTTCACCCGTAGTTTGGAGGTCATAGAAGACACTGTACTAGACAGTGGGTTATGAGATACGTCCAAGTTTATATCTCCTAGAAATAACTATGGAATAGATGAATTTTCTCTAAGGGGCACACAGGACGTATATCATCTGGAAGAAACACATAACTACCATAGCAAATGCAAACATTTGTACAATCTCACTGTAGAAGAAAAAATGTGTTTGAATTCATTGAGAGATGATAGTACCATTGTGATCCGTGAAGCAGATAAGGGAGTAAATATAGTCCTGATGGACTATATAGACTATGTTGCTGAAATAGATTGGCAACTTGAATATGTAAACCATTATAAGAAAGTTCAGTCCAATCCCACTGCACAGATTGAAAGGAACATCAACGCCAAACCATCTGATCAGCAGAAAGTCCGTCTAATTACAGACCAGGAATACAAATACCTCTTTGCTCACAACTCTAGACACCCATGTATCTACATAATCCCCAAGGTACATAAGGGGGGGTGTTCCCTCCGGGACACCCCATAATATCGGGGAATGGCGGACCTACAGAACATCTTGCGGAGTATGTAAATACTTTTCTTGAAACTCTTGTAACAAATCTTTCCTCCTATTTGAGGGGTAGCAAGGAATTGCTATGCAAACTAGAGGACCTCCAATGGGAAACAGATGTCTTCACATTCATCCCGATGGATGTGGAGAGTCAGTATACATGTATAGAGAAGACTAAAGACATGAGATCCATGACCCACTTTCTTTACAAGAGGAATGCCAGTCATCTTGACCATACCCAAATGCTACTGGAAATGGCAGAATTAATATTGACTCAAAATGCATTTATGCATGGAGAGAAGTGGTTCCTACAACAACAAGGTACCATGAAGGGCCCCACATTTGCTCCATCATACGCCAATTTATTCATGGGGCTTTATGAGGTGGAGCATGCCTGGTGCCCAGGGGCATCTCAATGCATAAAGAACATTCTGTTCTATGTCCGATATATTGACGGCGTAATATTAATATGGAAAGGCAGTGAAGAAGATCTGGAAGATTACTTTCTATATCTTAATACTAGCAACTTTAATGTCAAATTAACTATTGACAGCTCTAAAAAAGAGATCATGTACCTTGATTTGAGATTGTATTTCCCTTGTGACAATATCCTAAGCGACATATACAAGAAAACAACCGCATGCAATAGTGTTTTGCATGCTGACAGTTGCCATACTAGCTCTACCATCAAAGCGATTCCATGAGGGGAGATGGTATGGGCATGGCGCAATTGTAGCCAAGAAACTGATTTTGAAAGAACACTTAGGGGTATTGAAGCAGATTTTAAAATAAGGAGATACAGTAATGCCTGCCTAAAGAAAGCTACAAAAAAGGCCAAAAGATTGAACAGAAGGGACACACTGACAGATAGGGTTCCCAAGGTGGATCACAAATATTGTGACCAGTTCCATTTGTCACAGAGTATAATATGTACAGTGGACATATTTTCAATATATTACGTAGGAATTGGCATCTCTTACAGTCTGATACTCTGCCAGATAACATCATCCCCTATAAACCACAAGTTATCTATTGCAAAGGTCAAACGTTGAGGAACATGCTCTGTCCTAGTCATGTTTAAGAACAAACGGAAACAACTTCTTAAACATGGCTCCCAGACAAACCTACTGGTTTTCATGTCTTTGGTAGCTTTTGTATCTGTAAATTCGAACTTAAAAAATGTGTAAATTTCAAGTGCAATGGCTCCAAAGAATTTAGGATATTTTCCTTTATTAACTGTAATACTACATATACGGTTTATGTTTTAAGGTGTGCGTGCAATCAAATGTATGTTGTTAGTAGCTTCAGGTGTTTGAAGACCCGCATACAAGAGCATGTGTGATCATCAAACATAATAATGTGCATTCCCTGTAGCTCAAATATACACGAAACACATCCTGAGAGGCCGCAAATTACATTTTATGCAATAGATCAGGTAAAGAATATCATCAGAGGAGGAGACAGACTCATGCTATTAAGGCAAACAGAAGCTTTATGGATCTGTCGTTTGAGAGCTGTGACATTGGGACTTAACTGTAATAATGAACTTCATCATTTTTTGTGATAGACTCTCATATAAGTTTCTTTAATCAATCTTCAATGATAAATTACTTGGTAATTGTATCTGTTACGAATAGTGTGATACAAATCCAAGATAAATAATTCTGGACCTGCATCTGACAGTAGGAGTGTGATGTTACTTCCCGTTGTTGATAATATCTGGTCAAATGTGCTCTATCCTCGTTTGTAGATGTGACCTGAGAAACTATGCCTAGGTGATATGAGGTTGTAAATATATGTAACGAATGTTGAGGTTAGGGACACTAGCCTCTAGACTGGGCTCTCCAATAATAACGAAAACGAAGTTTTCTCATTAGATTATTCAAATTTATTCCAATTTCAACACTTCAAATCTGTGCGTTTAAACGTAGTATTCATATGTCTTGCCAACATAATAGAACTCTTATGTTGTGTTAAACATCCTTGTGTTAATCCGTATTTTCAAAATACCCAATGCATTTCGGGTCCAACAACAGCCATGACCCTTCGTCAGGGGTCTAGATAAAGGAAATCAAACAGGACCAAATTAGTCACCCAACACAATGACCAACAAAATAACATTGTCACATCACTCTACAACTCACTGCATGATAAAGGAAAACGGAAGAGTCGTGGTTAAACAAGAACCCAAATGCACCAAATTAGAATACATAATGCCTGGCTAAACAATGCTTGAATGAGCAAAAGAATGCTCCACCTTCGTACTGTGGGAGAGTCATAACGTTAGCCACTGCCTATAATTTGAACACTACAGCTTTGCAATACAAAAAGAATGCAACAATCGTATACAAACTTACAAGCTTAAACTCGCGTTCGCGCTTCCATGGACTTCAACAAGTTTGTGACTTTCCAACTAACTTCATTCTCATAGGCTACGATGTGTGTCACGTGATCGCGGTAGCAACCAATAGCGTTGCAGGACCGTGGTCACGTGAGGAGAGTGTACTGGCTTCAAAATAATGACGCTGGATCGGAGATCACCCACGAAGAAAAGTTTACAAACACGCAGTTAGCGCTAAGCATAATAATTGACATGTGGTGCTCTATGAAATGGAAAATTACAAAGTGAAAATAAAATAAACATGAAACGAACCGAAATGGGCATGATTAAACTTTGCTGCATGCGAAATTCATCTCATTGCAAATTGACATATATACAGGGAAACAGGACCTGGGCACAAGTCAATGACAGTCATAAGACCCACGCATGCTCAATGCGATCGTTCAAACCCATAGGCTGGGCAGAGTTCAGTTTTTTGATCCAGTGGAACTCTGCTTTAAGTCTTTGTTTCATGGGATCCATGTCTGGGCGCTGATGGATGACCTCGATCACCATAAATTTTAACTGAGATATTTGGTGATTAAGTTCTTTCCAATGGCACGCTATTGCTGACTTGAGGTTACTGAGCCTAATATTGCTTTTATGTTCTGTGATGCGGATTTTCACTTTGCGTTCGGTTTGCCCGACATATACCTTGCCGCATGGGCACTTTATTACATATATACAATTCGCTGTATCACAATTGCCAGAATACTCCAATTCAATGGGGAAGCCTTTGGTTGGATGCATCATAATATTTCCACAGATTACGTTATTGCAATGAATGCAATTAAAACATTTGGACATTCCTTTCCAGTTCTTTTTCTCTTTACTCAGGGTGTTCAGCACTTCTTTCAAATTTTTCGATCTTTGATATGCGAAGGTAACATGATCATTATATATATCTTTCAAATCCGGCTCATTTTGTACCAGGTGCCAATGCTTATTGATGATTCTTTTGATTTTCTCTGAATCCGTTGAGTATTTGAGTACACATACGGAGAAAAATTGGAAGACAACATTAAGACACTCAATGGTCAAAATGAAAGGATCAAATTCACACACACCATATCTAAAGACTCGATATCTTTCCTTGATGTACATATTAACATTGGCAATCAAGTGATCAGCACCAAAGTGTTCCATAAATCCACTGACAGAAACTCAAGTTTGCTCTTTCAAAGTTTCCATCCGGAGCCATTGAAAAAACATTTGCCGTTTTCGCAATACACACGACTGAAGAGAATAACATCGGATGGAGAACAAGCCAAAAAATCAATCTTGCAACAAACAGTAAAGTACAAACAAAGAGGGTATCCTGATGATATTCTAATACAAGCAATAGCTAAAGTCGACAAAATCAAGAGGATTGATCTATTGACACCCAAAATCAAACCTACTACCCACAAAACCGTATGTGTACTCAAAAACGGATTCAGAGAAAATCAAAAGAATCATCAATAAGCATTGGCACCTGGTACAAGACATATGAATACTACGTTTAAACGCACAGATTTGAAGTGTTGAAATTGGAATAAATTTGAATAATCTAATGAGAAAACTTCGTTTTCATTATTATTGGAGAGCCCAGTCTAGAGGCTAGTGTCCCTAACCTCAACATTCGTTTCATTTTTAAAGGCACGTTCAGGCTACGTGCGACGACGAGGGCACCCACCAGGAGAGTTAAAGTAATTTTGTTGAAATAGTTTACAGAGTGCTCAGGATAACACAATTTGTTGTAAATATATGTGTCATATCATATCAATGAGGTCTGTGATATCATGGGATAGGTGTGACAGTAGATATGTCTTTTTGCCCTTAACACATTATAGCATTGGCTGTAGCTGCACTGTTTTAAATTAAGAGGTTTTTGACGTCCATATTACATTGGACATATGCTCATGTGTCATCATAAGTTGGGTAGGGCAATGGATAAGAGGGTACTTCAACAATAATGGAATAAAGTACTGGCCTAAGCAATCGTATTTATAATCAAAGGACTTTGGGAGCTATAAAAAGAAAAAAAAACTAGAATAGGCACATCTAAGACAATAACAAATAAATGACGTGAAAGTTACTGAAGTAGATGAACATTGTGACTCCTACACGGTTAGGAAAAATATATAGGTGAAATGTTTGAACATTACAAGTTTATATATATATCACGTCCATTTGGATAAAATACTTTAAAAACAATATAGGGCAATACAAATAATTTTGAAATGCCAGAGAATATACTTAAAACACAATATATTGGGCTTCTAAACTTGTTTAGAGAAATTCGGGCCAGAATGTTCCGAATATTTAGTGGGCGCAAATAATGCATCCAGGTTTTTAATAAATCTAGTAATGCTCATCATTGAGGACTAAAATCCTTAGCGAATGTTTTAAAGAAATAAGCTGTACAGGTACACGTTAAGATGGAGCTTATTTCCCTTGGTCAGGTCAGGTGATCAGGCTTCTAACACACTTTTTTAAAGAACATCAGGCCAGGATGTTCCAAATATTCAGTGGGCGCTAGTAATATTGCCCGTTAGTTAATAAATGTAATAATGTACATCATTGGCGACTAAAATCCTGTAACATAGGCGAATGTTTTAAAGAAATAGGAGGAACATATACTCGCCAAGATGGCGCCTATTTTGCTCGGGCTGGTCAGGTGATTAAGGGTAAAAGATTACCATCACCAGGTGGGGGCAATTCAAAGAGGGTTTATAAACCGATACAGACACTCGCTATTTTCCTTACATTGTGGAGAGACAGCGTGGATTTTGTTTAATCGGAGAATGGTATATTGCTTTTTAAGTACCACTACAGTTAGGCTAGTTTAGAAGTACTGGCCATGAGCTGAAAGTGTCTAGCCTGCCAATGTTCGCTCTATAGTCGGGTGGCTATGAAGGAAAATTTTGATTTAATATCATCTGGTTATATAAGAAGGTGTGATTGCTTGTAGGTGCTCACATATTAGTCGAAAACAAGCCATCCTAAGGACAATTTTTATTTTATTTTTATTTCTTTTAGTTTCATATAGCGCTGGCTAGACCAGGAGGTATCAGAGCACTTTACATAAGGAACCAAAGTTACAAAATTACATCAGTTACAAGTTACATCGGTTACGAGAAAACATTTCAAGAGCGTCAGAAGAAGGAGTGATTAAAGCTTAGAAGGATAAGGGGTGGGTGTAGGTGTAAGAGGGAGAAAGGATGGATGAAGAGACGAAGGAGAGTTTGCCCAAAGTCCGGCTGGGTAGGTGACGGCCGAGGGGGAAGTCCACAGCCCATCTCCTCTATAGCTATCAGGTAGCTCCACCGGGCATCAGTCAGGTGGCTAGGTCTCAATGAGAAAAATAATAAGAGAGCAACGAGAAGGGATAAATGGAGCGTAAAGGTGAAAGTGGGTGCAGTAAAGGGGTAGGAGGGAGAGTACAACAGAGAGACTAAGGGAAGTCTGCCCTATGTCCAGTTGGTTAGGTGACACCCAAAGGGGTAGTCCACTGCCCATCTCCTCTATAGCTATTAAGTAGCTCCACCAGGCATCGGCCAAAAAGTTAGGTCTCTATGGTCCCCACGATGATGTTTATCCCAGTCACCCGTATAGTCACCTGTTTTCGCTGTTGAAAAATAACATGGCTTGTTTTGTATTGCTGCTACCATGATATTTTCAAAGATAACATTGAATTAGGGAGAAGGTGTATTGTATTTCTCTGGTCCTTCTCATTTCAGTTGAGGATTGACTGTAAGTGAGGCACCATGCATCTGCAACAACATTTTTGAGTGTCAGTGTGGAAATGCTTTGCTCCATACCTCTTGGAGAAATATGTAGGTTCGATCATTGGTTACTTTTTGACTTTTAACTCAGACTATCGTTCTCAAGGGGCATTTTGTAAAACCATGAGATTATATTAGGAATATCCGTGTGTTTCCGAATTAGGATGTTTTTTTCTTTACAATGCAGCGAAACAAAGCCGGTTACGATCATGCTTTCTTAAAGATTATGTTAGGGATTCTTATTCATTTTGAGTATGACCAGCATACACTCTATTTTCTAAACCAAGGTAAGTTACGATATTGCTTTTAAGAATATATGATAGAACATCAAATTAAGAAAGATTAAATACCCATAGCATTTAGCCCCTACATATATAATTTGCAGATTTACTTATGAGAGAGAGTTGAATTCTTGTGATGACTGGCCAAACTTACTCAGTGACACTTTTATCCATGTGAAGAATGATCACAAGCATTTATTCGACTTTCTCTAGTAAGTTGCATATCTTTCTTCTTTTTTGGTTACTGGGGATCATAGTTGTATTTTATGGGTTGGTTAGGTTCAAACCTGTCTCAATTCTGCAATAAATACCAGTTAGTAAAGCTTTTTTTTAAATATATTATTTGTCTTATAATATGCAGGACGTTTGTGGCATTTGGGTCCACTTGTCTAGACTATGGAATCATCTCACATAACAAGGATTCATTTTTTTAGCTTCATTGATGTCTAAAGGATTGGGTTTGTTAGTAGTTACCAACATAGGTAGTACCCTGTATCCATATTTATATGCACATGGGGATAAGCTGTGTGTTTTGATATGGCATATCACAAAGCCATGAGGAAATTGAAATGTTTCATTATCAGTGATCTTTAAGAAATTGTGGACAGATGGCATGACGCACGAGCCACATAGAGAAATGAAAATAAACGCGACAATGAGATGCTCTATACATTGACTGGCAATACTTATTTTGATATGACATAGTATTGATGTGTAATAATGTATTTATTTGTAGACACACCTTGTGCACCGACATTGCTGTAAACATTGGCTTGGAGCCACACTTGTCAACAACATAAGAAAAAGCACTCAACTAGGTATGATTGTGATTATTATATTTCATGTTCGTTATGCACTGTCCTGCTACTAAATAGTCTAAGGCCTACAAAACAATGATGTGTAAATAAGGCCAATATATTGAAACTCAACTTGTTTGTAGGAAATGAATCCCCAGGGATTCCCTGATTCCTGATATATCTAGAAGACATAAGAGTTATATGTTGAGTATAAATGTTTTTATCCATGCTTATATTATAACAGCATTTCATGTTAGATCAACTGTGCTTTCTTCCCTCCCACTTTGACTAAATGAGGATGCTGTGTACTCTAATGTATAAAAAACATACAAGAACATAATGAGTTAAGTAGCTGTGCTCCCTCCCCTGCTCATAAAATTGGTAATGCAAATAATATGTATTATTTAATGGCTTCCCGATGCACTAACCGTTAAATAAGATAATCAAGATGTTGAATGTCTGATATGCAGTAATAGAGTACTGTTTAACTACATGAGACTATTTAATTTTACTTTTGTAATTAATTTGAAGTTTTAAATGTGTGTATATTGTAAATAGTGTTTCTGTAATTGACTCTAGCCCTGAAGAAGTCCCATCAGGGGTGAAACACGTTGGCGGCAAAGCAATTGTGTGGGTTTTTTTTATATGTAAGAATAAGGAGGATAACTGTGTAACAATAAAGGATTTATTTTGACTACATTCAAGACATCTGACTGATTAATAATTTTGTTTGGGAAGTCTTTTCTGTTGGTGAAATTCGCTTTTATTGTCCAATATTATTTGTACTTTAATAGTCATACACACAAGAACACGATTTTCTCGGGTGCTGGGTCAGTTTAGAATGCTTTTTTATATGTTGATGCGCTGATACCTTTATAAAGCTAATAGGTCGACTTTTTATACTTTGGTGTTTTGAGCTTTTGACAAAATCAGTAAGTTTTCCTTACTTAAAATGACACCCTCATATTGTGTCAAAACAGTGAGCTTTGCACACCCACAGCCAAGACCAGTCCCCACCCAATACATGTGTGCTGCAGGGGTTCGGTGCCCCATGTGAAGGTAACATCTCATGTCCATCCTTGCGATGCGCTTGCCCCAAGAGGGGTTCGGTGCCAGTGGAGAGATATGTGCAAGGACTAGCCGAAGTCCAGGAAAGGTGTGCCCCACCCCACACCTTGGGATGTAGAACACCAATGGACCCCGCACCCAACCTCACTCTCAGTACTGTTATGGACATCTTACTTTATGGTTAAAAAAATCATGGAACTTCACTGGCAAAAAAAGAAAAGTTAGACAGAAGGGTTCTCTCTGCTCCTTTGTGTGGCCGCGTATTGTACTGTGTGCCTGTGTTCCTGCTACTTGCATTTTTAAACTGTTTCCTGTTTTATTGCCCGCATACCCGCATTTTAAAAATTACTTGAGTCTTTGACTCTTTGCACAATTTGCACAATTATACTTGCTGCTGCTAGTGGGGTGAGGGCTCCCACTGACTTCCTGATTGACCCGTGGGGCTGCCGAGAGACGCCATTTTGGGTGGTTGGCATTCTAGCTCTCTGGCGCCCGGGCTGATATAAATGCGCGCTGACTGGGCACGTAGCGGACGCGCGCAGCGGGCGCGCAGGCGGCGCGTCGAAGACGCCCCAAAGACCAGCCCGTCTGCGCCCGGCAGCGTCCTGGCAGCGTCCAGTGTCAGCCATGCTGCCCTAAAGCCCGAGGCCACGACCCAATGATAAGCTACAATGGAGCTTCTCTTAGAGAACTGGATTGTCTGGCTCGGTTTCACTGCCAGACTTTTGATGTGTCGCTGTCTCCTCCGGCCCATCTGTATTAACTGTGAGCAGGCTCCGTCAGCTCAGAGGGCCAAGGATGTTCATATTAGGGCTGGTCTGATTAATGTCCACTCCCTTAGGAAACACTACGTCGATGTTCATGATCTTCTGGAGGGCAACTCTTTAGATCTGTTGTTCCTCACAGAGACATGGCTTGACTCCTCTTCCTCCCCTATTGTTTCCTTTGCCGTCCCCCTAGGCTACAAAATTTTCAAAGCCGACCGTCTGGGAGGCAGAGGTGGCGGTGTGGCCGTTGTTTTCAAAGATAAATTGGAAATTTGTGTTGGGATTCATTCCCCTGGGCCAATTGTGAAGTGCTTGACTTCAGTGTGCGCTTTTCAGCGCACTTTACTCTGGGGGTTTCTTTCATCTATAGGCCTCCTGGCCCCGCGGGCTCCTTCCTGCTGAACTGCAGGGACGCCATTGCCTCCAGGGCAGTTAGGTTCCCCAACTACTTGGTTTTGGGAGACCTTAATATCCATCTGGATTGCCCTGACACTAGGGAAGCGGCTGACCTGTTGGATATTCTCCATCGTGTTCAACTTGTCCAACACGTCCACCTTCCAACTCATCAGGAGGGACATCTTCTAGACCCTATCTGCTCTAAATTCCCCCTTTCTATAGGTGAACCCTGGCCTGTGTCCTGGTCAGATCACTTTCTTTCTCATTTCTCTTGGGCGCTTTCTAGCGCCGCTTCACGGGTCTAACCCTGCCTGAAACCGGTTTCTGGCAGGGCCGACCCTCTGAAATTCAAACTGGCCCCTGACCACTCCAGACCTGTCTTGTCTGTAGATCTGGAGGAGTGGTTGTGAGTGTTCACCTCGTGGGTCACTAAGGCGGTTGCTTCTGCAACGTCTTCTTGGCCCTTTAGACCAGCCAGAGACTCCCTGTCTAAACCTTGGTTTAACACGGATCTCAAGGGTGCCAAGCATGATTGCAAGGTTTTGGAGCGCGCTTGGCGCCAGAGCGGCTATTGTCCTATGGGTAAGAGGAAACTAAGAGCTTCGCAAAAAATCTATTATGAGGCTATCGCTGTGGCCAAAGGACAATTCTTTGCTGCTCGCATTGATTCCGCTAGGAATAATGCCAAAGAAATGTTCTCCATAGCGCAGAATTTTACATCTCTCATGGCCCAGGCGAGTGTTATTCCCTCTTCTCCCGCCTGGTGTGACACACTTTCCCGCTGCTTTAGAGAGAAAATTCAGGCCATTCAATCCTCCTTCGTTCCTGGCAACGGTTGTTGCATGGTACCTCCGGCTGCTCTACCTGACGCCCCTGCCTGCCCCTTCACAACCTTCAGAGCAACTGCTCCTCTGGAATCTCTTAAAATCCTCCGGGGGCTTAAGTCTGGCTCTCTCTCTGACCCCTGCCCGACGAGGCTACTGGCAGCGGTGGCAGAGAGCGTTAACACCGAGCTGAATAGTATTGTCAACTTGTCCCTCCAAACTGCTGTGGTCCCTCTGAGGTGGAAGCAGGCGAGGATACTGCCTCTTCTTAAGAAATCCTCTTTGCCCCTCTTACTCTGGAGAATTACCATCCCATTTCCCTCCTCCCTGCCATTGCGAAGGTCTGCGAGAAGGTTGTTAACAACCAACTCACAGAGTTTGTGGAGACAGAGGGACTTCTGCACCCAGCTCAATCAGGGTTTCGTGCCTCCCACAGCACTGAGACTGTCTTAGTGGAGGTGGTTGAGGCCATTCGGGAGTGTCTGGACACGGGCGGGAGGGCGGCATTGATTTTGCTTGATATCTCGCGTTCAACACGGTCTCCAACGCTCTTCTCCTGGCCCGACTGGCTGAGATTGGGGTATCAGGAGCGGCCTGGGGCTGGCTTAGGTCTTTCCTGGAAGAACGGGCTGAGTAGATCTGGCTCCCCCTTTTTCCTCCTCTCCCCAGCCGGTCACCACTGGAGTTCCTCAGGGTTCTTCCTTTAGCCCGCTCCTCTTTAAGATTTATGTTATGCCTCTTTTATATCTGGCAGAGGAGCTGGGGGCTAAGGTGATGGCCTATGCCGACGACACGCAGCTGCTGTTCACCTGGGATAAGACCTCCAGCTTGGTGTCAGCAGGTCAACAGTGTCTGGTCGCCATTTTTAAATGGCTGAACACAGCTCAGCTGAAGTGTAACAAACAAAAATCCGAAATCCTGCAGTTTGGCAGGTTTCCCACTGACTTCCATGAGCAGCTGTGGCCCCCTGACTCCCAGCTCCCCCCGGGGTCGGGACAGCCTGCTAAAAACCTGGGAGTTTGGTTAGATGAGAGTCTTTCTTTATCTGCCCATATTAAAAAAACTGGCTGGCTGTTGCTTCGGTCTTCTTAAGTCTCTGCTGTCCTTTTTCCTGCTGCTCCCTCAAGTGGCTAGAGAAACTGTCACATGCGCTCTTATCCTTTCCCGCATGGATTACGCAAACGCACTCTTTGTTGGCTCCCCCGGCTATCTGCCTAAAAAGCTTCAAGTAATCCAGAATACGGCTGCACGACTGCTATTGGGTATCCCGGCATGGAATAGCATGTCATCTCTTCTTCGCTCTCTTCACCGGCTTCCTGTGGCTGACAGGGTCAGGTTCAAATCTTTAGTGTTGTCCCACCGTGCTCTCCATGGCCTTGGGCCACTCTATCTTCTGAAGCGGTTTTCCTCTTACTCCCCGGCTCGTGCCTTGCGATCTGCGACCCAATGCCTTGCCCGGGTGCTTCGCTTTAGGCTTAAGAGGATGGGCGGCAGTTCCCTCACGGTGAAGGCCAGTGTTGCGTGGAATGCCCTCCCCCTTTCCCTGAGGTCCATCCAGAACCCTGCCATCTTCAAAAAGAAACTTAAGACTCACCTCTTTGTTTGTTAATTTCCTCTTGTACCCTCTCAGGCATCGCGCTGGGACACTCTCAAGTAGCCGTGCACGTTACAAGTGGACTTAACATAACATAACATAACATAACATTGGTAGGTGAAAATGTCAGTTAAAACATACCATTTCAAACAAGCAAATCCACTGAAATTCACCAGTTATAGTTATTTAAAGTAACTATAACCCATGCCCTAAAGTAACACTGTCACCATGCACTAGTAATTTCCGCAAATATTACATCACTAATGACATGTTTTTTTACATCATTATTAAGATCACTGCAACATATGAAATTACATCATTGATGAAAATACTGCATGGCAGGTGCAAAAGTTACAGTTATATATTCAAGAGTTACAGTTGTATATTCTAGTACCCCCTGAATATGACATCAACAGATTGGACAGACATCTTCAAGGTGGGGTGCCATAGCTTGCATCTTTTGCTCCGTTCTCACCCTGAGACAAATTCAAACTGTTATGATGTCCACCTACGAGCACCTGGACATCGAAATCTGGAACAATGACAAGTTAGTATGTACACCGCACACGATCTATCACCCCCCAGGAGATAATCTTCTCTTAACAGAACAAGCAATGGAGACCATAGGCTCCAACTCTGACCTTCACTTAAACCATATGTACTTTGGGGATTTCAACCTACACTAGGAAGACTCAAATGACCCCCTTACTGTGCACCTTCAAGGATTTCCTCTCTGAACTAAACCACACACAGTCCTGCAATGAAACTACCCACATTAAGCAATCCACCCTCGACAAATGTATTCAAATAACTACCTTTGCCTGGTTGGATCATTACCTAATCTCATTTCACATCTGGAAAAGGTGCTGACCAGACAAGGTTATGTTATGTTATGCTAGCAAGCACTTATAAAGCGCACATACAAGCTAGGGTTTCATGGCTCTGATGCTGAAGACTCTTGTAGCCGAGGCACTAGACGTAGGCTTGCTCAATTAACCATGTTTCTAAGCCCTTTCTGAAACTGAGAAGAATATTGCAGCTTCTGAGCGTCAGAGGGCGGGAATTCCAGAGGTTAGGGGCCAGGTGGTAAAAACGACAGCCTCCCCGGCGTTTCTGTTTGAAAGATGACGTGGTGAGCAGGAAAAGGTGGGCTGAGCGGAAGCTTTGCTGGGGAGTATACTTAGTGATCATGCTGCTAATGAATCTGGGAATTTTGCAGTGCAAGGCCTTAAAGGCTAACCAGCAGGACTTTGGGATATCGGGATCCAGTGAAGTTGTGCCAAGCCGGGTCTAGCTGACTGCCACTTAGGAAGTTTATGGACCAATCTGACCGCTTGGTTCTGGACCATTTGGAGTCTTTTTTGTAGGCCAAGAAGAAGACCAAGATAGATGGAATTAGAGAAGTCCAGATGTGAGATTATGAGTGCTAACATCACCTGTATTAGAGCTGAGTGAGTCAGCAGGTGTCTAATTTTCCAGATTTTTCGCAGTTGGTGAACAGCAGAGGAGATTACTGCACCCACCTGACCACGGAGCGAGAGGTCAGCTTTAATTATGAGCCCTAAGTGTTTCACGGAGGGAGAGGGGAAGGGGGGAATTCTGAGTTCTGCTCGCCAGAAATGCCTACCCCAGCTTTCCTTGCTGTTCCCTGGCAGGACCAACTCCATCTAGCCCGGGTTGAACGACTTCGGGTGGTTCACATCCATCCAACGCTGGATGTGAAGCATGGTAGATTGGAACTCAAGTGCGGCGTTGGGGGAGCCAAGAGGAAATATGATCTGGAGATCATCGGCGTAGTTAAAAAAAAGTGATGTTTCTGTTTTTGAGAGAGTAGATCAGCGGTCTCAGATAGAATTTGAAGAACAGCGGGGACAGAGAGGAACCCTGTGGGACCCCGCAGTCAGATAGGAGCTTGGGGGCAGTGAAAGTTCCAAGCCTTACAGCTTGGGTGCGGTCGGCAAGGAAGGATTTGATCCACGCTAGGGCTGGTCCACGCAGGCCTGCTTGCTCGACACGGTGCATCAGGATGGTATGGTCGAGCGTGTCGAACGCTGCCGACAGGTCAAGGCACACCTAAGCTTGATGGTCGCCCCTGTCAGCATTAGCTCTTAGGGTATCTAGGACTGAGAGAATCACAGCCTCGGTAGAATGTGCCGGACAAAAACCAGCTTGATTAGGCTCTAGGTAATCTGAGCCCTCAATAAAGCTAGACACACACCTGGCAACGTGGGCCTCTAGTATTTTAGCCAGAAAAGGGAGAGGAGAAATAGGGCGGTAATTAACAGGGTTGCTAGGGTCCGCTCCAGGTTTTTTTATAAGGGGGACTTCCGTTGCATGCTTGAAAGCCTTAGGAACCTTGCTTTGGGCCAGGGATTCATTGAGGAGAGGGAGCACACTCTGAGGCAGGGGAGTGAATATCTCTTTGGAGACGTGCGGGGGGCAGCAATCGTCAGGTGATCCCGATTTGACAAGGGTCATGAGTTCTGATAGCATTTTTGGACAGATGGATTGGAGGGTATCTAAAGTGCTACGGTTATTTGAGATATCATCCAGACGTTCCCCGTTCGAGGTGTTGGGAAGACTAGCTTTAATAGAGGAGATTTTGTCCAAGAAGAATGCATTCAGGGAGTTACAGAGATCTTGGGTGGGGGCCTGAGTCTGTGAAGTTCTAGCATCATAGATCGGTCAGGATGCTAAAACTTTCTTTGGAGTTGTTATGAGCATTGAGTAATTTAGAGGAAATGTAGGCCATTATAGTGGTCAAGATGGTTTTTTTGTATTCTCTACGGGCGGTGGCATATTTTTCCCTATCTTCAGTTAAGTATCTTAATCTCCATTTCCTCTCAAGTTGGTGCAGCTCGAGTCTTTGTATTTTAAGGTCAGCGGAGAACCATATATGCGCCTCGGCATGGCTGCGCGGGAAAAATTGACGGTGGGGACATGGATGTTACTTGCAGAGAGAAGCCACACGGTGACTTTGTTCTCCATAGAATTAATGTCCCGGCTGAAGGTGGGGACAGAGTTCTCCAGAGTTGTGATAAAATCTAGTTTGTTTAAAGATTTCCACTTCCTAGTTTCACCTCCTGCCAGAAGGGTGGCTTTTTTGTGGCTAATGGAGATAATAGTAAAGTGTATCAAATGATGATCTGACCAAATGCAGAGGGAGATTAACGGAATGGGGAGTGAGACGTTGTGAGTCCAGACCTGATCCAGGATATGTCGCTTTTCATGGGTGGGATTGTGTAAGTGCTGGGTTAGGTTCAGATTAGATAAGAGTTCAGATAGTTCGACTGCATGGGATCCCCGGAGGCGTCATTGAACCAATAGTTCAAGTCCTTGACCAGGAGAACCTTGGAGTGATTATTCACGAGGGTGGCCATTTGTTCACTTAGGGACATAGGGAAAGTGGGTATTGCCTGTGAGGGGGCGGTAAATAAGAACCACCACCAAGGCGCCTGTATCCGTGTCCAGTTGTATAACCATGTTCTCTACCTCCGGGAGCGTGAGAGAGGACATGGTAGTGAATTTCAGATTTTTTTAAATTATGGCCGCCACACCACCTCCTTCCTTACCAGGCGACCGGTTGGTTGATAAGATGTAGTAGTCGGCGGGAAGGGCTTCTAAAATTTCAGGCAAAGAATCCTGGGTCAACCAGGTTTCAGTGATGAGAAGGACATGTGGTTTGTCCAAGGTGAGCAGTAGAAATATGTAAGATTGATGTTTGGCCAAAGAACGCATGTTAAGATAAATAACGCTAATATCAGTATACTTGGTAGTTATGATTTTGGGGACTAGAGGAGGATCCGAGGTAGAAACAATGGGACAGGTGTGCCCTGTGTGAGGTGATAAGATGCCATTACTGAGGATGTGGCTACGAGTGGCAGGGTCCAGAAGGAGACATAAATTCACCGACGGTCTGAGGGACCTAAGCTTCGCAGTGGAGTAGCAGATGGTTTGGCCATAGTCCGTGGCCCCTGGGCCCGCCTGGCGCACACGGGTGCAAACAGGCTTGCCTTCGGCGCACCGCCGGCACGCCCGCTGTGCGTCCTAAACGTGAATAAAGTTTATACTCGGGGGAGGCATGGGGGGGGGGCGTGTCTCGCTCTACCGGTCCGCCCTCCACACAAACAGCAAACAGCTTCGGTGGACCAGGGTCGGAGTGGGAGACGAGCGGCAAAGTAGTGAGCCTAGCAGCGTCTCACTGCTAGGTGCCCAAAGTTAAAAAAAAAAGGTGAGCCTGGTAAAATTAAAAGTATTTTAAAAAAGGTCAACCTCGTAAGGCCAAACAATGGCCACAAGACTTAAGGGACATCAATATAAATGAGCTAACCAGCCTTAGTAATAACCTCCTTCCTAGACCACCCCCAATCTTGATAAATATGGATGACCGTACCAAAATCTATGGGGGAGAAAAACCTGGGCACAGTGGATTTGGCATAAATCCGGCACATCATTCACAGACATTCATCATGATAACATTACTTTGAACACCAATTACAACCTGGTATTATATATACTTCATTTATTTTTTCAGTTTTTTTTATATAACATATAACATGTTTTTTATTTTATTACAAAAACATATATCTAAATATTGACAAATTAATCTGAGAAACACCCAGAATGTATTTATCTGTTTGTTTCAATTGATACAAATATTTTCTTTACATTATGGAAATCAATTTTCAAAAACTCACAGTTGTCATATTTCTGTATTCATGGATACCATCAAGAACATTTACATAATATCTTTGATCATATAATAAATATTTAAAACCATCTACCATTATAATGATATGAGGAGACTGGCGGCTTGTTGACCTTACCAAACACTACATTCAAGTCATTAATGATATACTTGACTCATTTTCTCCAAAGCAACTCAAAAGAATACACAGCAAACTCTCCAAACCCTGGATCAGCTGCTCCCTTAATGAGGAAAGGCATTATCGCCCACGCTCTTCAACTTATTCATGGAACCGCTCACTGAAATTCTGAGCAGCTCAAACGTACATTATCACATGTATGCAGACAATACCAACAAATTTACTTACTTGACAATATCAAAACTCTAAACTGCACTTGTGGAAGCTCACTATTAGCTAACTCACAATCACCTTATGCTAAAAACCCACAAGAGAGAAATCTTCCTTATTGCCTCCTACAATCACCTAATCTCATTCAAAATTGGCTCAAACAACTTACAGCCTTCAATTGCTCTTCCCATGTTGTGGATTCCACCAGCTCGTTAAGAATAAAGCTGGACAAAAACCTGAGCATGCAAGACTACACCAGTGCAACAACTAGAGGCAATGACCAATGCAACACTTCAAGGAAAATAAAGCCTTCCTACCTCGAGACGACATGCAGCTAGCAATCCATTCCCTTGTTATCTCCTGCATAGATTACGGAATTGTGACCCTGGCTGGGCTTTCTAAAGCTAGACTGGCCCCTTTAAGAGCTACCCTGAACTCAGCTGCCAGATCATTACAGGTTCTAGAAAACATGATCACACCTAATTCAACTCAAGTGGCTCACTTTCAAAGCAAGGAGACGTTTTAAGATAGCCTGCCTGACACACACAGCGCTTCAGTCTACCTGACAAAAAAACGTAACTATCTGGTATGAACCAAGTCCTAAAAAGTTCTAATAATCTACTGCTGGAGCTTCAAAAATTCAACAAAAAGAGAACTTGCAACCAATCCTTTTCTGGTCTTGCTCTGAGAATATGTTGCTCTCTTCCTCCTGAAATCAAAACTAACCCTTAGATTGCCACATTCAAAAAAGAAGTCAAAGGGTTGCTTTTGAATAGCTACCAGCAATAACATTCCTGAAGCCAGAACTTAAAGTACTGCACTTCTTGCTTACTGCACTGTATGTAATGGTATACAATGCATTTTATACTACTGTATACTTCCCATTGCTTGGGCAAATCTTTACCTCCTCCTGCTTATATTGCTTTTGTGACTAACACTCTGATAACCTGATGGGTATCAGAGTGCTAAACCTTAAACCTTTCAAACAAATATAGATGATTTTAGTTTTATTATGAGACAACAAAGCCTACTTTCTCACCCCAAAGGATGTCAAAGGAGGTAATCAAAACAGAAATCCTTGCCTACAAAGTTTTGTGAGCTTTAATATATGTGGTTTTGTCATTACTTTTCATAATAAACAGGCAAGACCTCTGGCTTTTGAAATGAGTGTCCCACCTTTGTCAGTGCCCTGTCACCATAGTCAAATGATAAGTACAGTATTAAGCATAACTTCCAAAAAGGCAACATTGGGGACTCTGTAAGCACATTGGATGTGTGTTTAAAATTACAATTGTCAACTCAACACAAAATCCCTTTGAAGAGTCCTTAATATAGATAACCTTAGTGCAAATTGTCTATTCCAATGTTTGTTCAACACCAGAAGCATTATCTGCTATTGGCAATATGTGAGATTCCATTTAGAAAAATACCTGCCTTCCGGCTTAATCAGTGTTTTATAACAAACCTGCCTTTAAAGCTGATTTTTTTTTTAATACTTGGTTTTCACAATAGAGAAGTTAGGCCTACTGTCTTTGTTATAACATTTCATTGGAAACACATACAATTTGAAGAATCTCAATGAAACAATAAAGCATGTAGCTTTTACTAATGGCTGGACACCAAACCCAACACATGTCTATTGAAGTGTGAAAAAACTGGCAAACTTTTTGCACACAGTTATAAATTTACAAATATACATGAACACAAGAAACAACCCTTCCCAAAGGGCTAAACAAGAATTATCTCATTCTAAAACCCTTGCGTTAGACAAGGAATTCCTGTTTGGTTGAGGTATTCACTCAGGTCAGGCAGAAATCTCCACCGCTCTAGTCAGGGTAAGCTAGATATGCACTTAAAGATAACCTGTGCCCACCCTGGTAGCTTGGTACAGAACAATCAGGCTTATCTAAAAAGGCAGCATAAAGTATTGGTGCAACGAACACACAGTAACAAAATGAATACACCACAAAAAGACTTCACACAGGTTTAGAAAAAGTGTTAATTATATTCTGAACAAAACAAGACCAAAATGACAAAAGTCAAATGTATCGTAGTTGAAATATTGAATTTTAAAAGAATAAATGCAATAAAGCGCTTAGAAGCAAGTATCGCTGAAAAGGTTACATTAGGTTGTGTTGGACCAGGGCAAAGTGAAAGTTCAGGCTGACTGCAATGGAGCACCGACTGGCTGCAGGACCCAAACAGACCCCGGTGAACAAAGTACCTTTCCTGGTCGCAAACAGCAAGATCCATCGATGTCGAGGCACGCGGGTATAGAATGCAGCGATCTTTCCACTCAGTGAAGGCAGTGCATCAGTTTCGAAGACAGGTGCCTGAGCTGAGAGGCTTCAATCGATGCTCCAGATTCTCCCATGCCATTGAGGGGATGCGTCGATCTCACCAATCTGAGGTGGTGGCAATACGTCAGCCGAAGAGTTGATCTCTGGAGGCAAATCGCTGGTTCAGAGGCGATGCACCAATTTTACTCCCACGACCGGGTCAATGCAGACAGAAGATGCATTGAAATCCATGTTACAAGTATCTGGGCCATTTCCAGTGAGACAGGCATATGAGCTGGGGTAGAGACCTTCCTATCCCTGATTGTCAATCTACAGGAGGCAAACCAACACGACCTTGGGGATCACTTGGAGTGAAGGCAGAGTCAATCTCTCCTTCAGCACAGTCAGAGAGCTGCAGGCAGCAGGGCAACATACAGAAAAGCAGGCCTTCCAGATCAGCAGTCCAGTTGAGTCCTTTCAGCAGCACAGCAGTACTTCTGGCAGAGCTCCAGAAGTACCAGACCCAATTCTAATATACTAATATCCAAAAGAGCCTTTGATGTGGGGGTGACTACAAAGCAACTCTCTGAAGTGAACCTATATTCCTTTAAATCAAGTTCTGTCTGCAAGGTTATCTGTGGGGCATAATCAGTCCTGTGTGTAAGGACAGGACACTGCGCATTAAAGTGAAGTGTTAGCGCCTCCCTTCCTTCCTGCCCAGGCAGAGCCATAAAAATGCAGATGTATGTAGATGGGTACTCAAACACACATATCCTTCCTGTGTTGTTGCTACTAGAGGGAATTTTCAAAGTGTAGTTGGCACCCTCCCTAGATGTGTATTCAGGGGCGTCCGCAGGGGGGGGCAAGAGGGGGCGCTTGCCCCCCCTGTATTCAGGCCCGGTTCTAGAGGATGGGCCCACATAACTGGGCCGATTTTCCTACCTGAAAGGCTGCTACAGCACCGAGTGTGACGCTCAGCAGGTCACAAAGTGAGGCCGGTTCATTGCCATAGGCAGCATGACAATGGGCCGGCAGAGGAGGCACAGCATGGAGCATCTCCGCCCATCCCAGGCCTCAGGAGGTAAGCAGCACAATTAGCAAGTTAGGCAGGGGACAGGAGCTTTAGTCTCTCACAGCAGGCCACAACAATGAGCGCGGGTGGGGGCGTTTGGGGAGCGTGGTCAGTGCAAACATTCTCAGTTTAAAAACTTTGAAGTGACAGACCGGATTGAAATTTAAACTTAATTATTAAATTCCATCCGTTTTGTGCAATGGGGAGAATGCTGTATACAGCTGACAGTGAAAAAACCCTGCAAAAAACACTAAGGACTGAAATAACTACATTTAAAGAACAATATGACTAAAAATAGAAAAAATATGAAAATTCATTTTGACAATGTTGTAGTGAAAAATGTAATTTCTTTTCATGGAGAAGTGTGGCTCAATGGTTAGATGCAGAGGCCTAGCACGGACCTGATAATTCGCGCCTCGGTACCTATTCCAATCATGGAGTCCCACTCTGCAACTCTGGGCAAAAGCTTGCTTAATCTCCACAACGGCCCCCACAACGCTAAGGATGCCTGGCCTCCACCTTGGGGGTGCCCAGGAGTGGACGCCTCACAGAGAAACCCCAGGATGGGTTCCACAGCGGTATTCATACAAGCGCCTTGAGACCCTTGTGGGTGAGTAGTGCGCTATACAAGTATCAATTTTTTTACATTTCCCATGTTGTGGCCAAAAAAACGTAAGAGCAAAGAGAGAGACAGATCCAAAAAGAAAAATAAGAGACGTAGTGGGGAGTGGAGACAAACGGAGAGGGGGAAAGGAAAGAGGGAGAAATGATTGATGAGAGAAGATAGGAAAAGAGGCGAGAGGGGGTGATATAATTATAGATAAACACAATGAGGGAAGGAGACAGAGGGAGACAGAGGGTGACAGACAGAGGGAGTAAGACAGAGGGAAGGGGGCGACAGAGGGAGGGAGAAAGATAGAGGGAGATACAGGGTGGGAGATAGACAGAGGGAGGGAAAGAGAGTGAGACAGAGAGAGAGGGAGACAGAGAGAGGGAGACAGAGAGAGCGAGGGAGACCAAGAGAGAGGGAGACCGAGAGAGAGGGAGACCGAGAGAGAGAGGGAGACTGAGAGAGAGGGAGACCGAGAGGGAGGGAGACCGAGAGGGAGGGAGACCGAGAGGGAGAGAGACAGAGGGAGGGAGACAGAGGGAGGGAGACAGAGGGAGGGAGACAGAGAGAGAGGGAGACTGAGGGAGGGAGACAGAGAGAGAGGGAGACCGAGGGAAGGAGACAGAGAGAGAGGGAGACAGAGAGAGGGAGACAGAGGGAGGGAGACCGAGGGAAGGAGACCGAGGGAGGGAGACAGAGAGAGAGGGAGACAGAGAGAGAGGGAGACAGATAGGGCGGGAGACAGAGGGAGGGAGACAGAGGCAGGGAGACAGACAGAGTGAGTGAGATAGAGGGTTACAGAGGGAGACAGAGAGAGAGAGAGCGAGGGAGAGCGAGAGAGAGAGGGAGACAGAGAGGGAGGGAGACAGAGAGAGAGAGGGAGGGAGGGAGACAGAGACAGATAGAAACAGACAGAGACAGATGGAGGCAGAGACAGGGACCGGGGAAGACATGCAGAGACAGACAGAGAGACCGAGAGGGTGACAGACAGAGGGAAACAGGGATAGATAGAGACAGACAGATAGAGGCAGGGACAGACAGGTAGGGGCAGAGACTAAGACAGACAGATAGGCATAGAGGGAGACGGAGGGAGAGAGAGAGGGAGGGAACAGAGGGTGACAGAGGGAGACAGAGAGAGGGAGATAGAGGGAGGGAGAAAGACAGAGGGAGACAGAGAGAGGGTGACAAAGGGAGGTAGACTGAGGGAGGGAGACAGAGGGATGGAGACAGAGGGAGACAGACAGAGGGAGACAGACAGAGGGAGGGAGATAGAGGGAGGGAGACAGACAGAGGGAGAAAGACAGAGGGAGACAGACAGAGGGAGGGAGACAGACAGAGGGAGACAGACAGAGGGCGATAGACAGAGGGCAACATACAGAGGGCAACATACAGAGGACAACATACAGAGGGCAACAGACAGAGGGAGACAATCAGAGGGAGGGAGACAGAGGGAGGGAGACAGAGGGAGGGAGGCAGAGGGAGGGAGACAAAGGGAGGGAGACAAAGGGAGGGAGACAAAGGGAGGGATTTAAAGGGAGTGAGACAGAGAGAGAGGGAGACAGCGGGAGGGAAACAGAGGGAGGGAGGGAGACAGATAGACAAAAGGCGACAGACAGAGGGCGACATACAGAGAGAGGAGAGTGATGGAGGTAGACAGACAGAGGGAGAGAGACAGACAGAGGGAGGGAGACAGGGGAAGAAAGAGGGAGGGAGACAGGGAGAGAGAGCGAGATAGACTGACTGAGTGAGACAAATGGAGACAGAGAGAGGGAAAGGGAGGGAGAGAGAGAAAGAGAGAGAGAGGGAGGGAGACAGTGAGACAGAGAGGGAGACAGGAAAATAGAGAGGGAGACAGAGGGAGGGAGACAGACAGAGGGCCACAGACAAAGGGCGACAGACAGAGGGAGACAGACAGAGGGAGGATGGTGACAGAGGGAGGTAGACAGAAAGAGGGAGAGAGACAGACAAAGGGAGGGAGGGAGACAGAGGGAGAGAGAGGGAGGGAGACAAGGAGAGAGAGGGAGAGAGAAAGAGAAAGAGCGAGGGAGAGAGAGATAGACAGAGTAAGTGAGACAGAGGTGGACAGGGAGAGGGAGGGAGACAGGGAGAGGGAGGGAGGGAGGGAGAAAAAGAGAGAGGGAGGGAGAAAAAGAGAGAGGGAGGGAGAGAGAGAGGGAGAGAGACAGAGAGACAGACAGAGAGACAGACAGAGAGAGAGAGAAAGAGAGAGAGAGAGAAAGAAGATGTGTGTATGCCGGATCTGGTGGCTGCGTGGACGAAGGCATCCGCTGCAGGGACCTGTGTTCAACCTCATGGTCATAGTTATTTTTGTTGCTCTAGCCTCTCCCCCCTCCCCCACTGACCCCGCCTCCACCGGTGCAGCCCTTGGCCACAAACCACACTTTAAGAAAGTTTGTGAGTTCCCATGCTCTAGAACCGCATCAACCTGATTTAAAATGTTTTTGTTTTTTTCGGTCAATTTTTGTTTTTCCCTCTGTTTTATTGTAGTTGCCAGGTCGGCTGCTGTGGCGTCTTACAAGATTTTTCTTTTCCCCCTATGGATTTCTTTGTTTATTTAAGCTCTTTGTCTTATTAGATTTGTTTTAATGTATTTAATACTTGTGCTCAATCATGTCGGAGGATGGCGATGAAGTTAAAATGTTGCCCCCCCCCTCGGAAACATTTCTGCGGATGCCCATGTGTGTATTGGAGGCATGCTGGCAGGCTCACAGAGCATTAAGTGCAGAGAAATGTCCACTTTCCAACAGTGGCATTTCTAAAACAGTAATATTAAATCTAACTCCACGAGTGAAAAGAATGTATAATTCCCATTCCAAAGATTTTCAACATAAAAGTGCTTCATCTCTATGATAACCAATTACAGCTTAAAAGTGTATTGCTAGCCAATGATAGGGGTAGGCCTCACAGTAGTGAAACACTATTTGAGGTGTTTGCCACTAATAGGACATGTAAACATTAAACACACATATCTGACCTTTTACTTACGTGGCATCCTGCCCTTAGGGTTACTTAAGGCCTACCTTAGGGGTGTATTGTAATAAAAGAGGGGTTTAAGGCTGGGCAATTAGTTTTAAATGCCAAGTTGAAGTGGGAGTAAACTGCACACACAGGTCCTACAATGGCAGGTCTGAGACAGGTTTGAAAGGCTACTTATGTGGATGACACAGTCATTTATGAAGGCCGCATTTGTATATGGGTATATGTTATACCAGTTTACAAGGGACTTATTAGTAAATCAAATATGCCAATCAGGTATACACCAATGTCACCATGCTTATGGGAGAAGCACATGCACTTTAGCACTGGTTAGCAGTGCTCAGAGTGCTAACGTCAACAAAACGAATCAGGAAAATAGGAGGTAAAACACAAAATGTCTGTGGGAAATTCACCCTAAGGATGACAGGTCTAACACATATCCCCCAGCTGGAAATGTGAAGAACTACCCAACCTCTAGGGAGTTCTTATCCCTAAGGCAGAAAATCCTAGATAGACCATCAGCTTTAGCATTGTCTACAACAGGTCTGTGTTCCACCCTGATGGGAGTTCCCTGCAGGCAATTGTACCACTTCAACAGTTTTGGATTCTTACCCTTCATTTTCATGAGCCACCTGATGGCCCTGTGGTCAGTCTGAATCAGGAAGTAATTGCCAAACAGGTGTTGCATCAACTACTTCCTAGCCAAGACCACAACAAAAGCTTTTCTCTCAACCTCTGTTTCCTGTGGAGTAACCTCCTGGGGATGAAGCCTACCGGCTTGTCCAGGCCCCCCATTTTAAGTTCGGATAGTATTGCCCATATGCCCTTCCCTGATGCATCTGTCTGAGCAATATACTCTTTAGAGAAGTCAGGGGCACTGAAAACAGGAGCTATGCACATGGCTTGCTCAAGGGAGTTATAGACAGCTTGGCATGCCTCTGTCCAAATCACATTTCTGGCCTGCTCCTTGGAAGTCAGCTCACTCAAGAGGGCAACAATGATGGTACTGAGATACTGATCAGCCCCTAACTTGTCAATCAGCCTGGGGAATGGATGAGCATCTGTCTTAGTCACTGAAGTTTACTCTATGCTCACAATGGAGCCTCAGTTCAGGTGTGGTGACTGGTGGGGTAATATATCACGCTACAACGCATATCATTACAACGCATGCTTTTACATCGCCGTATTTACAACGCAAATATCATTACATCGCATGTTTTTACAATGCATACCATTAGAATGCATGAATGGTGAGATACATTAAAACTACCATTACAACGCATTCCATTACAATGCATATTAATGCAACGCATACCATTACAACGCATACTATGTTTTTATTACTTATCTATAAATTAATCGGTTTTTTGTTTTTCTCAAACCATCCTCTGGGGTGGGATGCAAGGGAAATAGGGGTTTTGGGTGGGGAGATTATTAATAAAAAAACACAATGAGGTGATGGACGGAGTGCTGAAACCTTTCAGACACTCACCTCTAGTCACAGATCAGGGTTGAATCCATCATCGTTCTTTAGCTCACTTCGCCACCTCATTTCAAACACAGCTATTTGCAAATCAGTCTTGACCTTGTGCCTCATGGGAACAGTCTAGCCAGAACTGCCAAGCCATGTCTTCCTTGGCTCAGAAGCAAGCATCCTGGGACCGGTTTCAGGCTAAGAGCCCTCATTAGCGATGCTAGCTTGAATCCAGCGGCAAAGTGAGCAAGGGACCCACGTCTGGGCATACCCTGCCAACTTAGGGCAAACAAATCAAACAAAAGGAGAAGATAGACGGGTTGCTGAAACTTTTCAGACACTCACCCCCAGTCACAGATCTGGGTTGAATCCATCATCGTTCTTTAGCTCACTTTGCCACCCCAGTTCAGACACAGCTATATGCAAATCAGTCTTGACCCTGTGCCTCATGGGACAGTCCAGTCTGAACTGCCAAGCCATGTCTTCCCTGGACCAGAAACAAGCAACCTCGGACCGGTTTCAGGCTAACAGACCTCATCAGTGAGGCTAGCTTGAATCCAGTGACAAAGTGAGCAAGGAACCCACGTCTGGGCATACTCTGCCAGGCATTAATATAATACTCATATACTTTTTAAAGTACCTTTCCATTAAAATACCTGAGTAATAATAATAAAATCTATAAATATTTCCAAAAAGACAGGGAAAATAAAACATACATTTTAAGTGTAACCTGCCAGGTATTAATATAATACTCATATAATTTTTAAAGTACCTTTCCATTAAATTACCCCAGTAATAATAAAAAAATCTATAAAAATGTCCAAAAAGACAGGGAAAATAAAACATAAATTATAAGCATTTTACTTGCTACTCCCAGAGGCAGGTTGTGAATTACGCAAAAAACTGTTCCCAGTACATATTTTCTTTTAAATTGTTGTTTGTTGTCAAAAAATGAGTAAAAGAAGCCGACCACCATTTTGTGCTCAGTGGTATACTGACTTTCAAGGTGACCACACACAGCCGGAGCAGCTGGATAATGTTGCCATTTGTAAAATGGAACACTGCCATATACAGACCGAAGTAAGTGTACGTTTTCAATAAAACAATATCAAAATATTGACACATAAATCACAGGTACTTACAATATCATTTTTATATTATTGACAGCATTTACTCATTTGAAAAGCAGACATCAATGTAAATATGAAGCAGATATTCGAGAAATTATCTTAACTATAAAAAGTAAATAAAAAACAAAAGGTATGCAAATAACGATTGTCCAATTATCATACAGAGAGAATCTTGATTCCATTAAAGACAACGGAGACTGACATTATGCAATAACGTTTATTGCTGCCCAGACATGCAGCCCTTTAAAGTGTAACAAATACATCATAAATAAACCATTCCACATAACATAACAAAGCGCCATGGCAACTAAGTATGGGCGTAAAATCCGTTCCGCTCGCGGATTTTGCGGATTTTCGGTAAATTCGCAATCCGCGAGATTCGCGAATTTCCCGCAAAATCCGCAAATCCGCGAGCAGCGGATTTTATGGCTTGCTCGCACTGTTGGCGTGAGTTCGTGGCTTTCCAGTTCAACTTCGCGCCCCGCGAATAAGCGCTAAATTGCAGAAATAGAATCTTAGCAAAACTGAAACTACTTACCAGGTTCAAAAGTTCAAGCTCATCATTAGTAGCCATTTCCTGTAGTGCTTCCTGAGGGGCCCCTCCAGAGTTCAGTTGCCTACTTGCAACTATTATGTGACCCTGCTCTGACCCTCAGAATAGTTACACATATGCCACAAAGGTCCTGAATTACAGCTAAGGGAGACAAGCAGGAGCCAGGCTGGAAGTTCAAATCCAGTGACACATTAATCAGCCCCTAATTCATTATTGTCAGTTGGGGCAGGGCAGGTGTTGTAACTAATTTTGCAACAATGAAAGCACTTAGCAAGTGCAAAAGATCACTAATCAGGAAGCACTAAGGAAGCAGGTGCCACCTAAAAAAATATTCTGTGACACATTAATCAGCCCCAAATTAATTCAGGTCACTTGAGGCAGGGAAAGTGTGCTTTGCTTTGCCACAATAATGTACACTGGACAACCAGAGGGTGCTGTGATGAAACAGAG
The DNA here is from genome assembly GCF_964263255.1 of Lissotriton vulgaris. Classification (NCBI taxonomy): domain Eukaryota; kingdom Metazoa; phylum Chordata; class Amphibia; order Caudata; family Salamandridae; genus Lissotriton; species Lissotriton vulgaris. The sequence continues at coordinate 171,470,705 of NC_141688.1, forward strand.
GGTGGCATGGGTGAGCCAGAGGGTGGCATGGGTGAATCAGAGAGTGGCAGTGGTGACAGAGGGTGGCAGTGAAGAAGAAGAGTGTCCCAAACAGGCTGGACACGTAGAAACAACAAGTTCGCAAAACTTGCGACCCGACAGGTAAGTTCGCGTTTGCGAAATTGTACAAAAACCCTCGCGAACTGGCAGAATCCCGCGCGAACACAAAAAAAAAATCCGCAAATTCGCGAGAATTTGCGGATTTTGCGGATTGCGAGTTCGCAATTCCGCAAAATTCACGAACGCGAGATTCGCAAAATTCACCCATGCTTAATGGCAACCAACTATCTTCCTCTTTTATTCACTGCTCTTGGATAGTTAAGTACAACTTCTTCCTATCTCACAATGTTTGATACCTTTTAAAGTAATTTGTGTTATTTAACAGCATTTTTTTCAGATTCCACTATAAGGTAGGTATCCCTATCGAGTTAAAGCATCCTTTTAAAGTCTTTTCTTCTATTATCCTACCAACAGGTAAGTTAATAGTTTCTTGTCGACTAACACCCTTTCAATTTATGGTTGGGTTCCCCTTACCTTTAATTTTAACATTATACTTTAACAAAAAATTTTTACATTTGGGTTTTTCTATTGTTGTTGGCTTGATTTTACATGATAGTGCTTACCACATCGCACTCCGGGCCCCAGTACTAATTAAACAGTGGCCGCACGGTATCTCTTTTACCTCAAAGATCATCTGAAACGTTCTCCGAGCGCTCTCACCGCGGCAAGTGATCATTGGAGCCATTCACGGAGCGCTCACACCGCGGCAGGTGATTTATATTTTAGGCTATTTTGAATTCATAGCTACGGCGCCTCGCCCTTCAGGGACCCGCACATATTCTTAAACCCACTTCCGGGACGACTTCACAAGGAGACCCGCTGGCATAAATGAGCAGGTGTGATGTCACTGTCTTCTTTTTCTGGGACCTGTAAATTTACCAACGAAGGTCTATGCCCACCCACGCTGTGCTGTGCGTCCCCATGACAACGCAGAGCACTAAGCCAGCAGAAGCTTTAATTACTCATACAGCTGTTTTTCGTTAACACTGAACGAAGGGGCACTTGTTTCTCTTAACGCTGCTAGCGCTAAACGGAGGGACATTTAATTTAATGGATTGAGATTTTATTAACCAAAGCATTTTTTTTATAAAAATACGTCTCAAAATGATTCTCAGCCCATTAATGAGACGCCACTGACTGAGAACTCACTGATAAACCTCTATGAGAGGTATTTGAAGTCATTCTTAAAGGAAGCTGTAGGGGACAGCACTTGCCAAAAAAAAAGAGGAGTACTCCTGGCAATGACCTAGCACTCTCTCCTGAAGGGGAACAGGACACTCTCCCCAGAAAAGGTGGTAGGGACCTTAAAATGTCTAAACACATTGAGCCTCTTGGTAGCTTACACGCTACAAATGACAGGGTTTTATCTATTGGTAGCCTGGGCGCTACAAATTACATGGGTGCACCGAGCGGCACAAAGAGAATGAGTGACCTCAATGGTACAAAAAGCACGGGTGTCCCTCGCGGCTCACAAAGACCAGGTGCCCCCGTGGCACAATAGACTTCATCAATATTTTTAACCCATAAGAAAAATTTGGTGATGACCTCTTTGATGAGGATCTAGGGCAACCTAATAACAACTCTGACACTATTAAAGACCCGCTAGGATCTGAGATGTTTAATCCCTCCAAAATTACCCACCCTAGAGGTTCTGAGTGGTGGCCCTTAGATCATGTAGCCAAGTTTATTAAGGCCTGGATAAGAAAGCCCTTTGAAATAGATTTACGTAATCTCATGAGTTCCGAGTGTCCAAGACCCTTTTTGGACAACAAGGCGGGCATGAATCTCAACCTTGACCCTGAATTACTAACGTTTTTATTCAAAACCGGTAGAGATCCTTGTAATTGGCTGGAAAGCTGCCTTAATCAGTGCCAGGATAAGTTACTAGACATGCTTGGCACCCTTGCTAGTATCCTGGACCTAGCCGAAGACTCTTCCATGAATGGCATTTCGGTTGACACCGAACTCCTGAGAGGATGGAGCCAACGTGCCATTTGCCTCCTCAGAAACGCCAATGCCAACCTGACCTCCAAAAGACGAAGGGCCATCCTAATGCTTATGAACCCCAAATTGGGGGACCTAGCAAATAAGGATGTGCTAGGTGACCTGAATGGTCTACTCTTTGGAGAGGCATTCATTAAATCACTTGGAAAATACGTATTCACATCCTCCGCTTTTAACAGAACCCAAACAAACATGAGACGCTTGTTCGGAGGCAGAGATTTTGGAAGGGCTGTCATGCAGGACCGGCTGCCAGCTGCGGATACAACAGGTCCTCATACTATCAGGGGAATAATAACTTCTTCCCCCAGAGGGGCCGCAGCAGTCGAACATGACGAGGAAACAATCAAGGAAGTTTCCAAGGCCAAGGACAACAATGTTAGGACCCCTCCTCCTGGTTCTTCCCTTCCAAAGGTAGGGGGAAGGCTCTCACTTTTCAGTCACAATTGGTCGTCCATAACGAACAGTGCCTGGGTCCTAGAGACTGTAAAAGGCTTAAAAATAGACTTTTTCACTACTCCTTATCAGGGAACTTACCCTAGACGAAGAACAAGCCTCTCTAGTGGATGCAGAAGTGAGTCAAATGCTAGCCTTCGTCTGAAATAATGGTCTGGGCTTTGTGAGCACAATCTTTCTCGTCAAGAAGAAAGAAAAGGGTTGGGAACTCGTGATAAATCTAAAAGAGCCAAACACCTTCCTTGTATACGGACACTTCAAGATGGAGGGTATACACCTTCTGAGAGATATCATCCAAGAGAAAGATTGGCTCATAAAACTAGACCTAAAGGACACCTATTTTACAATTCCTATGGATCCGGATTCTCAGAAATACCTATGGTTTGTATGGAAAGATATAACATATCAATTTCGCTGTCTCCCCTTCATCTTATCCTCGGCTCCTTGATGTTTCATCAAGGTCCTGAGGCCAGTGGTGACCTCTCTGAGGAGAAGAGGAGTTTGATTGATTATCTACCTAGACGACATCTTACTGATGTCCCAAAGCCAGGAAGAATTACTGATTCACATGAAATGGACTGTGGACCTTCTAGAAAGTCTAGGTTTCATCATCAATGTAGAAAATCCTTTATGACCCCTTTTCAAAACCTAGATTTACTTGGTTTCCAGGTGAATACACCTCTAACTCAGTTACAACTTCCCTTAAAGAAATTATCAAAGAGAAAGAAAAAAGTTTCTTATTTTTTATCCAAAGACACAGTGAGCCTGAGAGAACTAGCAAGAGTAGTAGGGCTCATATCTTCATCCTTTCAAGCAATTTCTCCAGGTTCTCTTCACTACAGGGCCTTACAGAGAATAAAATCTACTGGTCTGAAGAAAAGTATTTAGTACTCAGACATCGTTCCACTGTCTCTGGAAGCTCAAGAGGACCTCCTCTGGTGGCGCAATAAACTTAGACAGTGGGAATGGGAAAGCAGTTTTTGGAAGTACTGTGGATCACACACTGGAATCCGATGCGAGCAACGTAGGCTGGGGTTCCAGACTAGGAAAGATAGAAACCGGGGGAAATGGTTCCAAGAGGAACTCACCTTACACATAAATTGTCTGGAAATGTTAGTAAACTTGAACGCCCTAATGAGCTTCAAGCCAACCCTTAAAAGCAGTGCAGTTCTAATCAAATTAGACAACTTGTTCCCCCAAAGCAGTTGATGTCTCTGGCATGCTTTGGGGGAACAAGGTCAAAGCTTCTAGCAGATCTAGCCAAGAAGATTTGGTATTTCTGCTGGAATCAGAAAATAATTCTGAGAGCAGAATTCATCCCAGGTCATCTAAACACAAGGGCAGAGTGGAACTCAAGGTTCCTAAGAGACTCAAGTGACTGGAAGCTGAATCCTTCGATATTCCAGAGAGTTCAAGAACTATGGGGTCCCTTCAAGATAGATATTTTTGCCAGCAGGCTGACCTTTCAGATAGATTGTTTCTTCAGTTGGAGACCAGACCCACTAACAACTGCAGTGGACGCTCTTCTCCACCCAGGGGACACACTAATTTGCTAAGCCTTCCCTCCCTTTGCACTAGTCCAGAGAGTTCTCTTGAAAGTTCCAATGGAGCGTTACAGCATTGTTCTAATTAGTCCTTCTTGGAATTCTCAAATATGGTTCCTAGGCATGATGGAATTGGCAATAGAAACTCCACGCCTTATCCCAGGGAGTTTAGACCGCCTTCAGGGACCAAAAGGAGAGGTACACCCTCTTCTCTTAGAAGGAAAGATGAACCTTCTTGCCTGGAAGATTCCAGGGGTTCAAGAAGATACTCAGGCCTTTCATAAGAGGCTAAACACTTTTAGATGAGTCATGGGCTCCGGGAACAAGGTGCAGATACACCGGTGCATGGAAAGAATGGTGTAGTTTGTGCCTGAAACTGGGTATGGATCCTGTGAAAGAACTTGTTGTAGAAGTAGCAAACTACTTAGCAGGCCTTTTTAAATCAGAACTTTCCTATAGAACACTAAATTGTTGCAGATCAGCAATTTCCGCAGGGCATTCCTTGTTAAATGACTTTTCTATCGGTACTGACCCCTTAATTTGTAGAGTGTTGAAAGGAATAAGACTTAAAAATCCACCAAAGGCCAAATATGATTCATTATGGAACGTAAATCTTATCTTCGACCTTTTTACATGCTGGCCTGATAACTGTTTCCTTATAAGGACACAACTTTCAATTAAGTTATGCTACACTTCTTTGCTTAATATCTTTTAGCAGACGTTAAAGCGTTAGAAATATCTAATAGGATTTATTCCCCTGATGGTGTATTATTCAAGATATGGAAAAGGGGTAAAACAATGTCCGAAAACATTTTCTACCCTTTCTTTTTTGACTGTCCCATACTTTGTGTGGTAAGTTGCATGAAAGTATATGAACGAAAAATGAGTGTTTTTAGACCTATGAATGAAAACCAACTACTGATTTCCTTTATCAAACCCTACAAGGCAGTCTCTTCTGCTACTATCTCGAGATGGGTTAGAACGGTGATGTTGGTAGCAGGTAGAGACTTATCCATGCCTATGGGCTTAAAAAGCTCATAAGCTAGAAAAAAAAATTACATTTTACTTTTAATATTTTGTTGGGTTTGAACATGAATCAACACCAAATACCTAGCAGGAAGGATCAAACCTTTACAGAATCAAATGTCAGTAAAATGTTAACAATAATCTGAAGAATTTTTTTTTTATTGAACTGAGAACTAAAACATTAGCAGATGAAGATCAACATTATGTTTAAAATATTAATATTATGACACCTTCATGATTTTGCCTCAGGAAACAGGCTCAGGAAAAGTGTTGGATGGTGGTGGGGGCTAATTTACTCTTCCTACTCTGACCTATGCTTGCCTCAGGGAAAGTGCTGGATGGTGGTGGGGGCAAATTTACTATTCCTACTCCGACAGGTGCTTGCCTCAGGGAAAGTCTTGGATGGTGATTGGAGACATATAAACTATTCCAACTCTGACAGATGCTTGCCTCAGGGAAAGGGCTGGATGGTGATGAGGCAAATTTACTATTCCTACTCCAACAAGTGCTTGACTCAGGGAAAGTGCTGTATGTTGCTGGCGGCAAATTTACTATTTCTTCTCCAACAGGTGCTTACCTCTGGGAAAGTGTTGGATGGTGGTGGGGGCAAATTTATTATTCCTACTCCGACAGGTACTTGCCTCAGGGAATGTTTTGGATGGCGGTTGGGCAAATTTACTTTTCCAACTCCAACCTGTTTTTGCCTCAGGGAAAGTGCTAGATGGTGGTGGGGGCTAATTTAGTATTCCTACTCCGACCTGTGCTTGCCGCAGGGAAAGTGCTGATGGTGGTGGGGGCCAACTTACTATTCCTACTCCAACCTGTGCTTGCCTCAGGGAAAGTGTTGAATGGTGGAGGAGTCAGAATTTCTATTTTAACTCCAACCTGTGCTTGCCTCAGGAAAAGCGCTGGATGGTGGTGAGTTCAAATTTACTATTCCTACACCGACATGTGCTTGCCTCAGGGAAAGTGGTGGATGGTGGTGGGGGCAAATTTATTATTCCTATTCCAAGAGGAGATTGCCACGTTGAAAGTGTTGGATGGTGGTGGCGGAAAATTGATTCTACCTAAATAAAAAAAATTACATCATAAACGGTAAATTTCCTATTTTTATTTCTGCAATTTGTTAAGCACAGTCAAACATTTTTATTTTATTTTACCTTCTCAACAGATTAAAACATATAAACCAGCAAGAATAGAGGAACGTATTCATCAATCAAAGCAAATTAAAAAGCCCATCAATACTGCAGAAGCGAAACTATACAAGGTAAAAATAATCAAAAACAAGATAATGTTTTTTCTTTGCAGGTTTCAGGTACAGAATCATTTTATTTTGAAAGGTTTCTTGGCAATACATATATCAGCCTCATAAACAAAGCAAAATAACTTGTTTTCAAGGACAAAAGCACTAATCAATGTCTTTGCAGGATATTTTCAAACAGAAAAAAACAAATAACAAACTATTAAAATGTCTTCACTTTTAACAGAACCACAGAATCAGAAGGCCTTTTGAACAAGACAAAAGAAAAACCTTAAAAAGGTAACCTTTACCATTTTGTAAAATCGAACCAAAATTAACCTTTTTTTCATCCAAGGAACAAAAGCAGGAAATAATGAAAAAAACACTATCAAGTAAAAACCTGGTACAATTATGCAAAAAAATAAAGCTGTTAAATAAACAATGTGCACTTTTCACTTGCTGGCAAATTAGTTGTAAAAACAACCACACTTAAAATCAATAAAGCAATCCTTTTCTCTTTTTCTTCTATCTACAGAGAATGGCAGCAAGGAAAGAAGCCAATTATATACAATCAAGCTGTGAAAGTAGATAGTTAAATCACAGTGGGTACCTTTATTGTAAGGAGATATTTACTGAGCCCAGGTGTTTTGGAGTGGTGTGCATTAGTACTCATTCCATTGCACAGGCAGAGAGGTTACTCTTGGTGACTAAGCATGGGCGGAAAATCCGTTACGCTCGCGGATTTTGCGGATTTTCGGTAAATTCGCAATCCGCAAACGCTCGCAAATTTACTGAAAATCCACAGATTCGCACGCAGCGGATTTTTTTTTCTTGGTGATACAATTTTGCGGCGCGCGGCGTTTACTTACCGTCATTCAGCGTTTGCCGAGTTGTTTTTCTTGATATTTTGCGAGTGCCGCGCCATTTTGGATCTTGCTGCGGGATCCCGCGGGAATTTGGCGAGCGCGATTACATAATCGAGGCTTGCCAACTTGCACAGCGAGAGTTTGTCAACGCGAGTACACCGTGATCACGTATCGCGGTACTTCGCAATTGCGAGCTTGGAGATGCGGCGAGCAGCAACAATCTCGCACTCGCGAAAATACAAAATTTGCAATTCTGCACAAGAAATCCACCAGCAAGCAGCATAAACCTTCTGGAAATGATGATTTTTATCTGAATAACTCCTCAGGTTGACATTTGCCTGCACTTTTTTTGCGAGGAGTCCATTTTGGGGAGGGGTGGGGGGTGGGAGGAAGGAAGTGCCCCACAGTCTTCAACTTCCTGTTCCTGTCCAGCAGGCTCCTCCCAGTGCTTTGTCCATCTCCTGGTCACTTTTCATTTGGATCTGGAGCTGGAAGGATTACTTTTTGTGGATGCTGCTGGATATTTGGATTTGAGGCCTTTCTGACTTACTTTGGATCACTTTTGGATTAGAAATTTCACAAGTAAGTTTGTTTGGGGCATTACAGTTGCTGCAACTACAATTTTGGAATTTTCAATTTTTGGGCTGTTTTGGGGCCTTTTGCCCAGGGGTACTCAGTGGTGGGTGCACTGAGTCTTTCTGTGGGGTGTTTTGAATTTAAACATCATGGAGGGGCTGGATGGCTTGGGATTGTGCTGATTTTTCTGTGATTTTCGTTTTTTTGGCCTGTTGTGGCCTTTTCACCAGGGGTAGTGAGTGTTGCATGGGCCGAGTCTTTCTGTGGGTTTTCTTGAATTTAAACATCATGGAGGGGCTGGATGGCTTGGGATTGTGCTGATTTTTTTGTGATTTCGTTTTTTTGGCCTGTTGTGGCCTTTTCACCAGGGGTAGTGAGTGGTGCATGGGCCTAGTCTTTCTGTGGGTTGTCTTGAATTTAAACATCATGGAGGGGCTGGATGGCTTGGGATTGTGCTGATTTTACTGTGATTTTCGTTTTTTTGGCCTGTTGTGGACACGCCATGTGGTTGGGGGCCATTTTGAGTGCTGCTACAGGCCCTGGCCATGTGCTGTGAGGGAGGGGGCCATTTTGAATGCAGGCAGTGTTCTCAGGCCTGCACCCATTTTGCCTAGCTTTCATCCATTATGCCCAGGGGTATTGAGTGGTGCATGGGCCTAGTCTTTCTGTGGGTTGTCTTGAATTTCAACATCATGGAGGGCCTGGATGGCTTGGGATTGTGCTGATTTTTCTGTGATTTTCATTTTTTTGGCCTGTTGTGGCCTTTTCACCAGGGGTAGTGAGTGGTGCATGGGCCTAGTCTTTCTGTGGGTTGTCTTGAATTTAAACATCATGGAGGGGCTGGATGGCTTGGGATTGTGCTGATTTTACTGTGATTTTCATTTTTTTGGCCTGTTGTGGACACGCCATGTGGTTGGGGGCCATTTTGAGTGCTGCTACAGGCCCTGGCCATGTGCTGTGAGGGAGGGGGCCATTTTGAATGCAGGCAGTGTTCTCAGGCCTGCACCCATTTTGCCTAGCTTTCATCCATTATGCCCAGGAGTAGTGAGTGGTGCATGGGCCTAGTCTTTCTGTGGGTTGTCTTGAATTTGTCCTAGATGCGCGCGCAGGCAACATGACGTGTGATTGACGTGGAACTGGAGGGTGAAGGGGACTTGACATTTAGTACTATATGTGGAAACAGAAGTCTGGTGTGTCAGAACAACCTAATCCCAAATCATATCTGGTATCTTGTGTTTGAGGAACTGTATTATCTAGAAGGAAAGGTCTCTCGGGCAGAGGCTATTCTATACTGACTGCTAGTGCATGCATATGCGACTACGTGTCTAAGTGTAATGCGAGGGGGCCATGGGTCTACCATGGTAACGGGAGCAATGAATTACTTGCACAGAGACAGAAAGGCCGGGCCCTTTGCTCTGCAGCTGGGGAGGTGTTTACCTAAATCTCTAGACAGGAATGTATTTTCGAGGAGCGGATCAGATAACTTGAAGGCAAAATACAGTTTTGGCAGGCAAGCAGGCCGAGCCGGGCACCGCTCGCCGCGCAAGGAGTAAGGCAAGGGTCATGGATGCAGATCCAGGCTGCAGCTTTCAGAGGCAGAAGGCAGAAAGGGCTCGATGGCAGAAATCAGGGCCTAGCTCGCCAGAACCAGGAAAACATGAAAGTGCACCATGTAAAGACGGTGGCAAGGCATACTTAGGAACTGGATTATCGATCCATTCATGGTGCATCTGAAAGAGGACATGTTAACGTTGGACGCAAATGTATTTGCGTCTTCATAGCTGATTGTGGAGGGAACATACATGTACTTGAAGCACGTACATGGAGCCGTTGGGGTCTACAATAGGGGACACAATTGACCATAAAAATTCATATTACCTCATTCCCTCCTTGTCCCCTACGGACCCTTCATGATATATCAATCTTCATTAGTCCATCTATTTGTTCATATAACATCATTTGCTCTTCCTTTTTCAGGCGGGATTTGGAACGTGAACTTGGATGAGGAATACATGATGTGGCGCACAAGCCGCAAATCGCTGGCCCACACTGCAGACATAGACAACAACTGAATATTATGAGAAGGGCTATTCCTAGGAAGGATAGGACTTTCCATCCCCAGGCTGATAACACGCTCCAGAACCAACCGGACCAAGTCCAGGTGCCTGGATTCTGGTGTGTCTGACTTGCAATCTTGTGGAGACGGGTTATGGCTCTATATACAGAAGGTGCGTTTTCTGGAATGAAAACACAGCAACTCGATCCGATGACTCTACAAGCTCCGCCCCTATCGGCCAGGATGACGTCAAGACGATTTTGAAGAACAACAATCCGCATAGCAGACTGCTCCTCTGTTAAGTTGCCTAGGGCGGAAGTAGTTTCATTCACTACTGCTTCAAGGGTTCTGGTCAATCTACGTATCAATTTACTATTATAGGCAGCACCAAAATAGGGAAAGAAACCTTTATTGAAATCCACGTATTGCTCCCATGCTGTTTCTGTATAGTCGACAATCGGGAGATCTCTCTTGGGTCTGTCGTGTACTAGATGGGAGTCCCTATGATAGTCGGGTGGGGCTAGGAAAACAGGTGGCAGAAGGAATGCAATGTAACAAGTACCATCCCAATCTAGGGGTAAGCGCATGTATGCTGTATGACCACAAACGAAATAGGAATGACGAGAAGCTTTGAATGTAGACTTGCCTTTATCACTGAATTCGATAACAGTGGTACATTCGCTATGACCTAGGTGTACTGAACCATTCTTTCTGACACATAATTCACCTTTGACTGGTAATACTGACATAGCGGGCAAGACTGGTTCGGCCTCGGACTGAACATTCAGAATCATGAGGTTAAGTGTAAAATGACCTAATCCATATACTTCGTTTTCTAGATCGGTCCCTGTCCTTTGGGGAAGACCCTCCTTGTCAGGGAAACATACTTTATGCAAAACTGTGTTCAGGTTTCCCAATACCCAGTTGCCCTGGTAAACTATGGAATCAGAATTTAAAGAATTTATTAAACTAAACCATGCACCACAGGAACCATTGTGTGTGAACGGATACGGAAAGAGGGGCAGAACTCCCTTGTACTTCTGATAGGGAGGGAGTCGGCCACATATCCAACAATTGGTAGCATTGCTGGTCTGATGGGAATGATGTAACATACTAATGAATGTATTGTTGCGCAGCGCAAGTCGGTAAGATAACTCATGCGGGGGCAATTCACTGAAAGTGTGCTCGACAGTGTCATTTGACGAAGAATATGCACGTGTGAAAATAGGAAAGTATATGTGAAGCAATATACTTGCAGCAATAATCATAAGACTCAGAAAAAACATAATCAATAATGTCACTATGCAGTGACTACGGAGAGATTTACAATATTCACGTTTCTTGAGCTGTTTCTGTCTATCTCTCTCTCTATTGGGGTCTAACTGGTACATATCAGAAACTTGTCTAACCGATTCACCTAGGGGAGGACTTAAACAATTAAACTGTCTGACTTGCTAGACCTCAACTTTGATTTATACTCCTGAGAAGGAGTTTTCTCTACCAGGGGGAGTTTAGTATCAGTCTCTGGAAGAGGGCAGGGCTGGGAGACAGAATCTGGCGGCAGTCCATGACATTTCTTAACATGACTCGAGTGAAGCCAGCCCTTATGGCCCTCCACTTTCAGTGCTGTCCTTGTGGTCAATAAAACAAGCTTCGGCTCCTGCCAACGGGACTCCAGCGGACTCCTCCTGTCGAAATTCCGGACGAACACATATTCTCCAGGTACGATTTGGTGTGGCTTCACCTCGGAGTGGTCGGGAAAGGCTGCAGCAACCTGTGAACGACATGATTGTATTGCAGACATCAAGGAGGCAAGGTAATCTGTCAGCATATTACAGTCAACATCTGTGATTTTTCTCGGCAGAGGCGTCCCCCACATATTCGGTGGCCTGCCAAAGACCACCTCGTACGGGGATAGCCCTGTTCTTGAATGAGCTACCATCCTCATGTAAAAGAGTGCAACGGGTAAAGCTACTATCCAGTCTACGCCTTTCTCTTTACATATCTTGGCGAGACGAATTTTCAGGGTCTGATTGTGGCGTTCCACGAGACCTGCTGCCTCGGGATGTCGGACACAGTGGAACTTCCATTTATAACCTAGCAGGAGTGATACCTGCTTCATTAACTCGGACGAGAATGGCTGTCCATTATCTGAGTCCACAACACGGGGCAAGCCGTACCGTGGGAAGAATTCACGTACCAGCTGCTTGGCAGTGGTCGGAGCAGTGTAATCTGGGACTGGATATGCTTCTGTCCATCGGGAAAGTCCACATACAACTACGAGGACATACTTAAATCCTCGACAACGTTCCATCTGGATATAATCCATCTGGAGGACTTCAAAAGGGTGATCGGGAAGATGAAATCCACCTTGCTCTGCGGGAATGCCTTTACCTGGGTTGAACTGACAACAGATCATGCAAGTACGCACTTTCTGTTTTGCTGCTGCTCGTAAATGTTTATTGAACCAAAAGTTTTGAATACTATCTAACATGGCTTTTTCTCCTAAATGTGCAGGACTATGTGCTGTGTTAATGATAACTTGAACCATTGAGTCAGGGAGAAACCATGTGGATTTTCCCTTCGTCATCCATCCCTGTTCTGTCTGGATCCCTCCTAGTTCAGTCCATTTCTTGATTTCGTCTGGTGTAGCATGTGTCTGTATGTCAATTATATCTAGGGCGGGATCCCTAACTGTCATGCAATGTGTCGGTGTCGGGACTACTGTCTTTGTCAGGTCAGTTGTGGGAGTCTGGGCTGTATGCTTGGCTGTTCGGTCTGCCAGGTCGCTACCCTGGGAAATGGTATCTGTGACTTTCGTATGTGCCTTACACTTCATGATGGCTATGGCTGTAGGCAAATGTATTGCTTCTAACAGAGCTTGAATGAGAGGTCCGTGCTGAATCTTGGCACCGTGAGAAGTTAAAAAACCTCTTTCTTGCCAGAGGACTCCAAAGTCGTGTACAACTCCGAATGCATAACGTGAAGTAGTGTGGCTCACTGGTTAGAGGCGGCAGACCCGAGAGCAGAGGACGGCCCGGGACCAGGGTTCGATTCCCAGCGCGGCAGGTTTCCGGACCAGGGTCAGCGGACTCAATAATTCTCTCGCCTCGGTGCCCACTCTGATCAGCGATCACACTCGGCAACTCTGGGCATTAGCTTGCCTCATCTTCACTAACGGCCCCACCAGACCGCCGGGGATGCCTGGTCTCACCCTGGAGATACCCATTAAGGGACCATCTCTCAGGGAAGCCAGGAAGGGTTTCGCAGCGGTCGAAGCGCCTTGGGACCCTCCGGGTAAGTAGTGCGCTATATAAATGCCTATACATACAATCTGTGTATATGTTAACTTTCTTATTCTTGGCTCGAATACAGGCTTGAGTCAGAGCGATGAGCTCTGCTGCTTGAGCTGACAGGGTGTCAATACGATTTGTTTCCATGATTTCAGTTTCTGTTGTTACTGCATATGCGGCCACTAACTCTCCTGTACTTGTTCTCATACATGAACCATCCACATAAAGTGTCAGGTCTGGATCTGGTAATGCGGTGTCTGTCAAGTCTTGTCTGGGTTTCGTCGTAACGGTAATGACTTCAACACAATCATGTGCCAAAGGGTCTGTCTCACTTAGTGGCAAAAGTGTAGCTGGATTCAATGCATGGCAATGTCTGATTTCTATGTGTGGCTGAAACAATGTCAATTCATAACCTGTCAGTCGTGCTATAGTCAAGTGCTGAGTCTGTGTACGGTTTAAAAGAACTTCCACGGAATGTGGAACTTGTACTGTCAATTGATGTCCTAACACTATGGCATCGCTTTTTCTGATTGCTAGAGCTGTTGCTGCTACAGACTTCAAGCACGCAGGCAGCGCCTGGGCTACTGGATCTAATGTACTAGAAAAATAAGCACACGGTTTGTGTGAACCTGCTTGATCTTGGGTGAGTACTGACAATGCAGTACCTTCGCGTTCTGTGACAAAAAGTGTAAAAGGCTTGCTGTAACATGGTGTCGCTAAAACTGGTGCTTGACATAAGGCTTTCTTTAAGTCGTCAAAAGCTTGTGTATGTTCCTGAGTCCAAGGGAGGACAGTCGATGACGCTGCCTCCTGTGTTGTCAACTGTATGAGTGGCTTGGCTAAAAATGCATACTGAGGGATCCATTGTCTACAGTAAGAAGTAAGGCCTATAAAAGCCCGTACCTCCTTTTGTGTCTTGGGTTATGACATGTTTACAATTAACTGGATACGGTCAGGTGTTAGCTGTCTCCCCCCTTTGGACAGCAAGTGCCCAAGGTACACCACTTGCTGAACACAGAATTGTAGCTTCGAAGGAGACACTTTGTGTCCCTTGTCAGCCAGGAAATACAAGACTGTCAGTGATGCTTGTTCACATTCTGGTTCACTACGGGCGGTGATCAATAGATCATCGACGTACTGCAGTAGGGCAGTGTTAGCAGGCATGTGGATACTCTCAAGTTGTCTTTTCAATGCTTGGCTATAGATGCTGGGGCTTTCTGTGAATCCTTGAGGTGCGCGTGCAAATTTGAAGCTTCGGCCATTTAAACAGAATCCGAAAAGATATTGGCTTTCCGGATCAATGGGGACACTAAAGAAGGCGTTCTTCAGATCAATTACAGTCAAGTCAAGTCAAGTCAGAGAATTTATATAGCGCACTACATACCCAGAGGGTCTCAAGGCGCTTAGGAAGGGGAGGAGGATTACTTGTCAAAAATCCACGTTTTAAGTTGCTTTCTGAATGCTAGGTGGTTCTGGGTAAGGCGAAGGTGAGCGGGGAGTGAGTTCCATGTTTTAGCAGCCAGGTATGAGAAGGATCTGCCTCCCATGGAGGTCTTGTTGATGCGAGGTACAGTGGCGAGGGCTTGGCTGGAGGAGCGTAGTTGGCGGGGGGGGGTGTAGAAGGACAGTCGTGAGTTGAAGCATTCTGGTCCGATGTCGTAGAGTGATTTGTGTGCGTGGGTTAGCAGTAGGAAAGTGATTCTCTTATTGACGGGTAGCCAGTGGAGGTCTTTCAGGTGACCAGAGATGTGTTCGTTGCGCGGGATGTCTAATATGATCCTGGCTGAGGCGTTTTGGATTCGTTGGAGTTTCTTCTGGAGTTTAGCGGTAGTACCTGCGTAGAGGGTGTTTCCATAGTCCAGTCGGCTCGTGACCAGAGCATGGGTGACTGTTTTCCTGGTTTCGGTGGGGATCCAGCGAAATGTTTTTTTGAGCATGCGAAGAATGTTGAAGCAGGATGAGGATACGGCGCTGACTTGTCTGTTCATTGAGAGTGAAGAATCCAGGATGATGCCTAGGTTCCGTGCATGGTCTGTCGGGATGGGTGCTTTTCCAAGGGCTTCCGGCCACCAAGAGTCGTCCCATGCAGAGGGGGATGTACCTAAGATGAGGATTTCTGTTTTGTCTGAGTTCAGTTTTAGACGGCTTTGTTTCATCCATTCGGCAACTTCTTTCATTCCTTCGTGTAGGTTAGTTTTGGCGGTAATGGGGTCATTGGTGAGAGAAAGGATTAGTTGAGTGTCATCCGCGTAAGAGATGATGTTGAGGTTGTGTTGGCGGGCGATGGCCGCGAGGGGGCTCATGTATACGTTGAAGAGGGTGGGGCTGAGTGAGGATCCTTGTGGTACGCCACAGATGACTTCAGTGGCCTCGGACTTGAATGGTGGAAGGCGGACTCTCTGGGTTCTTCCGGTGAGGAACGAGGTGATCCATTCAAGTGCTTTTCCTTGTATTCCGATGTTTCTGAGGCGTTGTAAAAGGGTGCTGTGGCAGACTGTGTCGAATGCTGCGGAGAGGTCGAGGAGGATGGGGGTGAGTGTGTCTCCATTGTCCAGTAGAGTTCGAATGTCGTCTGTTGCTGCGATGAGGGCGGTCTCAGTGCTGTGTTTTGCTCGAAAGCCAGATTGTGAGGAGTCGAGGGCTTTGTTGGCTTCGAGGAAAGCGGCGAGCTGGTTGTTGACAGCTTTCTCGATGACTTTGGCCGGGAATGGAAGGAGCGAGATGGGGCGGTAATTTTTGAGTTCGGTGGGGTCCGCTGTGGGTTTTTTCAGAAGGGCGGTGAGTTCAGCGTGTTTCCAGTCTTCCGGGAAGGTGGCGGAGTTGAAGGAGCAGTTGATGACGTCTCGGAGGTGCGGTGCTATGACGGAGTCTGCTTTGTTGAAGATGTGGTGAGGACATGGGTCTGTGGGGGATCCTGAGTGGATGGAATTCATCAGGCGGATGGTGTCTTCAGTGGAGATTGGGTTCCAGTCGTTAAGGGTGTTCAAGGGGGGAGAATGTTCAGCATATGGCTGGGTGGGTTGGTCTCCGGGTTGGTTGTCGAAGCTGTTGTGGATGTCTGCAATCTTGTTGTGGAAGAATGAGGCTAGGGAGTCGCAGAGGGCTTGAGAGGGGGTGATGTCGTTGGAGTTGGCCGAGGGGTTGGAAAATTCCTTGACGATGTTGAAAATTTCCTTGCTGTTGTGGGCGTTGTTGTCGAGTCGATCCTTGAATGCTGTTTTCTTGGCCTTTCGGATTAGTTGGTGGTGAGTGCGGGTGGCGTTTTTGAAGGCGTCCTTGGTGCTAGTGGTTGGGTCTTTTTTCCAGTAAAGAACGTTGCCTCAGAATCAATAGCGGTCAATAATGAAGAGATTTCTGGGACCACAGGGTACTGTGGTACAATGCATTTATTCAATTCTCGTAAATCGATAAATAGTCGATACACTGGAGGTGCATTTGGATCAGTGCGTTTAAGAATCGGAATGATAGGGGAATTACAAATATTGGAGTCGCTTTCTACAACTACTCCTTGTGCAATGAGCTCGTCAATGATTTTCAGTAAAGCCACTACAGCATCTGGTGGTAACTTGTATTGTCGGATTCGTGGTAAAACAACACCTTGCTTGAGTGTAACTCGATATGGTGTAATGTGCATACAACCTACATCAGTGGGGCCTTGTGCCCATAAGTGTGCAGGAACATTCTGTAATCTGGAATCAATATCTCTCAACACATAGTGACCCTTAAAGTCACGCAGAAACAATCTCACTCCTTCCGGAGAACAGCAAATCACAGCTCCTAGAGCTTTCAGTGTCTTGATACCTAATAACTTTTCTGGACATGATTTTGTGAGCAACAAATCTGTAGTGCGAGACAACGGACCAACTGCAAGGGGAACTGGTTTTGAAACTTCATTAACAATAGGCTTTCCTGAAAATCCAAGGGAAACATTCTGTGAGCCTGAGAGGGGTGCCCCTGGAACCTCGTCGTGACTGATTGTCGTCCTGCTTGCCCCTGTGTCAATCAAAAACTTTCTATCCTTTCCTAATACCTGACTATGTACATAAGGACCCTCTTGATCTACAGGAACCTCAATAAGAGGCAAGCCAACTTCCCTCTCTAGGCTGTTTCATGTGTATCACTGATACTCAGGATAGTCAGTTTGTGCATACTGGTACATCTGCTGAGTTGCATGCTGTGTTGCGGCAATGGGTTGTGGCTGTGGTACCGCTATGGTCTGTACTGTCTGTTGTGGAACATGCATAGGCTGTACATTCTGTGGAACGTGTTGTTGGGCCTGATCCTGTCTAGGTTGGCGCGGTCTCTCTTTAGTTTTACCTGTGGATATATTATGTTTCAAGACTGCACAATCGTTTACATAGTGACCTGGCTGTTTACAATAGTTGCATGTCCCTTTAACAGGAGCTGCTGAATTATTAGACTGTGTCATGCCCTTTTTCTGACCGTCAGCTGGAACTGACTGAGCTACTAACATTTTCATTTTCGTGTCTTTCATACGTCTTTGTTCATGGTCATGTTCTTCCCTAATTCTGTTCTGGTGATACTGTAACATCTGTAAAATTTGGGAAGGCGTATTTGCTTGCCATGTGCTCTCAGCTTTCAGTACGCGATTCTTAACTTGGGGCAGGGAATTCTCGACTAATTTGGATACAAAAAGATGCGGGTATGACTCGCTACTTGGTTTCAGGCCACTATTAATAATAAAACATTTCTCAAATCGGGAATAAAAATCACTAGTGTCTTCATCGGGTTTCTGTTTGCAGGCTGAGATTGCATCCCAGTCCTCCTTTTTAGTTGCTAATAAACGTGGCAAAACCTGTACTAACAATCCTGGTAATGCTTTAGTTTTATCCCCAAGGCCCAAACCTGGGGTTCGAGTCGTTTCTTCGTTTTCTAATGCAGCCCAATCAATCTTTTGCTCTCCCACCTCCCATTCTTTTTCTTTGAGTTTCTCGTAAATACCGGCAGGCAATAATACTTTCAATATTTTCATAATGTCGGGATAGGTATAGTCTCCCATGAGTAGCATGTCTTTTATTTCACGGTGGAAACCCGCAGGGTCTTTATCATGACTGGGCACTATTTTCTTCATTTCCAATAATTCCATTTTAGTTATAGGCTTGTATACATACACACGTGTAAGGGTATCATCGGCATTCCTGACTGGATGTACTTCTCGCAAGGGATTCTGTCTGTCTATGTAGAACATTTTCCTTTCTGGGGGTGGAGCTGAAATAAACTGTGGATTCAGAAAAGCGCTATACCTGTGTCGATGTTCTAAAATAACTTTAATTAAATCGCTACCTAGGCCTCTCCATTTATTCATTAGTAACTCTATTAGTACATCAGGTAAGGGACCTGGATCAGAATGTTGGCTTTTATACAACGTAAGAAGGTGTTGTATCATGTACATACCAGCTAGTCGCTGTTCGTCTGGGGAAAGATTCAAAAACGTTTGCGCTAATGCATCATCTTTATACCTGTCGGAATTGTCATCCCATTGTACTGCTGACCTAGCTAATTCTTGTTCATCCATGGAGTTGAGTACATGATACCCCATTCGTTCTTGAAGTACTTTATCGGTAGCCTGAAATAGATGTTCAGGAGTCTTTGGATTTGACATAGCAGAGTGAAAAAGTCTCTTGCTTTCCGGGCGTAACGTTTTATTAAAGGGTCTACCCTTTCCTACATATGCTATTGTTCCTGTATGTTCTGGCTCCTCCTCTTCTGAGGATTCATTCTTGTCAGCATCTGCTTCACTCTCTGCTTTCTCTCTTTTATGAAATGCTGTTATCTCTTACGTATTTTCCTGTACATGGCCTCTATACATTTCTGTCTATCATGTTTTCCGTCTGCAATATTCTGACCCCATGTAGTCAGTACCTCCATTTCTTCTTTATTCACACCAGGCCGGGCTCGTTCTCTTATGAAACAGTTTATGAGGAATTTTGAAATCATAGTTTGAGTGTCTACTTTCTGATGTGCCATGGCCTCCTGAATACATTCAGAACCCTCTCCTGTTTGGACAAAATGATATATCCTGTCTAGATAATCTGCCATTCCTGGAAATAGAACTAAAAAGTTTGCAGCACGTCTTATACGTATTGAGGCTAATATCATGCAACCGTCTTCGCCTGGTATCGGATCATATCTACAGTCTGTAAGAAACTCTTTAAGCTTTTCAATTGTGGCTGGTTTCGGAGTACGTTGCATTGCTAGTTCTCTAACAGTTAATCGCTGTACTGGTGGCGGGGTACGGAAACCTCCTGATGCGCCTCCTGAGGCGGAGGTTTGAGCATGAACTGGCTGCAGGGTCGGTACCTGCTGTAACTGGGTTGGGACCTGAACTGTGCCAGGCCCAAAAGGATTAAGCGGATTAATAGGGGGTGCAGGAAGCGGACCTGGAGGGGTATGCTGTTGCGGACCTGGAGGCAGACGATCAGCGGGTGGTACAGGTGCAGGTGGGACATTGGTATATTCGGGAGCTACGTCGTCTAAATAGGAAGAAAGGAAAATATCTGCTGCGGTCTTGTGACATAATTTAGTCGGAACCAATGGAGGGGGGAGATCTTTCGGTGTTTCCGGGGTCGCCTTAGGCAGGCCCTCGGCCAGGACTGGATACAATCCTGTCATAATAGCATTACTACGTCTTTCGTGTTGTTCTATTCTGACTCTCTGTCCTTCTTCTAGTAGTTCCTTTTCTTTGGCTTGTTCGGAATCCTCTTTACTTTTCTCTGCTTTTCTAAGTGCTTTCTCTGTCCGTCTATGCGATTCTTTATGCCATAATTCAATGGCATCTTTCTGTGACTGTCTGGCTTTCTTTTTCCATAACGCTTCCTCTACTCTCATGATGCACTCGGCATCCCATGTCCCTGTAGCGGGCCATTTCTGATTCTCTGCTAAATCTTTAGTGTAGTCCACCCACAAGTCGAGATATAATACGGCATCTAGGCCGTGCTTGTGGTACATAAAATATCCGGGAGTGTCCCTGGGTGGGATGGGAACAGCTTCCTCAAGTATCCCTTTCCTAGTTCCTATCTGACGTAGCTTAGAGAACAGTGGCATTGTGAACCTTGATGCTCGATACTTGATACTTACTCGGACTTGGACACAACTGATACAATAAACACAGTAATGAAGATCGAACAATCACTCATACCACGACATTAAAACACACATTAAAACATTTACTAGATAACTTGATAACTAGATACTGGATATACTGCTAAACAGTACAGATACACTGCTAAAACAGTGCAGACCGGGTCTGCGTACCCAAACCCGTCTTGACCGGACACAAATTAATGCACCCGTCTTGATGCATCCCCAGCAACGGTACTCACCGGGAAGCATGGAACGGAAGGCCTCGGAAACTCGACACTGGACTGGACCGGACTCGACTCGACTCGACTCGTGACGTAGGTACTTCGGAACTGGTGGGCCTCTGAACACCTCGGACCTTGCTCTCTCGGCTGGGCTCTGGTCGGGATCCTCCGCACTCCTCACCGCCTTGTCTGGGTGTCGATCGCAGTCTCAGTCACCTCCGTTGGCCTGAGGGAGATACAGGAAATCCTGCGGGTACACGTAAACGTCCGTCACGGCTGTGGCAGGGGGCTAGGCCTGCAACGCACCGCCGGCGCGTAAGGTGGGGGAGGGGTCGCTATTCGGGTGCCAAATTATGTGGTAGATAAAGATTTACCTGCTGAATTTCTATGCGGTAAAGTTCAATAAAATAGCTCAATCAAAAATAAGAGGCAGAGTCCGTGGCATCTGAGTTTATAAGGGGTTTTATTCCATAAAATGGAATTGGTTCGAACCAGGTATCATGTTCCATCACCACGAGGGTTCAGGAAGGGATAGACAATGCTTTATTAACAGAGTACAATATATATAGTAAATGCATATAATGGTGATGGATACAGAAGGCGTAACAGCTGAAAGAAACGAGATAAGAACACATGTGCGTAACAGAAGGCGTGCACGAGGGCGTACACGGAGGTGTGTGCTAAAAACGTCACAGAAAAGTGTCACAGGTGGGTGGATCCATAGAAGAATCCTGCAGTGTCTGAAGAAATGTTGGGCTAGATGCGCGCGCAGGCAACATGACGTGTGATTGACGTGGAACTGGAGGGTGAAGGGGACTTGACATTTAGTACTATATGTGGAGACAGAAGTCTGGCGTTTCAGAACAACCTAATCCCAAATCATATCTGATATCTTGTGTTTGAGGAACTGTATTATCTAGAAGGAAAGGTCTCTCGGGCAGAGGCTATTCTATACTGACTGCTAGTGCATGCATATGCGACTACGTGTCTAAGTGTAATGCGAGGGGGCCATGGGTCTACCATGGTAACGGGAGCAATGAATTACTTGCACAGAGACAGAAAGGCCGGGCCCTTTGCTCTGCAGCTGGGGAGGTGTTTACCTAAATCTCTAGACAGGAATGTATTTTCGAGGAGCGGAGCAGATAACTTGAAGGCAAAATACAGTTTTGGCAGGCAAGCAGGCCGAGCCGGGCACCGCTCGCCGCGCAAGGAGTAAGGCAAGGGTCATGGATGCAGATCCAGGCTGCAGCTTTCAGAGGCAGAAGGCAGAAAGGGCTCGATGGCAGAAATCAGGGCCTAGCTCGCCAGAACCAGGAAAACATGAAAGTGCACCATGTAAAGACGGTGGCAAGGCATACTTAGGAACTGGATTATCGATCCATTCATGGTGCATCTGAAAGAGGACATGTTAACGTTAGACACAAATGTATTTGCGTCTTCATAGCTGATTGTGGAGGGAACATACATGTACTTGAAGCACGTACATGGAGCCGTTGGGGTCTACGATAGGGGACACAATTGACCATAAAAATTCATATTACCTCACTAGCTTTCATCCATTATGCCCAGGGGTAGTGAGTGGTGCATGGGCCTAGTCTTTCTGTGGGTTGTCTTGAATTTAAACATCATAGAGGGGCTGGATGGCTTGGGATTGTGCTGATTTTTCTGTGATTTTCGTTTTTTTGGCCTGTTGTGGCCATTTCACCAGGGGTAGTGAGTGGTGCATGGGCCTAGTCTTTCTGTGGGTTGTCTTGAATTTAAACATCATGGAGGGGCTGGATGGCTTGGGATTGTGCTGATTTTTCTGTGATTTTCGTTTTTTTGGCCTGTTGTGGACAGGCCATGTGGTTGGGGGCCATTTTGAGTGCTACTACAGGCCCTGGCCATGTGCTGGGAGGGAGGGGGCCATTTTGAATGCAGGCAGTGTTCTGAGGCCTGCACCCATTTTGCCTAGCTTTCATCCATTATGCCCAGGGGTAGTGAGTGGTGCATGGGCCTAGTCTTTCTGTGGGTTGTCTTGAATTTAAACATCATGGAGGGGCTGGATGGCTTGGGATTGTGCTGATTTTTCTGTGATTTTCGTTTTTTTGGCCTGTTGTGGCCTTTTCACCAGGGGTAGTGAGTGGTGCATGGGCCTAGTCTTTCTGTGGGCTGTCTTGAATTTAAACATCATGGAGGGGCTGGATGGCTTGGGATTGTGCTGATTTTTCTGTGATTTTCGTTTTTTTGGCCTGTTGTGGACAGGCCATATGGTTGGGGGCCATTTTGAGTGCTGCTACAGGCCCTGGCCATGTGCTGGGAGGGAGGGGGCCATTTTGAATGCAGGCAGTGTTCTCAGGCCTGCACCCATTTTGCCTAGCTTTTATCCATTATGCCCAGGGGTAGTGAGTGGTGCATGGGCCTAGTCTTTCTGTGGGTTCTCTTGAATTTAAACATCATGGAGGGTCTGGGTGGCTTGGGATTGTGCTGATTTTTCTGTGATTTTCATTTTTTTGGCCTGTTGTGGCCTTTTCACCAGGGGTAGTGACTAGTGAGTGCTGCATGGGCCTAGTCTTTCTGTGGGGTGCCTTGAATTTAAACATCATGGAGGGCATGGGATTGTGCAGATTTTTCTGTTTTTTTTCGATTTTTTTGGGGTGTATAACTGAACTGATGTTCCTCTGTCTTCCATTGCTTTTAGGTGCACAAGACTCAAGAGAACCACCAGTGCCAGGAAGAAGTCCTGCAGCGGTGTGTGTGTGCAGCATAACGTCACGCGACGTCACGTCTGGCCACAGACAACTCTGCAACTCGTGCAACTGCGGCCTGCTGTTCTGACCTGCTCTGAAGAAGATGGCCCCAAAAAAATTTCTCCGTAGCTCCTCTAGCAAGAAAGTTGCCAGTAAGGAGCAGAAGAAGGAAGTTACCAAGGAGGCTGGTGTGCCGGCCGCCGCGTTTTTTGGGAGAAAAAAAAAAGTACGCCTGCAGCAGCAGCGCGATCTGCTGGGGACCAAGCTGGGAGCAGCACCCCCGCTCCATTGAGCTCAGTGCCTCCACCACCACCACCACGGCAACTTAAGTCAAAGCCCTTGAGTGCTGCAGAGGCAGTCAGTGTACTTCTTCAATCACCATCGACCAGTGATGTTGGCTCATCGCAAGAAAGTAGCAGCAATCTCCCTGAATCAACACAGGTTGTTGTAACTCATCTAACAAGTGTTGAACAACCACAGCCGCAACAACAACCACATGTGCAAGTACAAGCCCAAGTACATGTGGAAGGAGAGGCAGCGCAAGGAGATGCGCAAGCAGAGGTGCATGGAGGGTCACAAGTGCCCACAATAGTTGTTCCTCCCGAAGTAGGGGCACATCAGAAAATCGATAATCAAACCGAGGTATCATTTGAGGAAGCCACTCCTCCTGATGATCATTCATTGTCTTCCACATCCCTAGCAAGGAAAAGATCAAGGGGGGTGTCTACATCTTCTTCAAGCCCACCTCCTTCTGATGATCTGGATGAAGATTGGGAACCATCTCGGCCATCTGAGAGTGAGGCACACCATGATCTGACAAAGGTACCTAAGCGTAAAAGGAAGGTCGTCGAAAAACTCATAGCTATGGAGTGTGATGAGGCTCAACAAGAAGTGACGGATACTGCTGCTGATGAAGCCTCTCACGACGACGAGCCAGTCATCATAAAGGTCACTGCAGCCCCAGCGGGCATGCAGCAAAGAGACATTTTGACCGTAGCCCGAGAAGCTGCTGAGCGTGATGATGATGTCGACGAGGAGGCAATGGAAACACAACAATCATTGGAGTTAACGAGTACACCAACACCTACTGCTTCCATATTTCTTCCTCGCAAGAAGGGACCTCCATCCACCTCGACCTCAATTATTGGTGGTGAAAGTGCAAAACGTACTGAAGTTCGGCAATCCACATCCTCCACTTCATCTGGCATTAGCAGCAGGACCACCCCCACCAGTATCGCCGCCTCCTCCGGCCCCCAAAGACATTTCAAGTCTGCAGTTTGGGACTTTAGTGTTTGCCCAAAAAAGGAAAACGTAGCCATTTGTAGCATTTGTAAGCTTCGAGTTAGTCGTGGTAGGTTTGGTACCAACTATGGTACCGGAGGCCAGAGAGGTCATCTTAAGAGACAGCACGCTGTCCAATGGTTTGCGCACCTACAGGCGATCAAGGAAGCCCGAATTGCACGTAATGAAAATGTTGATGTTTCATCTGATGATGACGAGGAGGAAGAAGACGTGTCAAACACTTACACCCAGTACCCCTGTCAGCAGCACACCCCATGTGAGCCACACTAAGAGTGTGGGAGAGAGTGATACACCAATGCGAAAAAGTTCGTCAGCGAGCGTAACTGGGTCGTAGATATGATCATCATCATCCCGTAAATCCTTGGTCCAGGGCAACATTAAAAAGGTGTTGTTTACAGAAGCGCAATATGAACACAACCACCCACTGACGCATCTGTATAACACTAAGCTGGCTAAAATGCTAGCTCTGGACCTTCTCCCTTTTTCTTTTGTAGAAGGGGTTGGTTTTCTAGAATTAGTGGCAGCGCTCTGCCCTAAATGGAAGGTTCCTAGCCGGTTCTATTTTGCCCGAGTTGCGGTTCCAGCACTACATGAAGATGTTCTGGAGGTGATTGGGGCAGCTTTGCAGAAGAGTGCTGTTCACACTATACATCTGACAACAGACATGATGACCAGTGGCGCAGGCGCTGATTACATGTGCATCACTGCACACTTGGTCCCTTTTTCAGGGGTTAAAGCAAAGCTAAACGCAGGTGTTGACCCGGACCAAGTTTTTAAAGCTGCTCGGAAACATGCAACACTAGCCATGTTTGGTTTGGAGAAACGTCACACAGCAGAAAACATTTTGGATGTGTTTAACACAAAGGTCCTTGACTGGCTGTCCCCAAAAAAATGCCAGATTGGTTATGTTTCCGCGGAAAATGGCGCCAATGTAGTTAAGGCCATGGAGCTGGGTCACTATTTCAGAGTGCCGTGTTTGGCGCACTGTATAAACCTGGTTGTCAAAAAATTATTGAGTGATAAAGACAGTGCAGCGTACAGGGTAGTGGACACCTGCCGATAAATGTGCAACCATTTCAGCCATTCTTTTAAGGCCCGGAAGCATCTGAGGAGCCTGCTATATGAACATTGAATGCTAGTGAAAGCCAGGAGGTGGCAACACATTGGAACTCAACCTTCTACATGCTTGAGCGTCTGTATGAGCAGTATACGGTACTCGATCACTATTTCTTAACACAGGGTACAGCTCAGAAGGAGGAACTGAGGATGGGTGCGGCGCAATGGGACATAGTTAAAAGCCTGACACGCATGCTTCGTCCTTTTGAGTTCTTCACGCGTGCAGTCAGCAAGGAGGACTGCAATTTGGGAAACGCTATCCCATTGTTGTACATGCTGGAGCACCAACTGAAGGAGGTGTGTTCTGTGTTTCAAAAAGATGAAAAAAACCAAGACCCTTTTGCTCTGGTGGAGAAATTATTAGAGCACCTACAAGGTGATGAACGTCTTAAAATGATCCACTCAAACCAATATTACATTTGTGCTACTATTCTGGATCCACGCTACAAAAAGGCGCTGGCAGGCCAAGCATTCTTTCCTTTTGCTGATGAAGATGTTACAAAGTACAAACAGTGGCTAGCCTCCTCAGCCAAGAGGTTTGAAAGAGAACGGCAGAAAATTGAAGGAAAAGGCAGTACATCAGCATCAGCAGGCCATCCCCAGTCCCAACAATCCACTTCTGCACCTGTGACTGCGGCACAAGTGACCTCTCAGCCGTTAAAGACACCGGCAACCGAATCATCTGCACCACCAGACACAACAGTAACATTGGAGGCTGAAGAGGATTGGCTAGCTCGGCTTGGGTTTGGTTCTCAAAAGGTCACAGCAACAGCTAAGCAAAGTGGAGGAACCTTGGAGGAGCACCTTGAGTCGATGGTGAAGGACTATCTGAATGACTCAACAGAGGTCTATGTTAATGCTGACCCATTGGCGTATTGGCATGGGAAAAAAGAATTGTGGCCACAGCTCTCCAACCTGGCTTTAAACTACTTGTCTTGCCCACTCGCAAGAGTGTCTTCTGAACGTGTTTTCAGTGCTGCTGGTGGCATTGTAACTTCCAAACGGAGCTGCCTCTTGCCTAAAAATATGGAGAGGTCAACAATGATCAAGATGAATCAGCACCTCATACCACCAGATTACAGAGTACGAGAAAGCACGCCGGATGAAGACGAGGTGGACAGCAACATAGATGAGGGAATTTCTTCTCTGTCAGGTGACACTGAGCTCACCCTGCCTGAATTCGCAGAGTATGATGACGAAGCCTTATTCTTATTCGTGGACCGTGACACCGAGCCCTGAAAATGAGACAATGAATCAATAACTTTCTCTTTCGTCCTTTTTCACTTTTATTCCTATGTGTCTGTCTTTCTTTGTTGTGCACAGTTAATATAATTCAAACTTTAATCACCTAATCACAAAAACAAGCCCATCAGCAGAACTGTCTTCACTTGTTTGCTTATTGATTTGAAGGTGCCGCAGTCTGCATTCCTCAGGTTCACAAGTTCAGAAGAACATGCTCCTCTATCCTCCTCCTCCAGACTCCTATTTCCATCAAAGCAGAGGGCTGGGTTACGCCCAATGAAGAAAGACTCAGCACTTGTGGGGGTGTTCTACTTCTTTGCGGGTGAGTTGACGGCTCTGGGGCCATTGCTGGGAAGCTCTAATATCGGATAAAAGTGGTTTGGACCAAATCGAGGCGGAAATCTTTTGGTGTTTTTGCTGACTTGCTTGCCTTTGAGGTGCTCTTTGGGGGGGTTCCGGCTGTTTGTGGGTGAGTTTCGGGGTCTGGGAGCACTGCTGGGACACTCTAATCTTGATTGCATTTGCTTTTCAGGAAATCCGTGGTGGTAAACTGGAGTTATGGCCTAGCTACACAGCGCGTTTGGACCGAAGGCCGAGAAATATTGTAAGTATGAGATTTTGCTTTTGGGCTGTTTGGGGGTGTTGTGCTTTTTGGCGGGTGGGATGGCGGGTCTTGGGGCATTCCTGAGAAGGTCTAATACCAGATAGAAGTGGTTGGGACAAAATCCACGCTGATTTTTTTGTTGTTGCTATTTCTGACATTTTGCTCAATGTAGCGTTTTCGGGGGCCTGTTTGGGGGGCTTCCTGGTGTTTGTGGGTGGGTTTTGGGGTCTGGGAGCACTGCTGGGACACTCTAATCTTGATTGCATTTGCTTTTCAGGAAATCTGTGGTGGTAAACCGGAGTTATGGCCTAGCTACACAGCGCGTTTGGACCGAAGGCAGAAAAATATTGTAAGTATGAGATTTTGCTTTTGGGCTGTTTGGGGGTGTTGTGCTTTTTGGCGGGTCTTGGGGCATTCCTGGGAAGGTCTAATACCGGATAGAAGTGGTTGGGAGTGGGACAAAATCCACACAGATTTTTTTTTGCTATTTCTGACATTTTGCTCAATGTAGCGTTTTCGGGGGCCTGTTTTGGGGGCTTCCTGGTGTTTGTGGGTGGGTTTCGGGGTCTGGGAGCACTGCTGGGACACTCTAATCTTGATTGCATTTGCTTTTCAGGAAATCCGTGGTGGTAAACTGGAGTTATGGCCTAGCTACACAGCGCGTTTGGACCGAAGGCCGAGAAATATTGTAAGTATGAGATTTTGCTTTTGGGCTGTTTGGGGGTGTTGTGCTTTTTGGCGGGTGGGTTGGCGGGTCTTGGGGCATTCCTTGGAAGGTCTAATACCGGATAGAAGTGGTTGGGACAAAATCCACGCTGATTTTCTTTTTGCTATTTCTGACATTTTGCTCAATGTAGCGTTTTCGGGGGCCTGTTTTGGGGGCTTCCTGGTGTTTGTGTGTGGGTTTCGGGGTCTGGGAGCACTGCTGGGACACTCTAATCTTGATTGCATTTGCTTTTCAGGAAATCCGTGGTGGTAAAAATGGAGTTATGGCCTAGCTACACAGCGCGTTTGGACCGAAGGCCGAGAAATATTGTAAGTATGAGATTTTGCTTTTGGGCTGTTTGGGGGTGTTGTGCTTTTTGGCGGGTGGGTTGGCGGGTCTTGGGGCATTCCTTGGAAGGTCTAATACCGGATAGAAGTGGTTGGGACAAAATCCACGCTGATTTTCTTTTTGCTATTTCTGACATTTTGCTCAATGTAGCGTTTTCGGGGGCCTGTTTTGGGGGCTTCCTGGTGTTTGTGTGTGGGTTTCGGGGTCTGGGAGCACTGCTGGGACACTCTAATCTTGATTGCATTTGCTTTTCAGGAAATCCGTGGTGGTAAACCGGAGTTATGGCCTAGCTACACAGCGCTTTTGGACCGAAGGCCGAGAAATATTGTAAGGATGAGATTTTGCTTTTGGGCTGTTTGGGGGTGTTGTGCTTTTTGGCGGGTGGGTTGGCGGGTCTTGGGGCATTCCTGGGAAGGTCTAATACAGGATAGAAGTGGTTGGGACAAAATCCATAAGGAAAACCCTTTTGGCACTTTTTGTAACTTAGGGTTCGTTAGGGTTAGCCCTAGCAGCAGGATTGCATGTGTTTTGGGGTGTTCTAGATTTTTGCAACTGAGTTCTATGGTCTTAGAGCACTCGTGAGAATGTGTAATTTTGGTTGCAAGTCATTTGAAGAAAATCCATGGTAGGAAAGGGGGATTTGGCATAGTTAAAGAAAGCCTCTGCCACTATTCTTAACTTAGGGCTCGTTAGGGTTAGCAGTATTTCTATTGCATGTGTTTGGGTGGTGGGGTTTTCGAGTCTTGGAGCCATGCTGGCTATGGATACTTTTGCTTGCTTGCAAGTGGTTTGAATACAATCCACGGTGGGTAAGGGGGTATTTGGGCCTACTTTTACTTTCGATGTACGTTTTGTCACCAGTTTTCTGCTACGCCTCGTTTTTTGAGATCTGATTGGGGGTCTTCTACATTTTTGCAACTGGCTTTAGTAAGGGTCTGGGTGGAAGCACTGCTGGTAAGGTCTAATTTTGCTCTAAAACACAGTTTACAGTACACCTA
This sequence comes from Lissotriton vulgaris, assembly GCF_964263255.1. NCBI lineage: Eukaryota > Metazoa > Chordata > Amphibia > Caudata > Salamandridae > Lissotriton > Lissotriton vulgaris. The sequence goes on from NC_141688.1 coordinate 171,500,232, forward strand.
GCTTGAGGGGAAAGATCCGCTAAATTAATTCGCCCATACTTATTTATCCTTGAAAAGGTGACTCAGACAGAGTACGCACTTTCAAAAATGTTGTACTGTCTATTAGGAAAATCAAAGTGTGACTTTTTGCACTACACAGCGTACATACCTTATATTTATTTATCAGTGCTGTTTTTCGTTCATTAATTACAGGCAGGGTTTCAGTCTGCAATGGGGAAAAAAGGATGAAGTCAGGCTTCACATTCGCGAGCAGCAATTCAGCATCCGCCAGTCAGGCAGTGTACAGGGTGTCTTCTGGTCACCAACATTGATGGACGAAGCGTCAGCTGGAATGGAGGAGTGCCGCTAATAAGAGGAATTGTTTGCTGCATGCAACTTACTTACCAAATTCAACAGGACAACTACAACAATACAGATACAGTATCCATTATTTCATTCAATGAGTGTGTGTGACTGCATTTCTTGGATCTCTCTCTGCTTCTAATTTGATCCCTACAGCCATTCTATATGTTTTACTTTGGCTATTTTTTTAACCTAATTTAATGTTGCCCTGTACTGTCGCATTCTGGCATTCACGGTTGTCGAAAGTACTACTTACTTTTCTGTAACAATGCATTCAGTAGTGCATGCACTTCTTTTATGTCACGTAAAAGATTTATGGTTAGCTTTGTAACTAAAAATTTCTTTATGTTCAATTATTGTTTGTCCATGCTGTGCTTTTTTTTTTCTCTCAACAAAACCTACCCAAAAAGAAACCCCCATTCCTATCCATTTTACAAACCCTAACCCTCTTCCCCCGGGTTGTGTGGTTTTGCTTGATGTGCGACTAACTGACATCAATAATTCCACACACTTGCTGGGGAGGATAAGGTCATAGCAACAGGCTGGTGAAGGAATCCGAGGATATATTCTAGACTTACTCAGCTTCAGTACTATTTATTGTAGTATTAGCCAATGTCAAAGAAACAAGTACAAGTTATACTATAAATACTTTACCATTTGTTAGGCTACATTGTGGCACTGTTGTAGTCTAGTGTACTGTCACCTACTATACTCTCTATCGTACCGTTGTAATGCTGCAGTAAGGACAAACCAGGTTTCACTTTCTTTTTTTCCATAGCCATGCAACTGCCACTGTGTCACACCACTAGTACCACCACAAGGAGGAGGAAATTTCAGCCGCACTGGATTGCAACCTTAATCGCCATTTCCCGTGGAGCCAGCCCTGGGCCTAGCCCTACTTTCAAACAGAAATTACAGGTAAGATAAGCGTTGGGTTGGAGGTAGTATAATGGAGTATTAGGAGAGACGAGAGATTGACGGTAGTACTACTAAAGTCCTAGGACTATTCAGGAAAACAAACTTACTGTTAAAACCCCACCCACCAGACTCAAAAGCAGTAAAAAACAGGTATGGTCAGATAAAGTTTCAAAAAGTATATTTTCATAGCCCTAACAAAATAATCTCCCGCAAGACCCTCCCTAACCCCAACGATTGTCCTTCAAAAGTCCCCAAAAACCCAACTCCCAATTCCCACCCCCTAAAAGTCTCTAAAAAAGGGGCAAGGGACACTTTAGCAGGGTGCTGTTGACTTTAGCAGCCAGGGCATCATGCTCCTTGCGGAGGGTGGCATGTTCGAAGCGGAGGCCCTCCACCAAGTTCTTATAGTTCAGGACCTCCTGCTCCAGGTAGGACAGTCTGAGGGAAAAGCGGCGCTGGTGTGCCTTGCAAATCCTGTGGGGGGCAGCTGCTGTCTTTGCTGCTCGTGGTGGCGTTTGGCTTTGGTAGCCCGGCTCCATACCGCTGGAGCACTGCGCTGGCTGGCAGCCCGCCCAGAGGAGGATGCAGCTGTCTCAGTGGACGTTGTTGTATTACCAGACTGCGTCTCCTCCTCCTCCAGGGCCACCAGTCGCCGATATTCAGCGACAGTGGCATCCAGCCTCCGTTGCCGGGCCATTCGAGCCAGCTCCTTCCTCCTTGATGGTCTCTTGGATTTGGAAGGAGCAACTACATGAAGAAAGAAAGACATAGGGGCAGATTTATGAGTCCCTTGCGCCACGTTTACGCTGCTGTTGCGTCACGCAAGGCGGCGTAAACGTGGCGCATCCCTACGACCCATTTACAACGTGACGCATCTAGGTAGATGCGTCACGTTGTAAAGCCCTGCGCCGCTTGTGGGCGTTCCGGCGCAGGGTGGGCGTTTCGGGGCAGGTGCGCCTCGCAAAAGTGGCTGAGTGAAATCTATGAGATTTCACTCAGCCACTTTTAAGCCAATGCTGCGTCAAAAGCCTGCGCCTGCTTGAAGCAGGCGTAGGTCTTGACGCAGCATTGTTAAAATGGGGCACCCCGAGCCTTGCTGGAGATGCGTCGCGCTTGCGACGCAACTCCAGCAATGCGCCACATTTCCGGCACAGATGCGTGACGCATCTGTGCCGTTTTTGCACCATGGTGCGCCGCATTATAAATGCGGCGCACCATGGCTGGCGGAGCTGTGGCGCACTGTGGCGCATGTTAACTGGCGCATCCCTGGGGATGCGCCAGTTAACATAAATCTGCCCCAAAGTCTGTAACCAATGCTCCTTAAGATTAACACAAAATGATTGAGCAGAAAGTTGTCACAGTCAAAGTAGCAAATTGAAAGCACAGTACATAACTATTGAGGACAGTATCTATGTAACCTCCGACTTCTTCATCCTTGCTCTAACATTAGTCGGAGTTTAAGGAACAAATTCTACGAGCACTATGGACTTCCATTACAGTCGACTATGAGATAACACCAGTCTTCTTCTTCTTCTTCTCTCTTGTTTAGGAAAATTGGTACGTTATCTTATGCAAGCCGGCATAGTGCCAGCGCAGTGAACTTGCACCCGAGAAAAACAGACGCACACCATGGTGAGTGAGACAGACTCGCGTTACTGTACCGGTCCAGTACATGCAGGTGGTGAAACTCTTACTTTTCTATTACGGGTGGCACTGAGAATACTCTGTTAAAAGGGCTACTGCTTAATTAATTTAGCTTTCACCCTACAGTGCAAATGAGTATTAGAAAAGGAAAATGAAGAAGCTAAATAATCTGATTATCTATCACTTCACATGGGATGTATTTGATGACATATGGGATGACTTTAGGTGCTTTGCTTAATATTGAGTGAACAGTGATACACCCACACATGAATGACGTACTACTACTAAACTAAAGTTATTAAGAGAGGTAGGGAGTGTCCACCGTAATAACCGAATATATGCTGTGCTTGCAGTTGCAATACAAACTACTGCTACTATTCATGGTAGTATTTGGACAAAATTACAACTTCTTTTCCTTGCCTTTCCTACACTCAAACGGACGTGCGGGTGCGGTGTTACATGCTCTTCAAAGTAACACTTAGTTCATCCAGTGACCGTCGACTCTCTCTAGATACACATATGCTATCTAAGAGTCAGATAGTACCATGAATAATCCAGGCATCCATCCGTTCAAAGTATATGCACACATACAGTTTCTGTTTCACCCACCCAGGCTGTTCTCCTTCCACCCATCCTTGCTTCATCATTCACCCAGCCATGCACCATACCATATTCTTTCCTTCCTAGCCACCTCGGGGACCAAGCAAACACATATCATTCTTCTTTGCCAGTCATCATTACATTTCTCGTCCTTCCACACTTACTTACACCCTTCTTTCACTTTTCGTTCATCCCATCCATCAAGTTCATCTCAGATCTGATTGGGATTCTTCTCCCCAAAAACTTCACAGCTAAGTCGAAGTACATTTAGAGGAGGCTACTACCTGGTTTATTTATAATACACCATTGCAAAAAGCACACTCTGCAGTCTTCAATCTCAATAAGTAAGAAATATATAGCTTACCTCTGCCCGCCACCACCGTGTCATCCCCCACAGAATGGTCCGGCACTTCCACCGCCTCCTCCCCAGAGTTGTCCTCGTCCAATGCCACCACTACCTCCGCGCTGGCCCCGCCTCCAGATGTTCCACCTACAAAGTACATTTAATAATGTTAGAATACACCACTCACTACTATATAATATTTGGTCTAGGAGGAAGAAAGAAATGTGAAAAAAACAGTATACAATGTAATAATTTGTGACTGTCTACTCTAAAGTAAAAATGTCCCTTTTTCCAGGGAAGGCTGTTGTCTTGCTGCACTTTTTGGCACAACTGATGAATGCTTGCTTTTTATTTTTAACATGCACCACTTTTTCTCCTAACAGACAGAAGCTTGACTTCTAAGAACACGAGCAGGATCAAGTTCAAACCAGGTGAGAGCTCGGCTCGACCACAAGAAATGTGTCCAATTAATCGTCAGCACTAAGCACTTTTCCATTTTCAGTTAAACGTTTACTTTTATGACAAACTTGATTTTAATAAATGTGTTTACTTTTAATAAAGCTTTTAAACTTAAATAGACTCTGTGGTTTTTGGTCCTCCAGACTAGAGTGGATGCAATTTTTGCAAGCATGAGTCAGTGCCTTGACATCATTGGGGAATAATCATAATCATCGGTGACTTTGGGAGCTAAATGACTCTGCCACACTATCAAGTCAGTAAGGAGATTGGGGGTACAAAGTCTGTTACTGAGGTATGTGGAAAGTCTAACAGCACCTATTATAATTGATAAGCTAAACAATGCATTATTTAGTGCCCATAGTTCTGTTTGTGCAGATTTGTCCCTGCAACAGTAGTAGAATGGATTGTCCTCCTATCCAAACCAAAAGTAAAGTAGTATCTTATACTTTCTTGGTGGTCATTCACCTTTTTAATGTTGGCAATTGTCAAAGCATAAACATTTAGAAGACTTGAAAAGACATTGTGGACAATCCCAGAGGACTGCACTCTGTGCATAGAGCTATTGCTGACTAGAATGGGAGTCCAATGGAATTGCCAAATGTGCAATCTTAGTTAGCTACACAGACAGACTAATAAGAATAATCTAGTAATACCATACGGAGTCATAGTCGAGGCAGGATAAGAATTTAGATCCAGTCTACAAGAATATCAAAGACGATTTAGAAAAAATCGAATGAGGAACGCTGGGAAAAAATAAGTACCCTATATTAAAATTAAAACTTACTTGGGCCAGCAAAGGAGCCCTCACCTGCCCGATCCTGGCCTGCATCCTCAACAGCACCCTCCTCCTCCTCCTCCTCCTCCTCCTGTGTCCTCCACTTGCCCCTGGGGGAAGCTGATGTACAACATGAAAGAAAGAAAAACAGAAAACATGGATGATATTTGTCAACCAAATCAAACATTTCAAAAGAACTAACAAAATATTTTGGCGAAATAGCAAATAGACAACTATTCAACGGGATATAATATTGACCAATCTCATGTGGTCTACTACGTTATTAGTATTGCTTGTTTGCGGACCGTCAAATTGTAAACTTCTTATGCAACTCACTACACAAAGTACTAAAAAGGTTTGCCTAGGATTGGCAGGCAGCAGTCTGCAGCACGCGAAGTGACAGCCAAAGTCCAGCGTGATTGCAGATCAGCGACAACACTAAAGTTTCCTACTACATTAACCAGTCATTAAAATACTCAAACTATCAATCCACCACCACTATTTCTTCTTATCGCCTTGTGTACAAAGGAAGGACTGGACTTGAGTCTGTAGGGGCTGATTTAGAAGCCCCTTGCAGCTCTTTTGCTCCATTGTTGCGTGAATTTTGTGACGCAGCGGCAGCACAAAAGAGGCACAATGGTGCGGCGTATATTAACAACGTGACGCATATGGGAGATGCATCACGTTGTAAAGCCCTGCGCCATCAGGGGGCGTTCCGGCCCAAGGGAGGGCGTTCCTGCGCAGGAACGCATCCTAAAAGTGGCTGAGGGAAATCAATCACTCACTTTAACGACAATGATGCGTGACTCAAACCCTGCGCCTGCTTGAAGCAGACGTACGGCTTGAGGCAGCTTTGGGGAGATAGGGCACCCCAGAGCATTGATGGAGCTGCGCCATCGTTGCGACGCAACTCCAGCAATGCGCCGCCCTCACGGCACAGATGCGTAACGCTTTGCTTACGTTTTGGGCCCATGGTACGCGGCATTGTAAATACGGCGCACCATGGGTGATATTGGCGTGGCGCACAATTACTGGCGCATCCCTGCTACTTTGCAGGGATGCGCCGGTAATTAAACATCTGAACCTTAGTGTGTAGCATTACGCAGTTCTTTAAACTACACTCATACATAATTTCACAGGCCAATGAAATGAACACAAAATCGGAAACAAATAAGCATAGTAGCAACACTACTGAGAAGGAGAGCAGTGCACCTGAAATGCACAGATTTTGAAATATAATATACCTACAATGTAATGAGCAGCATTATTGCTCTTGGTAAAAAAAAAAAATTGCAATATAATAACACAGCAGGAGAAAACAGAGTAGTAAAGAAATAGCTACTACTACTACTCACCAAGCCCGGGGATCTCGAGGCCAAGCAGGTCGAGCAGATCTCGTTCACGGGTCAGGACATCCGTCCAGCGGTGGGTGGCCAGTTGTAGGTGCGCCAGACCCGAGAGTGGTGGTACATGGCCCAGCACACCTTATCCCACTGCTTCCAGCGCTCCCGCATCCCGTACCCGCCTCCGATCTTGCCGCCTGCCATTATGGTCCTGGGGAGGTGGCGCTGTACATAGAACAGTAGTGTGCCCACCTCCTCCAGGCTGAAAATCTCCCGGGGTGCGACTGTCTCCCCCCTCAAACGCCCGCACGGGAGCCGGGCACGGGGTGCGGGACGCTTCCCCTTCTCGGGATGCTTCCTGGCTCCCTTCACCATGGTCTGGGCGGAAAGGAATAAAGAAAATAGAATAGGGAAGAGAAGAAAAGAAAAGAAAAGAGTTTAAAAAAGTAGTTTAAAATTAACAAAAAGTAGCAGTAAACACAAAAATATAGGGCTAGAAAAATAGAGGGGAAGATGATAAGTAAAATAGATTAAAAAAAACTTTAAACAAGCAAAGGATGGCACAGATTTAGAGAGGATACAAGAAGCATGCCCAGAACCATAGCAATGAATGAGAAATAAGATGGCCGCGCCAGTTCACGACCGCGCGGGTAAGTTCGCGCGAGATGTTCCTCGCGAACACTCGCAAAATTGTACTTGCGAGCTGCACACTTTGCGAGATTACACTTCGCGCCCGGAAACGGAAATACGTCATGCAAACAAGGTGACCGCGCCCTTGAACGACCGCGAGGGTAACTTCCCGCCTTGCGCTACAAGCGGCTCGCGAAAACGCACAAAACCTTGCGAACTAACAAGCCGCAAAAAAAGAAATAGCATATTCGCACAAATTCGCGGCTTCCGAATCCGATCTCGCGCGTGTTCGCGACCCGCGAATCACGCGAAATTGCAGAAAAACGAGTTTTGCAAAACTGAAAACAATCGGCAGGTGCAAGAGTTCAAACTCATCATTAGTAACAATTCACTGTAGTGCTTCCTGACTGGGGCCCCTCCAGAGTTCAGTTGCTAGTTGCAACAATTGTATGACCCTGCTCTGACCCTCACAGCAGGCTCATAGAATAGCTAGAAGTAGGCCACAAAGGTCCTGGAATAAACTAACCCCAAATTAATTCATGTCAGTTGAAGCAGGGCAGGTGTGCTTGCTTTTCCCCCCATCATCTACAGTGATGATGAACCAGAGGGTGGCATTGATGTAACAGAGGGTGGCATGGGTGAAAGAGAGGGTAGCAGTGGTGAAACAGAGGGTGCTGGGAGGCTGTGATGATGAACCAGACGTAGAAACAACATAGTCGCGACCGTTGCGAGCCGACAAGTAAGTTCGCAATTGCGAACTCGTACCAAATCCTCGCGAACTGGCAGAAACCCTTGCGAACACAAAAAAAAAAATCCGCAAATTTGCGAGAATTCGCGGATTTTGTGGATTGCGAACGCCAGATTCGCAAAATTCGCCCATGCTTATTGGTGACACTGTTGAAAGGACCACCAAATATAACCACTCTGCCTCGGCAATGGAGATAGAGTTAAGGGAGAATATTAATGAAATTAAAGCTCTGGCATCCACCTCCAATGAACTCTGTGGTTCAGTTTTGAGGGAGGTGTCTCAAAACATTCCAACTCATGTAGCAAGTTGTATGCTCACAATCCCCAACCTACGCAGAATTGTTCATCGTAAAAAACAGACAAGTAACCCAAACCTTTTCTGACATTACCATTCCACCTGAACTTTCTGTAACTGCTACAAATTAACCCTTTCTTTTGCATGGCAACAAAAACCCTCTTATGCTGGCAGCATGGCTCTCTCCCAGCTACAAACAGGTCCAATTGCTCACTGTCTGGATCCAATACACATTCCTGATGGAGGAGCAGTTCAACGGCAAAGGAAAGCAGCTGGAAACTCCTAGAAGGCCTTAGAAAGTTTCAGGGAGGAAATTGCCAACTTTCTATAAATGCATTTTTTAAAATTGTAATCTAAAATAAGAATTTAGCATTAACAAGGATTTTAAATTCCAATTCATTTGAGTCCAGACAGAAACGTTTCAAAGGATATTAATAAAAAATGAGCACATAATACATTTAATAAGGTAACTCAATGTTATCCTATGGTAGAGGTAGGACCACAGTAGTGAAAAACAAATGTAGGAATTTTTCACAACCAGGTCAAGTAATACTGAAAAATACATGTCTAACTTTTCCATGTTGGAACAACAGTTTAAAACTGCACACAGGCTGCAATGGAAGGCCGGAGCCGTGCTTTGAAGGGCTGCTTAAGTGAAGGGCCAATACTAGCATTTAATCTCCAGGACAATTAAATCAGCCAATTGTGTTTGAGACACTTTTACCATGTATTACAGTGAGAGCACAAACACTGGATAGCAGTTGAAAAGTGCACAGAGACTAAATGCAAACCATACAAAAATTCAGAAAACGGGATGGGTGAATACAAAAAAGATTGTAGGTGACTCTGCAGAGAGGGCTAAGTCCAACAGTGTGGGTATATTAAAAAGGGGCCATGCAGTATCAACATCATATCAAAACATATGATATCGACCTACAGGATACATTTATAAAGTATGTTTTCAACCGATTGGTACTATATTAATTCAAACCCTAACTTATGTTAAGACAACAGTACCTAACTTGTAATGATCAGGTGCCAATTTGTCTCAGAAGGCTGCGGCTGGCAATGTCATATGTCGAGGATGCCAAATACCAAAGAGCCTATTTTTTATTTAATCTCATGCCACTTTAATGTAGACCAGACACTTCCTGCCAATTAATCTCACTATTTCAGGTTCTTTTTCATCCCTGCTTTTTTTTCAACGTTTTTTGATTTTCTCTTCCCCTTCCTTGCACTGCATCAAAAGCCGATGTGGAGAAAAATAATGCCGTCTGACACAACTGGCTCAAATTAAAGAACTGCCCAGCCACCGTCCAGGACACACTACAGAATACCAGTTGTACTCGTTGCTGCTTCTGGCACTCTCCTGAAACATTTCCTTTGAGCATAAAATAATATTACTTTCACCTGTTTATTCCATTTTCATATTTGCACTACCATCATTTTTACAGCAATTTCACGCCTTCTTGGTTCGGTTTACGCCTGATGAAACCAATTATAAGTAGAAAAAAATATATATAATGATCTGAACGAACAGGTAAAGTTTTGTGTGCATTTATTTCTACAATCTCTGCTGTAGGCACTGCAGTGCTGGTTCAAAACTGTTTCCTAAACTCGAGTGGGAATTTTGGGGCATATTAGCAAGGAACCTCGTAAAAATTATAGCCGTTTTATCGGCAGAAAACTGCAGATAATACGGCGATAATGGGCTTGCAAATATGTGTTATAGAATTCCTATAGAATCCCAGGTTAGATGTCCTGCACATCTAACTTGGGATTCTGTAGGAATTCTATAACGCATATTAGCAAGCCCATTGTCGCAGTTTTATCTGCAGTTTCCTGCCGATAAAACGGCGATAATTTTAACAAGGTACCTTGCTAATATGCCCCGTAGTGCCCTCTTGCTCATGGTGTCCCAGATCACCCAGCTCCTCTTAATGGTAATGTAATCGGGCTTTATAAAGCGCACTGTAACCCTACGGGCATCCTGGCGCTGAGATACATTAATGCCTTGCCCTAGCTTTAGACCTTGTGGTTGCTATTACCACACTCTTTCTTGCACCTTGAGATTGTTAATGTGGGGCACAGTAGTGTGAACTATGAACTCTGTCTAAGCTATGGCTGCATTAGCTCATGCTGACTGAGTAACTCGCACATGAAAATCAAGATTTTCCTGCGTCACCCAGAGGAAGATTTCGCTCGATATATTTGGCAGGTTCTTATTTTATTCACTTATTGTTGCGATGGCAGATTTCCGTTTTTACGGCTCTATTGCTTCGTGGCATATAAATGGGAAAGGGCAGAGCCATTAATAAGCCAGCTGCTGACTTTGCCTTATCACGAAGGTCACACTCGGCTTCAATCTCGTAGGTTTTGCCCATGCAGTGGAAAAGTGCTTGCCCAGACTAATTAAAATCTCAAAGTAAGAGCAACCTCTAAACTGACTGCAAAGGACACTATTTTAAGATGAAAATGTTAATACCAGAGTGATGGCTTATTTGTGACCACAAATACAGAGTCTATTTCTATTCAGACACCCGCTGATGCTTAAGCGTTTCTCTATCTTTTTTTTTGTCCAATATAGAAATGTTTCTTGGCATGTCAAAGTTTCATGGTTATGGAACCACTGAAGTGTCCAAACTAAGGCATTAATACAACTGTGTTCAGAATTCAATAATAACTCTGACTATAGGCACATGCTGACTATTTCGTAGAAGTTTAACAAAGTGCCAATTAAAACGCAGGCACTGACTAAAGTATTTATTCTTTGCAGAAAAAGCATTTATTTATTTGTTTGTTTATGTTGTTGTAGCATTTCAAACTACTGTGTGGAAAGACAATAACCAAATAATGCATGATTGGCAAGAGTATGGGCTTTATAAACCAAAGAGCGTGAAAGAGGTATAGTACAACATAGAAGTTGTATGGCAGACAAACAGCAATTACTTAAAATGAACGAAACACCAGGAGGCAATTTTACAAGCCCCTATCGTCACTTTTCTTGATGTTGTGGTGGCGATAGGGGCTTCGCCTTATTCACAAGGCAGCGTAAAGCCACTTAACGTGGCTTAAAGCTATCTTGTGAAAAAGGAACCCTTTCACGCTATAGCTAGCAACAGCCGTTGATTTTGACGCTACCCCGTATTTACAAGGGTGGCATAAATATGAGTAAGTGCCATAATTAAGACCAGGGGAAAGCTGTACTTACATTGGCGCAATGAGGAGAAATGCTTAATTACTCCTCTTGTTTGCTGTTTCCATGTGTGTTGCGTTGTGCAGCACACATGGAAACAGCAAAACACTATTGATTATTTATGTAAAGGAAGGTGTCCCTTTCTGTACATAAACAATCATTAAAAAAATGCCGGTTTGCAACTTCCATGTGTGCTGCATTAAGCAGCACACACAGAAGTTTCAAAAAGACATTTCAAATTGTTTTTGTGCAGGAGGGGATACCTTTCTGCACCGAAACAATCATTCCTCTCACCGCAGGCACCCTTGGACTATCGTGCAAGAATGCCTGCATTGGCCCTAGGCAGCTGAATTTGCACCAGTGCAGGGGGAAATGCAAGGCTGCACCGTAGTCTTGTAAATACGGTGCAGTCCCGCATTTTCAGAAGTTTGCAAAGGCTAACGACACGCTCCCATACTTCCTTGTAAATATGGCACCCTAGAGTATGATTTAGAAAGATAGACTTTTGTAGAAAGCGTCCTCTGTTTTGGTATTGAACAACTACAAAATAATACTAACTAATTCACTGCCCAGACGCCTCAGTCGGTGCGGAGATCTACGCACATAAAATGATAGGACAGGGTTTTTTTTATGCGCGGAGTTCTTAACCCTGACTGCTTTTTCGGCATTCCCAAATTACTATTTAATAATAACTCTATGACTGAGGAGACTGCGGACGGAAAATACTGAAAAAGTGTAAAGTTACACAAAAATGTAAGTATACCTTTGTGAATCACTTTTACCGAAGACATAGTTACCCTTTAAATGTATTGAGCTGCAGGAGTGAATAATTAAATACTGATTTCATTAAATGTTATTTAAAGATAGTTGTAAATTCATTGAGTGATTGGCATCTCGTAATGAGTCAATAATACTTTTATTTGATTTATAATAAAATCATAAAAAGGGTGGAGCTTACCACCATTTGGTCAATATTTATATCTTTAAAACAACACAAAATCAGCTTCAAGTCAAAATAAAACAAAAAGGATATGAAAAGCAAAGCGAATATAAAATTACACGGGCTTTTCAGGAAAGTGGTATAAGGGGGAAAGTAAAACTTAGAGAGGTGTTATGAGTTGGATCAGGGTACACTTTCGTAAAATTAAATTACACAGACTTTTCAAAAAGTGGTGTAAGGGGGAAAGTAAAACTTGGGGAAGCAATGTGGGTTGGATCTGGGTACACTTTTGTGACATGAATTGAAGTGCTAGGAGATGGAAACAAGAGAGTCTGTTAGCAAAATAAGAGTTAGTCCATGGCCGGCTGTATCCAGACCTGTTATCCTGAGTTTTCTTTGGCTGCTGCCTTGTTTCCTAGCTCTTGAGCAGCATGCTCCAAAAATGTTATAGTGTTGCAAGATAGTTTTATCCAAGTCCCACTGAGGCATATGATGACGGCCGCCCTGCAGGTTCTCACCTGAGCGACTCTTAAGAGTGGTAACAGAAGCACTTTCCTTAGTTTCTACAGTGCAGGGCATATACATATTAGATGCAGTAATGACTCTGCACCGTTGTTACAAAGGCGGCAGTCGGAAGTTGACCACGACTGTAGCCATTTGGGGGTGAGATATGGATATGGAATGGGGCTTCATGTGGATGTATGATGGCAGAACAATCCAGGCGTGGCTTTTACCTGCCACTGCAGCTTCGTCCATTAATAGTGACGCTTGTTTGATGGCGTTGTTAGTTCGCAGTTTGAAAGCAGTGTAAGTCATGGGTGCAAGCCAGGATTCTTCCAGTGCTAATGATTGAAGCACTTGCCTGAGGGACTTATATATCGACTTGGGAAGTCCTGCCTGTTTTTCTACTTCCAGCCAACACATATGAGCCAGGGAGTGTTCTTCTGCGTCCCTCATTCGCCAGTAGTACTTGACGAGGGCTCCTTGTTTTGCCGGGAGCTGATTTGTGAGACCGTATTCCAAGCATATTTGAGATTGCGAAATATAATGCAGGATTGAAAAGAGATTTTTAAAGAGGCTAGATTGGGCGAGGTTTAGTGCTGTGGAGTCCCGGGTTGCCATCGTCTCAGAACCATATGTGAGTGATGGCAAGAATTTAGCGGCTACCATCTTTAAAATGTGGGCAGTGGAATTTCCGCATAGATGTTTTTGGACTGTTTTAAAGGTCAATTGGAGCTGTTTAACTTTTGATTTCCCCTGTTCCAAGTGCTGTTTATATTTTAGTTGATGGTCCAGTGAGATGCCCAGGTATTTGTATTGGTCTACCTGAGTTAGTGTGGTAGAGTTTATCTTCCAGACAAATTTTTGTCTCTTCTTGTGAGAGCCAGAGAAACATAAGACATTTGGTATTTTTAAGATTTATTGTCAGTTGTGCATTCAAGCGGTATGACGCAAGCTTAGAGATCATACTTTGTAGGCCCAGAGGAGTTTGTGACAAAAGAACAATGTTGTGTGCGTATTGTAGACTCATTATGGGTAAATTACCCAATTTTGGTGGATCTCCCTGAATGGAGCATAGATCGCTTTCTAGGTCCACTGTGTAAATGTTGAAAAGGCAGGGGGCCAATATGCAGCCTTGTTTTAAGCCGTTGAGTGTGCGGAATTTCTTTGTCAGGTATCGGCCGTCTCCTTTTTTCACTTGGACCCAGGTCTTTGAATACAGCTCTATGATTGCTCCCATTAGCTTTGGTGGCGCGCCCCAGGCTTTCATTTTGGCCCAGTGTTTGGATCTTGGCGCTTTATCAAAGGCCGCTTTTAAGTCCAAAAAACAAATATACAGCAAATTAGAGTTATCAATTGCCCTTTTTGCTAGTAGGGTTATTGCAGATAAGTTAGTGAGGGTGCCCAATCCTGGGCGAAAGCCTGTTTGGGTCAGGGGGATTAGCCCTTCGCTGCTTACCCAAGCTTCCAGTTCTACCAGTAAATTTGACGCATAGATCTTTGCCTCCATATCTATTAAGGCTATTAGCCTGTAGTTGTTGGGGTCAGAGCGAGACCCAGATTAATGTATTGGCTGTAAAATGCTGCCCCTCCACGATTCGGGAATGTTCCCAGTTTTTACACTATGACAAAATAGAGGGAGTAATTGACTGGCCCAGAACGTGGGGTCTTTCCTGAATAGGGCATTGGGGAGACCATTTGGTCCAGAAGCTCCATCTGCTCTCAATGATTTTATGGTGTTAAAGACCTGCGTTAGTGTCATCAGGTCAGTGTCACCTGTATGCTTTGTTATTGGCAGTTCGTATGTAGCTTTCGGGTCAGCGGGCTTTGGGTCTGTCGTTGTTCTCAGGCTTGACAGGGCACACTCCGGGAGAGGCACAACTTTATTGTCAAGTGGGGTATCAAGTGTGAAGTTGTATAATAAATCGATATGGCTACACCAAAGCTGGTCAGTCATGTCTGAGTTGAACTGCCGATGTTTACTGTTGAGCATGAAGATTATTTTTGCCCAAATGTCTTTTGAGTACTGCAGCTTACTAGCATGGAGTATAGTGCACGCTAGTTTTTCCCTGTGCATTCTCTTGGCCAGATTGGTCTCTCTTTTTAGCTCTTTTTTTAAGGCTGCGATTATTTTCAGAGTTTGTTGTGAGATGTGAGGATCCTTTTTGCGTTCAGCCCTGAGAAATGCATTCATTTGCCTTTTTAGTTGTTGCAACTTTGGGGTGTACCATTTCCCTCCTCTGTTTCTTATGGCTTTTTGTCCTCTGTGGTTAGATTGGAATTTCTTGTTTAAGTCTGCTACAAAGGACTCCCAGATCTTTATTATGTACTTTGCTGTGTCAGATAGTGAAAGCAATGCATGGCATGACACCATTAGATTGGAGAGTTTTTCTTCATTCCAGTTTATCCGTTGTAAATTAAAGATTTGGGTGTTCAAGGATAAAGGCAGCGCTTGCTCAGACTTTTTTACTTCAATTGTCAAGGTGAAGATCTGTGGGAAATGATCACTTTCCCCACATTCCTGGATATGGAAGTCTCTGATGTAAAGGAATAGGTCGGGGTCTGCCAGATTATAGTCTATGGTTGATCCTGAATTTTTGGAAACCCTCGTTAGGGTAGCCGGTGCGTCCAGATGACCCCTTCCATTTAAGGTGTACAATTGAGGGCTTCCAACTCCATGGCGCATTTCCTTCCTATTGCACTTTGTCTGCAAAGGTTGCCCTGCCGGGGGACAATGTGGGTGGGGAGACATCTCGTAATGAAGAGAGCTCCATTGGAGAATACCAAGTGGATAAATAAAACAGAATATTGGACACAGGGTGGTTTACGTATGACCGGGATATTCTGGTTGGGAGATTTTAGATACTTTGGCCCCGATTGTCAGGTGTGTTTGATTGGAATTTTCATTTGGAATTCTACAGTGCACAGGTACGAGTGGCCCACTGGGTGTAGGAACACTGTGCCCAATTTTTACTGAGTGGAAATCTCAGCCCATAAAATCACTTTAGAAAAGGCTACATTGCAGATAAAACCTGTTTTTCCTTCCCTGACTGACAGTCAGCCAAGACACAGGGCCAGAAGTAAACCCTCCCACTTCCAGGCAACAAGTTAACATTCACTACCTCACACATGATCCCCAACCCTACAACCAGCCCTGAATTCCCCCAGATATTTACTATCTGTTGCTCAGCACTGGTGGTAAATGTGTTCAATAAAACCTACAGAATCGGGAATTCCTTTCAAAACGCCAACTGTAATTCCTAGGTGTGCACATTTAGGGGCATATTTATAAGAAAGTCACACAGCGCAGAAAGACACCTTACTGAGCAGTGCTGCATGACAGGGAAAGCGCATTCTTGCCTTTGTCCCGTCACTGGCACAGTTTTGGCTGCCTGGCACCAACACTGGCCCTCTTGCACCATGGAGCAAGGGTGCCTGCATTGTACGCAGGATTGTTTTTGTGCAGGAAGGGACACCTTCCTTCACAAAAACAATCCTCTTGGAGTTCTGGACTTTTTGGTTCCGTCCAGAGGTGTCAGGGATAACACCCCAAGACCCCGGAGTTCTACCTGTCTTGGTGCACAAATAAACAGAAACACGGGCTTCTCGATGGTGGCGTCAAAGACCAAAGGTTTATTACTGCAGGGACACAGAAATCACAGAAACTACACACGGGCAGAATCTAGGAGCCTGTTCGATTTGTACAACGAGGGTTGCTCCTTATATACTAAATATTAGGCTTCGGGCAAATTCTTTACATGTTAGTACATTTCTAAACCTTTGTGTCCTAAACAATAAATATTTGGCGTTGCACAGGAATCGTCAACAATATCTGATGTCAAAACATTACGAACGAGGGGTTCCCACTATTCCATCATAATCCCATGTCAACTTTTCATTCAAGAGCCGGACCGCCTCATCGTAAATTTCGTTACCTCCCCCTTATAAAGACCCAGAAGGGAAGGAGCAGAGCCAAGTGCAGAAGATAGAAAAGCAGGATAAGAGATGTTTGTGGGTCGTAAATGGGCAAGGCTACCAGCTTCGGCCGCCTAATCATGATCAGGCCAACGAACACGAGAACCAATATAGCAGGACTGGCCTCAGGCAGAGGAGGCAACTTCTGTCGAGTCATGCAGCCATGGCGTGTCCTTCCTAAGGTGCACGTGTCACTAGCAAGGTGAATCTCCGGCTAAAGCTTACGTGTCCTTAAGTGAAAGAGGTCACTGCGTGTCCATTGACTATGTGAGGGCAAGAAAAACAAAATGGCTGCCGTAATCTAAGATGGATGCCATGGGTAGATCAGAAATGTGTTTGTAACAGGAGTGCTCTTGCTCGTAGCATAGCGAAAACACCAGGATATGCTAAATGAATCATTTGCGGTTCACCGATACCAAAATTATGTATTTACGACAATGTTGAAAACACGGGTTCAAATCGTCACGGAACCTCAGACCCTCCTTTTGCCCTTACATAGGCAATTACTCAGTCTATATCCGAGTCTAATTCTATGCTCATCAGGTCAGTGACATGTTGTTGTATCATCATCCTTTCTCGCACCTTTTCTCCAAACGCAGGTGGTTTTCTGAAACAAGTTGCAGCACAGAGACTACACCAAGCGGGACCACATTGGATAATAAGGCAGCACGAGAACAGGAATACTAAGATAATACCAACGACCATCAGAACCTTCCAACCCCACGCTGATAGAGTCCAAAACCACTCCATGAAGGACCAGTTTCCCTTGTCTACGTGTATAGAGTCGGAAATCTTGTGTAGCTTAGAGATCGCTTCATAGACAGTCGGAGCATTATTGGGAATAAAAACACAGCAGCTCGATTGGATCATTCTGCATACCCCACCTCGATCTGCAAGTATTACATCTAGAACCATACGGTTCTGCAACGTCATGAGACGATCCGCCTGAAGCTCAGCTGTTAAGTTACTAAGGGCACCAGCAGTTTCTGTAATAGTAGATTCAACTACCCGTGTTAGCTGACGTAGATTTCTTCTATTGGCCATAGGCCCCCAGAACGGAAGGAAACCTTTGAAGAAGTCTCCAGCTTCCTGACCAGCGGTATCTTCTTTGCTGAAAACACCTCTTGCTATTCTGGTCTTGTGATAATCTGAAGAAGCAGTGTATGTTGGAGGCAACAGTCGAGCAATATAACATGAACCTGAAAAGTCAGCAGGCAACCATGTATACGCTCTGTCTTGACAGATGAAGTAGGTACCCCTAGCAGTAAGAAAGGCAGGGGAAGAGTTAGACGGAAACACGTAAGTCTCAACGCACTCACTCTTCCCTAGCTGAGCTCTCGGATTTCTCCCATTTCCTTGCAAACAGACTTGACCTCGGTGAGTCACGACCCAGACTGGAGTGGAACTTTTACGCTTGCTTTCTCCCAAACTAAGGCGATACTCTGTAGAATTCCAACTCAAATATACCCGTAATTCATCTTTAGGGTAAGATGGAGTATTATTGACGTCCTTAATCATGTCAATAATTCCCTGGACTAAAGCTTTGTTGGCAGAATTGTATTTAGTGGAACGTGGTGGACGCGGAGGATAGGTCTCAAGGGCATAGGCAAAAATGGTCTGAAAGGCCTGAAATGATCCATTATAGCTAAAAGGCAAAACCAGATAGGGAATGCCTTTATCCATAGTGTGGGGTATCAAGCCACACACTTAGCAGTCTGTAGTGTTAACTACCAGTTGGTGTTGATGCAAGAGCTGTACAAAAGTGTTATTAATGAATTCTGATCGTCGAGCTTGTTCGTGTTCAGGAAACGAGTAAAAAGAATGCATAGAAGCAACAGTAGAAGAAGCAGGATCAAGGGGAGGTACTGTAGTTGCTACCGGTGTAAAAATTAAATGCACACCAAAGATAATTCCACCCACCATCGTTATTAAAACAATCAAAAACGTAATAGCACATTGTATCAGAAAGCATTTGCTATGAAGGATCTTGTAAAATCTATTTCTGCGAACGTAAATTACATTCTCTCGTTGCAGCTCAGGAAGCTCCATCTTCTACAATCCGCTCGCGACCACTGATGATGTGTACGTAGATGAGATTGCCTCTATCAGCCCTGGGAGTTCCCAGAACTAACAGAAAGATCAACCTTGTGTCTGACCCCCGCAGATTCAACTAGGCACACAGCCACGACCCTACGGCTACCCAGACGGCAAGGCAATTTTAAAACAACAAAAACAATACAAAGTATTAGCAAACTTCCTGGCTGGAGGCAATGTATCAAATTTCAAATGTGTAAATAGGCAGTTTCCTGCTTTATTTGTCCATATTGTGAGATCGTAAATTGTATCTCATTTTTGCAGGAGCTGTTTGATCTGGAAACAGTGTATTTTCAGCAGGCGTTGCAATGTTCAAGTTCGCAGATGGCAAATGTTCTTTTGATGCAGATGACAAATGTTCAGAGTTCAAAGGAGCAGTTTCGGAAGGAGAGTCAAAGTTCGATGCGTCAGTGATTAGTTCTGCATCGCTGGAAGGGATAAACCTGGGTATTTGTTCAGTTTCAGAGGCACCAATTCCTTTCTTCACCCAGTTATCATAAGGAAGCGGCAGGGGCACACGCTTGACGTGTGTTGTATGGATCCAGTTTTTTCGGCCAGCCACACGAATAGCAGTTCTCGTTGCCAACAACACCTGGAATGGGCCAACGAATCTGGGTTGGAGATTCTTCGTCCTTGCAAAATTGCGGATGACCACTTGATCACCTGGTTTCAGCTGATGACCTGGACTCTCCGGTGGCTTTGGCAATGCATCGAAAACCTGTTGGTGAATAAGACTCAATTTAGCAGTCAAGTCGAAAAGGTAATCAATTAACATTGGGTATTCCAGCTGTTTAAATTCCTTTGGTCTAGGTACCCCCCAAACGTTAGCAGGACGACCAAATACTATTTCGTATGGACTAAGCCCTACTCTAGAATGTACAGTCGCTCTTGTGGATAACAGAGCCAAGGGTAGTGCATCTGGCCAGGGCAAACCCGTGGATGCTTGTATCTTAGCAAGTTTCAGTTTGAGGGTGCCATTGTAACCCTCAACTAAACCAGCAGACTGGGGATGATTCGCACTGTGGAACTTCTGTTTTATCCCTAAGCCGGCACACACACTCTGCATAACTTTCCCTACGAATTCACTTCTATTATCTGACCATACAATCCGTGGCATGCCATACCTGGGGAAATATTCTTTGAGAAGGATTTTGGCAGTGGACAAGGCAGTATTGTCCTTTAGTGGATATGCTTCGATCCATCTGGAGAAAGCACAGACTACCACTAGGACGTACTTTAGATTGTTGCAACGATCCATGTGAATGAAGTCTAACTGAATTACTTCAAAGGGGCAAGAAGGAGGAGCGAAATGACCAGTGGGTGTGGGGATTCCCTTGCCAGGATTATGCATCAGGCATACCATGCAATTTCTCACCACTCTCTCTGCACATTTACTAATCCCATCATTCTTCCAGACTGGAGCCAACATCTTACAAATCCCTTTAGAACTGATATGCGCTGCTCCATGCGCCATCGTCACTACTGCAAGCACATACGCATCAGGCAACATCCAACGCTGTTGCTCTGACAAATCAATCCAACACCCACTCGAGTCCAATTTACCCGTACTCTCTTTCCATGCAAGCTTGTCCTCCTCAGTCGCCTCCTTCTGAATTTCTTTCACACTTTCTACTGTATCCTCACACATTCCAGACTCAGAAATCCATCTTGCAGACGTTGCAACATACATTCTACTCATCATATTCCTAGCTGTCTGTTTAGCGGTCTCATCAGCAAAAGCATTCCCACAACCAACATCATCCGTGATTGCTTTATGAGCACTGCATTTGACAATCGCAACTTCAGTCGGCAAGGTTAGAGATTCCAACAAGTCGTTAACTAGCTGACCATGTTGAATCTTAGTCCCATGGGACGTAATGAAACCTCTCTCTTTCCACAAACGACCAAAACTATGGGCCACGCCGAACGCGTACTGACTATCTGTGAACACATTCACTCTCTTTCCCTTAGCTAAAACACACGCTCTTGTTAACGCGATCAATTCTGCAGCTTGGGCAGAATTCTGACTCACTCTCGCAGTCTCCACAATTGTACTCAAAGTCGTTACTGCGTAAGCAGCAGTCACATCACCATTCTCCAATTTAAAGCAAGACCCATCAACATACAACGTGCCATCTGGATCTGACAACGGAGTGTCTTTAAGATCAATTCGTCCTTTTGTCTCTTCCTCGGTTCTGAAGCAACAGTCATGTGGTTCGGAATCACTCGACTCTTGACTAGTCGGCAACAATGTTGCTGGATTCAATACATTGCATCTTTTAATCTGAATATGACTCGCTAGCAATGTCAGCTCGTAGCCAGATAATCTAGCACTGGTAAGGTGTTGCATCTTGGTTCGGTTCATGAGTGTATCCACAGCATGAGGAACCATGACCACTAGCATGTTGTTCATCACCAAACCAGCAGATTGTCGAATGGAAGCCGCAGCTGCCGCTGTAGCTATCAAACAACTAGGTAACGCTCTAGCTACCGGATCTAATGTTGATGAAAAATATGCACAAGGGCGTTGTTTATCACCAAATCTCTGTGTCAGAACACTCAACGCGCAACCTTCTCTCTCGTGAACATAGAGCGTAAATGGCTTACTGTAGTCAGGTGTACCCAACACAGGAGCTGAACACAGTGCATTTCGTAACTCAGAAAAACTCTGCTGACATTCGGCAGACCATGGCACCGGACTCGGAACATTTTTCCCAGTCAAAGCTACCAGTGGTTTTGCCAAAAGAGAAAAATTTGGGATCCACTGCCTACAGTATGAGGTAATACCTAAAAAGGCACGCACTTCTCTCTGTGTGCTAGGAACATTCATCTGCGTAATTGCTTTTATTCTCTCTGGGGTCAACTTTCTTCCCTCCTTTGACAAGAGATGACCTAGGTAGGTCACTTCTTGGCAACAGTATTGCATTTTCGAAGGTGACACCTTGTGATTTAAATCAGACAAATGATGCAATAAGGAAATTGTAGCTGCTTTGCAAGTTTCCTTGTCATCGGCAGCCACTAGAAGATCATCGACATATTGCACTAAAGCAGAACCAGGAGGAAGTACAAAGGAATCTAGCTGACTTTTTAATGCCTGGCTGTAAATGGATGGACTCTCACAATAGCCTTGTGGAGCACGTTTAAACCTGATGCTTCGACCTCCTAGAGAGAAGCCGAAAATATCTCTGCTTTCCTCGGCTATCGGAATGCTGAAAAAGGCATTCTTCAAGTCGATAACTGAAAACCATGTGGCTGTAGCAGGAATTAACGTTAACAATGCAGTTATGTCTGGGACCACAGGGAACTGTGAAATCACAATTTTGTTAACCTCTCTAAGATCAATTACAAACCTATAGACTGGAGGCTTTGAAGGATCAGTGCATTTCAGAATTGGTAATACAGGACTGTTACAGACATTTCCTCTAGTTTCTTCTACTACATCTTTCTTTATCAGATCTTGCACAATCAATAAAAGCGCACGTTCACCTTCACTAGAGATCTTGTATTGTGGGATTCGTGGAAATTTGACATTTTCTTTCAGAGTGACTACATATGGTGGAATTTCTAAAAGACCTACATCGTTAGGACCAGTCGCCCAAAGAGAATCAGGGAGAGAACGCAGCTCTGGTGGGAGCGCATCCATCGACAAGTACATCGGAGAGATGATTCTTTTACCCAGTGTAAGCTGTACTCCCGAAGGAGAACAATACAATGTCGCATACAGGCGTTTCAACAAGTCTAAACCAAGCAGATTTTCATTACAACCGGTCGTCAAAATCAAGGGTGCTTTCAATTGACGGGGTCCAACAGAAATAGACAAAGGACCAGATACGGGGTTGTAAACAGGGGCGCCTGAAAAACCTACAGAAACATTTGTTAAGCCAGACAAAGGTGCGCCAGGGAGTTTCGCATGAATGATAGAACTTTTTGCTGCACCAGTATCCAACAGAAACGGTTCGACTACACCTGATGTTGCTACTGCGACATAAGGCCCACTCTGATCTACTGGAACTGATACTACTCCCTCTCTTTGTCCATGGCTGTCCTAGTACTCACTTTGCTGAAATTCTTCACTAACTTCACAGTAGTCTTCAACATGATACTGTTGAGATCTATTTTGCTGGGCAGATTGTCCATTTCGCTGATCAAAATGATTAGAAGGGCGCTCATTCGTCTGTGGAGGCATAGCACCTCGTCCTCGACCTCTAGAATTTTGCATAGAACCACCACAACCTCTCTGAGCTGCTGCAGCATTATTTTGCGCTAAGACTGGACACTCATTTTTATAATGACCTTCCTTCTTACAATATGCACACTGATTCCATTGGTATTGCGGTCTTTGAGAACCATAATCTGTCCTTTGATATGACCCTTGCTGTGTATTAGTCTGATTTGTGCGAGGCGGATATGCTTGTTGCAAAAGAACTTTAGTTTTTAAATCTTTCGTTTTCTTCTCTGATATTTCCTTCTCCTCTTTATCCCTATTTTCATAATACTGGGCAGTTGCAAGTATTTGCGCAGTCGTGGAGACAGCCCACGCACTCTCAGAATCCATCAATTTATTACTAAGCTCTGGTAACAGATTGTGCACAAATTTATCAACAAATAATCTCTGTCCTCCTTCCGTGCTCATATCCTGACCACTATGATCTACGAAAGTCTCTTCAAACCTTGTGAAAAAGTCGGAAACACTTTCGTCCTTCTTTTGTCTGCAGGCGGACAACTTGTCCCAGTTAACGTGTAGTGCTGGCATCAGAGTCTTCATTAATTCAATTATTCTGCCTGGTAAATCAGCAATTAGGGGTTCGGGTTTGGAACCACCTATTTTTTGACCATCCGCTGCAATTATAGCTGCCCAATCACCACCTAGGGCAACTGGATGATTTTCTTTACGAATTTTAGCCCAAATTGGTTGCGGTACTACATTACCAAATAACATGTCAATGTCCGCTAAATTCATTACACAAGCTTCAACTGTCTGCGCTAACTCCTTGTAATATCCGGCTGGATTCTTACGCGGATCAGGCAAGGCCTGTTTTACTGCTAACACTTCAGCTCGCTTCCACGGAATGTGTATCCACACTCTCTGGAATTGGGCCGGAGCGGCAGCAATATCACGATGCGCATCAGCTTGCACAGCTTCGCGCCATATTGGAGGAACCTCCCTCATAGGATATTGGCGACCTTGTTTCGTACTACTTTTCTCTAACTCCCTAGGTGGACGAAGGGATGGATCATTCCTATAACTTAAAATCAATTCCATCGCTTCCTTTTGTCAAGGCGACGCTTTCCTCAGGATCTGTCGTGAAGTTATAAAGACCCACCTCTCGATACCTCCAATTCCGAATGTAATTACTACACAGAATCTTGGAGTGATCAAGCGGGGGGGAAAAGGGAATTAGGAAGGGGACAGCAGGGAAGGAGATCTGGAAAGGAAAGGTTAGTAGCAAAACATTCCGTAAATCACAGTTGACCATAAAACCTAAAACCAACACTGAATTCTACTACTGAAAACCTTGTTGCTTAATCACAGACTCTGAAGATACATGAAGCTTCAATGAAATAATTACTAAAACTCTTATTGCATCCTTTTCACCAATTAGTTATTCTCTTGTGAATAGCGACCAAAACATCCTTAAAACAATTCTGTTATTCTCTTGTGAATTGCGAGCGATTCACCTTAAGCAACAACAAACTCACTCCTTAGTAAATAACCTCTTTACCAAGGTTTTGTGAAACAATCCAAAGCACAAATCTCACTATTGTCTTAGTCTTCATTTAGAACAAAGCTTCTCTTGACCTTTCCCCCAAAAGACATTTCAAAGAAAGAGTTGCGCAAAAACAAACTGTTCAAGAAATGAATGCATGCGCCTTTATATACTTTGCACCTTTAAGTTAAACATCTCTTGCCAGCAACCAGATGTAAACGCAATTTCAATGTGCAAAATATAACAATGATTTCACTCTTCTGCATTCATAATTATTCCTCAAAAAACATGAACTAATAGTTTTATAAAACATAAATCAAGAAAGTTTTCCTTAAAGACTTTAGCGCCAAGAAACTAGGATTTGCTAAGTCCTACCTGTAGAGTACGACCTACTCTACTACCTTGAAGGACAAGACGTCCACAAAATGGCTCTTCCAACCGATAACCTGGCCCTCAAAGCAAGCAGGATCAAGACACGCCCCTTGGAAAACGATCCTCTAGGCCACCGATGGAATCCTTCTTCGAAAGCAGCTGGAACTCTGCAGAAAGGAGAGGGAGCAAGAAGAGAACACTGCCACTCCCCAGACGATTCCAGAATAGTGAGCACAGAGGATAGGGCGCGGTCGCGTAAGCTAACGTGCTTACGGCGCCCACGTATGCGACCGGGCTACCAAACCTCACGCATTACGCGTGAGCCTGCCAAACCTCACGCATTACGCGTGAGCATGCGAAACCTCACGCATTAGGCGGAAAACACAGCAAACAGCAGCCAAAAGACCTGGAAACCTGCACAAACCTATAAACAGGGATGAAACTTAGCAGCACAAGCAGGTTTGAAGCACATCAGCCACCAACGCCCTCCCAAAGAGGAGTGATGCATTTTGCCACAAGGGCAACTCCGACTGCAGAGTGGGGCGGGGGCGGGCCCTAGACCACAAGCCACCCTAGCCCTGACAGTACTCCCCCCTCCCAAGAGTGGTCTAGGGCCCGGCTTCAAAGGGTGGAGGAGGTGGAAACGGCGTACCAAGCGTGGGGCATGAACATTTGCAGCCGGTTCCCAGGAATCATTCTCAGCACCGTACCCCTTCCAGGAGACAAGATACCACAACCTGGAACCTCGACGTCTAGAATCCAAAATGTCTCGCACCTCATACTCCCAATTACCATGGACCAAAATCGGGGCTGGACGGGGAGCCAGATTCTGATTAGCAGGTTTAAGCAGGGAAGTATGAAACACTGGATGAATTCTTAGAGACCTAGGCAACAACAACTTGAATGTCACAGGGTTCACCTGTCGAAGAACCGGGTAAGGACCAATGTACTTGGGCTGAAACATACTTTTGTGTTTGAAGTTCAAGTTTTTGGTAGACAACCAAACTTTATCCCCAGGGGCATACACAGGACCTGAACGATGTTTTTTGTCATACTGCTCTTTGTATTTCTTCTTGCTTTGCAACAAGTGATCCTGAATTTGACGGTGAATAGTTTGCATGAGTTGTACAGAGTCTCTAACTGCTGGTACACCACCATCATCTTTAGCCATAGTCAATGGTATGGTGGTAGGTTCATAGCCATAGAGTGCCTGGAACGGAGAGGAACCGGTTGATGAATGTGAGGAAGTGTTATATGCAAATTCAGCAATCCAAAGCAAATCCAACCAAGATTTCTTAGAGTCCGTAACATAACACCTCAAGTATTGCTTTAGAGTTTGGTTCAGTCTTTCAGTCTGCCCATCAGTTTGGGGGTGATAACTAGTGGACATATTGGAGGTGATGTGTAGATCTTTGCACCATTGCTGCCAGAATTTGGAAGAGAATTGAGATCCTCGATCCGAAAGCAATACTGAAGGCAGTCCATGTAAGCGCACCACATGTTGCAGAAATATTTGTGCTAACTGTGCCGCAGTGGGTAGCTGTTTACAAGGGATGAAATGAGCATATTTGGTGAAACTGTCCACAACCACTAGAATCACAGTATGATGTTGAATTGGTGGTAGGTCAGTAATGAAGTCCAAAGAAATATGTTTCCATGGTTCAGTTGGTGTCGGTAGAACCTGTAGAAAACCTTTAGGCTTAGTGTGATCGGATTTAAATCTGGCACAGACCTCACAATCATTAGCCATTTTCAGCACATCCTTTTGCAGCGTTGGCCACCAAAACATCTTTTGTATTTTTTCCACAGTCTTTCGAGGGCCTGGGTGACCGGCCATAGGATGTGAATGTAACCAGTTAAACACAGTTTCTTGTAATTGCAAAGAGGGCAGATAAACTTGTTTTCCATGGAAAGGTATCCCTTCTTTGATGGTTTGGTTAGAATTGGAGTTCAGCCATGATTTCCACAGAGAAGAAGGAAAATTTTCATGAATATTCTCCAAAAATTGGTCTGCCGAAAGTACAATAATAACTTTGCCTGGATCGATTATTGGTTGAGGAGTTCCTTCAAAGCGATGCAAAGAAGAGTCTTTTCTGGACAGGGCATCCGCTTTCTTGTTGTCTTGGCCTGGACGGAAGGTGATTATAAAGTCATATTCGGCAAAAAACATCATCCACCTGAGTTGTCTCGGGGTCAACATTCTGGCTGAGCTCATAAACTGTAAGTTTCTATGATCAGTGTACACGGTTACAGTAAATTTCGCTCCCATTATGTAATGTCTCCATTCTTTAAAGGCTTCCAAGATAGCTAACAGTTCTTTTTCAGCTATTACATAGTTTTGCTCTGCGGGATTTAGTTTTCGAGACATGTAGGCAACCGGATGCATTTGTCCGGTAGTGTGATGTCTTTGAGAGAGGATGGCTGCTATAGCTACATCAGAGGCGTCAG
The DNA here is from genome assembly GCF_964263255.1 of Lissotriton vulgaris. Taxonomy (NCBI): domain Eukaryota; kingdom Metazoa; phylum Chordata; class Amphibia; order Caudata; family Salamandridae; genus Lissotriton; species Lissotriton vulgaris. Next base: position 171,527,562 of record NC_141688.1, read on the forward strand.
CTTCAATGATAAAGGGTTCCTCTACATTGGGATACATGAGAACCGGAGCTTCAGTAAAGGCCCTTTTTAACTTCTGGAATGCAAGTTCAGCTTCTGTGGACCATTCAAAGTTCACCTTCTTTCTTAACAATCGTGTGATGGGAGCTACTACAGCAGAAAAGTGATCAATGAAGCGGCGATAAAAGTTTGCAAATCCCAAAAAGCACTGAATGTCTCGAACAGACGTCGGAGTGGGCCAATCAGCAACAGCCTTGATTTTTCTGTCTGTCATTTTCATGCCAGTTGGAGTGAGGAGGACTCCTAGAAATTCAACTTCATGAACATGGAAATCACATTTGGATAATTTGCAGTACAAATTATGAGATTGCAGGGTGCTCAAAACCTTTTTGACGTGACCTTCATGTTCAATTTCCGAATCTGAATAGATCAAAATATCGTCTATATAGACAATAACAAAGAGATCTAGAAACTCTTTCAAGGCGTCGTTCAAGAAAAACTGAAAAGCAGCTGGTGCATTGCACAGTCCGAATGGCATCACCAAGTACTCAAACAATCCATATCGGGTTTTGAAAGCAGTCTTCCATTCATCCCCTTGCCTGATACGAACCAAATGGTAGGCTCCTCTGAGGTCCAACTTAGTGTAGATTTTTGCCTTTTTAACTTGGTCCAATAGCACAGGGATGAGAGGCAATGGGTACTTATTTTTGACTGTGATTTTGTTCAACGCCCTATAATCGATGCAAGTCCTCAATTCCCCATTAGCTTTCGGAATGAAAAATAAAGGAGACGCTGCCGGAGACTTGGAGGGGCGGATGAATCCATTCTCTAGATATTGATCGAGATATTGTCTTAGATGTTGATTCTCTTTTTCAGATAAAGCATAAATGCGACAATTTGGTACACTAGATCCAGGTACAAGATCAATTTGACAGTCATAGCTTCGGTGAGGAGGAAGGATGGCTGCCTTAGCTTCACTGAAAACTTCTGCGAAGTCCTTGTAAACTTTTGGTAACAATGTTTCTTTTTCCTCAGCTGTGGCCACTTGACTCAAAATTGGTTTTGAGGCATTGAGACAAGACGAATGACAAAAATCAGACAGGAAGACCAGTTCTCTCTTTCGCCAATCTATGGTTGGATTGTGTAAGCAAAGCCAAGGCATTCCTAAAATGAAACCATACTGGGGTGCTTGGATCACATCAAATTGAAGCTCTTCCTTATGTACCTGTTGCTTAGCATCTTCGCAGAACATAGCAACTTTAGATGTCTGCATGGTTACTGGACCTCCAGCTAGAATTTTTCCATCCACAGCTTGCACTATTTCTGGAGTCTCTTTTTGTTCACAGATGATTCCTAAACGTTGGGCTGTTTCCAAATCTACAAAATTTCCTGTAGCTCCAGAATCGACTAAAACTTCCATTTGGCATGTTTCATGGATTAACCTGATTTGTACAGCTAACCTGAAATGAGCTTTGTAATTAGAAACACATGAGTTCACAGAAGGGAAGGCAATAGTACCCAAGAGATCTCCCTTCAAACATCTTGGGTCAGTTAGTTTTCCGATTTTGGATCTGTTTTTTCCAGAGCAGCTGATTTACTAGAATTAGGAAATTTTCCCTTTGGCTTAGTTAAGCAGTCCTTCACGAAGTGACCTTTTCGACCACAATAAAGACATTGTCCATTTTTTCGACGGTTGTCCTTCTCCTCTTTTGACAATGGTTGTCTTAAAGTTCCTATTTCCATTGGCTCTGAACCAGTTTCTGAATTCGCAAATTGAGGCCTAGATTTAGCTTCTGATCTCCAGTTTGGCTTATCTGTTCTTTTTTTATCTGACCTCCGTTCAGAGAGTCTATGGTCTAAGCGCAGCGTTAAATTAATCAACTCAGAGCAAATTACAGGTTGAGGATCAATTTGTGCCAGAACATCCTTCAGGTCATCTTTTAAGCCTTGATAAAAGAGGGCTGCTCTTTTTTCCTCTGGCCAAGAAGTTTCAGCGATTAATCTATTGAAATGAGACAGATAAGAAACAAGATCCCTATTGCCTTGTTTCAATTGAAGTAGTTCTCGATCAGCTGACAGAGTAACAGTTCTGCGATCAAAAACTTTTTCAAATTCCTCCACAAATCGTTTCCAGTTGTAGAGCAAAGTGTCATCTTGTCTGACCAAAGGAACTGCCCAGTTTGCGGCATCTCCGGTCAAGTATGAAATTAAGAACGCAATTTTAGACTGTGGGGTTGGGAACGCAGTAGGTCTACAAGCAAAATGTAACTCGATCTGAGTCAAAAAGATTTGCACCTTGGAGGGGTCCCCAGAAAAACGTTCAGGAGCTGCCAAAGGAATTTGAGGGGGCACGGTAACAGCTATGTTTGTATTACCCCTGCTAGCACCAGTTTCTTGAACCTCTTCCGGAAGAGGAGTATTCTGTAATTGGATATTTTCTACCTTAGCTGCTAACAAAGCAGTTACATCCATGGTTTCTTTTAAATCTGTTTGTATACGCATAATTGCGGACATTAAATCATTGATGGTGGTCATTATGACTTCACGTTCAGACCAGGAGGAAAAATAATTCGTGGGCTCACTATTCTGTCAAGGCGACGCTTTCCTCAGGATCTGTCGTGAAGTTATAAAGACCCACCTCTCGATACCTCCAATTCCGAATGTAATTACTACACAGAATCTTGGAGTGATCAAGCGGGGGGGAAAAGGGAATTAGGAAGGGGACAGCAGGGAAGGAGATCTGGAAAGGAAAGGTTAGTAGCAAAACATTCCGTAAATCACAGTTGACCATTAAACCTAAAACCAACACTGAATTCTACTACTGAAAACCTTGTTGCTTAATCACAGACTCTGAAGATACATGAAGCTTCAATGAAATAATTACTAAAACTCTTATTGCATCCTTTTCACCAATTAGTTATTCTCTTGTGAATAGCGACCAAAACATCCTTAAAACAATTCTGTTATTCTCTTGTGAATTGCGAGCGATTCACCTTAAGCAACAACAAACTCACTCCTTAGTAAATAACCTCTTTACCAAGGTTTTGTGAAACAATCCAAAGCACAAATCTCACTATTGTCTTAGTCTTCATTTAGAACAAAGCTTCTCTTGACCTTTCCCCCAAAAGACATTTCAAAGAAAGAGTTGCGCAAAAACAAACTGTTCAAGAAATGAATGCATGCGCCTTTATATACTTTGCACCTTTAAGTTAAACATCTCTTGCCAGCAACCAGATGTAAACGCAATTTCAATGTGCAAAATATAACAATGATTTCACTCTTCTGCATTCATAATTATTCCTCAAAAAACATGAACTAATAGTTTTATCAAACATAAATCAAGAAAGTTTTCCTTAAAGACTTTAGCGCCAAGAAACTAGGATTTGCTAAGTCCTACCTGTAGAGTACGACCTACTCTACTACCTTGAAGGACAAGACGTCCACAAAATGGCTCTTCCAACCGATAACCTGGCCCTCAAAGCAAGCAGGATCAAGACACGCCCCTTGGAAAACGATCCTCTAGGCCACCGATGGAATCCTTCTTCGAAAGCAGCTGGAACTCTGCAGAAAGGAGAGGGAGCAAGAAGAGAACACTGCCACTCCCCAGACGATTCCAGAATAGTGAGCACAGAGGATAGGGCGCGGTCGCGTAAGCTAACGTGCTTACGGCGCCCACGTATGCGACCGGGCTACCAAACCTCACGCATTACGCGTGAGCCTGCCAAACCTCACGCATTACGCGTGAGCATGCGAAACCTCACGCATTAGGCGGAAAACACAGCAAACAGCAGCCAAAAGACCTGGAAACCTGCACAAACCTATAAACAGGGATGAAACTTAGCAGCACAAGCAGGTTTGAAGCACATCAGCCACCAACGCCCTCCCAAAGAGGAGTGATGCATTTTGCCACAAGGGCAACTCCGACTGCAGAGTGGGGCGGGGGCGGGCCCTAGACCACAAGCCACCCTAGCCCTGACACCTTTATACTCTGACCAACTATCATACCTGCAGCAAATTCTTTCTGAACATGAATTAATTCGTCTAGAGTTGATTCAGAGTCATCCTCTTCCAATCCCTCACGCAAAAGGGAGCACATTTCATCGAACACATATCGTTGTGTCGGTTCGTTCCATTGCATAAATGTATCTAATACATCTCTAGTACTATATCTTCCACTTTTTGAAATCCATCTAAGAGCTGTGGAATCTAATATTCCCCGTTCTTCAGTACTGGGAAGCTGACTGCGTCTCTGCACGGAGTCAGAGGCAGGAGTTTTAATTAAAGTTTTATAGAAGGGAGATAGGATATTAGAGACAGAATCAGTGATTCTCCGACGAACAGACGCTAGCAGAAGCAGTAAGTAAAGTAGCAGTTGGAACAGGCAAAACAGGAACAGTAGGAGTAGCAGGCAAAGTAGCCTGTGAAACAACAGGTGTAAGCGGTACAGGTATAGGCAAAGAAGCCGACAACACTGGAAGAGGGGGTGCCGGAGGAACATTAACATTGACCACAGGAGCTTGATTCAGGGGAGCAGGAGCAGGATTACCAGGTTGCCCAGCAACTGGTAATTGAACATTCGGTAAAGGTGGAGCCGTAGCACCCTGTGCATACGGTGGGGGTGACCTCAAGAAGTAAGACAACAGTGGATAGTTTTCAGGGTCCTCTACTATCTTAGCTGTACTCGATGGCAAGGCAGGATAGCACTTGTCTATCGCTAAATTACGCTCTCTATTAGCCACCTCCATTGTTTTCTCAGACTCGTTGAGTTGCAGCTGCTTAGCAGACTGTTCTAAAGTCAACTCTTGGTCTTTCTGTTCTCTCTTCAACTTTTTAATTTCTCTCTGTTTAGATTCTTTTCGCCAATAACGGAAAGAATCAAACATTGCCGGCCGGGCTTTCTTCTTAAACAATTTCATTTCCAAATTATCTAGAACTTTGGGTTCAAAACTACCATGCAGTGGCCAACTAAGGACACCGTCTTTCTCTGTATATCGGACCCATACCTCATTATAAGATATAGGACCCACTCCAAACTTACAGTACAGATCATAAAGAGGAGTTCCAATCGGAGGAACCAGACACGAGTCCTCCAACCGGGAATCACTGTTGCAACCAAAACACGACAACATACAATTTTTCCGACTTACCATTTTTTATAATCCGAAACACAGAACAAACAATAACACAAACAGAAGGTGCGCACTCGAACCAAGAACTTAGGCCTACCAAAGCGAACAAATGTATCGATACCCAAACTAAACCAAAAGATTATCGTAACTAGAACAACCAGTGATAATCTTACGAAACCAAACCAAACCAAGAACTGAAAAAGGTTATCCAAACAGGAGCAACCCTTACGAAGTAACCAACTAGCAACCACTTAATACTTAACTGAGGCACTGAAGACGTCACCAAGGAGAAACCCGTCACGTCTCGCCGTACTAAGGACTGCACCTCGGGTCCAAGACAGGGCGACGGTCAAGGCAACGGACCACTGCAGCCGTCCGAACGGGAACCCTCGTGGAAGAGAACGTCGGGCCACTTTTGCGATATGCCGGGATCGATGAAGTGGGGCGCCTCCCTCAGGAATCTTCACACGAAGCTTCTCGAACTCTTCAGGCTTTTGTACCGGTACCGAATGACGTCGCCCAACGTTGGGCGCCAATTGGAGTTCTGGACTTTTTGGTTCCGTCCAGAGGTGTCAGGGATAACACCCGAAGACCCCGGAGTTCTACCTGTCTTGGTGCACAAATAAACAGAAACACGGGCTTCTCGATGGTGGCGTCAAAGACCAAAGGTTTATTACTGCAGGGACACAGAAATCACAGAAACTACACACGGGCAGAATCTAGGAGCCTGTTCGATTTGTACAAAGAGGGTTGCTCCTTATATACTAAATATTAGGCTTCGGGCAAATTCTTTACATGTTAGTACATTTCTAAACCTTTGTGTCCTAAACAATAAATATTTGGCGTTGCACAGGAATCGTCAACAATATCTGATGTCAAAACATTACGAACGAGGGGTTCCCACTGTTCCATCATAATCCCATGTCAACTTTTCATTCAAGAGCCGGACCGCCTCAAAGTAAATTTCGTTACCTCCCCCTAATAAAGACCCAGAAGGGAAGGAGCAGAGCCAGGTGCAGAAGATAGAAAAGCAGGATAAGAGATGTTTGTGGGTCGTAAATGGGCAAGGCTACCAGCTTCGGCCGCCTAATCATGATCAGGCCAACGAACACGAGAACCAGTATAGCAGGACTGGCCTCAGGCAGAGGAGGCAACTTCTGTCGAGTCATGCAGCCATGGCGTGTTCTGTCCTAAGGTGCACGTGTCACTAGCAAGGTGAATCTCCGGCTAAAGCTTACGTGTCCTTAAGTGAAAGAGGTCACTGCGTGTCCATTGACTATGTGAGGGCAAGAAAAACAAAATGGCTGCCGTAATCTAAGATGGATGCCATGGGTAGATCAGAAATGTGTTTGTAACAGGAGTGCTCTTGCTCGTAGCATAGCGAAAACACCAGGATATGCTAAATGAATCATTTGCGGTTCACCGATACCAAAATTATGTATTTACGACAATGTTGAAAACACGGGTTCAAATCGTCATGGAACCTCACTCTGAGGAATGTTCCTCTTTCTGTGTGTGCTGCATAATGCAGCACACATAGAAGAGGAAGTAAAAAGGAGAAATAAAGACATTTCTCCTTGTTACGCCTTACCTTGGAAGGTGTATCTTTTTGGTGCATACCCAGGTCTACTACCAATGGTATATCTGGAAGTGCATGAAAATCAATGGAAGTTGCATCCCAAGGCAGAGTAACACAATTCTGAATTTATGAAGCCACTCAGGGCCACACAAGGTGGCCTTGGGTGGCTTTATCAATCACATGTTGGGCTTGGAATGCGCATGCATGACATTGTGTAGAAGACCAATGCAACCCCATCATAAATATATCACTTACTCCTCATCTTGTGCAGCATAGGTCGCAAGAATTGAATATGACTATTCAAGATGGCATTCGAAATTACAAAAACAAATAATCTCCATATAGAATTCAACATTACTTGCAATTGCCCTAGTGGGGATAGGTCATGATGAGTCATGATATCAATAAGGTAATCAACTGATATTCTGGGCACCACTTGAATTAAAAAGTGTCAATAGTTTTCGCCTTTTTTAGCAGAGCTTCGTGATGTGCTATATTGATATGGTGGGATGAGCCAGGTAAGTTAAATAAGGCACACAGCAAATTGAAAAAAACATTCTTAGAGGGGAGGAGTATTGATGGCGACCCACACACACACTTTCAATTTACTTTGTACTGGTGAGTTGATTAAATCTTCAGTGGTATGTGATAGGCGAGCAGGACATATTTTATAGATAATTATCATTGGATACTGGGCCATATGTATCAAGATTAGTAATTGAGATATCCAAATCTAAATGTTTATCAAATCGCAATTTGGAAATCACAATTACTAATGTATAAACGTTTTCATTGTGAATTAGCGAGTCCTAGTAGACGATATTTTATTTTAATTGCCGCCGATTTCCCAGAGAGGAAAAAGGGCTGCATTTAAAAACAAAAGTTTCTTCCGCTTTTTCGTTTAAGGAGACTCAGTTGCCCTTTTAACATTCACAAAGAGAAAAGGTTCCCAGGGGACCCGTTCAAATTTATGATCTGTTTACCACCACATGTTTGTAGTCAGTAAATTATTATTGTTTAGCGTCCAAAATGCAGTTGCAAAATGTTAATGCATGCCATTGCGATTCACTACTTGAAAGGGTCACCCCTTACATATACTGAATGAGTATTTTGTTTCAAACCCAAATTACAATTTGTTAACATGTTACAAAGTCGCGTTTGGATTTTTATAAATGCCCATATGCTTTTTACGGTCACAAATGGAACGATTCTGGTCCATTTGTGAATGCTAAATAGCTTTTACATCTGCCCACTGAGCTGCAGATGCAGTGGTATTATTTTACAGTCCTATTTTAATCAAAGGGCAGGCTAGCAGTGAAAGACTTCTAGCTGAGCAGAAGAAAGTCATGGGAAAATATTAACTTGAAGTAGGTGGAGCGAAAAGAGAGGAAAAATAAGTACAGCAAATTTAGAGGAGGTGGGGGTAGTCATGAGAAAGATGGTGGCATGCTGCTGATCGCCTCTCTGTTGCCTAGCCCCTGAGAGTGCCCCGCATGGTTTAACAGGACAAGGCTCTCTTTAACATGCAGAGCCGCACCAGACCCCACCTGTTCATACGGTCCCTAAAATGCAATGTGTGATGCTTTTCCTGGTTGTAGTGGTGCTACTGAGCAGACAGCTGGTTCAGTCTCAGGTTGTTGGTTGCCAGGGGTAATCTGCTGCTGTTTGCATGGATTGGCTTCTGCCAAGGTGGCCAACTGCAGATGTTTGGGCTAGTAGAGCTGACTCCTAGAATGGCAGATCACCGTGGGACCCAGAGTGCAGCCGGACGAGTCGCACGGGGGAACTCCATGTTGGGAGAAGCCATGGACTCTGGGGTCCCTATCCTGGGGAGTGGCACCAACCATGGGGAAGCGACAAGGCGAGGAATCATACCTCTATGAGCAGGGGACAAGGGGCTCGATCTCAGGTGCTGGTTGAGTCCTTGCAATCAAAGAAGTCCAAGGGACCCAAGTTGTCAGTGATAAATCTGAAGCTCAAAGAGCCCAAAAAACTAAAGCAGCCATCGATATTAAAACTGTCTGCTTTACTTGAGCACTGGAGGCCGTCAGTGCCCGGAACCCCAATCATCGTGATCTGATTGATTTTATTTGATGTACTTATAAAGTGCAACTAATGCCCATTGGAGTCTTGGCACTAGAGTTTGCAAGATACTGTACTAAGGTAGCAATATTTATGGAAAACTATAGAGGGAGATAAAAAAGACAGGAGTTAAGATGTTTCCTGAAACAGGTCAGATTTGAGTGATATCTAGAATGCTGGAGAAATCGATTCAACGTTGAATGGCGGAGTAGACAAGCTCCTACCACCCCAGGACACTTTTGTTGGGAAATATGAAGCTGTAGAATCCAGGCATCTTCTTGGAGTGTTCCATGATAATTTATTCTTCAAATACTGCAGACATATACCATGGAGAGATGTTTGCGCTATTCACAGTGCTTTAAAAGTCACTCTCTTTTTCACTGGGAGTCAGTGGAGTGATACAAGTGCATAAGATATTGATTTAAACTTTGGAATTCTCGTGAGGAGTCGGGGTGCTACATTCTACAACCTTTGTAGTTTGTTTAACCCTTTGGGCATGGCTGGAATTCCCCCGCGGTTTGGGCAAATTCCAAACGTGCCCAATTCGGATGGCCCCCGGCCGTCTGACGCACATGCCCACCAGGACCTCGGACGGCCGGGGGCCGTCAGACGCATGCAAGGGGTTAAAGATCATTGATGAATGACCAAATAAAGGGCATTTTAATAATCTGACCTCGACATACCCAGTGAGATAATAACTAATTTTTGTAAGTCAAAGTTAATAAATGGCAAAATTTTCTTCTAGCTTTCTAGTAGAAAAGAACAAGATAAGGTCAATGGAAGAATGATTAGAATTAAAGGTTACCCCAAGATTCCAGAATTTAGGATTCTGGAGTAGGGAAAAGGCCCATGGTCAGGGGCCACCAAGATTGATTCCAAAACGAGAAGTCCTTACCAAAAAGGAGCACCTCCATTTTATCCTAGTTCAACTTTAGGCAGTTACTACTCAACTAACTGACGACTCATCACATACAGTTATCAAAGCAGTGCACTATCTTATCAATGCTACTTGAGATCAACACTACAATTTAAGTTTTATCAGCACAAGAAGTGGTTGAGAAACCAAAAGAGCAAGTCAACTTGGCTCAGGGAGCCACATATTTGTGAAAGGGCGTAGAACTCAGGGATGACCCTTGTGGGACACCACAGGGAAAATAGAAATATTTGAAGGTAAAGTCTCCAAAGGCGACCAATTGCTCTCTGTCTGTAAGAAATTAACAGAGCAGATCACAAACCGAACCGCTGATCCCAATCTCCACTAAATGCTCCTTCAAGACAGAGTGACTCATGGTATTGAAGCCAATGGATAGTCCGCAAACGACAACCGCAGCCTTCCCTCCATTGTCCATTATGTGTTGTATCTCTTCGGTACCCAATACAAAAGCCAACTCAGTACTATTGCTTTTCCTAATGCAACTATGCTCCATCCAGGGTCTCAATTTTATCTAAATACTCGGAGAGAGCAATATTCAAATGCCTCTCAAGTATTTTTACCGGCATGGGAAGGCACAAGATTTTCCTCAATAGGACTGAGGAAGGATTTTTTTAGCAAATGGATAAAGGAGGACGTTTTCCAATCCATAGGAAAAATACCCACATTGATAATCCTATTCAGTAAGGTTGCAAGAGGGATAGCTGCAGTTCCTGCTATGTTGTGAAGAATATACCAAGTACTGGGCACACGTGAGATATAAATAACTTCAAGTAATATAGTCTTCCAAGACAAAAACAAAGGACACCGGTTGTATAGTGAAAACAATATCTTGAAATTCATATGTCTTCTTTTCTTTTTTTGGTTTTACAAACGCTAGCTGACACGTGTTTCGTCAACAGGACAGTGCCTGTGACTCATCAGGGCTGCGAGCGGCGCGTGTTCAAATCGGGGTAACGGTGAAGTTGTAGCAATCACGAAGGGTATGAGCAGCAAGGGTCAAAGGACGGATGGCTTGCGCGGGAACAATTGGGTACGACTGTGGCCCGGTCTCCTGTGGGAAGCTGGTTGCTCCGGGCCGTAGTGGGGTTGAGGATCCTGATCACTCAACCCCACTACGGCCCGGAGCAACCAGCTTCCCACAGGAGACCCGGCCACAGTCGTACCCAATTGTTCCCGCGCAAGCCATCAGTCCTTTGACCCTTGCTGCTCATCCCCTTCATGATTTCTACAACTTCACTATTACCCCGATTTGAACACGCGCCGCTCGCAGCCCTGATGAGTCACAGGCACTGTCCTGTTGACAAAACACGTGTCGGCTGGCATTTGTAAAACAAAAAAAGTAAAGAAGACTTATATGAATTTCAATATATTGTTTTCACTATACAACCGGTGTCCTTTGTTTTTGTCTCGGAAGACTATATTACTTGAAGTTATTTATATCTCACGTGTGCCCAGTACTTGCTATATGTTTCATATGGTGTTCTGGCATCTCTTGCCCGACTGTCTTTGAGAGGTTTCAAGGTTTTCCTCTTTACTGGTAGCACCGTCCAACACATCTCCTTTCTGTCCATCACCGCACACCATTACTGCATTGTGTGAGCGCCCTACACTGTACAATCCAAACCTTCAGCCGAATCTCTATGTTGTGAAGAATATTTGGCGGGCAAGGATCAGAAGGGGCTCCTGATTTAGTATATCCAATTAATTCTGACACATGCTCACAAGTGGGGACCAGAAAATTGAGAAGCTCAAGAGTTATTATGACCAAAGGTCTCACTCCCTAAATGCGAGGATCTAGTTGTACAGCTAGCAATAGTGAAGGGTGCTAAGAAAGACAGAATGGCTGCTGATGAAGAGGATAAGCAGGTCAGCTGAAATTGTTACGACTGGTAATGCTCTGGAGGCAGGGAGTGCTGTCTGTGCAGGTAACATTAAAGTGGGGTCTCTGCTAGACTGTATCTTTGTGTCTCTAGCACACCATCAAAAATATGCAGGTCCAAAGGGCGGTGTTCTTTAGCTTAAGTCAGCTCCATCTCACTTGGTTGGACAATGGGCTAAATGAAATGCCATCCACGCTCGTCTTGGGGGTGATCCAGGCTCAAAAAATGTGTATCCATTTATCTTAGATACCATTCTGGTAGATGATATCAGTAGAGATGAGGAAGTAGATGTTAATCTTTTGGATTCAGAGGGCACACATCTTACAACCACAAATGTTCCCCGGCTGGAACCAGCCATGTAGATGGCATAAAGATCAGGCAATCAGGTCTCTTGACTAAATCAGGATTTTTGAAACATGCGTCTGACCTGACAACTTCTCATGAAATGCCTTCTGATTCCCAATTCACGAAGGGTGGTTCCATCCATTCACTTACATTGGCATCTATCTGCAAAACTTTGCTGACTCGCAAGGAGTACAAGAAGGATTGGGTTCACTCTCCTTAAAACAGCCCATCTCATAGCACACATAATTTTGAGTAAATTGTAAAGGAATATGGCCACTTCAGTTTAGGCTGAAGGTTATTCATTCTTTCCCATTGTTATTGCCTTTCAGCTTTTAGTACAGCAGGCTGAGACTTTTATTGCAGCATTAGGACATCTGCTCGCATTAGGGTCTCTGGCACTGGTGGAGCTCTAGCCGTTTTCAGAGGTGTTATTCATCCGCATACAAGGAAGATGCACACTATATTGGAGTATCTAGCTGGGAGGAGCCTACAAACTTTAACTGACACTCAGCAAGCTGCTTTGCGGGCTCCTATATTAATTGCAGAAATCAGACAAGGCCCTATCTCAATCAATGTTAGGCAAAGCTTTGGCACAGACTCCCTTTTGATCAAATTCTGCAAGACCTCCTGGGATATAGTTGGACCGCATTTTGATGAGGTAGTTAATCAATCAATCAATCATGAAATTTGTATAGCGCACTACTCACCCGTAAGGGTCTCAAGGCGCTGAGGGGGGATATATGACGGTACCACGCGTACTTTTACAATGCGTACCGTTACAACGCTACTTTTACCACGCAAGTCGTTACAACGACTTGCGTGGAGGGGCGCTGGATAGTAAATTTTTCAATTTACTATTCTAACTCCAGTCTCCGTGGACTCTAGGGAAGGAGTTGGATAGTAAATTAAACTATTTACTATCCTGGAGCACCCTCCAGCGCAAGTCGTGGTAACGACTTGCGTGGTAAAATTAGCGTGGTAACAGCACCGCGTTGTAAAAAATGCGTGCTAACCGCTGTATACCGCTGAGGGGGGGGGTTGCTACTGCTCGAACAGCCAGGTCTTGAGTAATTTCCTGAAGGGGAGGTGATCCTGAGTCAGTCGTAGGTGAGTGGGGAGGGAGTTCCATGTCTTGGCTGCCAGGTATGAGAAGGATCTTCCTCCGATGGTGGATTTCCGAATTCTTGGGACGGAGGCGAGGGCGAGGCTGGCGTATCGGAGTTGGGGGGTGGGTGTGTAGAAGGTGAGGCGGCTGTTGAGGTACTTCTGGCCCAAGTCGTGGAGAGCCTTGTGTGCGTGGGTGAGGAGTCTGAACGTGATCCTCTTGTTGACGGGGAGCCAGTGCAGGTCTTTCAGGTAGGCCGCGATGTGGCTGCGGCGCGGGATGTCCAGGATGAGTCGTGCTGAGGCGTTCTGGATGCGCTGGAGTCTTTTCTGGAGTTTGGCCGTGGTTCCAGCGTAGAGGGTGTTTCCATAGTTCAGACAGGTGGTGACGAGGGCCTGGGTGACCGTCTTCCTGGTTTCGGTGGGGATCCATCGGAAGATCTTTCGGTCCATGCGCCGGGTGTTGAAGCAGGATGACGAGACTGCGTTCACTTGCTTGGTCATAGTGAGGGAGGAGTCCAGGATCACGCCCAGGTTGCGTGCGTGGTCCGTTGGTTTGGGTGCGCTGCCCAGGGCAGGCGGCCACCAGGAGTCATCCCAGGCGGAGGGCGATGGTCTCAGGATGAGGACTTCAGTCTTGTCTGAGTTCAGTTTCAGGCGGCTGTTCTTCATCCAGTTAACTTCTTTTTATGTGTCAATCCAGGATCCTAGGGGGAGAAGCATTTTGCTTACTTTATCAACATGGGAAAGATCCCCTCAAATATGGTTTGTATCAACCTATCTCATTGATGAAGTCTGATGCCAAGTTAAATACACATGTTTTGGCTAATTGACTGCTGGTCGTCATTTCTTCTCTGGTGGGTTCTGTTCAGTATGGGTTCATTTCCGGTCGCTATACCTTGGTACATGTTAATCTCATTATCTACACTTTCGAGGTAGTAGAAGAGTTACGTGATCCTGCAGTGCTGATCCGAATGGAGGATTAAAAAGCCTTTAGTAAAGTTTCTTGGCATTTTTTTATGAGCCATTCTGGATCAGATGGGCCTGGGTAAAAGTTCTGTATCTGCTATTAAATCGCTGTACTGCTCACAGACAGCACGAAATGTTTTGATAGACCATTTCTCAGACTAGGTCAGCATACAGCGGGGCACTAGAAAAGGATGCCCTTTGCCTCCTCTGCTATTCTCTCTATATTTAGACTCTTACATTCAAAAACGTAAAAGCCGCTTAGTGTATCCCCTCACTGTGGAAATCTGCAAGATTTGTCCCAAGGTCTTAGCCTATGCGGACGAAATAGCCATTCTGACTTTCTCCCCTTTCACATCACAAACATTGCCAATTGATTTCGGATGGTTTCTGGATATAAACTTAATGCAGATAAAACTCAGGTCATTACAAGTCTCATATCGGAACCCGCAGATTCTCATTATATAAAAGCAGCCAATTATTTATTATGCTCCAGACGGAAGTTTCCCTTATGTTATCCAGAGAGCAGTTCCACTAAGACTGGTTCTCAAAATTAAAATACAGAAACTACTTGTGTTTGGAGAAATACCACTTTCTATAATATCTTCAAAGCTTCAATTACGACCAAGGACCTGAACTAAATTTTAAAGAGACCACTATATTCTGATCTCCACCTTGCGACTGGTGATATAAGTTAGCCTGTGACCGCCTCTCAAGTCAAGAAAACGCCCTGAATAGGAGTTCAGGCGATACATATATATAAACCTTAAGATACCACTTGACAACTGAGGCCTGATGTATACCGCTGTAAAGAACACTGGTCACATTCATCGGGAGGTCAGCTTTATTAATAATAAGCCCTGAAGAAGTCCCCTGCGTGGGACGAAATGCGTCGGCTGTGTGGTACTCCATTTTTTTGCTGAATAAATATTGAAAATCCATAAAATGAGAATCATCGTTTGCAACTTATTGTAATATTCATTTAGATATTATTGCTTGTGGTGCACCTTAGCTGTTGTTGAAATCCAATTATTTAGGCGCTCTGATAACCTTTGTTAGTAATCATATATGGCGGCTCTTAATTATGAAACATTGTATCAGGAATCCTCAGTAGTTGTTAGGAAAATTGACCGCCTGCACTTGGTGTTTATTGGTGGGTGCCATTTAATCAAAATGATCATTTTACCACCCTTTTTTATATCTATTTTGTATAATTCCATTATCCTTACTAAAAGCATTTTTTAGGTCTCGCGACCTATCGATGTGCGCAAGCGCATCAAGCGGAGCGAGAATTCAAGTGGCGAAAACATCGTCAAACCAAAGGGCTTTCAGCCCCTCGGTTTTCATGAAGTTCACGTGAACAAGCACGCGCATTCAGGGCCAGCCCAGCACATCAAAGGGCTTCTCCTCCCCTAATTATTCATGGCCAGCCACAGGCCAGCCGTACTCTCAGTTTCCCAAGCCCGCCCCCATCCTCCACGCATCTCCTTTCACCATGCCTGAACTCTATACAGCCTCGCACATCAAAGGACTTCTCCCCTAGGGCTTCTCCTCCCCTAATTATCCATGGCAGGCCGCAGGCCGGCCGTACTCTCAGTTTCCCTTGCCTTGTTTGATAAAAGCTTGCACACGGCTTTGTTGCGTGTGTTCAAAAAAGTGCGCTCGCTTTAAAGGTTTGCACCTCACCTGTACTTCAAATGCAGTAATTCATACAAAGCAGAAATCATTATTTTTCTCTTTTTCTGACAGGCGACACCTTTCACTTGTTGGCTCCATGTAATACAAAATTCATAAATAATTGAAAAAATCGATACATCCATAGAGAGACTTTAAGTCCGCCCACTTAATCCATTAGTCTTTTCATCTGTCATACATGAGTTGCTTCCGTCCATCACAGCATACTATGGAGCAATTGGTCAAACAGCTTGCATTGAGAATTATGGTATTTTTTTCTTGATTGCATGTGCAGGTTCTGCTTCACTCCTCTGTCTCCTGTACTTCCTCTCGGCCTCTTATTCCTCCTGCATTCTTCTCCTCTGCTTTCCTCTTTTGCAAATATCCTCTTTTGACTCTTTGCCTCTTTTGACTCCAGCTAATATCCTCTTCTCTTTTTGTCTGTTTGCCACTCTTCCCCCCCCCCCGTTTCTTGTTCTCTCCTATTTCTGCTGGCGATTCCTCGTAGCGCCTTTCCTGCCTCCCGCTAGACCCGCCCATCACCATTCAGTGACACTCCCACCTCCCAGGCCCAACTTGATAGAGGCCACAGTGCAGCCGGGCCGCAGGAAAGCAAAAGACAAGCCCATCTGCACCCGGTGCCAGAAACTCTGCAAGCACGCCTGTCAGCTGTGGGACCTCATCAACACCTTCTCCCTTACATAGTCACACACTGGAACTGCATCTACAAACTGGGAGTGGAGATTTCCATGAACCACAAAGAATCTGTCAAGTGCCCCACCACGACGGACACTGCCATTCCCGCTATGGAACATCTCCACTTCACACTCCAAACCCACGGTAATTCCACTGTCGGGAGCACCTTCGCCGACAGACCCCCAGGACTGCCCCCCCAGCTTATGTAACATTCTTGCTGACTGCATGGCCCCACTTGCCATAAACTCCAAGGATTAATCTTGCTCAGTGATCTAAACTTCCACCTGAATGTTGTCAATGATCACAACACCGCCAACCTCTTCGACAGCATGCACATCAGTCTCACCCAACTAGTCAACTGCCCCATTCACACCGCAGGACATACGCAGGATCTCATCTTGACCTCCAGCAAATGGCACCACATGAGGCTCTGCTTTGTTTCCAGTTTTTTACTGCACAAACCAGATCGAAGTCATTTCGCTGGAAACACACACTACGTTAAATTGCTCATTTTAACAATGGCCAGTTCATAAAATTCACCTACAGTTTATATATTGCTGACTTTTCAGCAATTCACAATATTTTCAGCCTTTTCATTGTAAGTGGTTTCTGCCAGGCGTTCCCAGAAATACTCACATTAGTGTCACTCTGTACTTGCCAATAGTCAAAGTCAAAGTCAAAAAGCTTTATTTCGATAAAAGTCATTATCATAAAAGCAGATAAATATATAAAAAATTACAGTTAAGTACAATTTTGAAAAGATTCTATATCTCTGTTCCAAGCAATAGTTTCAATAAATGTATTTTCAGTTAAACATAGCCAGCTTGTTTGTTAAATTATAAAGGTAGAACAATTATAGCAGCATTCCCAGTTTAAGAAGTTTTTCTAAAAAAGAATTAAACAGATTGTTTTAGCTTTTTGGCTCGAATAGCCCAGGCCCAGGATAGAAATTTGGCTAGGGCACAAGCATAGGGTATGTTACTGTCCGAAATAAGTATCCTGATTGCCACATCATGACTCCTAGTCCCCAGCTGCCGGCATAGGTTTTTGAGCCAGACCCTCCTTGGAGTAACATATTCGACACAGACAAACAAAAAATGTGCTAATGTCTCCGGTTTAGCAAGGCACGATGGGCATAGATCAGACATTTCTATACAAGATTCCCATCTTTTAGTGAAGGTGTTAAGTGGTAAGGTTCCCGTTCTAAATCTGAAATACAAGGCCCTATCAAAGGGTTTTCCAATTGTATCCAGGTATAGTTCCCGCCTGGGACAGTCTTTGAACATCAGAAAGTCCTCTGTTAGCCTGCCTAAAGATGTGCTAGAATATCTTTGAGAACAAATCCAGTCCCAATAAAGCTTTTTAAGTGTTTGCTTTGGGGGTGAAGTTCTACTTAGCCATGATTCAAGTTGGCCTAACTTGGTTAATAGGCTTTTCATGTCTTTTGGCCATTTGATTTTGTGCCAGCTTGGTGATGACATAATTTCTTTAAGGCCTCTGGCATATCCACTTAGTTCTTCTACCCGCCAAATACGGGCCCATAATAGTAACGGGCGAAATTTCGCAATTTCGCCAATCTGGGTACAGCCAAGATCCATGAATAAAGGAAGTGTCGGGGTGCCTTGTGGAAGGGACATTATTTCTCTGCAAAATTTGTTCTCAGATCTTTGCAGAGCGTCGGTGGACGAAAAGCCCCAAAGTTCCGCTCCATAGAGGGCAGAGCTAACACCTTTAGCTGTATAAATCTCAAGGGCTGTTCCTATAGGCCTTGTTGTACTGGAACGTTGCTCTCTCAAAAGGGTGCCTGTAATCCTTTTGTGGCTCAACAGCATTTTGTCTAGGTGTGGCGTCCAATCCATTTTGTCCGAAAGGCGTATCCCAAGGTAATCAAAGATTTTCACCCTTTCCAGGAGCTCCGCGTTTAGGGTGGGGGAACGCACATGTTGTTTCGGTGGATTGAGGACAAGGTACTTCGTTTTGTTTGTATTTATAACCAGGCCTCGATCGGTACAAAATGATTGGAAATTGTCCAAAAGTCTCTGGAGTCCCATTGGGGTTTTGGAAATTAAAAGCGTATCATCCGCGTAGAGGAGGGTCGGTATGCGTTCGCCAGCCAGGGATGGCTCGTCAGATGGATGTTTAAGGAGATGCTCGACCACCCCATTGATGTAGAGAGAGAAAAGGGTGGGAGCCAGAACACATCCCTGGCGGACTCCTCTCTCTACCGGAATACTGCCCGTTTTCTCCCCTCCAGGGCCCCACCTGACTTGGGCAAAGCTGTCCTGGTGTAGTCTGACTAATAGGGATAGTAGATAATGTGGCAGCCCCATGTCAGCCAGTACTTTCCATAATAGGTCCCTAGGTACGAGGTCAAAGGCAGTCTTTAAATCGATAAATGCGGGATAAAGACTGCCCTTGCCTATTACCACAACCTTCCAATATACCATCATGAGCCTGAATGCTTGCTCAATCGTTCCAGTGCCCACTCTAAAACCCGCCTGAAAGTCGGAAAGGATTTTATTTTCTTCTACCCAGTTGAGGATTCTGAGTAACAGGACTTTGCCGACAACTTTTTGGCTGGTATCTAGCAAGCTGATCGGCCTATAGTTAGACGGGTCATCCCTCGAACCTTTCTTATGGATGGGGACCACCTCCGCCCCCTTCCACGATGAGGGAATAGGGGCACCCCTACAGATGGCAACAAGGAGGGAGTGAATCAATTTACCCCATTTGGCGCTATCAGATTTTAGCAGATCCCCGGGAATCCCATCAGGTCCGGCCGCTTTTTGTGGAATGATAGAGCTTATTGCATATTCCACTTCCTTTAGCGTAAAATCGAAGTCGCTGGGGCAAAATACATAGTTAGTGGTAGGCGGGGATATGGCAGGCCCTCTCCCGTTGGAGCCGTCGTGACAGGAGTAGAGTTTGGAGAAGTGATCCTCCCACACCTGGCTTGGGATGTTGCAGGTTAGCAGTCTCAGATCACTGTCTGGTCTGTTACGTGCCCTTATAGTGTCCCAAAAACATTTAGAGTCTTTTTTCAAGCTGGCTTCTTTAAGGGTTAGCCAGTAGGCATCTTCCCACTCCCTTTTGGCTAACCACAAGACCTTTTTATGTTCCCTTCTAGCTATTTGAATTGATAAGGGGGACTTCCCTTTGACTGCCTCAATTAGACGTGTCTTGGCCTTTCTGCATGATGCAGAGTACCAGTCATGTCTGCCTTTGGGTTTGGTTAGAGGTTTGGATTTCCCTATAGTCTCTTTTACCAAAAAAAGGTCCCCTATAGTTTTTATGGCTACTTCATAGATAGTTGTTACCTTATCTGCTGCCATAAGTAAATCTATGGAGCTGATTTCATCTTGTGTGCCTTTAATCGCCTCTTCTATAGTGGACAGTTTATCAGTATTACACAAGATTTTATTCCACTTAAGGCGTCTTCCACAAGAGGAGACAGTAATCTCCTGTGGGCAGCTCGGTGGTGCTGGCGGCGCTCCAGTGGACCAGAAATTCATTAGGGTTAAGGAAAGTGAGTTATGATCACTCTCTATGGTAGGAATAACAACCATATCGATGACCGAACTCCAGAGCCCCCGGTCCAACAGAATATAGTCTATCCTTGTGGAGTGACCAACTCTGTTGAACGTTGGGGCACCCATCTGGTCAGAACGTGTGCGGCCATTGGCTGCTCTTAATCCAAACTCTAAGGTAAGTGCATTGAGCTGTATTGCACTGCGAGTCCAGCGCTTAATGGGTGGAATAGAGAGGATGGGAATACCCCACCTACTGTCCTCTTCTCCTAAATCAGGTATTCCTTCTAGGGGGAGTGGCTCATATGTGCAGTTAAAATCGCCTGCTATTATAATATGGCCAGGTTCGCTCTGGTCCCCTAGTTGGGCCTCAAGCTCCGCTACAGTCGGTGAAATGCACCCATTTTTAAATCCTCTAGCGTAGACATCGTAGAGATCTACAAGTAGTCCCCCACGTTGGCCCGATAGAGAGATACCAAGGATATCTGGGTTTCCTGCCTTCTTTATGGTTATCCGACAGTTGAGCGAAATGCTTACCCAGATGATGAGCCCCCCTGATGGCCGCCCCTTCCCTGCCTTAGGTTTTACTGCTGGTGTAAAAAATGTGACAAACCCGACACGGTGCAGTGGCACGGTGATCCAGGTCTCTTGGAATACACAAATCTTGTGGGCGTCAATCAGGACGTTCCACTCCGGGAGGCCTAATTTCCTAGAGATCCCCGCAAGGTTCCAACTAAGGATTTTTATCTCGCCATGTGTTGGATCACCGTCGGGGATGACAGTAATTTTAGAATTTGGAGGGTCTACACTGTCCCTAGTTAATGTGTGGGGAAGTGATATTGGGGGTGTCACTGTTGGAGATTCGGGGCATATGGGGAAGGATGTGGCTGACGGAACATCCTTCATATCGTTATTGGTGGTAGCGAGATTTGTATCTGGACCTTCCATAAAATTAAGTCAGTCTACCTCATCTAACACACAGTACCTATTTGGATGGGTGAATTGTGAATATGAGGGGTCGAAAGAAGGGGTCAAATCCTGCCATGGCTGTTGCCACTGGTGGTTAGCAGGTAGTGGGGGCTGAAGAGATTGCTGCCACTGCTGAGCAGACTGATAAAGGGGTCGGGGGTGCTGGAAAGGTTGTTGCCACTGAAGGCTAGCATGGTGTGGGAATAAAGATGAGAAATGTGATGGCTGTTGCCAGTGTTTAGTGGTATGTTGCGGGGGAAACATAGGCCCTCTATTATTTGGAAAAGCAAGACGATGGGGATTTAGTCTTGGCGGCATGGGAAGGAAGTAAGACAAGGGGAGTGGGTTGATTTGGGTAGTAGGACCACTGTTAGGTGTGTTACATATGTAACTGGCAGCCCCTATATCCCTAAAGTTAACTGTGATTACATCCCCTGGTATTGTTTTCTTACTCCTGCCCACCCAGTCCCCTCTACGCACAGTAAGAATTTCACCACTCATATTGTTAGGTAAAGGTTTGTGTAATTGAAGCCACTGGGCACATTTGTTTCTTAGCTCTACAAAGGTTTCTTTTACTCCCTCCTTCAGTGGGGGAATGGCTGTCAGCACAACCACAAAAGGAGAGACTTCCGGTGGCAGGCTAATTAGCTTAAAGCGTGCCTGCTTTTGCTTAGAGCCTTCGGGCTTGTTTGTAGAGTGAGGAACTGCAGGGTTAGTAGGCTTTCCTGTGAGATCTTTCGCTTGTAAGATGGTAGTTTTATTTCCACCAGCTGATTGTTGCAAGGTCAAAGTAAGACCCACCGCCTTCGGAGTAGATAGGAGTGGGGGTTGAGCAGAAATATTCCCTGCTTGGGACAAGTGTAGTACGGCTGAATCCTTGGTGGCTGATGGTATTTTTGCTTTATTAGATGCATCTTTAGGGAGCTTGACGCAAGGTGAAAGCTTGGGAAGCGTTTCTTTAATCCCTTGTGACTGGACAGACCCAGGCCCATTCATCTTATTGGGCCATTTCGAATTTATTAGCGACGTGAGTCTGTCAAGTTTGGATATTAGAGGCTTTATTTGTGCTGCTATTGTGGCCTCAAGGTCCTGTTTGAGATCTGTTACCATGTTTTCAACCCAGCAGGGTATGCCTGGCGCCAGGTGCGGAGTAGGCGATATCAAGTTGTGGTTCCTGGCTTTAGCTTGGGGTTTTTCCTTAAACTTAGTCTTGGACGCTACCTTTGTAGGAGTAATAACCCTTCCCCCAGAGTCGATAGGTACAGGAGGTGTTACTTTATCCATTTGCCCATCTAGGCTTGGCTCCGTCTCTTCAGATGTCTGACAGGCTTCTAGATCTGGGGTAGCCTCAAGATCAACAAAGGACGGATCCGAGTCAGATTGGGTGACTGACAAATCGACAGCATTCGGTACTGTGACTGTGCCAGCGGTAGTCAAGGGTAGGGGTAGGGAACAATTATTCAAGGCTTGTTGGGAGGGTGAATTTGCGTTTGCGAGAGAGCCCAAGGAAGAGCGCTTAGCGTTCATGAGGTCCAGGGAGACTCTTTTTTCCAGCAATACAATACTTTTATCGATGGTCTCATTCACCCGTGAGATGAAAAGATCTATAGGACCAGTCACTTGTGCTACCCCCATGGCTTTTTTAGTACAGCTTCTAGTTCTATTATGCATAGTTGACATCTGTGGTGCTGGGCCAGATGCAAAATGGGGCCTCAAAAAAGCGGTAAGTGATAGGGCTATGAGGCGGCCGCTATATGTTTTTAGAAAAGTTGGAAATCAGTGCCGCCTACCTTACTGATGGATTAAGGGCGAAGATGCAGGGGTTCAGGGCCAGGGCCGTCCTCTGCCGTCCTTGAACGGCCTTAAACGGCCCGCTCTTTGCCCGGACTTCTCCCCGGCCTTAGCCCCGCGTGCGCGTTGTTGCCACAGCTTATCTAAGAAGAGGTCAAGTGAAGGGGGCGGGAAGAGGACCAGCTGCGGCCGATCCGCGCCGCTAGGCACGCTGGTCCTCGCAGTCCCGCCTCTGCCCTTGCTGGTCAGCTGTTGGTTCCTGATGCCGCGTTGGTGCTCAATGCACGTCGAGGGACAGGAGGCTAAGTCCACAGATACCAAAGTATTTGCCTACGAGCGGCACCCGCGGAGCGGGGGCCGCGAGGCGTGGCGAAGTGGCCGGAGAAGAACGAAAAGCAGGAGCAGCACTCCAAACAGGTAGGGACCCAAGGCGCACTCACTCAGTTCAGATTTTATTGGGAGGAGGGGGCGGGAAGAGGACCAGCTGCGGCCGATCCGCGCCGCTAGGCACGCTGGTCCTCGCAGTCCCACCTCTGCCCTTGCTGGTCAGCTGTTGGTTCCTGATGCCGCGTTGGTGCTCAATGCACGTCGAGGGACAGGAGGCTAAGTCCACAGATACCAACGTCTTTGCCTACGAGCGGCTCCCGCGGAGCGGGGGCCGCGAGGCGTGGCGAAGTGGCCGGAGAAGAACGAAAAGCAGGAGCAGCACTCCAAACAGGTAGGGACCCAAGGCGCACTCACTCCGTTCAGATTTTATTGGGAGGAGGGGGCGGGAAGAGGACCAGCTGCAGCCGATCCACGCCGCTAGGCACGCTGGTCCTCGCAGTCCCGCCTCTGCCCTTGCTGGTCAGCTGTTGGTTCCTGATGCCGCGTTGGTGCTCAATGCACGTCGAGGGACAGGAGGCTAAGTCCACAGATACCAAAGTCTTTGCCTACGAGTGGCTCCCGCGGAGCGGGGGCCGCGAGGCGTGGCGAAGTGGCCGGAGAAGAACGAAAAGCAGGAGCAGCACTCCAAACAGGTAGGTCTCGCAATAGGAAAGTTGGAGCTATTACAATTGCAAATAACAATGCCTTTTATTTTTTATTTTAAAAACATAAAGGGCTTTGTCATTTACAAAACCAATAGCTCCAACTTTCCTACTGCGAGACCTATTGGCAACGCCAGTGCTTGTTTTAAGTTGGAAGCCCACTTGCAACATCTTATTTGGAAATATATAGAAAACTACAATGGACTATTCATTATCTACAACTCCCTTGGGATTTGTGTTGTATGGGCTTACGTCACTTTAACATTATTTCATGTCCTCGTTTGCATCACACCTATCTGCCGTAATTTGTTTACAGCATTGGCAGCTGGCAGGGCTTTATCCAAATTATTCACATACTCAGTTTGCACATATGCATTCACAAGTGATTGTCGACACTATGAATTTTGAATATACCAGGCTTAAGACATGTGTTGTCTTCTATAAAGTGTGTTCACATGTTTGTATACATAGCAACATCTGCAGGTTTAACCACTAAATGGCCTTCGGTGCCAACCCTAATCTTCCATCTTTCATTCATTAAGGCTATATTCAGTTTTGGCGGTCTTTTGTCATTGAACGGCTTGGCCAACTCTCAGGCAAAGGTGCCTTCTGTCTTTTGAAGAACTTCAGGTAATTTTTGGCGTGCACAAACAAGCCTTCTTTCGTTTTCTATAGGTCTGGGAGGTTTTGGTCATTTACCAGCTCGTAGACTCTCAATGGATTAAAATCTATTTTTGGGCACTCTCTGGACAGGTTTGAGCGAGGGATCATTGGCGTCTTTTATAAGATTCTGATGTATAATCAGCTACAGGAGCACAATTTTGATCAACTGGCTGGTAATTGGCCAAATAAACTGTCTCTGCATGCTTCTCAGGAAGATATTAGTTATTTTAATTATTTGGCTTTAAAATCTCTTAACATATCTCGCATTCATGACATTTTTTATATGATATGTACTATCCATCATATCAATTGTTTAAAATAGGATGTCGACAACTTCCTATTTTTTCAGATGACAGTGCCCAGGCGAAGACATTAAGCATGTCTTTGACGCCTGCCCCTCACTTTTCTCACTCTGGTCCAGTATTTTCAGTAAGTAAAATATGCTGATGAATGTAGATGTTCTATGGGTTCCTAAACTGATCTTGGTTGGGCCATTCTCCTTAAATACTGGTTAACCTTAGAGATATTTACATGTTCGCAATATGGTTGCCAGACTGGGTATTTCCAGGGATTGTATTTAAAATGAATCGCCTGACCCTAAGGCTTGGTGGCAGAACTTTATATTTATCTATGGTTTGGAACTCACTGTCATAAAGAAACTTCCAATAGAAGAAAATTGCGGGAGATTTTGCTTCCTGTCAAGGGAAGGCTGGCCCCTTAACTGCCCAGCTACCTCAATGAGAATTCCTTAGTTGTTTTTAGGTCTCGCCTGTCAATGCGCATGCGCATTGAGCTTGCAAGACTATAGGGGCTTAAACAGACTTTAACCAACTTACGATTCCATGGCGATTCCTTGCAGTGCCCGTGAAATTTAAGCTCAATGCGCAAGCGCATTGACATTAAAAGCGCGTGCACATGAAAGCGACAAGGCTCCCTCCCACGGCTATCCCCAGCGTGCACTGTGCCTCAGGCATTTCTCCTGCCCTAATGTATTCACTGAGCGCGGCTTTCACTTTGACAGGCGCCAGGCCGTCTCTCCCCTCCTGGCCGCCTCTCCCCTTTCTCTCCAGCACGTTCGTACAGCCTAAAAAAAAAAAATAATAACACATGCAAACGACTTTAAACACAAATCACCCAGCCTCTCTCCCATTCAGTAGCATAAATTTGATACATTCAGACTCTAGGCTCGATGCTTGCATCATAAGGTAACAACTTCGAGTCACAGGAGGGATAGCTAGCTCTAATTAAAAAATACTTGTGTACAAATAAAATTAAACACACAGACTCACTCCCATTTATCATGCCTACTCTTTCACCCCCTCCCTCTACAGCGTGCTAGGGACCCCCTCCCTCTACAGCGTGCTAGGGATCCACTGTGGCCACAGCCTCACCTTACACTTATAACACGATTAACACACACAAATATAACATTCAGCTGCATACTAAACGCAAAAACTCTACAGCATGCGCGTCTCACTCTCCAATTCATTTCACATAAACACACTCACCACAGGCTTTGGGTAACTTCGGACGCACACTCAGCTCATACCATTTCGCCACACCTCCATCTACATTTCGGTCACAAATTATATTCACAACATGCCTTTCAAACATACAGCCTAAACAAAAAAAATAAGACGTGCAAACAACTTTAAACCCAAATCACCCAGCCTCTCTCCCATTCAGCAGCATACATCAGCTCATACCATTTCGCCACACCTCTATCTACATGTCGGACTTTAAACACAAATCACCCAGCCTCTCTCCCATTCAGCAGCATACATCAGCTCATACCATTTCGCCACACCTCTATCTACATTTCCGACTTTAAACACAATTCACCCAGCCTCTCTCCCATTCAGCAGCATACATCAGCTCATACCATTTCACAACACCTCTATCTACATTTTGGACCTCAAACACAAATCACCCAGCGTCTCTCCCATTCAGCAGCATACATCAGATCATACCATTTTGCCACACCTCTATCTACATTTCGGTCACAAATTAGATTCACTACATGCCTTTTAAACATACAGCCTAAACAAAGAAAATAAGATGTGCAAACGAATTTTAACACAAGCCTCACCTTACACTTAAAACACACACAAATCTAACATTCAGCTGCATACTAAACGCAAAAAATCTCCAGCATGCGCGCCTCACTCTCCAATTCATTTCACATAAACACACTCACCACAGGCTTTGGGTAACTTCGGACGCACACTCAGCTCATACCATTTCACCACACCTCTATCTACATGTCGGACTTTAAACACAAATCACCCAGCCTCTATCCCATTCACCAGCATACATCAGCTCATACCATTTTGCCACACCTCTATCTACATTTCCAACTTTAAACACAATTCACCCAGCCTCTCTCCCGTTCAGCAGCATACATCAGCTCATACAATTTCGCCACACCTCTATCTACATTTCGGACTTTAAACACAAATCACCCAGCCTCTCTCCCATTCAGCAGCATACATCAGATCATACCATTTCGCCACTCTCTATCTACATTTTGGTCACAAATTAGATTCATTACATGCCTTTTAAACATACAGCCTAAACAATGAAAATAAGACGTGCAAACGAATTTAAACACAAATCACCCAGCCTCTCTCCCATTCAGCAGCATACATCAGCTCATACCATTTCAACACACATCTATCTACATTTCGGACTGCATACACTACTACCAAGTCACACATACTCTGAAAATGGACTGCTATATCTTCAGTCCATGAAACCATACCACCAGACAGCTACACTTTTTAACTCTGCTGTAACAACACCAAGAAAAAAATGCAGTCCCCCTGTTGTCACCCCTTACAACACCTAAAATACAAGGTTAAACTCTCCTGTCCCCAAAGATACTCCATTTCAGGCACAAGCAACATTGCTGCATAACAATAAGGCATAGGGCAACCTTCTCCTAACCTAGAGTAATCACTTAAGGGACGCAAGCACACACCCATACAGACTCCCCTAAATACGTACAGGATACATAGCCAACAACCCTCAGACCACCTTTAAATACACCAGCAACAGGGAGTAGCATGCGCCTGCACAGCCATATAACTCAGGTATAAATTGCAGGTCCTGCTGTGCCGAAATTAGAAACAAATAACCCAAAATGTTCACAATAATTACCGAATGACATAAGCGTAACAATAGCCTTAATACATTTCATAAATAATACATACCAGGTCATAAAAAAAAGTAAATACAAAAGTAATGCCAAAAATGTCTAAAAGTTACACTACAACAGTCACATTACATAAATACATTGCTAGAAATCACATACAATTTAAAACATTGCAAATCCACAAATTTCACATTTCCATAACTACAGAAGTAAATAATAAGTACATATGCTAAACAGAAGAAAAAATCGCGATACACAAAAGTTGCAAATTATTATTAAACAGTTTTACAAATAAACAAAAACTTTAAAAAAATGGATATTACATTCGCAAAATGAACTATATAGTATTAAAGTTTAGACTTACCTGTCAAAACGACGCAGGAACAATACCGGAAGAACAACGCGCCTTTCCCACGCGACGGTTCACGAACATCTAGGAAAGTCACAGTTGACGGATGTCAAACGCAATGCTACGTCACAAAACGTAGCGCTGCGATTGGCTAGAAATTATGTCAAAGCTCAACTATAAAAAATGTCACAAAAAACTAGAACGCTAAACAAACAAGGTAACAAACGTAAAGGGCAAACATTGCGTCCGCCATTTAAAAAAAAAAACTTTATACAAAACATTAAAACACAATACATTAGCCCCTTAGGTGCTGCCTCGGTGCATTGGCCGACGGCAGCACTACCTCCCCAGTGCTGCGCACGACCATTGGACGTCCATTCAGCACTAGTTCCAATGGACAGAGCAGCACTGGGGAGGAATGTTTAATAGCATCTATGAGGTTAACACACAGTACAAATACGTACATATAAAACATACACAAACACGTTCAAATCCAAAAATAACATGCAACACACTCACACTCACACAGCATCACATCAAAAAAAAAAATACATCAAACACTAAGCATAACGCCTCAACACACAATACACTAACAAAACTCATCAACACTACAGAAGTAAGAGACACCATCACACCAAAACACATGCTCACATCTGCAATAATAAAGTAACACTCAGCACCACCACATAAAAAAACAGCAATAACACAACAACACTCACAACAAACACAGCATTACGTAGCATCAACAGCAAGACTAGGCACCACTACAGCACAAATTAACACCACAGCATCACTCTAGACCACAAAAACACCACTCAGCACTACAAATTACATGGTGGCTTTGGCCAAGCAGATTGGTCCATAGACGTCAAGCAGGCCAATAACATTAACATTATAACCCATATGTCGCCTGCATAGAAGTCATGTCAGCAACGCTAATGCCAGATGGCAACATTACGCATAGTACTCAGAGTTGAAACCACATAGTCAAAAACAAAAAAAGTTTTCAGAAATAAAGCAAGAGTCCTGTATATTACTACTCCATCTGTTCTAATTTTCAACACCCCATGACAATTATTTCCCTAAAAACTGTGCTCTTTACAAGGTCTAATTGTCCCAAAGACCTGCTGGATACACTTATTATCTACCTCATCTTCGTGTTTTTTGTCACCTGTGTTTCACATTCACTGTCTTACTTTCCTGTCCCTATCTCTCTTTCACTTTCCTTTCCTGTTCTCATGCTGCATTTGCTTCCTTGTCCCTGTGCTTTGCTGTCCTAATGCTTGTATGTCGCTGTGACCATGGTTTTCTGTCCCCATCTTCCCTCTTTCTTTCTCCTCTACACTTGTCTCCATGTTGCTGTGTCTCCTGTAACGCGTGTCCTTGTATAGGTAGAATAACTTCCCTGTTTATGTGCCTATGTATCCTTGCAGCTGCCTTCATGCCCCCTTGTTCTGGCATTCCCCTCACTAGGGTGTTTTTCCTAACTTTTCTGCATGTGCTACCCGTTGCTTTACGTTTCCAGCATCCATTATCCAGTGTTCCTATGCCCCATGTCTCGGAAGTCTCACCCTCACACTCACACCGTCCAAGTCCACACTCAAACTCCACCCTACAACTGCAATACCACCCTACAACTCCACCCTCCAACTACAACTCCACCCTCCAACTACTAATCCACCCTCCTACTCCACACTTAAATAGCATTAGGCAACATTTATTTCAATAACTAAACATCAGATTACACACTTGTAGGTAGTCAAACATAAAAAATGCTTTTTTCCATTCTTTCTTTTTTAATTGTCTTACTATAGCACATACAACAAATAATGTTTTACTAAGGTGAGTTTTTCACACCAACAAGAGACTGTGGTATAATACAGCATGTTTTCTACTAAAAATAGACAGACAGGGCTACCATGAATTATAAATATGTAAGACACCACATCAATTCAATCCACAACACACAATTCCCCATCATCCCACAAAAATCTACAGCAAAACACATAATTAAACTACACTACATACAAATCCACAACACAATCATATCACATAATTACACTTCATGACACAATCCCACTCCAAATAATTCTTGTACACTAACAACCACATAATTACTATCCAAAAACTTCCAATGCACACTAAAACACCTAATTTTAATACACCATACAAATACACTGCATACCACACAATTCCCCACCGAATTCAACACGCATAGTTCCACTCCAAACCACATATATCCAATCCACTCCAAACAAAAACACATAGATAAAAGGCATTGCCATTTACTATGCCAATAGCACAGGTGGTGGTGCCGTTTAATAATGTTGTTGTGCAAAATGCTGCTGTGGTGCTGCAGAGTGATGCTGTGGAAAAGCAAAGTGGGACTGTAGGGGTGCTGAGTGATACTGTGGTAGTGCTGAGTGGTGCTTTGGTGGTGCTCAGTGATGCAGTGGTCGTGATAAATGGTGCTGTTGTGGTGATGCGTAATGCTGGGGTGGTGATCAGTGAACACCAACACAGCAGCACTCATCACCAACACAGCACTACTCAGCACCACACTAGCATTACTCAGCGACACACTAGCATCACTCAGCAACACACCAGCATCACTCCCCACCACCACAACACCACGCACCATCACAACATCATCACTCAACGCTACTACAGCATCACTCTGCACAACAACATTATCATACAGCACCACCACATTATCAGTCAGCTCCAACACAGGACAACTCAGCACCACCAAATCAACTTTCACCACAACTACATTGTCACCCATCACCACAACATTATCACTAGACAACAACACAGCACCACTCAGCACAACCACAGCAGTACACAAAAGCACATAACAGTAGTCAGCACCACAACACCATCACAAAATAGCTAACTTATACTAATTAGCAAACATATACAGTTACATTTCATTATAAAATTGCGCAACCAAAAAAATATACCAAAAATAAACAAACTTAAACATATCAATTAATACGCATCTGTGGTAAAAATTTTAAAAGGAGGTCAACATTATCTCTAATAAGCAAACACAAACAAAATTACTGCGCATCTATGTTTATGCAAGCAAAGCTTTTGGAGTGCAATTTAATATGTACCTTACTAAAAAATTGATCAATTTTAAAATGCATAGTATTCAAAAAAATAATGATGTTTTCTTTATTAATTCAGCGCAAATACCAGCATCAATCAACATTACATAGGTCTCTTTTACCTTATGAAACAACGTTCCCAACATTAATACATTTAAAGTGTACAATATTCACGGAGAAAAAATAATCACTTATAGGCTTCATCACAACACCTCACACTCACAACCAATCACACCCTCACCCTAAGCCTCACACACCCTCACTCACTGTCACCCTCCCTCACACCCTCACACACCCTCAATCACCCTCACACACCATCAAACACCCTCACACACCTTCACTCACCAACACACCCTCACCCTCACAACCTCAAACACCTCACCCTGACACACCCTCACTCACCCACACACCCTCACCCAATCAGACTCACACACCATCACTCACCATCACCCCCTCACCCTCATACCCTCACACACCCTCTCCCACCCTCACCCACACACTGAACCTTCAAACTTGCACACCCTCAATAACCTTCACACCCTCACAACACTCACCCTCACTCACCCTCAAACTCTAACCCTCACTCACCCACACCTATCGTCACACACTCTCACAACCCCTTACCCTCACCCCCTCGACTTCACACACCCTCACCCCCTCACCCTCACAACCCTCACTCATACTCACAACGTCACCCTCACTCACACTCACAGAACATCACACAACCTCACACCCCCTAACCCTCACATCCACTCACCCTCACACTGTCCAAGTCCACCCTCCAACTCAACCCTACAACTACAATACCACCCTACAACTCCACCCTCCAACTATAACTCCACCCTCCAACTACTAATTCACCCTCCAACTCCACACATAAATAGCGTTAGGTAACATTTATTTCAGTAACTAAACATCTAATTACACACTTGTAGGTATTCTAAAATAAAAACTTAATGCATCGCAAGGACATTACAGCAATTATTACATAAAAATGCAGAAAGGATTTTTTTCAAAAAAATAATAAATGCAAACAAAATATTGAATTATCTGAATACACAGTGAGTAATAGAACAATTTAAAAGGGGACAAAGCCATCGAAAGGACACTAATTTACAACATTAAGGAGTTACTAAAGTAAGCAAAAATAAAACCATTAAACAATGGCAGGAATACTCCACAAAACAAAGAAAGTGCGTAATCACAAGAGCACGAAACTTCACAGCCTAATTGCAAATCTTCAAGAACTACAATAGAGTATTTCGCTCACACTAACAAAAAAAATATAAACAATTAATAAAGTGGCTTCATACGTATACTTTGCCTAATCATACGCATCAAAACATGTAGGTTTCAAACTATACAGCAAATATAGCTTCTACGTACCATTACAATCAATACTAATATTTAAAATTAGTCAACAATCACAAAGTCTACGGATATCAACAAAAAAAAACATAAATACGATTTAAGCAACACAAAAACACAAGGAAGAATATACACATTGTCAACGAAAATAATATAGAAACATGTAGGAAGAGTACATCCTAATACATTTTCTTAATAACATACATTACATAAAAGTAAACAATAAAACATTAAATACAGAAAATGTGAAACATTCCATAAAAGTACAATAGGTACATACACAAGCCGAGTACGATCGCAAACAAAAAAAGTTAAAAAAACATTAGTAAACATTACAAAACTTACTAAATATATATATAGTAGAGAAACACTAGTTAAACAACAAACATAAATGTACATTCTCAACTTACCTGTCAAACGACGCAGCTACAACGCAGAAAGCACGATACGCCTTCCACAAACGCCAGTCCCGGAAGATCTGGAAGTTCCCCAATTAATGTGACGCAATTGCAACGCTACGTAGGACAACGTTGCAATTTGATTGGACGGAATACACGTCAATCAAAATGCATGGTCAAAAAGGGAAAAAAACTAGAACGCTAACCTAAAAATCATAGGTAACGTTATGGCACAAGGTAGCGTCCGCCATTTTTATGCACTAACACTAAAAAAAACAAAAACAAAGGGACTAATTCGACAACTAGGACAGGATCCTTACTCAGAATGCACACACATACAAACTCACACAGCCACACACACACAAGCTCACAACAACACAACAACACACACACTTACAACACACTTACAGTCACCCCCTCTCAATCACCCTCACACCGTCACTCACCCTCAACGCCTCACACACCCTCACTCTCACACACACTCAATTACCCTCACACCCTCAACCAATCACCCTCACACACACTCACTTAGCCTCAACCATTCACCCTCACACAACATCACTCACCATCACCCCATCGGCCTCCGTCCCCATCACCCTCTCACATCATCACCCTCACACACCACTCACCCTCACACACCATCAATCACTCACACACCATCAAACACTCACACACCTCACCCTCACACCCTCACAACACCTCAGCCTTACACCCTCACCCATTCTCACTCACCCTCACCCTCACACATCCTCACTCACGCTCACACACTAAACACCCTCTAGCACACTCACCCTCACACATCCTAAACAACACAAACACTCATTTCCTCAAATCCTCACTCAATCACTCACACTCACCTACCCTCACACCCTCAAACACCCTCACACACCCTCACTCACATTCACACCCTCACACCTTCACACCCTCACACCCTCACACCCTCAACACCTCAGCCTCACACACCCTCACTCACCATAGACACTCAGCCCCCACACCCTCACAACACTCACACCCTCAATCACCCTAACACCCTCACCCTCAATCACCATCACACACCAACACAAAAAATCTCACCCCTCACACCAAATAACTCTCACACACACTCACTCACCCTCACACACTCTCCTTCCCTAACACTCTCACACACACTCACACACACACACCCTTACTCACACCCACCCACTCACCCTCACACACCATCACTCAACATCAAACTCTCACCATCACACCCTAATCCGCACTCAACCTCACTCACTCTCACACCCACACACACCTCAACCTCACACCACTCCAAGCCTCACACACACTAACAGTCTCACCTTCACTCACCCTCACACATCATCACACACCCTCATACCCCCTTAGCCTTAAACCCTAACCCCCAATCACCCACACACACCATAACACCCCATCACCCTCACACCCCCTAAAACTTACATCCACTCATCCTCACATCCTCAAACTCCAAAATCACACTGCAACTACACCCTCAACTCAAACGTCCAAGTCCAAATACTACTCCACCCTACAAATCCACCCTACAACTACAACTACACCATACAAATCCAACTCCACCCTCCAAATACAACTCCACCCTCAAAAAACAACTCCTACCTTCAACCTCCAAATCCACGCTCAAACTACACCCTACAAATACACCCTCCAAATACACCCTCCAAATTCACAATCAAAATCCACCCTCAAAATTCAGCCACCAAATACACCCTCCACCATCCAACGCCACCCACCAACTACACCCCCCAAATACACCCTCCAACTCCACCCTCAAAATCATAATCCGCCCTCCACATCATCCCTCCAAATCCACCCACCCACTCCACCCTCCAACTCCACCCTCAAACACAACACCCCAACGCCACAGCACCACTCAATTCCACAGCACCTCTAAATGCCACAGCAGCACTAAATGCCACTGCACCACTCAATGCCACAACATTACTCAATGCTACAACATCACTCAATGTCACAGCATCACTTAATACAACGGCATCACTCAATGCCACAGCAACACTCAAAAGCACAGCATCACTCAATGCTACAAAAAAGTCAATGCCACTGCATCACTCAGCACCACTCAACGCCACAGCAACAGTCAACGGCACAAAACAATTCAATACCACAGCACCACTCAATACCACATCAACACTCAGCGTCACTGCGTCACTCAGCGCCACAGCATCACTCAGCGCCACAGCATCACTCAGTGCCACAGCATCACTCCGCGCCACAGCATCACTCAGCACCACAGCATCACTCAGCACCACAGCATCACGCAGCGCAACAGCATCACTCAGCGCAACAGCATCACTCATCGCCACAGCATCACTCAGCACAACAGCATCACTCAGCGCAAAAGCATCTGTCAACGTCACTGATTCAATCAACACCCCTCAACGCCAAAACACCACTCAATGCCACAATAACACTCAACGACACAACATCCCCGAATAACATAACATCACTCAATGCCACAGCATCACTCAAAGCCAAATCAACACACAACGCCACTGCACCACTCAAAGCCACAGCACCACTCGGTGCACAACATCTCTCAATGCCACAGCATAAAACAATGCCACAGCATCACTCAACGACACAAAAACAATCAACGCCACGTCATCCCTCAACGCAATAGCATTACTCCACAACACAGCATCAATCTATGCCACTGCATCACTCAACGGCACAGCATCACTCAGCGGCACCACAACATCACTACGCACCACCACAGCATCACTCAGCACCACCACTACATAACTCAGCACCAACACTGCATCACTCACGCAACCACAGCATCTCTCGGCGCAACTCCAGCATCACTCAGCACAACTACAGCATCACTCATCGCAACAACAGCATCACTCAGCAGAACCACAGCATCACTCTGCTCTACCACAGCATCACTCAGCTCTACCACAGCATCACTCAGCGTAAAAAAAAATCACTCAGCTCAAACACAGCATCACTCAGCGCAAACCACTGCATCACTCAGCTCAACAACAGCATCACTCAGCGCAACTAGAGCATCACTCAGCATCACCACAGCATCCCTGGTTCAAATATTTTTTCTCAATGTTTCAAGATTTATTCCAAATGTCAAAAAAAATCTTAAAATGTCACTTCTGTTCTTGGATTTTCGTCACAAAAAAAAACACAAAACATAATCTTCACTAAAGATATTTACTAAAGTTTAAGCTTTTGGCAATATAAAATAAAATCACTTTTATTTACGTATTAATCATTTAAAAAAGTTAAAAGCCATTGTTATTTGTTATATCAATACATCTAAGTCACGTAAATACAAAACATGTTGCATTACAAATGCTAGAGGTGTCACATTTGCAAAAGTTATAACTATTGGCATTGTAAATAAGAAAGCTATTAATTAAGATATTTTAAAAAAAAACATAAACAAAAAATTAAAAAATTATAACACCAATAGCTCTAACTTTCCTATTGCGAGACCTATTGCATTTCCAATGCTTGTTTAGATCTCTGTTGTATGTTTATCCTCTTAGAGGTACATTTTGTTTCCATATCTGACTGATGACTAAAGCACAGGATGATTTATACATTAGATATTTTAATGCGTTTATGAATTCAGACTTGTAAAACTTGGTTTATACGTCTTTTGTCATTATACTTTGACACTTCCCAATATAAATAAGATCTAATTTAGAGGAGGCTAGCAATCGTCTTATGCAATGACAAACTAATAAAAATAAAGCTATGTACTATACATCATGCCCTAATTAATGATTTATTAAACAAAAACAACAACATTGGAGAAACAACAAATATGATAGCCAAAAAAGGACAAATCTATCCATGAATACGCTTCTTTGCTTTAATAAGTCTTCAGAAATTGTTCATAAAAAGTGGATATATAAAGTGCATACACACCTCAGTGTTCAGGTCAGTGAAAAGTGCTCTATTCACATCGCGAAACAGTCAGTAGATAAAACGTTATTTTAACACTATAAGTCCCAGAAGGTTAGGTGAAAAGCAATTAATTTGGCCTAAGATCTTCATCAATACATTCATTGAAAAGGCAAGTCATCATTATAGTACTGTTATCAAAAGTCAATGTTTAGATCCTAATGTTTACATCATAGGATCATCATTTGACCTACAAACAGCATTGAAAGTATCTGAGGAAGACAGTATCAATCAATCAATCAATCAATCAAGACACTTGCAAAGCGCCCTACATACCCGTAACAGTCTCAAGGCCCTGTGGGGGGGGGGATGCTGCTACTGATCGAAGAGCCAGGTATTGAGTAGTCTTCTGAAGGCCAGTATGTCTTGGGTCTGCTGTAGGTTGGTGGGGAGGGTGTTCCAGGTTTTGGCGGCGAGGTGGGAGAAGGATCTGCCTCCAGCTGTCGTTCTTCAAATGCTGGGGACAGTGGCAAGGGCGAGATCGGCAGAGCGCAGCTTGCGGGTGGGGGTGTAGAAGTTGAGTCGTCTGTCGAGGTATGCTGGGCCAGTGTTGTGGCCGACTTTGTGTGCGTGGATGAGGAGCTTGAAGGTTATCCTCTTGTTGATGAAGAGCCAGTGTAGGTCTCCCAGGTGGGGAGTGATGTGGCTGCGGCGGGGGATGTCGAGGATCAGACGTGCCGAGGCGTTCTGGATGTGTTGCAGCCGTCTCAGGAGCTTGGCCGTTGCTCCTGCATAGAGTGCTTTACCTTAGTCCAGCATGCTGGTGACGAGGGCCTGGGTGACTGTTCTTCTTGTTTCAGTGGGGATCCCTTTGAAGAAACTACGTAGCATTCGGAGGGTGTTGAAGCAGGAGGAGGAGACGGCGTTGATCTGCTTAGTCATGGTGAGGGTGGAGTTGAGAATTACCCCTAGGTTGTGTGCGTGGTCTGTGGGTGTCGGGGGAGTTCCCAGTATGGTCGGCCACCAGGAGTCGAACCAGGCCAAAGGGGTGGGCCCAAGGATGAGTACCCCCATCTTGTCAGAGTTCAGCTTCAGTCGGATGTTCTTCATCCAGTTAGCGATGGCCTTCATTCCTTCGTGGAGTTTGGTTTTGGCTGTGTGAGGATCTTTGGTGAGGGAGATGATCAGCTGGGTGTTGTCGGCATAGGAGATGATGTTGAGTTTATGTTGGCGGGCAACGTGGGTGAGGGGTGCCATGTAGACGTTGAGCAGTGTCAGGCTGAGGGGCAAGCCCTGGGGTACGCCGCAGATGATCTGGGCGGCATTGGAGTGGAAGGGGGGTAGGCGGACGCTCTGAGTTCTGCCAGAGAGGATGGATGTGGTCCAGTCTAGGGCCTTCCCTTGGATTCCGGCGTCATGTAGGCGTGTGAGATTGGTGCGGTGGCAGATGGTGTCGAAGGCAGCAGACAGGTCCAGGAGGATGAGGGCTGATGTTTCTCCGTTGTCTAGCAGGGTCCTGATGCCATCTGTGGCGGCAATGAGCGCGGTTTCGGTGCTGTAGTTGCTGCGGAAAATAGAACTGGGATGGGTCGAGGATGTTGTTGTCTTCGAGGTAGCGGGTCAGTTGTTTGTTGACAATTTTCTTTGTGACCTTAGCCGGGAATGGGAGCAGGGAGATGGGCCAGACTATCTTGAGGTCCTTGGGGTCCGCCTTTGGTTTCTTGAGTCAGGCGTTCATCTCGGCGTGTTAAAACGTTTCTGTTCTGAAAATAGCTTTAGGAAGTGACACGAAAATGGTAGTGATGGTGTCACTGGTTGACAGTCAACTTAAAAGTGAAGCACTTAGGTCTGAGTCTCTCTGTGACATGCCCCCTCGTTATGAGGAGGAGGACCTCGATGTGCGTTGCAAAGCTGAAGAGGCCGCAAGGCTATAAAATCCTCAGCCAGAAAAAGTTCAGCTCAGACAGCCAGGCACCTGTGCATTTAAGGCAAAAAGAGTGTCTCTAAGGAAGACCTTTGTTCAGCCTGAGAAACTCAATTCATGGTTCCCCCATAGTTAATGCCTATTAGTTTGTGCAGTGTCATATGAATTTTTCATTTATTTACTTTTTCTCATCCAGCACAGATTACATTTTAAATCCCTTTAACACACTAGCTCCAATTGGCAGTTGGATCTCTTTGTTGTATGTGTTTTATGGTTTATGAATTACATAATTACAAATGTAAATACAAATGCAAATACAAAATACAATCAGAATAATAGCTCTACCCAGCTGAGTTCTATAATTGGTAGAGTTGCACATGATGTGACTGTGCTTATTGAGGAGATTCTTAATTTCCTAACCCTCAAAAAACAGAATTAAATAATCATTGTCAGATCGGAAAAAACTCTGATGCATATACTGATAAATTCCATTTCAAAACAGGTAATATTTACATAATAAATCACAATAAATCACTAACCTCATACATTTGTATTTCCCAAATGAAGATCTTTATTAGATCTCTTTTTTATATCCATACTAAGTATTTGACATTTCACTAGCACGAAATTAAAGAATCCCTAAAAGTTTATAACATATCCACAGTCTGCAAATATCACATGCGGGGAATTAATGAACTGAAAAGACTAACATTTAAATATTAATGTGGAGGAGAGGGAACTCCACTGAATTGACCATGGAGCTCCCTCCACACCACATAAATGTCTGCCCGCCCGAGTTTGATTTGGACAGAGCACATTTTGATGATGGTGAAGAAAGGTCTGTCGGAGATTCGGCCATTTGTCACCCCACCTAATTAGGATTGGTCGATATATCGCAGTTTTTCAATGTCCATTGCCAGCAGGAAGAAACCTGGCAGTAAAAAGCCCTGAAAAGTACTCATGCCCCCTCCCACGGCAAAGGGGGCTTTTTTGTTTTCAAAAAGAAAATGAGTTCAATTTACTATACTAATCAGCACACAAAAAATGGTCATATTTGGGTTTGTTCTTTGGGAAATATTAGCTCTTCTATGGGTCTGATGTACAAAGCTAATTTCAGTTACAAATTTGATTTTCCTTTTTTATGCCTGCCTGAAATTCAGAAAAGGATTCATGGCAGCTAAAAGTGATGAATCCAGAGAGCTGACATAGGACCCTGAGGGAAGAGTGACCTGATATTCTAGTTTCAGAGTCCCAGTCATACAATTGGCAATATTGATCAATACCAAAAAGAAGTAAATATGCACCTAGACAAGAGTTAGTACATTTTTAATGGGGCCCTTTTTCTTTCAAATTAAATTCCCAATGCTAATCGACTCAGACCTTTGCACTGCAAAGTACAGTATAATTTACATATTAGTCTAAACAACATAATACCATAGGCGTTGAAAGTTGGGTGCTGGGAAGATGCTATTGCAGCCCCAAAATAACGATGCTGAAATTCAGAAGGAGAATGAGCAAATTCAAAAGCAGATGTTAAATGTAAGGCTATGTCTTCTGTAAACATGGCGATTGGTGCTTACTTTTTTTTCTCTGCTTGCAAATTGAGAGGATTTTGTAAAGTGAACTATGCAACAATCTTGTTGGGGTACCGGGAATGTGAAAGGAAAGACTGCAGAATGTACATTTTTTCAAGCACACAGCAACATTTTAACTCCTGTAAATGAACTGTACAAATATTTCAAAATATATTGGCTTTAAGGAAAACACAAATGAAGCACAATTTTTTGTAATTCTGAAGTCTGTCCTTATGTAATTTGCTGTTGTAAAGCTCAAAATCACCTGTGATAGAATGGGGTTTCTTCAATCTTAATCTCTTAGTAAAATCATCAAAGATTTTTGATTGTAGACTTGAAGTGTAAGAAAGGAGCAAACATGGTACAGTGAAACCAATGCAGCTCCGCGAGAATGACAGAGAGGATGATGGTGTCTAGAATGTAAGTGTTTTATTATCAATTTAGTTCAGCTTACAAGTTGAATCAATCAGCAAAATGTAAGAAAATATTTTATAAGAGCAAATGTTATGCTATGTTATTTATGTTGTTATGTTGGTTTGATTAGGGCACCAATCACCTGGGAGGGTATACAGGAGATTGAGCAGGTGTGTGGGCGTGTGGTCCTGTAGAGTTATTTGAAGAGCCAGGTCTTCAGCTTCTTGCGGAACTCCAAAAGAGATAGACGCTCTGGTGTGTTGTCGGGGAACATCCTTTACGACGAAACTTTAACAATGCTGTACTGTTACCACGCTACTTTTACAATGCAAGTCGTTACAAGGACTTGCGCTAGGGGGCGCTCCAGGATAGTAAATAGTTTAATTTACTATCCAACTCCTTCCCTAGAGTCTACGGGGACTGAAGTTGGAATAGTAAATAAAACTATTTACTAATCAGCGCCCCCAACTCAAGTCGTTGTAATGACTTGCGTTGTAACAGTAGTGTTGTAACGGTACACGTTGTCAAAGTACGCATCGTAACGTCATACATCCATGTTGTCAGAACTAGTTCTATGTTGTGGGTTCGATGTAAAAGAATGAGAAACCTTCTGCTCCTGCTCTGCTTTTTTGTTCTACCACACCCTGTTTTTAGTTATATTTTAGTAACTATGTGTACCAAAATACAACAATTGTACTCTATTTTTCAAAATTGGTAGGAGTCTTTTCTTGCATTGGGTTTTCACTGTATCACTGTTAAAGATTTGCATAATACTTTGCAAATTGCCTCTTAGTTAGGTTTGGCTGAATTTGTACCAAACTATCAGACGGTTAAGCACAAGTTAATTTAGTGACTTTTGGGGATTCAGTCTGACAAGGACTTGTGTTGTTGCTTGAGAAAGGCCCACACTCCCCTCAAGCAACAACACAGTCTCTCACACCATTTCTAAAGTAGATTGGTTAATTGAAAAGCCAGGGCCTCAACTTCTTGCAGAATTCAAGGTGAGAGGAGGTGGCACTTATTTGGAGTAGGAGGCCATTCTATATTTCAGGAGGGATGTAAGACAATGCCAGTCCTGATACTGTTCTGTGTATGCGTGGGTTGTTTGTGGGTAGGAGTCCTGTGAGGCAGAGGTGTCTGAGTGGCTGGTGAGAGGGGACGTGACTCTTCAGACTGGTGGGGCCCTATGTTGAGTAGTGCCTTGAATATGTGTGAGAGAAGTTTAAACAGTGAATTTGTTTGTGTATTGAGACCAGTGGATCACTCTCTGGTGTGGAGTTCTGTTTGGGAGTGTTGCGAAGTGCTCTTGTGTGCCCTCTGCACCCGCATTTTATGCTGACTGTTACTGGTGGTAACTGACTCTGACTGTTCCTCGACTCTGACCTGGCAGTTCGCCCACTTACCAGGCCCTAACCTTCCTTTTTGTTGGAATTGAGCAAGGTTAAAAAGACAGTGAAAACACACACATACCATGATGGTACATTATATATTAGGGTTCGCTTATAATTTGCATGACCTACCCTATAATAGGGCAGTAGGATTAAAACTACCAATTAGGCCCTAGAATATATTAGGACATGGATGTTTAGAGGCCAGCAGCCCTTTTCTGAACCTGCATGTGTGCACTGCAAAGAGCCTGAAGTCATTTTGAAAGCAGCCCTGTGTTACAGCACTGCTATTATATGTAGATGGTGCCCAAACTCGAATTTGGTGGTAATATTTAGACAGTGATAAGCTACATATTTTGGCATATTAGGTACTGCCAGGGTCTCCCTTAGGTGCCCCGGGGGTGATGGGGTCATTATAATGAGTTCCCCGTATAAAATATGTTTTATATGCCCTGGGGAAACAAAGAACACATTTCACTTTCCTCACTGTAGTAAACTTCCTTCCAATAGCGACTTAGGTGCTCGGAGGACTGTGGAGTGGTGTTCTACACTATATCTAGATATTCAGGACCCCTAATGTCTCCCCTAGGTCTCCCAAGGGTGGGGGGCCTGCATCTATAAGCAGGGGCCTTATTAAAGATGAAACAACTATGTAAAAATGGATTGAGGAATTGCAGTCTTCCCACTGTGGATGCCTAGGGGCATAGGGTATCATAGCAATAGGTTATGAGATACATATATTCCTAGAAATTAAATAAACTACTATTCAAAAAAGGAGAATGCCATTTGTTAGACTTGGCATCTTTGGCGTGCTTTCCTCTAACTTTTTACCTCTACCTCCTGTATTTTTTAGCTGTTCTGGATTTCGTTTTTGCTGGCTTAGATGATTTGGGCACTTTGCCACTGCTGATCAGTGTCAAAGTGAATGTGCTCCCTGTGTAAATTGTGATTACAATTGGTTCTCTCTGATTGGCATATTTGATTTACTGGTGAGTTCCTAGTAAAGGGCACTGAAGTGTGCCAGGGCCTGTAAATCAAATGCTAGTAGTGGGCTGAAGCACTGATTGTGCCACCCACATTAGTAGCCCTTAAAAGGTATCTCAGACCTGTCACTGCAGTGTCTGGTGGCAGTTTGCTAAATGCAATTTCAACCTGGCAAGTGCGCCCACTTGCCAGGCCCTAACCTTCCCTTTTCTTACATGTAAGACACCCCTATGGTAGGCCCAAGGTACCATAATGGTCAGGGTGCAGTGCATGTTAATGGCAGGACATGTACAGGTATGTGTGACAAGTTCTGATAGAGAAATACTGCCAATTTAGGTTTTCACTATTGAAAGGCTATCTTGCCCTATAGGATAGAATGTAAAATGCTTTGTAACATCGTACAAGTATAGCTTCCTAATGGGACAAGATGGAGAACTAAAGTTTAGGTTCTTTTAGTAAAGATGGTTTTTAAATTGTGTGTTTGAAAATGCTGCTTTATGAAAGTAGGCATTTTTTTGTTTAACCATTCTGTGTGCCTCTGCCTGTTTGTGTACTGACTATCTTGTTTTGGAGTGACAGGGCTTGGGGAAGTGCATTCTCTGTAGACAGCCACTGTGGTTGAGGTGTGTCTTACCCTTCCTGGATAACACAGAGCTGAGATGAGTGGGGCTTGCCTGCATTTAGAGTAGTGTTAGTAGATTTCCTTGCACCTGAATAGGGACTGTTTCCCTTGCACAATGCTGCCTCTACTCTCTATGATCATACTGCACCAATGGGGACAGAACTGGTTTGGACTGGGCTCAGAGACCTTGCACAGAGAGAACAAAGAAATGTTGGCATATAAGTATTAAACCTCAAACCCCAGAACTGTAGATGACTTCTTGACTCAAGAGCAAACCTTGCCAAGTAGAAGAGCTGAAGAACTGTGAGTAGGAGTACTTTCCCTTTTCTGTATGTTGTGTGCTGTGTGGGGTTGGCTTGCAGTATCTGTTTCTGTCATGAAGAGGACAAATACTGCAACTTTGCAATGAACCTGCTTGAAGAAGATCTCCAAGGTCCTACGTGTGCTGGCCTCCTGTTTTAAATCTCAGGGAAACAAAGACTTCACCCTCAGCTCCCCTGAACTCTGCTGCTGAGAGTTCTGACCTATCAGGAGGTGCCTGTTCCAGTACTGGGCCTCTGGAAGTTGTTCCTGCTATTGGGAGTTGGAGGGAACCTAAAGAACTGAAGAAATTGACGCATCCCTTCTCTCGCAGCTGTGTTTCCGATGCAGAAACGCTGTGTTGGAAGAATCTCCACCCATTGCCACGCCGCTGCCAAACTGACGCAGCGCCTGTCGCTGCTGCAAGAACCAACACATCGAGGGATCGCAGATTTAGAATCCTATGCATTGATCGCTAATGCATCCTGGATTTCCCCGATCGTACCTGTGCAGCAAGTTTTCCAGATGCTTCACCAGTCATCCCAGAACCGTCTTGGAGTCAACTCATTACTTCCCCCTACAGGCCGGATTCGACGCATCACTTCTCCTGCGTGCAGCACAACTATAGCATCACCTTCCCCGTGGACTAAGGAACAAAAGCATCACTTTGTTTCTAGACGCTTGTCATCTCTGTGGTTGTAGGGCCTTGTGACGCATCTACAGGTACTGTGTGAGAAATCACGCATTCATAGTTTTCTATGGCCCCAGTTGCTTGAAACATTTGAAAAGTCATTTTCTTGGTACATTTATGTTGGATTATTGTTGCTTTTTTCTT
This sequence comes from Lissotriton vulgaris, assembly GCF_964263255.1. Lineage (NCBI taxonomy): Eukaryota > Metazoa > Chordata > Amphibia > Caudata > Salamandridae > Lissotriton > Lissotriton vulgaris. The sequence goes on from NC_141688.1 coordinate 171,572,249, forward strand.
GTTGAGTTTAGATAAAGATACTTTATTTTTCCTAAACTGGTGTAGTGTCCATGTGTGGTGTTATCACTGTATTACTGTGTTTTTTTAATACAAATACTTTACACATTGCATATAATTCTGTCTGCTTGTGCTCAGCCACCAAGGGGGCGAGCAGGTATTAACTAAAGTGTGTATCCCCCTTACACTCACTAGAAGCAAGGGTCGCCATTTGGACAAAGGTACCTACCTCTGCCAATTAGAGACCCTGATTTCTAACATTGGTGGTCAGCGGTGAGGATTAGAACTTGTATTTGTACTTGACACATCGTGATTGGTGTACATCACTAGTTTAGTGCAGACCACTACACAACCACATACTGTCCTTTATTTATGGTTCTATATTTGATCTAACCCTTGAGGTATCCATGGGCCATGTCTCTGAATAGTAAATCAGCAAGTGAGGCTGCAGCATTGGAGTTTGACATTGAAATGTTAAGTAGTTACAAAGTAGAGCAACTCAAGCAATTCTGCAAGAGCTTTGGATGTCCCCTGAAGAGCAACTCTAGGAAAGAGGAGATACAGAAGATGCCTTAGGGGCCTGGTGGGAGGCCAGACTAGCTAAGGAGACAGATGATGCAGATGTGGATGGGGGTGTCCCAGAAGGTGGTTTCAGATCCTAGGATTTGCCTGTTCGGAGAGCAGCCTCTAGGGCTGGCAGCAATCATTCTTCCAGAAATGTATCTCCAGAGGAAATAGAGGAGAACCAAATGGTCAGAAATCATTAGTTGGGGCTGGTGAAGCTCCAGGTGAGGAAACTGGGAATGGAAAAAGAGAAGGAAGCTACCCTTTCCTTGGGGGAAAAGAAACTACTTTTGGCACATGAATTGAGCATGAGCTGGACCTCAAGGCCAAACAGGTGACTTCCAGTACAAATGGTGGCAGCGTGTAGCCAGTGCATGGGGGGTAAGGTTTGCATTCCCGTTTACCTAGTCCAGAATTTCCAGAGGGGGGATATGTATGCATGGTTTGCATCTTATGAGGCCTCATGGCATATGAATGAGATCCCTGAGAAGAATTAGAGTGCGGGTCTGTGGAGACACTTTGAGGCTAGTGGGAGGAACACCCTGACACCTTTGTAGGAGGCGGGTGCTACCACAATATGAAGAAGGCTTTATGCCTCAGGTATGGGCTCACACCAGAGCAGAACAGGGAATTGTATAGGTCCTTCAAGAAGCTTGAATCCAATATATCGGTTGAGTGTGTGAATCTTTATTGCAGAGCACTGGTTGGTTGGATAAAGGGCAGCAAGGCAACTGATTGCCAGGGGTTGTATAACTTGATTGGTTGAAAGCACTTGAGTAGTCTTTGTGTTCCAGAGCTGCAACAGGTTATGATGGATAGTAAGCTGACTGACCACAGTAACCTTCTTAAGGAGGTGGACTACTGTAGGAGTACCAGGGTCCACCAGAGGTATGTGGGAAACCCATCCAAGGGTGGGCAGGATCCCCAGCAGAAGAGTGGGGGGACAAGGGTAACCAAAAGGAGTTTGCTAAAGGGTCCCAAAATAGTTCCAGCGGGGAAGATTCCTAGCCCCCCAGTTCTAAGAAGCAATGCCCCCCTAAGGGTAGGCCAGACAACTGGCTTCCACACAAGTGTTATGCATGTGGTTCAGAATGATCCCAAGTGCCCCAAGGCACCACCAGCACACACTGGTGCAACATCACTGGTGTTAGTTAGTATAGTGTTGGGGTAGGAGTTAGTTCCTAGTTAGGCTGAAGAGCCAACTGTGAGGACCCATATCTCATTAGGAGATAGAGAGATGGTCCAGGAAACCTGCCTGCCGTATAACACTAAATAGTACATGCTGTGGTTGTACATCAATGGGAGGAGGGTGGAGACTCGTAGAGACACAGGTGCCAGTGTTACATCTGTCAGGTGTCAATTCATGTTTGAAGAACAGGTAATTCCCAATGTGCTTCACCCTGTAGTTGCTGCAGGCAACTCTGAGCACCTCTGTAAGGTGGTGCAGGTTCCCTTTGAGTGTGATGGGGGTCTCAGGTTCATTGAAGGTCATTGTAAGTCCGTCCATGCCTGTTTAATAGTGACCTGTAGAGCTCACCTTGGAAGGAGCTGTAGCGCCAGGCTCATTTAAAGATGTTGGGACTGCCTGAGTGAGCCTGTGTGACCACCCAGTCAATGGCAGCCAGGAGGGGTTATCAAGAGGACCTTGAGCCTGAAAAAGTTGCCCAGGTGACTGCCAGAAAAAAGAAGGGCAGGGGGTGTGCAAATCCTGCCCCCGAAGTTTCCACAGTTCAGGAGGAGGCAAAACCGGAGGGGGATCCCAAGGAAACTACAGGGGAACAAGTTGCCAAACTGGTAGACCTGCCTTCGCAAACCCATTGGCAGCAGAAAGGAGGTCCCTCAATGGAGGAGTTCTGCAAGGTGCAGATGGAATGCCTTACTCTTGTTGGGTTGCAGCAGCAGGCAGCAGACCGGGCAGCAGGTGGTCCATCTGGATCACATTTGATCTACTGGGAGAACGGTCCCCTTTACAGTGAGCCTAAGGTCGCTGAGCCAAGGGCAGCCTGCGTGCTGGTGGTAACCATGTGCCACAGGACCTTCCTACTGGGTCTGGCTCATGTTGCACTTTGACAGGATATTTGGGGTGCAACAAGACCTATCACAGGCTTGTCACCCACTTTCACTGGCCCCAAATGCAGAGACATGTTGGCACATATTGTAGGTCGTGTCAGGCTTGCAAGGCAAGTGGCAAGAGTGGAGGGAAGTATAAGGCTCCCCTCCAACACTTTCCTGTGGTGAGCACCCCTTTTGAGTAGATGGGCATCAACATAGTGTGGGCACTGGAACATAAGACAGCCTGAGGCAATATGTTTATCTTGGTCTTGGTGGACCATTTCACTGTGTACCCAGAAGCTGTCCCTCTCAGGACAATCACAGCCCCCGTGGTGAGCCGTGCATTGATGGGAATATTTTCCCATGTGGGCTTACCCGGAGAGGTGGTCTCTGACTGTGATACAAACTTCATTTGCAGGTATACAAAGTCACTGGAAGAGGAGTGCGGTGTAATGTACAAAATCATCACTCCTTACTATCCCCAAGGGAATGGGTTGTTTGAGAGCCCCGACAGTCATGATAAAGTATCTTCCAGAACCCATGAGACATAAGTGGGATGTCTTCCTGCAATACCTGTTGTTTGACAACAGGGAGGTACCACAGGAACCTTAGGGTTCAGTCACTTTGTATTGATCTATAGGCACCCTGTGAGAGGACCACTAAGTCTGACAAAGGAGGACTGGTAGAAACCTCCTGGTAAGATGTGTTCAGCTACATGCTAGCCTACATAAACTAGACTCTGCTCTTTAGGAAAATCATTCAGGTGAACCTGGAAGCCAGCCAGGAGGAGATGAAACATTGCTACAACCATGATAATACTCTGGGCGAGTTTTAGACTGGCCAAAAAGTGTGGGTGATAGCACCAGTGGAGTCGTGGGTGCTCCAAGACAAGTGGACTGGTCCATTTGAGGTAGGGATGTAACCTACGTGGTTAACTTGTAGACTCCCAGGAATTCTATGAGAGTCCTACACATGAACAGCCTCAAGCCTCAGTTTGAGAGGTCTGAAGTGACAATGCTCCTGGCTACAGATAATGGAATGAAAGAGGATAATAAACAGGTGGGAAAGAACTGAGGGGTTTGCTTTGATATCGCCCTTTGCTTTCGAACCCAAACCAAGAAGGTGGCAGGGTCTTGTTTTGGGCTATTGTAGAGACTCAACCCTCTGCTGGGCTTTTTCGATCCCCCAATCAGACAGGTAATTGTCCAGGCCTTGATCGTGTCAAGAAGAATTATGCCAGCTCCCTCTATCTGGGCGTTAACCAGTCTGAGATTGCCAGATTGTCAGACTACAAAGGGTCCAGAATGCAGCAGAATGGGTTCTCCTCGGCCTGCCGAGGAGATGTCCTACTTCTAATGCAATCCGTCGCCTCCATTGGCTGCCTGTGGACAAGTGCCTAGAGTTCAAGGCCCTTTGCACTACTTTTAAAAATCTCAATTTCTAATTTCCATCTATTCTGGCCAATCTGCACGCTTTTTACATCCCCTCCCACCAACTTTGTTCTATGGGACATAATCTTGTGGCTGTCCCTCGGTTGCGGAGGGTCCGTGCTGGAAGGCGCTCCTTCCGTATGTTAGCTCTGAAACTCTGGAATGCGGTCCCCACTTCTATTCGCAGTATAAAGTCCTATTTGCCTTTACGTAAAGCTCCAAAAACATTCCTTATCCCTCTGTTATAAGCTGTTTTGTTTGCAACAAGCTGTGCAGTTTTCTGTTTTCAGCACCGGGACGTCCCTTAGCTGAGGCAGCAATGCGCTTTATCATTCACCATAACATAAAATAGTAAGCCTCTTCCTGCC